>NC_085930.1:158549166-159205833 GCF_028885625.2 Pongo pygmaeus
TCTGATGGCCAGTGATGGTGAGCATTTTTTCATGTGTTTTTTGGCTGCATAAATGTCTTCTTTTGACAAGTGTCTGTTCATGTCCTTCACCCACTTTTTGATGGGGTTGTTTGTTTTTTTCTTGTAAATTTGTTGGAGTTCATTGTAGATTCTGGAAATTAGCCCTTTGTCAGATGAGCAGGTTGTGAAAATTTTCTCCCATTTTGTAGGTTGCCTGTTCACTCTGATGGTAGTTTCTTTTGCTGTGCAGAAGCTCTTTAGTTTAATTAGATCCCATTTGTCAATTTTGGCTTTTGTTGCCATTGCTTTTGGTGTTTTAGACATGAAGTCCTTGCCCATGCCTCTGTCCTGAATGGTAATGCCTAGGTTTTCTTCTAGGGTTTTTATGGTTTTAGGTCTAACATTTAAGTCTTTAATCCATCTTGAATTGATTTTTGTATAAGGTGTAAGGAAGGGATCCGGTTTCAGCTTTCTACATATGGCTAGCCAGTTTTCCCAGCACCATTTATTAAATAGGGAATCCTTTCCCCATTTCTTGTTTTTCTCAGGTTTGTCAAAGATCAGATAGTTGTAGATATGTGGCATTATTTCTGACGGCTCTGTTCTGTTCCATTGATCTATATCTCTGTTTTGGTACCAGTACCATGCTGTTTTGGTTACTGTAGCCTTGTAGTATAGTTTGAAGTCAGGTAGTGTGATGCCTCCAGCTTTGTTCTTTTGGCTTAGGATTGACTTGGCGATGCGGGCTCTTTTTTGGTTCCATATGAACTTTAAAGTAGTTTTTTCCAATTCTGTGAAGAAAGTCATTGGTAGCTTGATGGGGATGGCATTGAATCTGTAAATTCCCTTGGGAAGGATGGCCATTTTCACGATATTGATTCTTCCTACCCATGAGCATGGAATGTTCTTCCATTTGTTTGTATCCTCTTTTATTTCCTTGAGCAGTGGTTTGTAGTTCTCCTTGAAGAGGTCCTTCACATCCCTTGTAAGTTGGATTCCTAGGTATTTTATTCTCTTTGAAGCAATTGTGAATGGGAGTTCACTCATGATTTGGCTCTCTGTTTGTCTGTTATTGATGTATAAGAATGCTTGTGATTTTTGTACATTGATTTTGTATCCTGAGACTTTGCTGAAGTTGCTTATCAGCTTAAGGAGATTTTGGGCTGAGACAATGGGGTTTTCTAGATATACAATCATGTCATCTGCAAACAGGGACAATTTGACTTCCTCTTTTCCTAATTGAATACCCTTTATTTCCTTCTCCTGCCTAACTGCCCTGGCCAGAACTTCCAACACTATGTTGAATAGAAGTGGTGAGAGAGGGCATCCCTGTCTTGGGCCAGTTTTCAAAGGGAGTGCTTCCAGTTTTTCCCCATTCACTATGATATTGGCTGTGGGTTTGTCATAGATAGCTCTTATTATTTTGAGATACGTCCCATCAATACCTAATTTATTGAGAGTTTTTAGCATGAAGGGTTGTTGAATTTTGTCAAAGGCCTTTTCTGCATCTATTGAGATAATCATGTGGTTTTTGTCTTTGGTTCTGTTTATATGCTGGATTACATTTATTGATTTGCATATATTGAACCAGCCTTGCGTCCCAGGGATGAAGCCCACTTGATCATGGTGGATAAGCTTTTTGATGTGCTGCTGGATTCTGTTTGCCAGTATTTTATTGAGGATTTTTGCATCAATGTTCATCAGGGCTATTGGTCTAAAATTCTCTTTTTTGGTTGTGTCTCTGCCAGGCTTTGGTATCAGGATGATGCTGGCCTCATAAAATGAGTTAGGGAGGATTCCCTCTTTTTCTATTGATTGGAATAGTTTCAGAAGGAATGGTACCAGCTCCTCCTTGTACCTCTGGTAGAATTCGGCTATGAACCCATCTGGTCCTGGACTTTTTTTGGTTGGTAAGCTATTGATTATTGCCACAATTTCAGCTCCTGTTATTGGTCTATTCAGAGATTCAACTTCTTCCTGGTTTAGTCTTGGGAGGGTGTATGTGTCCAGGAATTTATCCATTTCTTCTAGATTTTCTAGTTTATTTGCGTAGAGGTGTTTGTAATATTCTCTGATGGTAGTTTGTATTTCTGCAGGATCGGTGGTGATATCTTCTTAATTTTAACTTTCAAAAATGTCTTCATAATGGACAAACTCAAAGCAAATCAATAAGCCAAAAAAAGAACTGTTAAAGCCTACTGGACCCCAAAAGTCAGGGGACATTCACACACAAGAGAGACGTAAAGATCTACAAGACAAATTACTGCTGAGCCACATACATGACCATCCCCACATCTCCACCGGGTTATTATTAAAGGACCTAAGTATAAAGACTTGTCCACAGTCATTTCCCCCACGAACCCTACAAGACTTGCTGCTTATGATGTCCCCCACAGCATGAACTGTGTTTTGTTCTTTGCTGTATCTACAGCACCTGGCACATGTTAGGGGTACAAGAAATATCTGACAAATAATTTAAGAAGTCACTTAACTCCCCCTGCCACCCACTCTTTCTATTCAGCACTGATGCCTATTATATGCCAGGTATTGTGCTGGGCACATGGTAATGAACAAGACACAATACTTGCCCTCCTGGAGCCTACAGTCTGGTTTATACCATATCTTGTGTTCATGCCTATTAAAGCACTCATCACACTTGATTATAATTGCTGATTTCTAATTAAATTTTATTTTTTGGTCTCCCTCTTACTGTAAGACTGTGAGGACTTAAAGGCAAGCACTGCTATGTCCACAAGGCCTAGCATGCACTAGACATTCAATAAATGGTTTGATAACTGAATAGATACAGAAACAAGGATGGATTAATGGGACATAAGAAATTATCTTTTTTATTGTTTATCTGCATGTACCTGAAGATGCTCATGACAATGGAATATTCTCTCTCTATGCCAGCCACTCTATCCCAAACGTAAAATTTGAAGATATAGTAAGACAGGTACATCTTTCTTCTGTCCAAATCCTAAGCCTTTTGTCTTAACTCTTACTCTCCTGATGATCCCTTTATTCTTAAATGTTGCTCTTACTTTCAGTGACATTGTGTTGTGTTAGTGGTTGTTTTTCCTAAAACCACTCTTACTCTAATGGCTTTTATTTCTATTAGCCATGACCAACCAATGAGATTCAGTTCAGATGTCAGAGAAATCATTCTCATTTGTGATTTGAACTAATCTGGCATCCAAGTGTTAGGCCCACATCCTCACCTACTGTAGAGATTACAACTTAAATAAGCTGTCATCACCTTAAATTCAATCTATCTTGAACTGATTAATGCCATGAGGGAGTGTGGCTCTAGTGCTACCTGAACTTCTAATTTTTCAAAAGTTGCTAAAAATTATAATTTTGGTGTGAAATTTCCTACTTTTTTTTTTTTTCCAAACCATAGAAGGGAAGTGGTCAGACTGTGGATACCTTTTTAAGAAACTGACTTGCAGATGGACTAGATGAAGGGCAAGGAGAGGAGTCAAGGAAGAGCCCAAGTATTTTTGGCCTGTGTGATTCAAAGAATGTACGTACCATCTGAGATGGGAGAGGCTATGGTAGGAGTAGTTTCAGTAGGGAGGGGGTGTATTAGTCCTTTGTCACACTGCTATGAAGAAATAACCGAGACTGGGTAATTTATAAAGAAAAGGCCGGGTGCGGTGGCTCACGCCTGTAATCCCAGCACTTTGGGAGGTCAAGGCGGGAAGATTACAAGGTCAGGAGATCGAGACCATTCTGGCTAACAGGGTGAAACCCTGTCTTTACTAAAAATACAAAAAAAATATATTAGCTGGGTGTGCTGGCACACGCCTGTAATCCCAGCTACTTGGGAGGCTGAGGCAGAAAAATGGCGTGAACCTGGGAGGTGGAGCTTGCAGTGAGCCGAGATTGCACCACTGCACTCCAGCCTGGCTACACAGCGAGACTCTGTCTCAAAACATAAAGAAAGAAAAGAAGTTTAATTGACTCACAGTTCCACATGGCTGGGGAGGCTTCAGGAAACTTACAATCATGACAGAAGGCACCTCTTCACAGGGCAGCAGGAGAGAGAACGAATGCCAGATGAAGGAGGAAGCACCTTATAAAACTATCAGATCTTGTGAGAACTCATTATCACAAGAACAGTATGGGAAAAACTGCTCCTATGACTCAATTATCTCCACCTGGTCCCACCCTTGACATGTAGGGATTATTACAATTCAAGATGAGATTTGGGTGGGGACATAGAACCAAACCATATCAGTGGGTAAGAAAGGTGGGATTCAGTTTGGAACATATTGCATTTGAATGCTTATCAAATTACCAAAGTGGAGATGTCAAATAGGCTTCCACCGTATGATTCTGAAGTTTAGAGGACAGTTCTAGGCTAAAGATATAAATTTGGGAATCCCAAGAATATGAGGATTATTTAAGACTTCAAATTGGATGAAACCAGCTTGAGAATGTAAGTGGAAAAGCTATGAAGACTCAGAACTGACCTTTGGGGCATCCCAATGTTTAAAGAGCAATGAGATAGAATCAGCAAAGGAGATTGAGAAAGAGGAGCCTGTGAAGTTGAATGAGAATCACAGGAAGTTATTTCCCAGAAGGCAACTAAACAATTTCAAGTAGGAAGGTGTGACTGTGACAAATGCTGTTAATAAACAGAATGGCATAAAAACTAAAAAGCCATGACCTTGAGTAAGTTATGAGAGTAGAGTGAAGATTATAAAGTCTGATTAGGAAGAGTTTAAGAGATGACGGGAAGACAGAATATACAAACAGAGAGACAGCTCTTTCAAGAAGTCTTAGTATAGGCTGGGCGTGGTGGCTTATGCCTGTAATCCCAGCACTTGGGGAGGCTGAGGCAGATGGATCACTTCAGGTCAGGAGTTCGAGACCAGCCTGGCCAATGTGGTGAAACCCTGTCTCTACTAAAAATACAAAAATTAGCCAGGCATGGTGGCACATGCCTGGAATCCCACTGTAATCCCAACTACTCAGGAGGCTGAGGCAGGATCACTTGAACCCGGGAGGTGGAGCTTGCAGTGAGCTGACATTGCGCCACTGCACTCCAGTCTGGGCGACTGAGCAAGACTCTGTCTCAAAAAAAAAAAAAAAAAAAAAAAAAAAAGTCTTAGTATAGAGAGGAGCAAAATAATGGAGCAGCAGTAGAAGGAGTACATGGAGTCAAGACTGGGTTTCTGACTGTGTGCAGAAGGGAAGGATTCAGTAGAGGCAAACAAAGTATGATGCAGGTAAGAGACGGAATAATTGCTAGAACTATGTCCTCATGGGGGGAAATGGGGATGGATTGAGGTATACAAGGGAAAAGGCTGCCTGTAGATAAGAGCATGGGCACTTCATCAAGAGGAACAGGAGAGAAGACAAGTGGAGCAAGTGGGTCCTCATACAGGCTGAAAGATGTGGTGACAGGTGCATGTGGGAGTTCTTTCTGATTGCTTCTCTTTTCTTAGCCAAGCTGGAAGCAAGGTCAACACCTAAGCATGTGGAGCATAGAGGAGATGTCGAGGCTTTGAAGAAAGAGAATATATAAGACATGCGTGGTCCCTGCTATCCCAGTGTTTACAGTTTAGTAAAACAAAAAACAAAAAACCAAAAAACCAGCTACACATAAGTGAGATGACTTGCCAAAAGAGGAAGCACAGGTGCCATGAAAAGAAAACACAAATGCCACCAAAATTTAACTGTGTCTAGTGACAGGTGGCGTTTCTCCCAAAGGGAGACGTCATTTAGAGCACAGATCAGCAAACCCTTTCTATAAAGAACCAGATCATATTTTAGGCTTTACAGACCATACAGTTTCTGTATGAGGTACAACTACTCAACTCTGCCCTTGTACTTTGAAAGCAGCCATAAATAATACATAACAAAGGAGCGTGACTGTGTCCCAATAAAACTTTATTTATGGAAATAGGTAGCAAGCCAGATTTGGCCCACAGGCCATAGTTTGTTGAGCCCTGATTTAAACGGAGACTTACAAGGATAAGAAAGAGTAGAGGCAAGAGGTAGCAGCAAAGCAGAAAACGCATTTCACATAGAGGAAAAATAATGTGTAAAGTCCTGATGCTCTTCATATTTTGAATTCCCACTTTCATTCTCTGCCCAAGGGTGCTAGACTAACTTTCCTACATGATTGTTTTTTAATGTTACTGTCTCTCTTTTTTTTTTTTTTGAAACGAAGTCTCCCTCTGTTGCCCAGGCTGGAGTGCAGTGGCACAATCTTGGCTCACGGTAACGTCGACCTCCCGGGTTCAAGCGATACTCCTGCCTCAGCCTCCCAAGTAGCTGGGACTACAGGCATGTGCCACCATGCCCGGCTAATTTTTATATTTTTGGTAGAGACAGGTTGGCCAGGCTGGTCTCGAACTCCTGACCTCAAGCTATCCACCCACCTTGGCCTCTCAAAGTGCTGAGCCACCGTGCATGGCCTTAATGTTACTCCCTTATCCAAATATCTACAAGGGCTTCCTATTATCTGCTATTTCAGGTCTAAACCCCTCTAACCAAATTTCTATAACCTATCTGGACATTACCTCCATTTGAATCAGTAGAAGCAACTACAACAGTGGTTTCTAAACTGTATTGCACATTAGAATTACCTGGGTGAAAAGAAGCTTCAAAAAATCCTGATGCTCAGGCCGAACTCTATACCACTAAATCAGAATCTCTGGGTATAACACACAAACATCAGAATTTCTGTAAAGCTCCCCAGGTTATTCCAACATGAAGTCAAATTTGAGAACAAGTGCACTATAATACATATTCGTATGCTCATTTCCATATCCATGTGGGCTTTTACAACATATTCTGCCTTCTCTACTAAGAATATTTACCCTAATTTTCTCTATTCATTCATCCTTCTGAAATTTCATTTCCTTTTGCTGGAAGCTTTCTTGGATCATGCCAGCACATACACACAACTACACGTGTTGTTGTTGTTGTTGTTGTTTTAAACAGTTGTCATCTTCATTTATATAATTATATTCTTTATTCCCCATCAAGAACCTTATTTTATAACTACCTTTAATTACTAGTTATTTTGAGAATGCCTAATATCCCTAACCAAGGTGATATGATCTTTTCCAGCTGAGAAAGTATCTTACACTTCTTTTTTGTCTCAAAGCATTTAGCACAGCTCTAATCAGCAAATAGACGGCATTCAATGCACATCTACTAACTCATCTCTCTCTGCTTAATAAAGGACTATAAGCAATGGTCTGAATCCACCCTTTTGTTTATGTGACTTTAAAATCAACTGAAAGATGAATCTCACAAAAATAATATTGTGAGAGAAGCCAAGTACAAAAGAATATATATTGAGTCATTCCATATATACAAAGTTAAAAGACAGGTAAATGTAATTTGTGTTAGAAGTCAGGATGCTGGTTACCTTTGGAAAGGAGGGAAGGGGCAGTAATTAGGAGGCAAGGAGGATGCTTCTGGTGTGTGAGTCACAGTTAAATGCACCATGTGATAATTCATTGAGCGGTACATCAACCTGTGCACTTTTCTACATCTGTTAAATTTAAACAGAAAAGTTTTTAAATATCTAGGCACCAACCTAAAAAATCTACATAACCATCTCCTTTTCCAAAATAACCAATTTCTTACAAACTTTGCAAATTAAACTGATTTGAACACTGAAAATAAAAGAAAATGAACTATTTGTGAAATGGCTTAAAAATGAACGTTAAAAAAACAAAGTTTCAAACCAGATCTTAGTTAAGGTGGTAAAAAACACAATAAACAGGACACAAACCTAAAATAATTCTTATATTCTATGTTAAGTTAATTTTAAAAATGCTATACCTGTACATCTAGTCGCCATTCAAGGTTATGATAGCTGGGAAGGCTTGGTGCCAATTCACTCAGAATCGTTCTGATCTCTTTTCTGTTGTCCAGATAAAGCTGAAGCAACAATTTGTTTAATTCTTCAGAGAATCCCAGAACAAAAACAGAGTCTTGGAAATCCAGTTCAGAAATCTAAGTGAATTGAGTTTAAAAGAACATCAAAATTTATCTTTGTCTAGCTAAAATACTTGAAATACACAAAAGAATATGATATCCTCTAATTTATTCTGTCTAGTAAAAGAAACAGCATTCCTTAAAGATAACCACTGCCCACCATTCCAAAATCTGAGTTACCGATACATAAAAGTACTTTACTAAAGTATAAAATGGAAAGAATTGTTAAGATGCCCAGTTTCCCTTCCTATCCTTCATCAAGCCAGATACTGCTAATATGCACAAAATATTAATACAGTCTCCCTCCTCTTATGTATCCTCTTAGGATACATACATGGTTTAACAACATGCAGAATCAGAGGTACTTCTATACCAGCTATTTATACTAGCAAGAGGTATTCATATCAGCAGATGATGTTATATGATTTTTATTTTTTAGGTATGTCTTCAAAAAATCAATCATAAACCATTAACAACATTATTAAAACACACAGGTACCTGCCAGGACTATGATGTAGAGTACACTAGACCGTTCTTAAGAATCCAGGCAATACAAAACAGTCCAGAAAAACCCTTACCATGAGCTTTGAGCTCTCAGTGAGGAGATACGTTAATCCTTCCACACCATGCTGGACAGTGTCACTACTCACATTGAGTTTTCCTGAGAAAGAAAAGTGAAAACGAGCAAATAAATTACTACTGTGGTATTTATCTTGTTCATATTTGTATTTAAAAATAAACACTATTCATTATTACATGTTTTCAAACACTGCATGAAAAATAGTAAGTTGGCCAGAGGCTCATGCTCCTCATTCCACTCCCAGCCAAATAAATGCCTTTGGTATTTCCCACCACGTAACCTCAACAAAACGCAGAACTGTGGAGACTAGTATCAGGTGCGTAGCCCTTCTCTTGAATGCGTAGCTCCTTCAAGTCTAGCAGAAGAAGAACTCGACAGGGATTGACTTAATCCCAGAGACTGCCTCTTACCCAGGGGGAAAACAACACTTTTTTTTAGCAAAAGCGGATATCTGAACAACTAATAGTGATAACCAAATACTTGCAATTTACAGTTGACCCAGCTATTCCACAGACTGGTATATTTATACAAAATACTTTTCAGTATTTCTGAAAGTAAGGTAGTATTATGTACATTTTGAAAAACTGATTTAATAGAAGTTTTAACAATCTCACAGCTACTTAAGGGACGGGCAGGATTTGCACCCTTACTGAAGAGCTCTGCTGGTTTTATTCTACTACAATCGGAACAAGACCCTAGGAGTCGCAATAATCCCTTTCTCTGCCGGGAGACAGGGAATGGCTCGCAACCGCCCTAGAAGCCTGCGGAGCCGTCCCCTTTCTGTTCTTACTGGCGGCGCCTTCGTAGATTTTTGGGTTTGCGCCGCGTCTCAGGAATTCCACAGCAATCCGCCCAAACTCGGCGACCACTGCAATGAAAGTCAGAAGGCTGTTGAGTGCCAGGCGCTGCCTTTGACCTCCTCCCCAGCCCACAGAACACCGCCCCCACGCCCGCTGACCCGAGCTGTCCACTTGAGGCAGGAAGGCCAGGTGTTCCTTATGCTCCTCGGACAATTCCAGCAGCATCTTCACTGTCCTACGGTTTCACCCGGCAGCGCCGACCCCGCCTTCGCCACTTCCGGCGCCCGTGTCCGGGCGCCTAGAGGCTCCGGCGTCGCAGCGTCCGGAGCTTTGGGTTCCGGCCTACGAACTAACGTCTTACACTCGGATGTTCCCTGCATCGCAGGCTGAGGTCAGAACATTCTTCCTTTTGTAAATCATCCCGCAGAGATGTAGTGAGCGCCTGCTAAGTGCAAGGTGCTAGGCTCTATGGGAGATGAAAAGGTGTTTCAAATCCGACACGCCTCATCGTGGAGCATACATTAATAATATCAATAGTTCACATTTGTTAAGCACTAACCGTGTCAGGAAGTGTTCTTACATTTATTAAATACATTTGGAGTTCAGAAGAACCCTATGAGGTAGGTTCCATTGTAATTTCCATTAGAGATAAGGAAACTGATAGACAAGTCCAGCAACTGACACTTTTATAAAGCTAATAGTTTCCACAGAGCTTCTGTGTATGTTATCTTAAATGTATCTCAGTTAATATCCTCAACAAACATGGCTTTGTTTTTACAGATAAGACACAAAGCTCCAGAGATTATGTGACAAAGCCTGTGACAGAGCTAGATGGAGAGGGTTGGATCCCTCACTTACCTGCTGCAAAGCCCATCCTTCTACGTAACAGCCTGAAAGCTGAAAGCTTGTGACAAGTTTTATGAGTGATTATAAATTAGGATAAAGATAATGATGACAATGACTGATGTTTACAGGATTCAGAGCAATGTTTTTGTTTGTTTGTCTCGCTCTGTCGCCCAGGCTGGAGTGCAGTGGCACAATCTCGGCTCACTGCAACCTCTGCCTCCCGGGTTCAAGCGATTCTCCTGCCTCAGTCTCCCGAGTAGCTGGTATTACAGGTGCCCACCACCATGCCTGGCTAATGTTTGTATTTTTAGTAGAGACGGGTTTTCACCATGTTGGCCAGGCTGGTCTTGAACTCCTGACCTCAAGTCATCCAGACAACTTGGCCTCCCAAAGTGCTGGGATTACAGGTGTGAACCACCACACCTGGCCCAGAGCAATGTCTTTTTAAAAGTATTTGGGGCCTGTGATAATTTAGTTCCTTTTCCAACTCTCTTCTCACCTGCTGTGGTTCAAATATCAGAGACTATAAAGTTGCTAATTGATAGGAATATGATTCTTCAAATCTCAACCCCTTGAAAATGGAGGGCATGGAGGAAGAGAGGGGAAGGGAAGAAGACTCTTCTTATTTGTCTTTTCTATCTAAGCCTTGAGACAACTCTTTCTATATTCTGAGTCTCCCAGGCAGACTAAAAATTGGAAGAGTTTTTCAGTTCACTTCTCTGTGTCTACTTTGTCCTTCACATCTGACTGAAATTGTTTCTTCCACTGGGGCACAGAAAGACAGGTCCTTGAACTTACTAGTTAGGTCTTGAAGTAGCATTTGCAGAGAGAACACAACTTTTACTTAGACTGTGAATTGCAGATTAGCAAAAATTGCATCATTTCCTGAAGTTGCCTTTATTCACACATTATTGAGAAAACATCCATTATTAAAGAATAATTTTCGGAAAAGGTAAAATCATGACTCTTCTACAAGTGTACAATGAACACATGTCAAAAAATGTATTGAACTAGTTAATTAATGAGAGAATTAGTGAGATTACAGTAAAAACCAGTTTCAACTGATTCAAAAGAGGTATTCAAGAACTGTACATATATAGGGAGTAGGAATGCTGAAATGAATTTGCAAATAGACAAAATAGTATGCCAATATGAAACGGCCTTTCTTGTCTGTAATCTCAGGGAATGAAGTGAGGACAGGCGAGGTGAAGGGGAGACTAGGGAGTAGCACCATAGGCTGTCTAAAGAAGGTAGTCAAGGAACAAAGTTAGGCCAGGTGTGGTGGCTGATGCCTGTAAACCCAGCATTTTGGAAGGCCAAGGCGGGAAGATCACTTGAGGCCAGAAATTCAAGTCTAGCCTGACCAACATGGTGAAACCCCATCTCTACTAAAAATACAAAAATTAGCAAAGCATGGTGGCATGTACCTGTGGTCCCAGCTACTTGGTAGCCCAAGGCATGAAAATTGCTTGAACCTGGGAGGCAGAGGTTTCAGTGAGCAAGATTTGAGTCACTACACTCCAGCCTGGGTGACAGACTCAGACACTGTCAAAGAAAAAGAAAGAAAGAAAGAAATCAAGTTATATCCAAGAAAAACCAGCCTGGGAGTTAAAACACCCCGGGATAATTTATAGAGTGACTTCTGTTGCCATAGGTGATATAATTGTTTAGAAAAAATTACCTGAGTGAAAATTCAAAACTCTAGATTCCAGATCTGGCTCTGACACTACCTGTATGACTTCTAATAAGTTGTTTTTATGTTATAACCATAGCCTCTTCATCTGTAAAACTGGTATTTTAATACTGCCCTTCTGTGCCATGCAGGGCTGTTATGATACTCAGATGAACTAATAAATTCACATTAAAAATTGATTTTGATGATCAAATGAAACAATAAATTAGAATTAAGCAAACAGCAGCATTTACATTTTATAGGAGCAGATTTTATGCTCCTATAAATTCACAAATAATCATCTTAAAAGCCATTCATTTAATTTAACAAACTTTATTAAGCAATTCCTTAAAGGTTCAAAGATATGCTATGCTTTGGCAATTTGTAGCTGAATAAAACAATGTCCTTGCCCTCTAGAAGGTGTCAGAAAAGTGAGGGAGAAACATAATGAAGTAATTTCAATACAGTGTGATGAGTAGCAATACTTGGAGAATGAACAAAATGACAAGGAAGCATAGAGAATGTACATTAACTCTAATTTAAAAGAATCAGGCTGAGAATAAATGTCCCAGCATATCCTGTGCATGTTAATACTAATGCTCTACAATTAGATTTACATTATAAATATATACAGTCTTAATGTCACTTCATGCTATCTTACTTCCAGGGTGAATGTGAACAAATAATAAATACTCAGTATTTTTTTCAATTGATGCTGGTAGAGAACAAAGCCTCATATCAATCATCCCCTCACATTCTCTCTGCATCTTTCTATCCCCCTCCAGCTCATATGTCTTTCTTTTCTCTTATATTTTCCCATTTTTTTCTCCTTTTTAGGTATTCTAGCCCAGAATCCTTGCACAGGATATTTCCTTAGCTGTGTTTCAATGACACATAAAATATTATCACCCCCTGCAAGGAATTACAGCTCAATTCACTACACTGTCAAGAGGACAATAACGTGGTGATAAGCCTCACTCACACCAGCCACCTTCTCTTGACTCTAAAGCTGGCAGCAAATGCATGAATTAGCTTCTGAGATTTTAAAAAATTATTTTAATTCATTAAAAAAAAGTATTATAAATGCAAACAGAAAAGGGTACAGATTTTTTAAATACTCATTGTTGAATCTTCTCAAATTAAACACACCTATTACTCCAGAACAAGAAATAGAATGTTACAACACCCCAGAATTTCTGCTGTGCCTCCTGCCAGTCACTATCATCTCTTGTTTTCTCTATAGTGAACTAATACCTATACACATGCTGCCTTACAACATCCCTGTAGAATCATCTATGTGTGTGAATGCGTGTGTGAGTGTCTGCACATGCATGTGTGTGTGTTTGTATTAACCTTTGTGCCCCAACCCAGCAATATCTAATTGGGAACTCAAAGACATTTTTTAGAATAAGCCTTAGATTTTAGGTGCCTCTGACTGTTTTACCAAAATCTATCTTATAATCATCTTAGTAAATTGCCTCAAAAATATAAAATATTTAGAAAAAACTTTAACAGAAGATTTGCAAGACCTATACACTAAAATTTACAAAACTTTGCTGAGAGGAATTAAGACTTGAATAAATGGAGATATATACCACCGATACAGAAATATATGTCATGGGTTATAAGATTTAATATTATTAAAATGTCAGTTGTGCCCTATCAGAATAATCCCAACAGGGTTTTTTGTTTTGTTTTGTTTTGTTTTTTGTTTTTTTTTTTTTTTCAGTTGCAAGATTCAGTAGAGTGAAAACAGAGCTCCCATACAAAGGGAGGGGACCCAAAGAGGGTAGCCGTTGCCAGCTCGAATGCCTGGGTTTATATCCTGATCATTGTCCCTCCCGTTGTGCTCTCCGGCAATGGATGATTGGCTATTTCTTTACCTCCTGTTTTTGCCTAATTAGTATTTTAGTGAGCTCTCTTTACTCTCTGACTGGTCAGGTGTGAGCTAAGTTGTAAGCCCCTTGTTTAAAGGTGGAAGCGGTCACCTTCCCAGCTAGGCTTAGGGATTCTTAGTCAGCCTAGGAAATCCAGCTAGTCTTGTCTCTTAGTCCCCCCTCTTGACAGGAAAACCCAAGTGCTGTTGGGGAGGTTGGCCAATGACCGCTCTAACTGCTTCCTGCTGAATTGGGGCATAGTAGGAGTTGTGCAGTTGAGATTTCCTTGGGAGGGGTGCCTTTGACGTCATTAACATCGGAGCACAGGCTAGCAGGCCAGTCCAGGGGTCTGCGGTAGATTTTAGTCATGGACTGCATCTGGGGCTCCATTTGAAGAACGATTTGTAGCTTTACAGCTTCAATTCTGGAAGAGACAAACTTAACAAGGAGGTTAAAGATACAGGGATTGAAATGTGTGGACTGCAGTGCACGGGATTATTTCTTTGGCACACTTCACAGGCCCTGACTATCTGCTTGATAGTTTTGAAAAGGCCTGGTCCCATAAATTATGATTTGGCCATCTGATGGGTGCTATCAATGCCTAAGTGAAAGGTTTGGTGAAGGGTTTTAAGTAATTTCTGTTGGCTAGCTGCAGGCCAAAGTATTTTCCCTTCTTCGGTGGCTAGCCATCCTGAGGGGAGGAAACTATGTGCTCTTGAGTTTCCCCATTCTATTTCTCCTGCTGAGTACTGGGGCTTGGTTTCCTGGAGGGTATTACCCCATACTAGGGGTCCTTCTATAAGCATTTTTAATGGAGGGTCCTGCCTTGCAGCTCTTTTGGCTTCAATATCCACTTGGCGGTTCCCTTCTGTTTCCCTTTCCTTTTCTTTCTGATGACTCCGGCAGTGTAAGACTGTCACCTCTTTAGGTTTCTGTACAGCCAATGATAATCTCATAATGGCTTCCTGGTGTTTAATAGGTGTTCCCTCAGAAGTTAGGAGTTGCCTTTCTCTCCATATTGCTGCATGGGCATGGAGGACTAGGCAAGCATACTTAGAGTCTGTATATATATTTACCCTTTTTTCTTCTCCTAATTCTAGTGCCCGAGTGAGGGCTATTAGTTCTGCCAGCTTAGCACTAGTTCCCGGAGTGAGGGGATTACTTTCAAGTATTCCATTATCACTGACCACTGCATACCCCACTTTTCGAAGTCCTTTTTCTACAAAGGAACTTCCATCAATACACAAGTTGAGGTCGGGATCTGCCAAGGGAACCTCTAAAAGGTCCCGTTGAGTGGCATAGGTTTGAGCAATTACTTGTTGACAGTTATATTCTATCTTTTCTTCATTGTCTGGAAGAAATGTGGCTGGGTCAAGAGTTGCACAAGTGTGCAGTCGCAGCACTGGCCTTTCAAGTAATAGAGACCGATATTTAAGCAAACGGTTGTCTGACAGCCGCAAGTCTCCTTTAGCAGTGAGTATGCTGTTCACATCATGAGATGTCCACACAGTAAGATCTCTTCCCTGTATTATTTTAACTGGTTCAGATACTAAGACTGCTACTGCCACCACTACCTGTAAACAATGAGGCCAGCCCTTTGCCAGTGCATCAATTTCCTTACTCAGGTATGCCACAGGTTGCAAGCTTGTCCCTCGTACCTGTGTAAGGACTCCTAGAGCTATTCCTGTTTTTTCTGCGACATATAAAGAAAAGTCTTGCCCTGTTGGCAAGCTTAACATTGGGGATTGGGTTAGGGCCTTCTTTAGTGCCTGGAAAGCCACTTCTGCTTCAGGTGTCCATCTTACTAAATGGGTATTGGCTTTCTGAGTTTCCTTAATTAGTGTATATAATGGTCTGGCTATTTCGCCATACCTGGGAATCCATATTCGGCAGAAACCTGTTATGCCAAGGAACCCTCTTAGTTGCTTTAGGGTTTTGGGATGAGGATAAGCCAGTATAGGCTGGATATGTTCCTCACCGAGGGCCCTGGTACCTTTGGATAATTTTAGCCCTAAGTATTTAACCTGCTGTGAGCAGAGCTGAGCCTTTGGTTTGGAAAACTTGTAGCCACAGGTGGCGAGGAAATTTAAGAGTGCTTGGGTGGCTTGATGGCACAAGGTTTCTGAATGGGCGGCTAAAAGTAAATCATCCATGTACTGAAGGACAAGAGTGTCCAGGTATGAGAATTGGCTCAAGTCTTGGGCTAACCCAACAGGCTTTTAAAATAGAGAATGACAAGTTTATTTTAAATTTTATATGGAAATGCAAAGGACTAAAAATAGCCAAAACAAACTTGAAAAACAATAACAAAGTTGGAGGATACATATTACCTGATTTCAAGGCTAATTAAGACATAGTAATTAAGACAGTGTAGTATTAGTATAAGGACAAGTAAATAGATCAATGGAACAAAATAGAAAGCCTGGAAATAGATCTGTACCTATATTGCCAATTGATTTTCAGCAGAGATTCTAAGGTAATTCAGTGAGGAAAAGGAAAGTCTTTTCAAAAATTAATCCCAACCCTTACCACACATCACTCACACAAATTTGAGATAGATTATAAACCTAACATAAAGCCTAAAATTATTGAACTTCTAGAAGAAAATATAAGAGAATATCTTCATTACTTTTGAGTAGGCAGAGTTCTTTTTTTTAAGATAAGAGTCTCACTCTGTTGCCCAGGCGGGAGTGTAGGGGCACTATCTTGGGTCACTGCAACCTCTGCCTCCTGGTTCCAAGCGGTTCTCCTGCCTCAGCCTCCTGAGAAGCTGGGATTATGGGCATGTGCCACCATGCCTGGCTAATTTTTGTATTTTTAGTAGTGACAGGTTTTCATCATGTTGGCAGGCTGGTATCAAACTCCTGACCTCAAGTGATCCGCTCACCTCAGCCTTCCAAAGTGCTGGGTTTACAGGCATAAGCTACCACATCAGGCCAGGCAGAGTTCTTACAGAGGAAATAAAAAGCATGAACCATAAAAGAAAAAAATGATAACTTCTACTTCATCAAAGTTAAAACATTTTTGTTTATCAAAAAACATTATTAATAAAATGAAAAGGTGATCCCACAGACTGGGAAAAATATGCACCATATATCTATATCTATATATATCTGATGAAGAACTTGTATCATAAATACAAAAACTCCAATAAGCCAATAATTAAAAGATAACCCAATTTTTTAAATAGGCAGAAATTTGCATTGATACTTCACAAAAGATACACAAATGGCCAATAAACACATGAAAAGGCGTCCAGCATTATAGTCATCAGGAAAATGCAAATTAAACCACAATGATAGGCCATTTCAAACCCCCTAGAATGACTTAAAGGTAAAAAACACTGATGACACCAAGTGTGTGAAGCCACCAGAACTCTTGTACATTGCTAGTCAAAGTGTTAAAAATCATAAAACCACTTTGGAGAACTCTTAGGTAGTTTCTCATAATGTTAAATGTACATTCACCCTATTATCCAACAATTCTACTCCTAGATACTTACCCAAAAGAAATGAAAGCATGTCCAGAAAAATGCTTTTTACAATAATGTTCATAGAGCTTTTTTCATAATATGTCAAAACTGGAGGCAACCCAAACATCCATACAGTCCATACACCATGCATTGCGGTGCATCCATATAATCGAATACTATTTAGTAATAAAAAGGAATGTATGGCTGGGCATGGTGGCTCATGCCTGTAATTCCAGCACTTTGGGAGGCCGAGGGAGGTGGATCAGTTGAGGTCAGGAGTTCGAGACCAGCCTGGCCAACATGGTGAAACCCTGTCTCTACGAAAAATACAAAAATTAGTTGGGTGTGGTGACATATGCTTGTAATCCCAGCTACTCAGGGTATGGTGACACATGCTTGTAATCCCACCTACTCAGGAGGCTGAGGCCAGAGAATTGCTTAAACCTGGGAAGTGGAGATTACAGTGAGCTGAGATTGTGTTGCTGCACTCCAGCCTGGATGACAGAGTAACACTCTGTCTCAAAAAAAAAAAAAAGAAAAAAAGGAATGTACTACTGATATGTGCAGTAATACAAATGATTCTTAAAACATTAGGTTGAGCAAAATAGCCCAGACACAAAAGTGAACAACTGCATGATACCAGTGATTTGAAAATCTCATCTACGGAGATAGAAATCAGAATAGCAGTTACCTAAAGAAGTTGGGATTGACTTAGGAGCTTGAAGGAACTTCCTGGGGTAACAAAAATGTTCTATGTTTTCACTGGGATATTTTTCAAACCCATTGAATCTTACATTTAAGATTCATGCAATTCACTGCATGTAAATTTTAACTCAATTTAAAAAATTAATTGGAAGCAATGTTTTAGCAGAAGTTCAAAAGATGTCTGAGATCAGCTTTAGACCTGGATGGTATTTGTTAACTTTCTTAAGAACTTTCCTTACATAGAATTTAAAATTTTTATTTGTTTTTAAATATGTTCTACATTCATAAGGCTTAAAAAACCCAAACACATTTTTTTTTTAGAAAAAAAAAAAGAAAAACAAACAAAGGAACTGTAAAAATTCTCACTTCCTTGTTTTCCATTGTCTCAGCTCCCCTACCCTGTGGACCACTACTATTCTCAGTTTCTTCTGAATTCTTCCTCATATTCTTTATGCAAAAATAGCACTAAAGTTTCACTTAGTGTGATGAAGTCCGAGAAAACATGGTGTTAAATATCCTATTAAAAGTTATGTGGCATTATAACTGTTACTAGAGATGATAACATTAGAACTGTTATTAGAAATGTTAACATTAGAACTGGACTTTCTGTTTGATCAGGTCTTCGTCCAAACTGAGGTTGTCATGACTTTTCAAAGCACAATTTCTAGAGAGTTTTCACATGCTGTCAGACCTCCTCGGGTAGTCAAGTTAGAAATGCTCTTTTTGGCCAGGACTCTTGCTATTTCTAACTGCTGAAGCCATCGTTTCTCTTTAAAGGCACTGCAAGAAAACAAGATATAATTTATAAGGAGGTCTGATCTTGTCTGCATACATAGCTGAAAAAGGATGGAAATCTTCAGGTTGATTTTGTAGCTAGGGCTAGTTTGTCTTGTCACATAGGTAGATGTGAAATAGAAACAGTAATCTTTCTAAAACAAGTTCCCTGTGATGCAGTGGGAATGATATTTTCTCAAGGCAACACTAAAAACTTAGAATCCACAACTAGAAACAGAAAGCCACTCAATATCATGTAGAATTCTCTGGGTTGAAACTTTTTCTCTCTCCTCCCTAGATATTCCTATACATCACATATTCCCTGGCCTCTTCTCTTTTCTCCTCTTTCTACCCCTACGAACACACATGAGGATTTTTTTAATTGAAAAGATATTAGGTATTTTGATAGTCTTTAACTAAAATGCAAAGGAACTTAATGTTTTATGATAGTTATTCTCTGGCTATATACTAAGACTTGCAAATTTGAATACTATTACTCTTTGTAGGATGCAAATGTGATTTAATACAGAGGTGTTTTACATCCCCTTAAATGTTGGGGTCCTCCAAGATTCTATCTTTGGTCCTCCTCTCTTTCTACACCCTCATCCTAGGAGTCCTCATTTACTCACTGTTTCAATTCTTTTATCCATAACTCCTAAAGCTTGACCTTTCTTAAAAGTGGCGTATCTCCAATTAACAAATAAAAATGTTTATCCCATAGACACTTCTAATTTAACATATCTTTTATCTTCTTCCTAAACTTGTCCCACTTCTGTTTCCTTGTTCTAACACTTCGATTTTGCTATCCTCACCATCTCCAAAGCCAGAAATTTAACTAAATTCCTCTTTTCTCTATTTTCACACCCAGTCAGTGACCAAATTTTGTAGATTATTCCCCAGAAATGTCTCTCGTATTTGGCCTTTTCTCTTTTCCCTAACTACTGTTGTTCTAGTCCAGGTCTTTATTTTCTCTTATTTCTCTTTTTACAGCTTCCTAACTTTACTATAGTCTTTCCACATCTTTCCAATGAGTCTTCCATGCATCTCTATCAGATTTGTCTTCAAAAACAAACAAAAACTGATTATGTAACTTACTTCATGAAAAAGAACTTCTATGAGCTTCCCACCTACCTCCTACCCCATGGAAGGGGGAATTAGAAGCAATCTCTTCACTTGGTCACACAAGATGCTTCTTAGTGTAGATGCGGTCTACTGTGCCAGTCTTATCTCCAACCAGTTCTTCCTTATTGCCTAGGATGCCTTTTGCAAATCCACGTACTTTCCTGAAAATTCAATTTCTTGCTTGCTCTTTCACAAAACAGTGCCTTTGACCATGTTACTAGCTCTGCCTGGATCCTTTACCTCACCTCTGCCCATGTTGTCTGGCAAAGTCTGGTATTTTTAAAAGGCTTTCACCCAATCTATTAGGACTAACCCTGTTTAAAAGTACCATAGTGTTTCCAACATTTGAACCAGGTCCATGTCTGCCTGATTCAACTTCTTTGTTCTAGATTAACTTCTTGCTTTACCTCAATGGCTGTGTCTTTCTGTGCCCTCTAAACTGAGTTAACCCATCCATGCAGCCCATAAAATTAGGTGTTAAGTCTTAAAGAAATCATTCAGGCACTTTCAGCCTTTCCCCATATCCCACCAGACTTAATTGAAGTCCTCTCCTGTTCTGATGCATATCCTTGCTCTTCCTAGGCTCAGAGCCTATCCTGATTCTCTCCCTGGCATTTGAAACCTGGCTTTTCTGCATTCATTCAAAAACTGTTTACCTTAAGAAAAAGATGCATATTGAGCACTTACTCTATGGCAAGCACTATTCTATGTGCTGGAGATACAAAAGGTGATTAAAACATACAAGATATGCCTTTTTAAATAAAGAATAAAAACAAAGAGCTGTACTTGTATCCAGAGTACAAGAGCCCATCAAAGCTCATAACATTTGAGATTATCATCTATTCTCATTCCACTCAAACTCTCAGCCTTCTGGATCAATCCCTTACATTTGAATCTTTACTTAACTGGACTCCCAGGTCACATAAACCTCTCTGGAGTTGGACAATAAGCAATAAGGAAAGCTATTTTCTAGACACTCCTTACAGATATTCTTTGACCTGTGTAAAGCCTATACTGACTTCTAGGCTGAGGAATGAGACTCTATGTGACCTTCTGGCCTCAGTGACTATCTACACCAGCCACATTTACTCACCAGCCCAAACCCACATTAGTGCTTGATCTGTGCAAACTGCATAATGCCATCTTGGAGTCAACCCTGAGAGGTTTAGTTTTATGAATCTAAAGGTAGGAGTTCCTGAATGACATGTGCTCCAACAAGTACTTTCACATGATGCCAGATGACTTGTCTGCTTTGGGAGACTCCCTTTCTGTAAAACAGGAACATCTGACAGTCACTTTACCCACCTGATCCCTGGGTCAGCATCCTGAAGGATTACGTTAGGTTCTTCCCCATTTCCTGGCTATGACACTAGCTTGGTGATGGTGCTTGTAGCCATCAAGATAGTGTCCATCCATTACTCATGTTTGTGTCTTTGTGGTACAAGAGCTGCACTGGTCATTTAGAGGGGTGCTCAGACCACCTGATTGTCTGCCTTGACTGTCTACTTCAGGTAGATGTAAGTGCTTTTGTGACTTCTGTGAGGAACTTGAACTCGATCAAGAAGACTGCAGGGGTGTGAGACTGTAGATCTTCCTTTCCACAGCCCACCAACAAAGGAAGGTGGAACAGATCCTGGGAAAGATTCAGTGGAAAGGGGGCAGAAATGGATGGGAGGTGGAGGATGTGAATACAGGAAAGAGAAAAATACTGGGAAAAGAGAAATGGAAAGAGGATTTGCTAGGAGTAACACTGCCAGAGTAAATGTGCAGTCAGACTGACCACCACTCCCCCTATGGGTCTCCCTTCTGCACTAATCCCTTCCTTCCTTTCCCTTCCTTCCTTCCCTCCCTCCCTCCCTCTCTCCCTTCCTTCCTTCCTTTCTTCCTTCCTTCCTTCCCCTTCCTGCCTTTCCTTTCCTTCCTTCCTTCCCTCCCTCCCTCCCTTCCTCCCTCCCTCCCTCCCTCCTTTCCTCCCTTCCTCCATTCCTCTTTCCTTCCTCTTTCTTTCTTTCTTTCCTTCCTTCTTTCCTTCCTTCCTTCCTTCTTTCTTCCTCTTTCTCTCTTTCCTTCCTTCCTTCTTTTCTTCTTTCCTCTCTCTCTTTCCTTCACAGAATAACCCTTTATTTAACAAAATGTTTTCTCTAGAAATTTCTTTCTTGACCTTGAAACTGCCACTCATTAATAATTCCAATCCTTATGAAATGTAGCTACAAAAAAAAAAAAAAAGCACACTGGTAGTCTCTTTTAAGAAGTGTTTTGAAATGTTTACTAAAGCTAAACATAAATTTATCCTATGACCCAGCAATTCTATTCCTTGGTATAGAGTCAAGAGAAGTGAACGCAGATGTCCACCAAACCTCATATGCAAGAATAATCATGCATTTTTATTCAAAGTAGCCCCTAAGTTAGAAACAATTTAAATGCCTATCAATAGGAAAATAGATAAATAAATTAGGATATGGAATACTGCATACAAATGGAATACTACATAGAAATAAAAACGATCAATACATGCAAAAACATTGATGAATCTTATAGGCAATGTGTTGAACAAAAGAAGCAAAATATAAAAGGTATATGCCATATGTGCCCTTTATATGAAGTTCAAGAACAGGCTCAAGTAATCTTCGGTGATAGAGATGAGAATAATAGTTACATCCGGGAAGGATCATGACTGGCAAGGGGCATGAAGGAAATTTTTGGGGGTGCTGGAAATAGTTTGCATCTGATCTGAGTAGTGCTTGTATGAAAACATAAAAATTCAACAAGCCATATATGTGAGATTAGTGGTCCTTATGAATTTTACTATATATTTCATAACTCATTTCCTCCCCAAGAAAGTGCTGTATACAACAACAGACACCGTCAGCTTTTCTCATCTAAAACCACACACACACACACACACACACACACACACACCCCTTAAAAACAGATGCTTTTTCATGCACATTTCCATTCTGCTGGGCACAGCACTGGGCTATAGTAAACACTTACTGAATGTTTGAAAAATAAACTCATTTTTAGCATGTATCTGTTGATAAAACAAATCAAAATTTCCTTTCTTGTTTACAGCCTTATTTTAAGACGGACTATATAGTTTTTTCAATTAATGATTTTCCTAGTATATTTCTAGAATTTTTGGTGATCTCTTTTTATACATTCTAGTCAGAGATATCTCACAAATTACAAAGATTGAGGCTATTAAGCTATTAAGTGTCTTCTTCTATTGTCAACCTCACTCTGTTGGATATTGAATTTTGCGTTTTACAGCCCAAATTACTCTCACCACAAGGTGGCAACAACCTAACTGAAATAAAGTTCGCTGAGCTAAAGACCAGTACAGAAAAAAAGTAAAACAATCTAGCCTTGTTTTTTTTTCCTTCTCATTATATTGAGTAAGGGGAAAAGTCACTCGTAAATCTATATTTCTATCTGTAAAATTTGCATCAAATAATACCTCATAAGTAATGGATGGGATCTGAGCTGTAATCAGAGAGTTGTGTACCTTAAACATCTAATTCTGATACACTTTCTTATCTCTTTAGATGTGCTACGGATTACCTTTTAACTCACTGTAAATATTAATGTCAATTCTAGCACCCTGTCCAATACAGATCTCACCCCATATATGTATCTTGCCTAGTAAGTCAATTCAAGTCTTTAATCATTCAATTTGTCATTAATGTGTTCCTTTCTTTCCTCCCATTTTCATTACCATCTAATTTTCTATGACACTTTTGATGTCTCCCTCCCATATTTCAGTTTTCTCTCTTTCCCCTCTAATTACAATTAATTTTTTATTAGCTTTAGAAGAAGAACAGGAAGAGAAAGAAGTAGAAGAGGAGGAAAAAGAAGAAGCATTAGCAGGCTAGGCACAGTGGTTCATGCCTGTAATCCCAGTGCTTTGGGAGGCCAAGGTGGAAGGATCGCTTGAGCCCAGGAGTTTGAGACCAACCTGGGCAACGTGGTGAGTCCCCGTCTCTACAGAAAAAGAAAAAAAAATCAACCAGGTGTAGTGGCATGTGCCTGTAGTCCCAGCTACTTGGAAGGCTGAGATGGGAGAATTGCTTGAGCCTAGAAATTCAAGGATGCAGTGAGCTGTGATAAAACCACTGCACTCCAGCCTGGGCAACAGAACGAGACCCTGTCTCAAACAAAAAGAAAAAAGAAAAGCAGCAGCAGCAGCAGCAGTAAGTGACCTTGAGAATTGATAGAACTCTTTCTACTGTGTTTCTTTCCCTCCTGAAAGTTTGAGGAGTAAAGTACTGCACAGATTGGATTGGTCAATAATATTAATTCATTTTGTCCTAGTCATGAGGCTAAGATGAGGTCCTTGAAGCTGGGTATTGATGCATTGGAACAACTTGTATTACTTTCAGTGGCATAGTAGTGCATTACGGACCATTCCTTATCCTGGACCTGCCTTATAAAAGGTTTGCCCTTTATATGTTTAAGGGGAGAACATTACCTTGCCACAGCTAAGCAGTAGATTGCATTCTCCCTTGGAGTCTTCCCACTGTGCTCTGAGAAAGATGAGAAGGAGGACTTCAGTAAAAAGTCAGCACTGGGTGTTGCATAGAAAAACGATGGATGTGAATATCCCACTCTTGAAACTGGAGGGAGGGGGACTTGGGGAAGATACGTGTTTTTTATGAGCTTTTCTTTTTTTCTAGCTGTGGCAGGAATTTTTTTCTGATTTTGTTGTTGATGTTTTTGTAATTCAGAGAATGTACTTGCATTCACCAGTGGATGAAATTTGAGGGCTTGTTCTCTTGTGTCCGGCTGTGAAATTGCCAAAGGATTGACAGGTTTGCTGCTTGCAGTTTGTTTGCTGAGAGATGGTAGCTTGAGCACGATGCTTTGTGAGTCGCTGTTCCCAGCCTTATGCCAGCTCTTGGAGGTCATTTTTGGTTTGGTGAAACCATCCACCATCACAGTGTCTCCAACTTTTGCCCCAAAGACCCTTGCTCCACAAAACTGGCTTTTATGAAGACTATGACTCTGAGCTCTGAGGATCCATTGTTTTATTTTAATATAAATCCTCATTGGGACTGAAATTTTTGGAAAAGAAACTGTGGACCACATTTTACTGAGCAAATATAGTACACAGTCTTTATGCTTGTGTTTGAACACAATGGTCAGGGGAGTTTGTCCTGCTGCATTTTTGCATTCCAGGCACAGCACACTGCAGTTGACAAAGGCCTTCAGAATCAACAGTTGGCCTGCTTCTGCGGCTGCATGAATGGGGCATTTAGAGACATCTGCATGAAGGGCTTCATGGCACCATGCTCGATAGGGGTGAACACCGACTGCCTCGTGGGGCCGCGCACCTTGCTTCAGGGCCCATTCAGTGAGTTCAATGTACCCACAAAAAGCAGCAATGTACAGGGCTACCCTTTTCTGATACCTAAATGAGTGAAACAAGTGGGGAGGGGGTGTTTAGAAAATCAGCAAACAGACAAATGTAGTTACACTAAATGCTCATGAAATATTCTAGTTGAATATTTATTTCTTCTTAACTTTTACCTTAAAATATTTTTAGAAAAGGCATATAGTGACATACAGGTTAAACTGCACAAGTCCTGCTTATACACATTATCCTACTATGCACATGTAAATAGTTTCCTTGAAGTGGTCATCTTTCTTATAGAAATTAAATCCTCAGGAAAAATATCATGCATGGGGAAATACAAGGAGCTTTTAAGTCTGACCATGTATGTTCTCTGAGCTCTTAGATTTTATTTAAAGATGAAGTCAAGTATAGATGGTCAAGCACATGAACACTAGAGTTAAAATGTTACAATTCAGTATCCAGTTCTGCCCTTGCTATTTGTGTGACATGGGGCAGGTTTTCTTCCTCCATCACCCCTCCCCAGATAGAGTCTTGCTGTGTTGCTCAGGCTGGAGTGCAGTGATGCAATCTTGGCTCACTGCAACCTCCACCTCCCGAGTTGAAGCAATTCTCCTGCCTCAGCCTCCTCAGTAGTTGGGATTACAGGCGCGAGCCACCACACCTGGCTAATTTTTGTATTTTTTGTAGAAACAGGAGTTTCTCTATGTTGGCCAGGCGGGTGTCGAACTCCTGACCTCAAGTGATCTGCCCACCTTGGCCTCCCAAAGTAATGGGATTACAGGTGTGAGCCACTGCGCCCAGCCAACATGGGGCAGATTTTCTGCTCTTAGTTTCTTCATTTGTAAAATAAGATTAAAAAGTGTCCGCCTCATCAAATTGTTACAAGCATAAAATGAGGTAATAAATATAACTCAGTGCCTGCCATAAAGTATTAAATAAATATACACTATTAAAAGTAACAAAGCAACACAGCTATTTCTTTGGATGCAGAACATGGAAAAAGAAATATCACTACCCCACAATAGAAATTAGTGTAAAATATTAGAATATTTTATAAAATTGTAAAAGCTGCTCTTCTAATCCATCACTTCACAGAGCCTCAGACCTCCTGGTGTGTCGGCTTCTGCAAAACATGATTAAATCACCCACGAGTGGGCACTTTTCTAAAGTACTATTAAACCTACAGATCAGTGCAATTTATGTATTTGAGAAGCTGATGGCTGTATTAACACATTAAAATGACCACCTGCCTCTCTGAACCAACCCTCCTCCTGCCCCAGCTATATCCGTTACACTTTATGTATGGCAAAAGTGTGAATGCTGGTAATAAATGCAGTTTGAAAAATTACATGTGCGCTTAGGAAGACGTGGCCAATGTTTTCAGCCAATTAACAAGTGTTTTCTTAAAGAATAACTGAATGTGAAAGTGGCAAGATACAGACGTCCTTTGACTTATGATAGGGTTACGTCCTGATAAAAACCATCATACGCTGAAAGTATCATAAGTCTAAAATGCATTTAATACACCTGATCTACTGCACATCAAATCTTAGTCTAGCCTACCTTGATTAGCATACAGTTGGGCAAAATCATCTAACACAAAGCCTATATTATGATATACTGTTGAACATATCCTATAATTTATTGAATGCTGTACTGAAAATGAAAAAGAATGGTTGTATGGGCACTGGAAGTTTGCTTTCTACTGAATTAATATCACTTTTACACCATTGTAAGTTGAAAAATCTAAGTTGAACCATCATAAGTTGTGGACTGTCTGTATTTATTCTGATAGTCTTTAAAAATGTTGCTGAAAGTCTCATATCTAAACCAAATTGAAGTCACCCATTTAATCACCATTTAATGACCTTTGAACAACTTGCGTTTGAACTGTCAGGGTTCCGTTTGGGGATTTTCTTCCACCTCTGCCACACCTGAGACAGCAAGACAAACCCCTTCTCCTCTTTTTCCCCCTCAGCCTTATTCAACCTGAAGATTGAAGACCTTTATAATGATCCACATCCACTTAATGACTAGGAAATATATTTTCTTTTCCTTATGATTTTCTTAATATTTTCTTTCCTGTAGCTTACTTTATTGTAAGAATATGGTATATAATACATATACACAATGTGTTAATTGACTGTGTTATCAGTAAGGCTTCCAGTCAATGGTAGGCTATTAGTAGCTAAGTTTTGGGGAAGTCAAAAGTTATATGGGAATTTTCAACTGTGTGGGGAGTTGGCATCCCTAACCCCTGCATTGTTCGAAGGTTAGTTGTAGTTAGCATTTCCTGAGGAAAGTCTACCTGAATCGCAAGACTATCAGTCCTGATGGCATCCCTGCTGTTTTGTTCCAACAAATATGACAATAATAATATTTGGTTGAGACATACTAAGTGGAACTGGCATAGAGCAGCACCGCAGCTGTAGAGTGAGTGAATTGCAGGCTCAAGGTATGATGGAAGTTTAGTAAAAATCACAGCACTTGCTAAGTTAATTTAAAATTAATTTCTCATACTTGAGTACTGGTCCTTCTTTTGATAAGTAGTGTTGGACTTTAAGTTTTTGTCCAAGGAGACAACCCATCAGAAATTCCTTCCATCCATCCCAGACGTCCAAGCGAAGTATTGTGCCTGTGGATCAAGAGAGGTGGTTTATGGTTCTAGTCCAGCAGTGTGGTTTGACAATCCATAAAACTTCTAATGATAGCTTTCCCCAAACAGAGGCTTAGCTAGATGCAAAATGAAAAATAACCTTGGAACAAGGAGACAAGGATGCTATTTTTAGCATAGGCCATTATTGGCTTGGAGAAGCTGTTTGGCCCCTGTGTATTACCATTTCCTCATCTGCTCAATGATGACATACAGCACTGAAATATTTTTTTGCAGCTATCTTAAAACAGTCTTGTGGAGATTGATTCAATGCTGCTGTATATATTACCGTGTAAACTGAAGCTGTTATATTGGAAGAGGAAACTAAGGAACCTGTGGCAGGACAAACGGTCTTCTGGGGCCTTTAGCTTATGAGTGGGCTGTGAGGGAGTGGAATGATGCTCACCAGCGAATTTGCTTGTTCTATCCTTTATGAAACAGGAGCTGTTCTCTGTTACAAACATTAAAGTAATTCACTGCTGCTGGAGAACTTATCACTTGCTCCTCCAAAGTCTACCCTTGCTGTGATACCACATTCCTTTTATCCTTCAGGCTGGTGTTTTCCAGGGATCTTTCCTCAGCCTTCCGCTCTTCTCAATTTACGCAGGTTCCCCTTGGGATTAAACCCAGCCTTCTCCCTATGTGACCCAACCTAGCTCACTTACCTCTCTTCACTCTGCCTCATTCATTTATTATGGCCACCTTGACCTTTCACCTGTCCTCACACCAAGTCTACTCCCATCTCAGGACCTAATGACTTATAATTTTTTGATTGAAAGGATCTTCATCAGATTTTCACAGGACTGTGTCCTTTTTATTCAGTTTTCACTTCAACCATAGCTAAAGCAATCTCTGCCATGACTACCTCCTCACCTTCATTACTTTGTATCCCATGACTTTATTTTAACATGTTTATTGCCCCTGTCATCAGTACTTGAAATCATTTTACTTGCTTGAAGATTTTTTTTTTCATGCTCCCATTAACAAGAAAATTCCTTCACGACTTGCCATATAGCCTGACACTTGGTAGGTGCTCACTAAATACTTGATGGCTGATTAATTGTCAATCTTAGTGGCGATGATGGCTTCATTGACCACCCAGGTGTCACTCATTCCCAAGTCCCATTCTCCAGCCCAGCCTCTGCTCCAGCTCCAGACTCCCCCTGCTGGCGATATTACCAAAGGAGGGATTGCACTACAACCCCATCATTCTAAAAGACCGCTCATTATCTTTCACCCAACCTGCTTTTTCGCCTGCATTTTTTTTCTCAGTGAGTGGTATATCTATTTTGCTACCTAAGCCATATATTAGAGAGTTTTTCTTCATCCTTCCTTTTTTTTTTTTTTTTTTTTTTGAGAAGGAGTCTTGCTCTGTCGCCCAGGCTGGGGTGCAGTGGCACAATCTTGGCTCGCTGCAACCTCTGCCTCCCAGGCTCAAGTGATTCTCCTGCCTTACCCTCTCAAGTAGCTGGGATTACAGGCCACCATGCTCAGCTAAATTTTTTTGTATGTTTAGTAGAGAAGGGGTTTCACCATGTTGGTCAGGCTAGTCTCGAACTCCTAACTTCAAACGATCCATCCGTCTTGGCCTCCCACAGTGCTGGGATTACAGGTGTGAGCCACTGCGCCCGGCATCCTTCTCATGTTTTCATGTCCTACATCTAAACGGTTGCTTAGGCCTGACAAGTTTACCTGATCAATATTGAAGAACTCTGTTTCCTTACCTCCATCTCAACCAGTCCTGCCCTATTTCAGGCCTAGATAATCTTTCACCTAAATCTACTTTGAGAAGCTCCCAGCAGCCTTCCCTTCTTTATTCAGGTCTCTGCTCAATGTCGTCTTCTTTTCTGACCAGCTATCTAAATAGCCTCCCATCAGTTTACTGCATCATTCTTTATTCCATTATCCTGCCTTCTTTTACTTCGTAGTTCTTAATCTCTGCTTAAAATGAGATATTTTTCTGTTTGCTTGATGGTGTTTGCCTCCTCCACTGAGATCCAAGCTTCAGGAGGGTAGGGACACTGCCACTGTGCCTGCTTTCCACAGTGGTCCCTGGCTTATGGTGGACACTCAGTAAGTATTTGTTGAATGAAGTTCTGCTGGACTCCCAAACTTCTTCTGGCCATGCTCTGCCCTCCTAACCAAGCAGATTAGCCAGCACTTCCCTGTGCACACCAGGCTGTTTCTGGCCTTGGTGGTGTCTAAACTGTGCTTATCTTTGTTGGCTGAGATTTCAGAACACCAGTCATCTTAGAATCACACAATGGTGAAGATAGATCTTAAAAGACCAGCCCACTCAGCAGCCCCCTTTTATAGACTAGGAAGCTGAGGTTCAGAGATAGATGAATTGCCTGAGGCTTCTCAGCCAGCTGGGAATTTCCAGAATTCCCTGGAATGTGTCTTTAGGATTCTTTCTAATTCCTAGAGAGTCTCCCCCTTTCAGTTGCCTTTCTCTTTCTTTCCTTTCTGCTTCCCCTCTCTTTTCCTTCTTGCCTCCTCTCTACGCGCACACGACAAAGGATATCTCCCTGCCAGTCCCTCCCTTATTGGACGTTCTATGTTATAACCTGTAATCTTGAAATGGGGCTCTTCCTCTGTTACTCCTTACTCTGGTTTGGATTTCTTGATCTTGGACTTGCTATTCTTTGTGAGTTGATTCCTATTTGCATACTTGTTTACTCACAGGCCTGACCTGCGTTACTACCCTCATCCCCGTCACCTGCCTCGATCCTCATAACTTGGGCCTCAGCTTGGAGAGTTTACTCTCCTTGCTGGGGAATTCTGGAATTATTCTGTAGACATAAAGCAGTGGTCCTGCAGCTATTCTGTAGAAATACCTTGATAAACATTTTCGAAAATATGGACCATACTTGCTACAATAGATTAATTTCTCTAAAGCTTCTTGCTGTACTTAAAGTTTCTCATAAAATGTTTAATTCTCATGCACTGGAAACAAAGGACTTTAAACACTGCTCCAAGTGCATTTATTTTATCTCCTGCTGAAATGATCTATGTTTTTAGTTTATTGTGAAAATCACTCCCAAATGAGCAGTAGAAAGCTTTAGCCTGGCTCCATACCGTAGCCTCCTTAGTCCTCCACAGCCGAGGCTACACAGTCTCCATTTGAAGGACCAGCCAGCCCCAGGTCCAGAGAACAACCTTAATTCCCGTAGGAGGGAATTTACTAAGATTTAGGCCAGGGGCCCAGTGCAGTGGCTCACACCTGTATTCCCAGCACTTTGGGTGGGAGGATTGCTTGAGGCCAGGAGTTTACCAGCCTGAGGAACACAGCGAGACCCCATCTCTACAGAAACTGAAAAAGATGTAGGTCAGTAACTCAGAGGGTTGGTAGGAAGTCAGTGTTCCTGTTCATCCTGGTCAGATATTCTAGTCACTTCTGTTCCTCCTGAGCAAGTCCCCACTTTGTGCCCTATATTGTGAATCCCAATATTCTACCCCATGTTTTGGGTTTAAGACTAAGATTTCATTTCTGAATTTCCTACTCTAAATCCCAATCTCTGGGGTTAGATTTCTGTCACATGTTGTCAGAGCCTCTGATGTCAACATCAGCTTATCTAGTTTCCTGCCTCTTTTGTCATTCATTCATTCATTCATTCACTACCTTGGTGCTGTGGTTCACTCACCGGGTCCCTGATGGATCTCCCTGAGGGTCACCCTCTGCCTTCCTCGGCCTTACCAACTGACAGCTGCAGACTGACCTGCCTATTCCAGGACTTCCACCAGAAGGACTTATTTGAGGCTAACCTTCCCCTGCTAGATGTCTATAGATGGGATTTTCCTGGCCTACCTGTTCTCCAGATGGTTGCCTATCCTCAGAGTCTCAGCTATCTCTAGCCCTCCTGCCTACTGCTGAATGAGACCTGATTCTGAAAACTACAGAGAAGACTGTACGATTTAAATCTCCTTAACATTGGTGGGGCACCTCCATCAGACCCTGTATTTTGTTTCATTTTAATTCCCTGTCTAGTAGCAAATATTACGGGTGTTATAACCATCAATTCAGTTCCTTGCAATGAAACAGTCCTGATAATGCTCAGCTGTTGAATATCCAGAGAATTTCTAAGCAAGTCAGCCAGCACTGTTTATTAGATTATCCTTTCACCCCTGTTGCTTTGTAATGCCCTCTTTGTCAAATATTAAATTCCTTCATAAGCTTAGGAATTCTGTTGGGAAATAGAAATTTACTTGAAAAACGCTATATTGCTCCGGAAAATACAACTAAAACCTATTACTGAAGAGAGAGGAAAATTAATAAGCTTTAGGGCCCCTCACTGCCTTCTATAGAGCCTTCTAATTTTCTTGTCTTAGTTTTGGATTTTTAAAAAGAGGGCCCACAGAATTGAATTAACTTTACAAAACCTGGATCTGTCCATTCTGTGCTTGCAAACGTATCTACTATGCCCAGGCCACACAGGACAGCACATGGGAGCAACAGTGCCTATTTAGGCAATCATCCTCAACCTTGCCACATGTGGCCCCTAATTCCCAAGTTTCTGGATTCCTCGTTCATACCCCAGGAGTCAATGTATGACTATCTGATTTGGACTTTTTCTTCCTGAATATGGAAATTATTTCTCTGGTTTGAGCTTCCTGTGATGGAAGAAACAAAATAAAACATTGATTAGAACTTAAAGGCCATCAATAAAGGCATACTGGTTTGGCAGTATAAATTGTTGGAAAGAACCCAATCCTGGGTGTATGATTATCATTTATTAGCAGTGTGACCTTGATCAGATCACTTAACTTCTCTGAACTTCAGTTTTCTCATCAATAAAAGGAATTAAAATGGGACCATATGTCTCCATGAGCCTAAAGGTTAGTAAAAGGACCCTGGAGCCAGCTCAGATTTCAGGATCTGAGCTGACACAACCCTGCTCCTGGAGTGGTTTCTCAGGTGTGATGTGCCCAGGCAGCCATGAATATATCCTATGAGGTGTTTATAGTGAAGAGTACCAATTGATATCATCTGTAAAGAAAGGCATTAATTCATTCACTCATTTGTTTAGGTACTCCTTGTTTCAGAAAGGATGAATGCCAGTTTATGAATGTATGTGAAATAAAAACAGAATAACAAGCAGATAAGCATGTGGATCAGAAAGAGGAAAGCAAAAGCCAGAGCAGAGATTTCAGAGCTAGAAGCAGGTCTAAAATGAACATCTGGTACCATATAGGTTGATGTAAGACTAGGTGTGTGTGTGCGTGTGTGTATATGTGCATGTATATGTATGTATTGGACCTATGTGATGTGTCACTAAGCCTCAAGTCACAAAATCACACATATTAAGATATACTTATCATGATAGATTTATGATAAGTTAGTCATTAGATGTTCTACCACCAGAATTCCCTTATCCCCTCATTACTTATCTTCTTCTTAATCCCTGAAATCTTTCTTTCTCCATCTCCTTTATTAAAGCTGCTCTCTCTGAGCCCACCAGAGACCTTTAAAGCAAATCCAAAGCTTTTTTATCTCAGAATTGTCTTTGGACTTTTACCAGCATCTTGAAAACAGTCTCATCATCTGTTACAATGCAAAGTTCCAGTTCTCCTCCTGACTCTGACAGCTTTCCATGTTTCGTTTTTTGACTCTTCTGTGTGCTTGCCTTGACCTCGGCATGTCCTGAGTGCCAGCCATTGGCCCTTAAGACATTCCTCTCTATATTTGTTCTCTGAGGAATGCACCCCTCATAGGGCTCGGTCTCCACCTACATGGGCAGGATCAGTATCTGCTAACCCAAACCATCACTCAAGCACTAGCTCCATGTTTGCAGTAAAGGGAAATCAGAAGACTTCAGTTGTACTTACAGCTTTGCCACTAACTGATCAGCTGAGTAACTTTTTTTAAAAAAAGTGCTCTCTGAGTTTCCTCATATCTAAAGCTTAAAACCCAGAACATAGCTCCTTTCCTCAATTTCCCCACCACTGTCCTAGTGTGAGAGCTTTGATTCTTTCCTCTACTTAAATGTGATCTAGGGCCAGGTGCATAGCTCACTCCTGTAATCCCAGCACTTTGGGAGGCCAAGGTGGGTGGATCACTTGAGGTCAGGAGTTTGAGACCAGCCTGGCCAACGTGGCGAAACCCTGTCTCTATTAAAAACACACACACACACACACACACACACACATACAAATTAGCCAGGCATGGTGGGTTGCACCTGTAGTCCCAGCTACTTGGGAGGCTGAGGTGAGAGAATCACTCAAATCCAGGAGGCAGCGGTTGCAGTAAGCTGAGGTTGTGCCACTGCACTCCAGCCTGGGTGATGGAGTGAGGCCCTGTCTCAAAAAAAAAGTGATCTAGCATGATGTTCTGTCCCATTCTGCCTTCTGTGTTTCACAGATTTGTCTCTTCCACTGCTAATGGACCTAATTAATATTGGGATTATCAAACATGCCAGTTAGTGTATCACTCTGCCTGCAGGCTTTCCTCATTCCTTTCTATATTTCATATTGCTTGCTACCAGATTAAACCTCTCCTAAAACACTCCTGTTCTAGGCCGGGTGCGGTGGCTCACGCCTGTAATCCCAGCGCCCTTGGCTGTGTTTCCCAGTGCTCTCAGCAAGGCTCCTCCACTCTCCAGAACAGTCTCCTGCTTTCTGTCCCTCCCTGGAATGTCTTCCCTTCCTCTTCTCAGATGATCCATGGTTCCCACATCTTTGTGTGCTCCAGCCCCGCTTTCTCCAGAATGCCTTCCCTACATGCCTTCAGTCTGCATTGAGCTGACTTACTGGATTTTAACTGAGTGTGCATACATGTCTCATTTCTATCACTTTACTGTAAACACCCAGAGTGCAGAGGCAGCTTTGTAAATGTTTGTATGAGCTAGTATGTGCAGTGATTAATTGAGCTACTTAAATCTTTGATTTTCAACCTGGACATGACTGCTTCTCCAAACTCTTCTGATTTTCCACTCCCTGTGGAAAAGGGGCCAAGGTTCAACTCCTGATAGCAGCAGGGATGATTCATTGGCTAGAAAGAGAGATCCTGTAAGAGAAGCTGATCAAGGACTCTTTTTACCTTCTAGTTTTAAAAAAGATGAGCTGGCTGCTTAAGGAATACTAGTTATGCTTTAGGTAAAGGTATGAAGCATATGAAGCAGGCCAAAGGGCCCTTCCTCCCTTCCCTTTGAGGTCCTTCTTTCCTTGCCTCTCCTCTGATGCCCTGTGTCCTTATGGTGGCCAAAACAGCCTACTCAGGTCATGTTTAGACCCTTAACCTTATATCTGAACACCCTCATTTCCTAAAGTTCCTACTCCCAGAGGGTCATTTTAAGGAGTAGGTATGTTGTCCTTGACACACGCTGAGCAAGTCATTTAATCATTAAGATGATTTGCTTTTTTTCAAGTCTGTAAAAGTTGGGGTTGGGTCAATTCAAATGATCTTCCAGCTTAAAACGTCACATTATAATCTGAGCAGTATAGGCCTGAAGAATAGTCATCCCGAGTTTATCCTAGTTTTGTTTCATCCTTTGGTACTTCATTAAATAACTAGATTATCTGTTGGTTGGGGACAAATGCCACTGTGTGCCCTTCCTTATGTAAGCCCCCATCATGTTCTAGGCAGGGTTCAGCCTCCAGCAAGAATGTAGAGCAGGTATGTGTATTATAGCAAAGTACTCTGAGGAGAAATTGTAGAACTTCACTTCCCCTGATCAAAAACAAAGAAAAAAATTATGTCAAAGTTTTGAGAGGCTTAATTTAAAATAACGGGAAAGAATAATGCTAAGCAAATACTATAGTCAGGAGAAGTATCAATAAATGCAAATTTAGCAGTTATATAAAGCAAAACTACTTAACTAAGGATACCTACAAAGCCCAATGTATATGTTGGGAGAACTCAAATTTCATTGCAATGTTACAACACAGTGTTACCTAAGGTTGTGCTGATTGTCAGCAAGGATTCATTTACTTCAAGTAATTTCTATAAGGTTCTAACCATTTTTAAAAAATGTGAAATGCTTCATGAACTTGTGTGTCATCGTCAGGTAGGGGCCATGTTAATCATCTCTATATAGTCAAATCATGTTTTAGTGTGCTTAAAACAAATCCGACAGCCTTTTTTGTTTGTCTTATTGATGTTTGGCTACTGCAGACATGACCTGGAAGTACAGATTTTTTTTTTTTTTTTCGAGACAGGGTCTTGCTGTCACCCAGGCTGGAGTGCAGTGGTGTGATCATAGCTCACTGTAGCCTTAACCTCTTGGCCCAAGTGATCCTCCTACCTCAGCCTCCCAAGCAGCTGGGCACCACCACATCCTGCTATTGTTTTTTTTTGTGTGTGTGTGTAGATGAGCATCTCACTATGTTGCCTAGGCTGGTCTTGAACTACTGAACTCAAGTGATCCCCCCTCCCTTGGCCTCCAAAAATGCTAGCATTAGAGGTATGAATCACTAGTCACTATGCCCAGCCAAGGTATAGTATTTAGAGAGAGGTTGTAATTTCTGTAACGGATAAATGCTATTCCACTAAGGCAGATTTTCAGCCAGTATAGCATTGGTGTCACATTGTTAAAAAGATTATTTTAATATAATCAGCAACATTTTAGGATGAAATTGCCCAAAGCAGGGTTCAGAATAGCATGTATCGTATGCTACCTTGCATTAAAAAGGGGAAAAAGAATATGTACTTGAACTTGCATTTATACATACTTGAAGCATATTTTGAAAGAGAAAAAGATGAAGTGGTCTGAGTTTTGCTCTTCCACCTTGAGGATATTAATGAATCTGCTTTGAGAACAAGACTTGACAGGGCTATGAGACTCTCCTTATTTCTTAGTCTGTAGACCCAGACCCAAGAATGAAATGTTGATAATTCATATCCATACTGAACTTACAGAGGTTTCCATTTAGAAATAATGCCTCCATCTGTTCAGATTTAATTTGGAAATTGTTTTGATTGTAAATCTTCAAAACAATAATGGTTGCCTGTGAGGAGGGAACTAAGTGCTTGTAGGGCCAGGAGAGGGAGGGAAACTTACCACTACACATCCTTTTTCACTTCTGATATTTAAACCATGTAAATGTATTAACTGTTTTAAAGTGAATATGTAAATAAAGTTAACAGATTGTATATGAAAATCTAGATTTCCATTTTCTCTTGAAAAGCTGCAAAATCTGGTATCAAAGGACCCTAGTGCCGAATGGTAGCTGATATCAAATATACTGGGCAGTACCGATATCAGTCTGGTAGTCCTTGAGGTTGTTGCAATCATACATCTCCAGGCCCCTTGGGGTTCGGAGACAGTAGACACTCACGGGGAGCCCACATCTCAGAGTTACCAGTGTTCTCAGATCAGACACTGTTTTATCAAGAAGGGAAATGCTCTCCATTACTGGCATTGTGTCTTGAGTTACAGCATTGAACACGTATAGAGTAGGCTTGTCTTCTTCCTAAAGGGAGAGAAAAGGAGGGAACTTATTGTCTGGAGGTTGAGATGAGGGCCAAGCATTTCAGAGGGTAGCTTTGAGCACCTCTAACTCCATGACATGGGTGTTAATGTGAAAGCAAGTCAGTTGAGTTCTCTGCCTTCTGGTCTGAGTCTAGCTCTTATGTCCTGAGATATTAACAGGTCCCCCTGTTTGAGTGAAGTGAAGAAGACTTGGCAAGGCTTTGAGACCCTTTGACTTCTTAGTCTACAGACCCAGATACATAAGAGTGTTGATAATTTATATCCATCCTGTGCTTATGGAGGTGTTAGTTTAGAAAACATTCCTCTATTATGCAGTACTTTAATTTGGAATACTGTGGATTTGAAATCTTCAGTCAATTATTATTATTTTTTTCTGAGAGGTTATTCCTGGCAAGTGGAACTGAGTTGAGAGTGGGATGGGAGTATTTGCTTATCATTTTGTGCTTTTCATTGTCTGTATGGTTTGACTTTTTAAAAAGCCAGATATATTTACTTCTATTATTTATCTTTCTTTTCTTTTATTTCTTTCTTATGTATGTATGTATTTATTTATTTTTTGTCTCACTATGTTGCCCAGGCTGGTCTCAAACTCCTGGGCTCAAGCAATCTTCCCACCTTGGCCTCCCATAGTGTTGGGATTATAGGCGCGAGCCACTGTGGCCTACTTTTACTATTTAAAAAGGGAAATACTAAACATAGGTTTAGAAAAGTTTCTTTTGTTTCTTTCATTTTGTAATCTAAGTAGGAAAGCAAGTAGAACTGAGATATCTGAAGTAGAGTTAAGATGGAAAGTTTGAGGAAAATATTAATCCTTCTGTTAACAACAGTTTAAACAAGCCAAACCAAAACTCAAAATACAGCAAATAGGAAAAATGGGAAGCAAGTGGGGAGGAAAAGATGATTATCATTTCCACTTTTCTCATGAAAAATGAAACTGACTTTACTTCCTCTTTAGCAGATTCAGGACAATAATATTTTTCTGCAACGGCCTGTTGTTGGGTTGGCAGATGTCAGTGCATGGCGCCGTCACGGAATGCCCATGAATGTGGGACTCTCTCAGAACCTGGTATCTGGCCTTCAGGTTCTTCAGGGGGCTCCAACCTGTCAATGCTGTCTTGCCCCTCCTTTGTTTCCTTCCTCTATTACTTCCATCAGAATCCCTCTCTGGTTCCTCCAGGGCCCCCCCAATCCTGCAGACTTATAATACATTAAATGCTCCCCTCCCACATAACACATTGCAGTAATATGGTCAACATGCGGACCTTTTTGAAAAAGCCTTTGAGGAGTGATGTTACTGATGAAATTTAAGGCTGCAGTACTTTGATCTAGGGCCCATTTCAGTAACTGAAGTGATTAGGAACAGTTTCGGTCCCTCTGTGGCTGTGCATGAAGCCAGATCAGCAAGCTGAGCTGCCCATTGAGCCTAAAGTGCTTAGAACAATTTTTCATGATAGTTTCTCATAAACCCATGCAATACAAATTTAAAGGACATAGGATTCACTCTTTCACTTTTGCCATGCCGTGCTTTCCTATGGTTCCATAAGGGAAGTATCTGTTCAAGCTAATGTAGATAATATTTATGGGCAGGCAGAAATTCCTATGAAAACTGAATAAAAAGATAGTGGGAAAGAGAGAAAAATTATATTTTATGTAATAGCTCTTTTTTATTTCTTTAAAAATTCCTAATTTATATTTAGAATTAAATGCAAATAACAAATTAAATGCAAGCAAATGACAAAATAAATCCAAATAGAATAACATGCAAACAAAATAACAGAGTCCCAAGTCACTCTTTACAAAAAAAATTTTTTTTAGAGTCTAGGGCTCACTATGTTGCCCAGGCTGATCTTGAACTTCTGGGCTTAAGCAGTCTCCCACCTCCTGAGTAGCTGGGGAAAGAATTCTCCTCCATTCCCAGCTCTCAAGTCACTCTTAAGTTACCTAGGTATATGAGGTTAGATAAGTTAAAAAGAAGCTTCTCAGAATATGAATAATCATATACTTATATCTATAAAGATAAGCATGTATAACTTAGTATACATATAACCGACTCTGGAACAAGTAGTAAGGGAGAATTGCAAAATATCTGGCAATTTTTTTGAGATAGGGTCTCACTCTGTTGCCCAGGCTGAAGTGCAGTGGCACTATCAGAGCTCACAGTAACCTCAAACTCCTAGACTCAAGTAATCCTCCCGCCTCAGCCTCCCAAGTACAGGCACTCACCACCACACTCAGCTACATTTTAAATTCTTATTTGTAGAGACGGGGCCTAGCTATGTTTTCCAGGCTGGTCTGGATCCCCTGGCCTCAAGCAATCCATCCACCTCAGCCTCCCAAAGTATTGGGATTACAGGAGTGAGCTTCTGTGCCCAGCTGATCTGACAATCTTTAGATGAAAATAAAAAGTGCAAGGAAGAAAATATTACTAATTATTAATGAAGCCAGGTTCTTAAATCTCAAGAAAATTAACACCTGCAGAGTCTGTTCATTTTTTTTTTTTTAGCACTCAGGAACTTTTTATCACATAAATAAATAATAAATGTTGAATGACATCCCAGTCCTTTTTAATCAATAATGTATCTGGATAATAGTTCTCATTGCACTTTTTAACTCTATGTACTCACCTTTGTATAAACCTTGTTTTTATGGGAAAACCCATTTTGAGTTCTAGTGAGGCACATTAGTTGTCGGTACTTTCTAATTTGGTTGTATGACGAGGGAGTAGGTAGATGCCAATTAATAGCAACTTGTTAACCCGCCTTATCCACATAAGAGAAGGCATCTCTACCTCTCTCTCTATATGATACTCCTCCCCAAGTATTCTGAATCAGAGAAGGCTGGTCAGTCACAACCAAGGAAGTCAGATGCTATTAAATAATAATGCCATACACAAATCATTGTTGGACATATACAAAATTAGACTTTTTCCTTTATAAAGAAACTGAGATGCAAACAAACCAACCCAAGAGATATACACAAAGTATCTTACTTTTCAATAAAAACAAATACGTTCTATCTCATGAGAATAATTCCATGCTTACCTTCAAAAAACAAATGCAAACTTACTGTAAATTCACACATGTACTTTAACAATAAAAAAGGAAAAGCTAAACAGAACTGACTGAAAGAAAACAAGTTAATGAAAGTTTTGAATGTACTGCTGTATTTTTTCTCAAGTTCTGCTTTTTTATATTTTGCTGTTTTGGAGTTACAGCACTAAGTAAGCAGAAGCTTGCTGAACTATTCCAGAGTGAACAAAAGGGGAAATAATATTTGTTTTTGTTGAACCGAATGAATTCCAGTGAGATGTCTCCATAAACTTCTCCTCTTGTGTGGTAGTCATTCTGGAGAGATTATCCGTGGAGTCTTGGACACTGAATTGGAACACCTTTCTTCACCAGATTCTTTTCATACCTTTTGTTATGACTCATCTTAGAAAAGAGGGCCATTTTTAAGAAATATGCTTTCATGTGTAAATTTTAAAGAAACATGTTTATACATGTTTTTGTGTATAAAAATGCATTAATGTAAAACCACATATATTGGATTTTGGTGTTTATACATTAACAGTACCTTTTGAAGGCTAAAATGTTTATCATTTTGAATCAAATTTAGACTTGTCAAGATAGTACAAACTTCTCTAACTTATCTGATAGACATCTACTCAATGGTACTACAGTTAACTCAATCTCTCAGCATAAAACAGCTTTTCACAACATTCCAGGGATGTCAGGAGGGATTAACTATGTTTTGACCCCAGCACTTGGTTGGTACAAGTCTGGTTATAGAAGGAGGCAGGGAAACCAGAAGGAGTCCTAGAGAGGCTGAGCCCACTTCACGCTCTGAAAAGCACAACCTGCTGGATAGTTGGCCCCTTTGCAGTAGAGCATGGACATGTGACAGGGTGCTCCCAATCAGACCTACCTATCCACCCCCACTTTGAATTAGGAGCCAATAAGGCAGAGAAGCAACAGACACAGGAAAGTCTCTGGGCAATGGCATTTCTGAAGTTGCCGGCCTGGCAGCAGGGCTGGCAGCATGTCCAGTGCCTGTTTTGAGGGCTCAGTGTTGCCTGCAGTGGTGACCTTCCCAGATTAGTTCTGGGGCATGCTTTAGATGTTGTTTCTGGCTGCATAATCGCTAAGACTGATTCTCCAATCTTCCGAAAACTACTCCATAGCTTTTCAATATTTATTTTCTGCTTAAATTATCTAGGCTTTATTTCTTCTTCTTCCAACTAAGAACCATGATGTTGGTCAGGGGAAAAGCCAAGAATACTGGGGAGTGCTTTGCCCTAAGAGTAGAGAAAAATGGGATATGCCACAGTAAGGGAGAGAATGGATCCCTGAAATGCATCTCAGTACCTTGCTATGAATTGCAGACAATCATATACCATCTTGTTAATTTCCATACTTTACCTCTCAAACCTTTATCAATTCATTTATTTAATACCTATTTATGTACAGCCTACTATGTATCTTATCTGGTACTATTCTAAGCACTGGGTGAAAACAGTGGACAAAACTTAAGCAATCATTTCCGTGATAACACAGGTTAAAATAAAGGGGACAAAAGTGACAGTGTCTCTGCACGTTGTACAAAAACATACACTTTTGCAGTGCCTCGTGCTATGGTTTATAGGAACACAGTGAACTGCAACAGCATCAGCAATAAATCGTCAGGACTGGCTCCTGTATTAATAGAAATTGGAGGTATATACCATAGAAAATATTGATTATGGCTTACATAAGAGTTCTTTTCCAAAGAAGGAAAAATTAATACAATGTTTTTTATTATTATTATTTTTTTATTACACTTTAAGTTCTAGGGTACATGTGCACAACGTGCAGGTTTGTTACATATGTATACATGTGCCATGTTGGTGTGCTGTACCCATTAACTCGTCATTTACATTAGGTATATCTCTTAATGCTGTCCCTCCCCCTTCCCCCCACCCCACGACAGGCCGCAGCGTGTGATGTTCCCCACCCTGTGTCCACGTGTTCTCATTGTTCAGTTCCTACCTATGAGTGAGAACATGCGGTGTTTGGTTTTCTATCTTTGCGAGAGTTTGCTGAGAATGATGGTTTCCAGCTTCATCCATGTCCCTACAAAGGACATGAACTCATCATTTTTTATGGCTGCATAGTATTCCATGGTATATATGTGCCACATTTTCTTAATCCAGTCTATCATTGATGGACATTTGGGTTGGTTCCAAGTCTTTGCTGTTGTGAATAGTGCCGCACTAAACATATGTGTGCATGTGTCTTTATAGCAGCATAATTTATAATCCTTTGTGTATATACCCAGTAAAGAGATGGCTGGGTCAAATGGCATTTCTAGTTCCAGATCCTTGAGGAATCACCACACTATCTTCCACAATGGTTGAACTATTTTACAGTCCCACCAACAGTGTAAAAGTGTTCCTATTTCTCCACATCCTCTCCAACAGCTGTTGTTTCCTGACTTTTTAATGATCGCCATTCTAACTGGTGTGAGATGGTATCTCATTGTGGTTTTGATTTGCATTTCTCTGATGGCCAGTGATGATGAGCATTTTTTTTTTTTTTTTTTTGAGACGGAGTCTCGCTCTTTTGCCCAGGCTGGAGTGCAGTGGCGCTATCTCGGCTCACTGCAAGCTGTGCCTCCCGGGTTCACGCCATTCTCCTGCCTCAGCCTCCCCAGTAGCTGGGACTACAGGCGCCTGCCACCGTGCCCGGCTAATTTTTTGTATTTTTAGTAGAAATGGGGTTTCACCATGTTAGCCAGGATGGTCTCAATCTCCTGATCTCATGATCTGCCCGCCTCGACCTCCCAAAGTGCTGGGATTACAGGCGTGAGCCACCACTCCTGGCCTGATGAGCATTTTTTCATGTGTCTTTTGGCTGCATAAATGTCTTCTTTTGAGAAGCATCTGTTCATATCCTTCGCTCACTTTTTGATGGGGTTGTTTGATTTTTTCTTGTAAATTTGTTTAAGTTCTTTGCAGATTCTGGATATTAGCCATTTGTCAGATGGGTAGATTGTAAAAATTTTCTCCCATTCTATAGGTTGCCTCTTCACTCTGATGGTAGGTTCTTTTGCTGTGCAGAAGCTCTTTAGTTTAATTAGATCCCATTTATCAATTTTGGCTTTTGTTGCCATTGCTTTTGGTGTTTTAGTCATGAAGTCCTTGCCCATGCCTATGTCCCGAACGATATTGCCTAGGTTTTCTTCTAGTGTTTTTATGGTTTTAGGTCTAACATTTAAGTCTTTAATCCGTCTTGAATTAATTTTTGTATAAGGTTTAAAGAAGGGATCCAATTTCAACTTTTTACGTACGGCTAGCCAGTTTTCCCAGCACCATTTATTAAATAGGGAATCCTTTCCCCATTTCTTGTTTTTGTCAGGTTTGTCAAAAATCAGATGGTTGTCAATGTGTGATATTATTTCTGAGGGCTCTGTCTTGTTCCATTGGTCTATATATCTGTTTTTGTACCAGTACCATGCTGTTTTGGTTACTGTAGCCTTGTAGTATAGTTTGAAGTCAGGTAGCATGATGCCTCCAGCTTTGTTCTTTTGGCTTAGGATCGTCTTGGCAATGCGGGCTCTTTTTTGGTTCCATATGAACTTTAAAGTAGTTTTTTCCAATTCTGTGAAGAAAGTCATTGGTAGCTTGATGGGGATGGCATTGAATCTATAAATTTCCTTGGGCAGTATGGCCATTTTCACGATATTGATTCTTCCTATCCATGAGCATGGAATGTTCTTCCATTTGTTTGTGTCCTCTTTTATTTCATTGAGCAGTTGTTTGTAGTTCTCCTTGAAGAGGTCCTTCACATCCCTTGTAAGTTGATTCCTAGGTATTTTATTCTCTTTGAAGCAATTGTGAATGGGAATTCACTCATGATTTGGCTCTCTGTCTGTTATAGGTGTATAGGAATACTCATGATTTTTGCACATTGATTTTGTATCCTGAGATTTTGCTGAAGTTGCGTATTAGCTTAAGGAGATTTTGGGCTGAGACAATGGGGTTTTCTAAATATACAATCATGTTATCTGCAAACAGGGACAATTTGACTTCCTCTTTTCCTAATTGAATACCCTTTATTTCTTTCTCTTGCCTGATTGCCCTGGCCAGAACTTTCAACACTATGTTGAATAGGAGTGGTGAGAATACAATGTTCTTTTCCCACTATTCTTGTATTACCCCTATTTCCATTTCTTTTCCAAATGTGTCTATATTACCATTAAAAGAAAAGCATAATATACAGGGAAGCTGGAAAAAGCATTGACTATTTAAAGAATGTATTTAACAGTAGATAATCTCTGTATTTATCCAGTGTCTTTCTCTCTTTTTCACACAAGCAGAACCTTGTAAGCACACAAAAATATGAGCACAAGAAGCCAACTATTTTGGATTTATTTCATGAGACATAATATCTACTTGTACCTTTTTAGAAAGAAAAGCCACTTACTTGCCAAGTTTTTGAGCTTTACAAAAGTTTTGGGTTCACATTATGATATTTCTAAGTTGTACCAAAATTTAGAGATACTAAAGAGACACACTTCAGGGATTCATTCCCTCCCTTACTGTGGCATCTTCCATCTCTCTCAAGGCAAACTAACTTTCACAAAGTAACATGATTAAACATAGTTAAGTAGGGAAGGTACTACTTAAATGTGTATATATTTAATTATTCAGTAAAGCAACTAACATGACTTGGAAATCAGCCTTGGTAACCTGAGATAGATCAACCATGATAGAGCTGGTGTGACTGCATTCTTTGAGGCCTGGGATATTCTCTAAATGTGATTGATTCTACTGGACAGAATGAAGAGTACAGTTAGTAAAATTTTAGGGAACTTGAGAGTTTTTAATTAAACTCTGTGTGTTGTCCAGTCCTGTGACTTTTGCCCTGGCTCTCTTGAATGAATTCCTCTTTTTTTTTTTTTAGACAGGGTCTCACTCTCTTGCACAGGCTGGGTTCAATTGATCCTCCCACCTCAGCCTCATAAGTAGCTGGGATTGTAGGTGTGCACCACCACACCCGGAAAATTTTTAAAATATTTTTGTAGAGATGGGGTCTCACCATCTTGCTCAGGTTGGTTTCACTGAATAACCTCTTTTACCCCTACTTTTTATTTATAGAATTAGCAGTTTAAAACTTCAGGTAAAAGAGTTCAGCGTGAAGCTTGCATCACTGTGATATATGATGCTTTATTGGCAGAATTTAGAAAATGTTTTTGTAAGTAAAACTGTGAACATAGGTCGCATCTGCGGAGGGAAACTGGGGGCCAGAGAAGGGAGAGTTTTTTCTTTTTCTTTTCTTTTCTTTTTCTTTTTTTGAGACGAAGTCTCACTCTATCACCTAGGCTGGAATACAGTTGGGTGATCTCGGCTCACTGTAACCTCCACCTCCTGGGTTCAAGCAATTCTTTTGCCTTGGCCTCCTGAGTAGCTGGGATTACAGGTGTGCCCACCACACCCAGCTAATTTTTGTATTTTTATTAGAGACGGGGTTTCACCATGTTGGCCAGAATGGTCTTGAACTCCCGACCTCAGGTGATCCTCCCACCTCAGCCTCCTAAAGTGCTGGGTTACAGGTGTGAGCCACCACACCTGGCCAGGAGACTTTTTACTGTTTATCTTTTTGTTCCTTTTGAATTGAGAACTATGTGAACATACTACCTAGTCAAAAATAAATTTTAAAATGTTGTATAATGAAAATAAAATCAGTCCTTAATTAAATAAAAGTATCCTTTAAATAAAAGTATCTTATCCATACTGTTAAAAACTTTGTCTACATCCCTGAAAAGCCACCAGATTCTTCCAGTCAGCTCAAATGTTAGTATTGAACTTACACTACCATGTCTAAGCAAGCAAACAATAAAAAGTCTTGAACCTTATGATTAGCATTACAGAATTCTGGGAAATTTTAGAGAGTTGATCCTGTATGGCACCAAAAACCTAGTATGGAAATATATTTAAATATTTAAAGAGAAGACATTAAGAAGTGGCTGGAATTTGGTCTGCTTTGAAATGTAATGTTATACTTCCATTTTCTCAGTAAAAGAGACAGAAAATAAAACATTAAAAACGTATGTAAATATGGTCTTTTGTTTATGTAAATGGGATGATTCAATGATCATTATTCTGTGACTTGTCTTTCCTACTTAATAATAAATATTGAAGAATATTCTTTTTTTTTTTTTTTTTTTCGAGACAGGGTCTCACTCTGTTGCCCAGGCTGGAGTGCAGTGGCTCGAGCTCAGCTCACTGCAACCTCCCCATCCTGGGTTCAAGTGATTCTCCTGCCTCAGCCTCACGAGTAGCTGGGACTACAGGCGTGTGCCACCAAGCCCAGCTAATTTTTGTATTTTTAGTAGAGGTGGGGTTTCACCATGTTGGCCAGGATGGTCTCTATCTCCTGTCCTCATGGTCCTCCCACCTTGTCCTCCCAAAGTGCTGGGATTACAGGCGTGAGCCACCGCACCCGGCCCAGAGTATTCCTTTTAAACATCCATTTAGTCAAGTACTAACATATATTAAAAGAAAGAGTTAACTTTGACTACCATAATTTTTTAAAATGTTAAATATGAGAAACTTGGTGCCCCATTTAGTGGAGAATGTATACTTTCCTAAGTTTCTTAAAGTTCATATTTTTATATACGGTAAAGCACTAACACAGGATAATACTTCTACCCTAGAGCAGCAGCGTTTAAATTCTTTGGACCACCCATTCCTTAAAAAAATTGTTGATCATAAAGGATCTTAGACTCAGAAAATCTCCAGGCACATTAGTTTTGTTTATATTACAACTTTGGGGTTTTTTAAGGTTCTTAAAGCCCAACCGTGCATCTTAAGTTAAGCACCATTGATTAAGGACCCTCTATAAATGAAAAAATATCTTTATTGCCTGTACACCTAATTGGAATGGCTACTTTGGCTGGATTTGGATGTAGAAAATTCCCCCTTTCATTCTTATTGTTACTGAGAATTTCTTCTCCTTCCTCATTCCACTGCCGGTAATCACTGTGGCCCCACCGAAGTGATCTAATGCTCTTCTTCCCACATCAAAATTCCAGATCTGCCCCTTGGCTTTGTTTTCATATCGGTTCTGTGATGACAGGACTGGGCAAGCAATAAAGGGCGTGGGGAGGCAAGAGGAAGAAGAGTAAAGAGGGGGCAACTCTAACCCTTCTCCATGTCTTACTTCTCCTTACAGCACAAAGCATGCATAAGACCTGTTATACAAATGGAAGTGAGGAGAAGGCAAAAAGAGACAATTTCTTTTTAAGTTATGGAATTACTTTGGTTGATTTATCCCCAACTTTATTCAAAATGAGATACATATCTTAGACGAATATTATCCTGACCATCATACCTTAACAAAGCATTTGAGAGTTGAACAGAAAGGTATTCCAACATCAGCAAGACTCCAACTGTCCTTTAGAGCGGCTCCAGCATACATTAACTCCAGATACCGCCTGCCTTGTTTGTCTTCAGAGAGAGGAATGTGGAAATAATCCTTAAAAATCAATAGCATATTATGAAAACAGTACATCCCTACATTACTAGACCAGAAATATACTCTCTTTCCCTTTACATTGTTTTCCTCTGGGCATTATAATTGTTTGGGACAAAGGGAAGAAGTATTAAATAGGGGTTCTTAACTTAGAGAACTTCCAAAACATTTATGGGTAGAATTTAGATGGGAAGAAACTACATCTTTATTTTATTAACTCTAAATGAAATTGAGATTTTCTTTCAACTATACATGTAGGCAGCAAATTAAAGTAGGAGTAGTCGCTGTACCTGTGACTGACACCAATAAAAGTCACAGATGTTTTCATATCACATTATAGTTGTTGCAAATATTTCAAAATATTATTTCTACTGATCTGTATTTTGAAAATACAATAGTTATTAGATGAGCTGCTAGAGCATGTTAGTTAATGTGTTAATTAGGAAGTCCACATGTCACTATATCATACATTTGCTTTTTAATATTTGAAAATGTATTTCAATATAACAAATTTCATTTCTATCATATCTGTTTTATTTTACGCATTTAAAGACATTCTGAGAAGCAGTCTATAGACATCACCAGACTTCCAAAGGGATTAATAAAACATAGAGGTTAAGATCCCTTGTGTTACAAGATTTAGATTTCAATCATCATAATAATATACTGAATATCATGTAACTATGGTTCAGTAAATGCCGCTTAGCAAATAGGAATGACCATCTCCAAGTTAAATATTTGATGATCAGAAACTAAACATTTTGCTTAATTTTTTTATTTTAGAGTGAACATTTATATGAAATTTATAAGGAAGATACTGTACCCAAGTTATTTCTTATCCTGGCTCTGTGATCCTAGGTAAGATAGTCAACCTCTCTGAGCTTCAGTTTTTCCTGAATGCAAAATGAAGCCATAGCTCACAAGTTCTCTAAAGTCCTCTCTGCTTCCAAAATCCTTCGGTTCTTTGTAGTTGTTTGCTCACCAAATAAGACATTTATCTGATGACTGGCATGTCCCACGTATATAGCCTGAAGTTGGTGTCTTGCTTTTGTCCTTTGATGAAGAATAGCAATAATATTATCTGGCCTATGCACAACCCACACATTCCCTAAAAAGAAGTCAGACTTTTTTTTTTTCTTGATAATTGACTGGCTCTTTTTGCTTTTTTGTCTAACACCACCAGAGTTACTATCTTCTTATAAATCTATTGTGTAAGCAAATAATAGTATTTTCAAATAGTTTTCGTTCCCTGTTTGCTGAAAATGTACCCAATAGCATCTCTACCCTTTGTACATTTTTAAATGCACTGCATTGTTAAAATTAATATACATTTTGGTGGCTTGGGAACGAAGTACATACCTTTATCATCAGCTTGACAACCTCCACAGTTTCATCTGCTGAAACATCAAACGGTTCAAAAGATCCTTCAAAGGCGATGAAAATCCTCATTGTACAATTACCTTTTCAAACAAAAAATATCCAACTTTTTCAAAGATCCTCCTGGATGGCTAGAAAAATTCCAGTTCACAATTATGGACAAAAATGATAGCCAGAGGCAGCTGTCACTGTCTAGCCTCAAAGGTAAGTTGTAGAATGTGAAGAGCCTAGTCCCACAGTGCCACAGTATCAGGCAACACAGACACCAGCTACTTTGGAGGAAATATTTATCTGCGGAAGGCAGTAGTCAATAGCCACCTTATTCCTATATTACGGAAACCAGCAAACTTGACAATGGTTGAGGCAAGTATGGACAAGCTTCAAGCATGTGATACAAAAATGCTACTCATAAATTACACTTTTGTGATGTGGTCCCCATCAACTGACTCCTGAATTCTTATTTACATAAGTACAGCTGATTGAAGAACCCTTAAAAATAGATATTTGATTGGGATGCACTAGCACAGGGTGAAGCAAAACAAGAGTTGATTTTATTGAATGTGATAATCCTGAAAGTTCTCTGTAAATAACTCTTGAGCTGAAACATTCTGGTTTCCATAACAACTTTGTGTACTTGTTCTCTGGCAGTATTTATAATCCTGCCACAGGGTACAGAACAATACCCACTTGCACCAGGGAGATGAATGTGTAGGCAAATCATTCTGTGGCTTTCTCTTCTGATTTCTGTGTAATTAGAATCTGCTGAGTAGCAACACAATATAGTTGGTATTTTCTTTAATCTTTGCCTTTATGTTATTTAGAACAATTTCCCATTGTTATCTCCTTCAACCCCCACTTAGTGTTGGTGGAAAATATTTCAAACCCGCTCAATAAGTGAGCAAATAAGCTGAACATGGTGGCACATGCCTGCTATCCCACCTACTCAGGAGGCTGAGATGGGAGGATAGTTTGAGCCCAGAAGTTTGGGGGTGTAATGTGCTGTGATTACACCTGCTAATAGCCACTGCTCTACAGCCCAGGGAACATAGCAAGAATCTGTCTCTTCAATATAATAGAAGAAAATACTCCATTTATAAAAGGAAAGATAATGTATTAAGAATAAACTTGGCTGGGTGCAGTGGCTCACGCCTGTAATCCCAGCACTTTGGGAGGCCAAGTCGGGCAGATCACTTGAGGTCAGGAGTTCGAGACCAGCCTGGCCAACATGGTGAAACCTTGTCTCTACTAAAAATACAAAAATTAGCCAGGTGTGGTGGCACACGCCTGTAATCCCAGCTACTCTGGTGGCTGAGGCACAAGAATCACTTGAACCCTGGAGGCAGAGGTTGCAGTGAGCTGAGATCACACCACTGCACTCCAGCCTGGGCACTGCACTCCAGCCTGGGCAACAGAGTGAGACTCTGTCTCAAAAAAAAAAAAAAAAGAAAAAGAAAAAGAAAAAAAGAAGGAAAGAGAGAGACAGAAAGAAAGAAGAAAGAAAGATCTTAACAAGAAATGTGTAAGAGCTGTATAACATAAACATAAAATACAATCAATAAACATAAAAAAGGGCTGAACAAGTGTCAGGTATATCATAACCTTGGAAGGAAGGTTCAAAATTATTTAAAGTCATCAATTCTTCCTAAATTCATCTATAAATTAATATTATCTCAATAAAAATACAAGCAAGATTTTTTTGTTTATGTAAGCAAGATGGTTCTAAAATTCATGTAGAGAAAACAGGCAAGGATAACTGGAAAAACTCTGGAAAAGAAAAGTAATGAGGGGGCACTCACCTACTAGATGTTAGAGTTTAATATAAGGCTACAGTAATTAAAACAGGATGGTACAGGCACATGAAGAGTCAGAAAAATCAATGTAAAAATAGAAAGCATAGAAATGGATTCAAATACATAAAAGAATTTAGTGTATGGTAAAAGTGACATCTAACTAATCAGTGGAGGTAGAGTGGGAAAATAAGATAAATTATTAGTAGTGTTGGATTAACCAGGTAGTCACCTGAAAAAAACACTGGAGCCTTACTTTTTACCTTACAGCAGGAGAAATTAAAAATGAGTCTAAAACAAGTTTAAAAATTTAAATGTGAAAAATTGAATCATGGAAACTTTAGTCTTCTTACATTTCATGAGATTTTTCAATCATCTTGAGTAATAAGACCTTTCCAACTGTGACAAAAATTCCTAAAGCTGTAAAAGAAAACTTTGATCAATTCAACTTTTTTTTTTTACATCTACATGGAAAAGTAATTTGATATAAAGCCAGGGATAAATAAAGTTAGAAAAATATCTGCAGCTGGGCATGGTGGCTCACACCTGTAATCCCAGCACTTTGGGAGGCAGAGGCGGGCGGATCACAAGGTGAAGAGATAGAGACGATCCTGGCCAACATGGTGAAACCCTGTCTCTACTAAAAATGACAAAAATTATCCGGGTGTGGTGGCGGGCGCCTGTAATCCCAGCTACTTGGGAGGCTGAGGCAGGAGAATCACTTAAACCCTGGAGGTGGAGGTTGCTGTGAGCCGAGATCGCACCACTGCACTCCAGCCTGGTGACACAGCGAGACTCTGTCTCAAACAAAAAAAACGAAAAAAAAAAAAGAAAAAGAAAAAGAAAAATACCTGCAATTCTTGGTAGAGATAAAAGGTGCGTTTAATATATAAAGAGCACCCACAAAAATTTTAAGGACATGATGCCATTTTTTACCAGGAAATTGGAAAAGATCCAAAAGTTTGATTACACATTCTTGCTGAGTTTGTTCCAATGATGCTTTGCCATAGGGAATGTGATTTGGTACAACCCTGTATAAAGGAAAATTTGGAAATATATATTAAAATTACAAATGCACATATTCTTTGACCCCACGATTTAATTTCTAGAACTTTATTTTTACAAATATTTATATGCTTATTTGCAAAATGATATAGGTGTGACATTATTCATTGCAGAGTTGTTTGTAATAGCAAAAGATTAGAAACACCTTTCATGTCCATCAATAGGGAACTGATTAAACAAATTATTTTTCATTCATACAAGACTATACAGCTATTGAAAAGAACAAAGAAGTTTTTTCTGTACCACTATTTAAAAATCTTTAAGGTATATCATTTTGTGAAAAAAGCAAGCTATAAAATACAGCGTGCAGTACATTGCCATTTGTGGAAAAAAGGGGAAAAATTGTATCTATATCTATAGATATGGACATAAATCTGTTTTGTGCATATACCTCAAAATCTCTGGAAATATATTCAGAAAACTGGAAAATTTGGTGCCTGTGGAGAGGAGACTTAAGCGTCAAGGGTGAGGACAATATTTTTCATCATATTATATTTTTCTTTTAAATAGATTTTATTTTATTTTTATTTTTATTTTATTTTTTAGAGTAGTGTTAGGTTCACAGCAAAATTGGGTGGAAAGTATAGAGAGTTCCCATATGCCCCCTCCCTCCACATATGACAGTATCCTTCACTATCAAAATCCTGAACCAGAATGGTTCATTTTTTTACAAATGGTGAACATAGATTGATACATCATTATCACCCACAGTCTGTAGTTTACACTAGGGTGTTGTACAGCACTCTTGATGCCGTATATTTTATGGATTTTGACAAATGTATAATGACCTGTATCCACCATTATAGTATCATAGAGGGTAATTTCACTGCCCTAAAAATCCTCTGTGTTCTGTTTATTCATCGCCCATTTCCTTCACCTGTCCCCCAATCCTGGCAATGAAGAACATCTTGGTTGCTTCCAAGTTTTGGAAATTATAAATAAAACTGGCATAAATATCTGTATACAGGTTTTTGTTTGGATATAAGTTTTCAACTCGTTTGAAGAAACACCAAGGATCATGACTGGGGGATCGTATGGTAAGAGTATGTTTAGTTTTTTAAGAAACTGCCAAACTGTCTTCTGGAGTGACTGTACCATTTTGCATTCCCACCAGTAATGAATGAGAGTTCAGTTCCTGTTTCTCCACATCCTCACCAGGGCTTAATACAGTGTTTGTTATTATCTTTTTATTCTTTTTAAATTTTGAACCATGTGAATGCATTAAATGAAATAAAATGAAAAAAAAAAAAAAGAGTCCAACTTGCAGCCCTTCCAAGAAGCCTTCTTGATGTCACCAGGGAAGTTGACTTGTTTTCTCTATTCCCCTGCTGCATCATACATTCTTTAACTACAGGATCTTTTATACTGCATCAATTTATTGTGTCAGTGACAGCCTCCTCCACTAGACTGTGAGCTTCCTGATGGTGGGGCAGTGTCTTATTCTCCTTTGTATCCCCAGTGGCCTAGCCCAGAGCCTCACAATGAATGAATAGACAAGCTAGATTAATATCATTAAAAATTGCTTTGTAACAATAAAATGACAGGTAGACTTGAAAAACTCATAGCAGTTTAGAGACAGCTTAAAATGATAAGGATTACACTTGATTCTCTCAGTTGCAATTTAGGAACAGCTTGCCTTAGCATCTAGAGGCCCTTTTTGAGTTATTTTTCTTTTTTCCAAGAGTGATAAAACTAAGTTAGTTAGCCTACTGGTGACCTCCTACATGCAATGGAACATGCTAGGTCTTTGGAAGATTTGGTCCTAAATATGATCTTAAGGGATTTGCTATGAGTAGGGAAGATGACAGATGTCCAAAACACCTGGACCAGGGACTGTATTATAGGATGAAGTATAAGAAAGGTGTGAATAAAATAGAAGGTATGGAGGTGAAGACACATTTGATCTGAGATAAGATATATTGTTAATTCATTTATTCATTCAATACATGCACACTGTAGGAAAGTTGTGGTATCCTTCTTCATCCATCATAAGGGTCATGGCCAACACTCCTATAACAAAAGACAGATTAATAAGAGAAAAGCATAACAAATGAATTTAATCAAAGCTTTAGTGACATGGGGAACTTCAGAAATGAAGATTCAAAGACCCAGGGAAAACTGTCCATTTTAATGCTTAGATTTGATGAAGAATGAACAGCCATGTAGAAATGAAATTGGACAAAGGGGTATAATCTAATGGTAATTGACTGAGGGGGAAAACTCAGCAAGGCCTGTCTGTTCATAGTCTTCTTGGCCTCTCTGTGTAGCACCCCTTCCTCCCAGGTGTAGGACAGGACCCCTCTGGAATGAGGGTCTTTAAAGGAGAAGGGAGAGAGTCACCTTTCTAGGTTTTATAGCTTACATTAGAGATGAGGAGTTCTAGTTTTTATGTCCTGCATTGGGGAAGAGGAATTCTGGTTTCTTTCACTCCCTTCAGGGGAGGAGGAAGTGTGGGAAATCAGAGGGCAGGAGAAGGTTGAGAGAGACTTTGCTTCTGAGGCTGCTTCTGAGGCCTTCCAGTTTTCTTAATTCAAAGTACTCAGTACACCAAAGTGACATACTTTTGAGTATCATTTTCTAAGCTGAGCAGCACTGAGCCCCTAATATGTGTCAGGCACTGTTCTGCACTGGATTATTGCAGTGAACAAGACATGGAGCTTCCAGTGTAGTGTGTATATGTGTGTATGTGTCTTTGGGGTGGAGAGGAGAGTAAGACTAGGTAGGGAATCGGGGGAAGGCAAATACAATAATTAAGTAACTAATAAATAAGGAAGCTCTGTTTAAAGAGAATGGTCAAATAGTAGGGCTAAACATGGAAAAAGTAAATAATACAAAATAAATATAACGAATTAGGAAAGGAATTGCTTGCTGGGAATAACAGTAGGGAATAATTAGATTAAATGCAGGGAAAACAAATAAATAGCAAGATGACACATATCAAGAGAGAAAGAGAAGGAAAAATAATGTTACAAGAAGATCTGGATGCACATGAAAAGAAACAGCCATGCCACAATCAGTGACTAATATTTTAGTCCACTGTCCTCTTCTACATTTCAAAAATGGAAATCAGTTTCTTGATTCTTATTTCTGAGCTTAAAGCGTAGCATTCTACCTATTATAGTTTAACTCTTTAGGTTCCTTTAAAAGGCTTTGTCAAATTGTCCTTGTTTGCAGATGACATGATTGTATATTTAGAAAACCCCATCATCTCAGACCAAAATCTCCTTAAGCTGATAAGCAACTTCAGCAAAGTCTCAGGATACAAAATCAATGTGCAAAAATCACAAGCATTCCTATACACCAATAATAGACAAACAGCCAAATCATGAGCAAACTCCCATTTACAATTGCTACAAAGAGAATAAAATACCTAGGAATACCACTTACAAGGGATGTGAAGGACCTCTTCAAGGAGAACTACAAACCACTGTTCAAGGACATAAGAGAGGATGCAAACAAATGGAAAAACATTCCATGATCATGGATAGGAAGAATCAATATCATGAAAATGGCCATACTGCCCAAAGCAATTTATAGATTCAATGCTATTCCCATCAAGTTTCCGTTGACTTTCTTCACAGAATTAGAAAAAACTACTTTAAATTTCATACGGAACCAAAAAAGAGCCAGTATAGCCAAGACAATCCTAAGCAAAAAGAACAAAGCTGGAGGCATCACACTACCTGACTTCAAACTATACTACAAGGCTACAGTAACCAAAACAGCATGGTACTGGTACCAAAACAGATATATAGACCAATGGAACAGGACAGAGGCCTTAGAAATAACACATCTACAACCATCTGACCTTTGACAAATCTGACAAAAACAAGCAATGAGCGAAAGGATTCCCTATTTAATAAATGGTGTTGGGAAAACTGGCTAGCCATATGTGGAAAACTGAAACTGGACCCCTTCCTTACACCTTATACAAAAATTAACTCAAGATGGATTAAAGACTTAAACATAGCACCTAAAACCATAAAAACACTAGAAGAAAACCTAGGCAATACCATTCAGGACATAGACATGGGCAAAGACTTTATGACTAAAACACCAAAAGCAATGGCAACAAAAGCCAAAATTGATAAATGGGATCTAATTAAACCAAGAGCTTCTGCACAGCAAAAGAAAATATCATCAGAGTGAACAGGCAACCTACAGAATGGGAGAAAATTTTTGCAATCTATCCATCTGACGAAGGGCTAATATCCAGAATCTACAGGGAACTTAAACAAATTTACAAGAAAAAAACAAACAACCCCATCACAAAGTGGGCAAAGGATATGAACAGACACTTCTCAAAAGAAGACATTTATGTGGCCAACAAACATATGAAAAAAAGCTCATCACTGGTCATTAGAGAAACGCAAATCAAAACCACAATGAGGTACCATCTCATGACAGTTAGAATGGTGATCATTAAAAAGTCAGGAAGCAGCAGATGCTGGAGAGGATGTGAAGAAATAGGAACGCTTTTACACTGTTGGTGGGAGTGTAAATTAGTTCAACCATTGTGGAAGACAGTGTGGCAGTTTTTCAAGGATCTAGAACCAGAAATACCGTTTGATCCAGCAATTCCATTACTGGATATATACCCAAAGGGTTATAAATCATTCTACTATAAAGACACATGCACACGTATGTTTATTGCAGCACTATTCACAATAGCAAGACTTGGAACCAACCCAAATGCCCATCAGTGATAGACTGGATTAAGAAAATGTGGCACATATACACCATGGAATACAATGCAGCCATAAAAAAGGATGAGTTCATGTCCTTTGCAGGGAAATGGATGAAACTGGAAACCATCATTCTCAGCAAACTAACACAGGAACAGAAAACCAAACACTGCATGTTCTCACTCATAGGTGGGAGCTGAACAATGAGAACACATGGACATAGGGAGGGGAACATTAGGAGATAGTTGGGGGAGGGATAGCACTAGGAGAAATACCTAATGTAGATGATGGGTTGATGGGTGCAGCAAACCACCATGGCACGTGTATACCTATGTAACAAACCTGAACATTCTGCACATGTATCCCAGAACTTAAAGTATATATATATATACTTTATATATATATATATATAAAGCTTTGAAATAATTACATGCTTATATTGATTTTAAAATATTTTCTGATTTATGACATATTGATACATGCCATACATGTTATTGATATGTACAGAATAACAAGAAGAATTTTATGTTACATGGTAAATAGTATTGTAAATCAATGCTGAATGATTGGTGGTCCTTTATGATACTATTTACCTTAGAAGTATCTGCTTTGGTATTAAAATGTCAATGCTGATGTGTTGAGAAAGAATTGATAGTATCTATTTTTAATATCTAACTATGCTTTTATTATTGTGACTTTTAAAATTTGTCATTGAGTTTTGTTCTTTCTTTCCATCTAAGAAAGCATAAATATGCATTTGAATCATCTGGTGATCCTTTTTATATGTTGTTTCTCACTGAGAAGTTCTAGAGTGGGACCTGGGATTTTCAATTTAACAAACTCCCTGGACCATACTTTGTTTTGTTATTTGTTTGTTTTTGTTGTTGTTGTTTTTTGAGGTGAAGTCTCGCTCTGTCGCACAGGCTGGAGTACAGTGGCACCATCTCAGCTTACTGCAACCTCCACCTCCTGGGTTCAAACAATTCTCCTGCCTCAGCCTCCCAAGTAGCTGGGAACACAGACGCACACCACCATGCCTGGCTAATTTCTGTATTTTTAGTACGAACAGAGTTTTGCCATGTTGGCCAGGCCGGTCTTGAATTCCTGACCTCAAGTGATCCGCCTGCTTTGGCTTCCCGAAGTGCTGGGGTTACAGGCTTGAGCCACCGTGCCCGGCCTCCCTGGACTGTACTTTGAATAGCAAGGAACTAGAAGTTATATGGAGCTTTTAAAAAAGTAATTGTAAAGAGAAAGAATTTTTGTCCCAGCTGCCTCCCAATTTAATACAAAGAAAAGCAAAAGAATATTGTCCTTTAAAATTCACCTAAAAATAGTTTCACAAAACAGTGGTTTTAATCTTGCATTATTTGGTTATTACTATTATCTGATATACCTAGTGTCTTTAATTGGATCATCTAAACACATGGCAAATGCAATTGAACAGTTCCCTCATGTCTTTATTTTTGGAAGTGAAAAAACTAGGGGCAGATGCATCTCATTAAATTGCTAAGATCAATAAAGACTTAACTATAACCAAGATGGAAGCTGGGAGAATTTCCAGACATTAGAGCTCATCACTAGATGCAAAGACTCTTTCAAGGAAGTGAAATTGTGCAATTGATAGCCAGAATAAACTCATGCTTGATATAGGAAATAACAAGCAGTAAACAGGAAAGAAATCTACAATTCGGAAAATAAGCAGTATTTAGGAAAATAGCAGTTATAAAACAGTTTATTGTCAACTAAAATCGAACAAACAGTAGGCTAATTGAAGTACTATGTACCATTGTGTTAGTTGGAATGTTTTATATCAGTGCAGGACTTGTAAATTAAATTATAACTTTAACCACTGTCCCATTTAGTAGAATGAAACACCTCATGCTTAGCAGTCTCCTTTCTGCTATCACATCCCCTATCTTGTGTTTAAATTGTAGAGAAAGCTCTTAAATATTCATCGAAGCCCCACAGATAAGGACGGTGCCTTCTCTGATCTTCTGTGTTCTCATTTTTGTTCAGTATTCCCCATTCTGTGGATTTTCCTTCTCTGCCTTAAGAATGTGTTTGGTCATGCAGTCTGCGGAAGAGTGTTGGGATCAGGGGTGAGAATTGATCAAATATGAGGTGGCGATAGCTGACAATTAAATCTTTGAAATCTTTCTTTTTTCTGGATCCAAAGAAAAGAATTAATGTAGGCATTTGAGATACCATTGTAAGGGTTCCATGTGGAAAAAACTGTGAGGCAGGAGCCAAGGATTCTCAAAACCTGCTTGACGTATGCTAAAGACTATCTTTAAATATATTTATTTAGTATAGTAGTTTTATTTGAAAGGTGCAAAGGAGGCTGCCTGTAAATGATCAAAGTGCCTCTCAAAGTGATGGGATTACAGGCATGAGACACTGCACTTAATCCCAGTGTACAGATCTTTTATTACCTCCTTGGTTAAATTCTTTTCTAAGTATTTTATTCTTTTTGATACTATAATAAATTGAATTATTTTTTAATTTTTTTCTTGGATAGTTTATTGTTAATGTATACAAATCCTACAAAACGTTTAAATGTTCATGTTGTATTCTGCAACTTTACTGAATTCATTTATTAGTTCTAACAGTTTCTTGATGTAGTTTTTAGAGTTTTCTATGTGTAAGATCATATCATCTGCAAAGACAATTTTACTTCTTCCCTTCCAATTTGTATGTCTTAGATTTCATTTTATTGCCTAGTTATTCTGACTAGGACTTCCAGTATTATATATTGAAAATAATTGGTGAGAGTGGGTTATTAGTCGGTTTACATGCTGCTGATAAAGACACACCTGAGACTGGGAAGAAAAACAGGTTTAATTGGACTTACAGTTCCATGTGGCTAGGTAGGCCTCAGAATCATGGAGGGAGGCAAAAGACACTTCTTACATGGCAGTGGCAAGAGAAAAATGGGGAAGATGCAAAAGCAGAAATCCCTGATAAAACCATCAGATTTCATGAGATTTATTTACTATCATGAGAACAATATGGGGGAAACTGCCCCCATTATTCAAATTGTCTCCCACCGGGTCCCTCCCACAATATGTGGCAATTATGGGAGTACAATTCAAGATGAGATTTGGGTGGGGACACAGAGCCAAACCATATCAGTGGGCATCCTTGTCTTGTTCTTGTTTTAGAGGAAAAGCTTTCGGTTTTTCACCCTTGAGTTTGATGTTGCTGTGGGCTGGCCACATATGATCTTTATATTGTATTGAAGTATATTACTTCCGTTTGTAATGGAGGTAATATACTCGACATTTGTCGAGAGTGGATTTGTTAATCATAAAAGGATATTGAATTTTGTTAAATGATTTTTTCTGTATCAATTGGGATGATCATATGATTTTTGTCCTTCATTTTTTTATTCTATTTTTTATGGTTTTCTTTTTTTATTTTATTATTATTATACTTTAAGTTTTAGGGTACATGTGCACATACTGCAGGTTTGTTACATATGTATACATGTGCCATGTTGGTGTGCTGCACCCATTAACTCGTCATTTAGCATTAGGTATATCTCCTAATGCTATCCGTCCCCCCTCCCCCCACCCCACAACAGTCCCTGGTGTGTGATGTTCCCCTTCCTGTGTCCATGTGTTCTCATTGTTCAATTCCCACCTGTGAGTGAGAACATGTGGTGTTTGGTTTTTTGTCCTTGCGATAATTTGCTGAGAATGATGGTTTCCAGCTTCATCCATGTCCCTACAAAGGACATGAACTCATCATTTTTTATGGCTGCATAGTATTCCATGGTGTATATGTGCCACATTTTCTTAATCCAGTCTATCATTGTTGGACATTTGGGTTGGTTCCAAGTCTTTGCTATTGTGAATAGTGCCACAATAAACATACATGTGCATATGTCTTTATAGCAGCATGATTTATAAACCTTTGGCTATATACCCAGTAATGGGATGGCTGGGTCAAATGGTATTTCTAGACCTAGATCCCTGAGGAATTGCCACACTGACTTCCACAATGGTTGAACTAGTTTACAGTCCCACCAACAGTGTAAAAGTGTTCCTATTTCTCCACATCCTCTCCAGCACCTGTTGTTTCCTGACTTTTTAATGATTGCCATTCTAACTGGTGTGAGATGGTATCTCATTGTGGTTTTGATTTGCATTTCTCTGACGGCCAGTGATGATGAGCATTTTTTCATGTGTTTTTTGGCTGCATAAATGTCTTCTTTTGAGAAGTGTCTGTTCATATCCTTTGCCCACTTTGTGATGGGGTTGTTTGTTTTTTTCTTGTAAATTTGTTTGAGTTCATTGTAGATTCTGGATATTAGCCCTTTGTCAGACGAGTAGATTGCAAAAATTTTCTCCCATTCTGTAGGTTGCCTGTTCACTCTGATGGTGGTTTCTTTTGCTGTGCAGAAGCTCTTTAGCTTAATTAGATCCCATTTGTCAATTTTGGCTTTTATTGCCATTGCTTTTGGTGTTTTAGACATGAAGTCCTTGCCCATGCCTATGTCTTGAATGGTATTGCCTAGGTTTTCTTCTAGGGTTTTTTATGGTTTTAGGCCTAACATGTAAGTCTTTAGTCCATCTTGAATTAATTTTTGTATAAGGTGTAAGGAAGGGATCCAGTTTCAGCTTTCTACATATGGCTAGCCAGTTTTCCCAGCATCATTTATTAAATAGGGAATCCTTTCCCCATTGCTTGTTTTTGTCAGGTTTGCCAAAGATCAGACGGTTGTAGATATGTGGCATTATTTCTGAGGGCTCTGTTCTGTTCCATTGGTCAATATCTCTGTTTTGGTACCAGTACCATGCTGTTTTGGTTACTCTGGCTAGGGCAATCAGGCAGGAGAAGGAAATAAAGGGCATCCAATTAGGAAAAGAGGAAGTCAAATTGTCCCTGTTTGCAGATGACATGATTGTATATCTAGAAAACCCCATCGTCTCAGCCCAAAATCTCCTTAAGCTGGTAAGCAACTTCAGCAAAGTCTCAGGATATAAAATCAATGTGCAAAAATCACAAGCATTCTTATACACCAATAACAGACAAACAGAGAGCCAAATCATGAGTGAACTCCCATTCACAATTGCTTCAAAGAGAATAAAATACCTAGGAATCCAACTTACAAGGGATGTGAAGGACCTCTTCAAGGAGAACTACAAACAACTGCTCAATGAAATAAAAGAGGATACAAACAAATGGAAGAACATTCCATGCTCATGGGTAGGAAGAATCAATATCGTGAAAATGGCCATACTGCCCAAGGTAATTTATAGATTCAATGCCATCCCCATCAAGCTACCAATGACTTTCTTCACAGAATTGGAAAAAATTAGTTTAAAGTTCATATGGAACCAAAAAAGAGCACACATTGCCAAGTCAATCCTAAGCCAAAAGAACAAAGCTGGAGGCACCACGCTACCTGCCTTCATTCTTTTAATGTAGTGTATCACATTTATTGATTTGCTTATATTGAATCATCCTTGCATCTAGGGATAAATCCCACTTGATTGTGGTGTATGGTTCTTTTAATATGCTGTTGAATTTGGTTTGCTAGTATTTTGTTGAGGATTTTTGCATCCATGTTAATCAGGAATATTATTCTGTAATTTTCTTTTCTTGTAATGTCTTTCTCTGGCTTTGATATCAAGGTGAGACTGGCCTCATAAAATAAGTTTGGAAGTATTCCCTGCCTTTCTATTTTTTGGAAAAATTTGAGAAGGATTGGTATTTATTCTTCTTTAAATGTCTGGTAGAATTCACCAGTGAAGTCAGGTCCTCGGCTTTTCTTTGATGGGATTTTTTTCTTATGTGTGCAAATGTGTAGGGTACATGAGCTATTTTATTACATGTGTGTAATGTGCAGTGATGAAGTCAGGGTATTAAGGGTGTCTGTCACCAAAGTATGATACATTTTTGTTAAGTATAGTTATCCTACTCTGCAATCAAACATTGAATTTATTTCTTCTATCTTACCGTATGTTTGTACTCTTTAACCCACTTCTCTTTAACCTCCTCCTTTCCTACTCTACTCATCCTTCCCAGTCTCTTTGATCTGGTTTTACACTCTACCTCCATGTGTCCAGATATTTCATCTCCTTCATATAAGTGAGAACTTGCGATATTTGTTCTTCTGTGCCTGGCTTATTTCACTTAAGATAATGACTTCCTGTTTCATCCATTTTGTTACAAATGATATGATTTCATTGTTTTGAATGACTGAATAGTATTCCACTGTGTATACATATTTTCTTTATCCATTCATCCATTGTTGGGCACTTAGGTTGATTCCAAATCTTTGGTATTGTGAATAGTGTTACAATAAACATACAAGTTCAGGTATCCCTTTGTTATAATGATATATTTTCCTTTGGGTCGATACTCAGCAGTGAAATTGCTGGATCAAACTTTTAGTTTTTTTGAGAAATCTCCATACTGTTTTCTATAGTGGCTATGAAAGTTTACATTCTCACCAAGAGTATATAAGAGTTCCCTTTTCTCCACATGCCCACTAACAATTGTTATTTTTTGTCTTTTTAACAATTTCCATTTTGACTGAGGTAAGATGATATCTCATTGTGGTTTTGATTTTCATTTCCCTGATGATTAGTGGTGCTGAGCGTTTTTTTATAAACGTTTTGGCTGTTTTTATGTCTTCTTTTGAGAAGTATCTATTTGTGTCTCTTGCTCACTGTTTAACGGAGTTATTTGTTTTTTTCTTTTTTTCCTATTGAGTTCCTTGTATATTCTGGATATTAGTCCCCTGTTGGACAGTTTGCAAATATTTTCTCCCATTCAACAGGTTGTCTCTTCATTCTGTTGATTATTTCTTTTGCTGTGCAGTGGCTTTCTAGTTTAATTAAGTCATGAGAGATTTATGATTACTGATTCAATCACCTTCCTCATTATTGGTCTGTTTAGATTTTCTGTTTCTTCATGATTCAGTCTTGGTTGTATATTTCTAGGAATTTATGCATTTCTTCTAGGTTATACAATTTGTTGACTTATAATTGTTCATAGTATTCTATTAGGCTGCTTTGTATTTCTGTGGTATCAATTATAATCTCTTCTCTTTCATGTCTGATTTTATCTTTCTTTTTTTCTTAGTCTAGCTAAGGTTTGTCAATTTTGTTATTTTTTCAGAAAAAAATCCCTGAGTTTCATTGATCTTTTCTATTGCTTTTCTAGTGTCTATTGATTTATTTTTGTTCAGATCTTTGTTATTTCTTTCTTTTTAGTAACACTTGGCTTTGTTCTTTTTCTAGTTCCTTGAGGTATAATGTTAGGTTGTTTATTTGAGATCTTTATGTTTTCTTTATGTAGGTGTTTATCACTATAAAATTTACTTTTAGACTCTCTTTTGCTGCATTCCATGTATTTTAGTATGTTGTGTTTCCATTTTTAGTTATCTTAAGATGTCTCCTTATTTTCCTTTTGATTGGTTTTTTTGACCCATTGCTTGTTCAGGAGTATGTTGTTTAATTTCCACAAGTTTTCCTCCTCATTGATTTCTAGTTTCATGCCATTGTGTCAAGAAAAGATACTTGGTATGATTTCAATCTGTGGCCTAACATGATCAATTGTGGAGAATGTTCCACGTGTACTTAAGAAGAATGTATATTCTGTTGCTGTTGGATAAAATGTTCTATATATGTGCGTTAGGTCCAGTTGGCCTAAAGTGTAGTCCAAATCTACTATTTCCTTATTGATTTTTGGTCTGGATGATCTATCCATTGTTGAAAGTGGGGTACTGAAGTCTCCTTTTGTTGTTCTATTACTGTTTCTCCCCTGGGAACATATATTTACAATTCTTATAGCTTCTTTTTTTTTTTTTTTCTTTTTCTTTTATTCTTTTTTTTTTTTTTTTTTTTTTTTTGAGACAAAGTCTCTGTCTCCCAGGCTGGAGAGCAGTGGTACAATCTCAGCTCACTGCAACCTCTGCCTCCCGGGTTCAAGCAGTTCTCCTGCCTCAGCCTCCTGAGTAGCTGGGACTACAGATGCACGCTACCTCACCGGGCTAATTTTTCTATTTTTGGTAGAGACGGGGTTTCCCCATGTTGGTCAGGCTCATCTCAAACTCCTGACCTCAAGTGATCTGCCCACCTCGGCCTCCCAAAGTGCTGGGATTACAGGTGTGAGCCACCGCGCCCGGCCTCTTACAGCCTCTCAATGAATTGACTTTTTTTTTTTTGTTAAACATTATATAATGCTTATTTGTTTCTTTTTACGGCTTTTCACTTAAAGTTTATTTTGTGTGATACAAGAGTAGTAATCTCTACTCTTTTTCTGTTTTTTATTTGCATGGAATATCTTTTTCCATCTCCACACTTTAAGCCTGTGTATGTCCCTAAAGCTGATGTGAGTTTATTATAGGGAGCATGTAACTGGGTCTCTGTTCGTTTTTTTTAAAATCCATTCAGCTACTCTATGTCTTGATTGGAGAATTAAATCCATTTCCCATTCAAAGTAATTATTGATAGGTAAGGACTTACTATTGCCATTTTGATAGTTGTTTTTGGCTATGGGTCTCATGGACAGTGTTCCACATGGCTGGGAGAGACATGCGCTCACTCACTAAGCTCTCACTTTTCCCGTGGGAGAAATCGCTGGCCAAGGGCGGTCTCTCTTGGCACTGAGCTCTGCCACCTAGTGGACGCAGTGATGCAGGAAAAGCAAAACTATTCTTAGCCACTTCAATTTATCTGTTCTGAAAATTTTTATTTTTTATTTTATTTTTGAGACACAGTCTTGCTGTGTCCCCCAGGCTGGAGTGCAGTGGCACTATCTTGGCCCACTGAAACCCCTGCCTCCTGGGTTCAAGCGATTCTCCTGCCTCAGCCTCCTGAACAGCTGGGATTACAGGTGTGCATCACTACAGCCAGCTAATTTTTTTGTGTTTTTAGTAGAGACAGGGTTTCATCATGTTGGCCAGGCTGGTCTCAAACTCCTGGCCTCAAAAAACTCCAACAGTGTGCTGGAACTTCTCCACTGGACTCCTGGACTTCCACAAAGGTACTCTCATCTGGAGGTAGTTTTCAAAATGGATGCTTCTGCAGGGCGATGACAGTAAAGAGTTCTTATTTCACCATCTTGCTGATGTCACTTATTCCATCTCATTTTGAATTTGCCATTTAAAATATATTTTATTTGCTTCTTCCCATCTCTCCTTTTCTGCTTTATATTGCATATTGTTTTCTTTATTCCCTTTTTATGTCTACTGGTTTGGAAATCATACTCGATATCTTTGGTCTCCATACTTTTTTTTGCATCTCTTTTTTCTGGGTTTGATTTTCATTTTTCTGAAGATATTCTTTACAAGTTCTGTTAGTAGAAGTCTGTTAGTGGTAAAAGCTGATTTTCCCTAAAAATGTCTTTATTTTGCCCTCACTCTTAAATGATAGCTTAACTAGGCATATAATTCTAAATTGACAGTTGTAACTATTTTATTTTAGCATTTGAAGATATTATTTCACTGACTTTTAGTTTCTTTTGTAGCTACTAAGAAGTCCGGGCCAGGTGCGGTGGCTCACGCCTGTAATCCCAGCACTTTGGGAGGCTGAGGCAGGCGAATCACGAGGTCAGGAGATCGAGACCATCCTGGCTAACACGGTGAAACCCCGTCTCTACTAAAAATACAAAAAATTAGCCAGGCATGGTGGCGGGCGCCTGTAGTCCCAGCTACTCAGGAGGCTGAGGCAGGAGAATGGCATGAAGCTGGGAGGCAGAGCTTGCAATGAGCCGAGATCGCATCACTGCACTCCAGCCTGGGCGACAGAGCGAGACTCCATCTCAAAAAAAAAAAAAAAAACTCAGCTATCAGCTGTCACTCCTTTGTAAGTGTTTTATCTTTTTTGTTTGTTTAAAACCTTTTATTTTTCTTTGATCCTCTTTAAATTTTACTACAATGTGCTTAAATATGAATTTATTTTGTGTTTCTTTAGGGTATATTCCTTGGATTGAATTGCTATGTCATAGAAAATTTTCTTTTTCACCCTCCCTAGACAATTTCAAATTGTTTGCTAATGTGATTGTATCAGTTCACACCCCAATGACTTCTTCCATCTTTATATTGCATTATGTCATATGACTTTGCATGCTTATTTTGTAATTCCTTTGTTAGCAAACAGAGGAGAAAACTGGTTCTCAGTGCCCAAAGGAAAAGCTGAATTTGCATGTTAGTCATCTTAGATATATAGAGAGAAGTAACTCATCCCACATAAAACAATGACTAGATCATTTTTAAGGCATTGAATTTTTTTTTTTTTTTTTTTTTTAATCTTTTTTTTTTTTCTTTTATTATTATTATTATTATTATTATTATACTTTAGGTTTTATGGTACATGTGCGCAATGTGCAGGTAAGTTACATATGTATACATGTGCCATGCTGGTGCGCTGCACCCACCAACTCGTCATCTAGCATTAGGTATATCTCCCAATGCTATCCCTCCCCCCTCCCCCCACCCCACAACAGTCCCCAGAGTGTGATGTTCCCCTTCCTGTGTCCATGTGTTCTCATTGTTCAATTCCCACCTATGAGTGAGAATATGCAGTGTTTGGTTTTTTGTTCTTGCGATAGTTTACTGAGAATGATGATTTCCAATTTCATCCATGTCCCTACAAAGGACGTGAACTCATCATTTTTTATGGCTGCATAGTATTCCATGGTGTATATGTGCCACATTTTCTTAATCCAGTCTATCATTGTTGGACATTTGGGTTGGTTCCAAGTCTTTGCTATTGTGAATAATGCCGCAATAAACATACGTGTGCATGTGTCTTTATAGCAGCATGATTTATAGTCCTTTGGGTATATACCCAGTAATGGGATGGCTGGGTCGAATGGAATTTCTAGTTCTAGATCCCTGAGGAATCGCCACACTGACTTCCACAAGGGTTGAACTAGTTTACAGTCCCACCAACAGTGTAAAAGTGTTCCTATTTCTCCACATCCTCTCCAGCACCTGTTTCCTGACTTTTTAATGATTGCCATTCTAACTGGTGTGAGATGGTATCTCATTGTGGTTTTGATTTGCATTTCTCTGATGGCCAGTGACGGTGAGCATTTTTTCATGTGTTTTTTGGCTGCATAAATGTCTTCTTTTGAGAAGTGTCTGTTCATGTCCTTCGCCCACTTTTTTATGGGGTTGTTTGTTTTTTTCTTGTAAATTTGTGAAGGCATTGAATATTAAGCATACCTCTTTTTGTCTGATCTTTCTCAACTCCTTGAAAATAAATTTGGTTAAACTTTGTTGAAAAACCCTCTGACTGATATGTATCTCCTTAGGTTCTGAACTTTTCACTTTTTATCTTAATGAACCCATTCATTAATTTGGAACTTGGCAAAGAAATGAGAATCTTTTAGAATCTTTGGCTAAAAGTTCCCTGATGCTATTTGTAGAAATTCTGTTTGGTACTTTTCAAAATTGCTTATTCCATACATATATAAATTCTTTATGGATCTTATTCTTTCTTTTAATAGTAATAATTTTATTTTGTTTTCAAAATGAAAATAACTTTTTTTCTGATTCTAAAATTACCTTTTTTTTCTGTTTCTAAATATGATAATATATAGAATTGTTTAAGGTTTCTGATTAATCTCTGTGCTTAAGGAGACCGCCTGCATTCTTTCTGGTATTTAGGGAGAACTATTTCTAAGCCATTTCAGACAGTTACATAATTGGGTATCTCTCTTTTTTTGTTGTTGTTGCCTTACAATATTTTGGAAGTAGGAGATTCTACAATTACTTTTACATGCTGTTTGTACTTTTTAGGAAGGTTTAAAAAAAAAAACCTGTTAGATACAACACCCTAAAAGCACATTTTGTTTTTTAAAAAGATAATTGGTGGTATATTAGTATCATGTGCCTTATTAACCCTTCATGTTCTTGAAAATTGTAATTACGATATCTGTCAATCTTACTGTCTAATCTGCTTTAGAAAAATTAATACATTTTTCCAATATATTTTTTTCCAATTTACCTTTTTCAGCACAGGTTGGGAGAGTAAATGTTTTTGCAGAGTGTAGCCTAAATGCAGTACAAATGACACATTACCTTGTTCATAGCTGAGAGAACTATACCTATTGTTATTTGAAGAGCAGGTTGAAACCAGAAGTAAAATATTCTGTACTCAAGGTGCCTTTAAGGAATAAGCAAAGGTCTTTGGCTGAGCGTGGTGACTCATGCCTGTAATCCTAGCACTTCGGGAGACTGAGGCAAGAGGATCCTTTGAGGCCAGGAGTTTGAGACCTGCCTGGGCAACATAGCCGGACTCTATGGCTACAAAAAATAAAAAAATTAGCCAGGCCTGGTGGCACATGCCTGTAATCCTAGCTACTCCAGGGGCTGAGGTGGGAGGATTACTTGAGCCCAGGAGTTCTGGGCTGCAGTGAGACATGATCTCACCACTGCACTCCAGCCTGGGCAACAGAGTGAGACCTTGTCTCTAAAATAAATAAAAATAAAACAACAACAACAAAACCCAAAGCTCCTCTCTGTGGACTTAATTTTTTTTTTTGGAGATGGAATCTTGCTCTGTTGCCTATGCTGGAGTGCAGTGGTGGGATCTCAGCTCACTGTAACCTCTGCCTCCCATGTTCAAGCATTTCTCCTGCCTCAGCTTCCCAAGTAGCTGGGATTACAGGTGTGCACCACAATGCCCGGCTAATTTTGTATTTTTAGTAGAGACGAGGTTTCACCATGTTGGCCAGTCTGGTCTTGAACTCCTGACCTCAAGTGATCTGCCTGACTCGGCCTCCCAAAGTGCTGGGATTACAGGCATGAGCCACTGCACCCGGCCTAAAAAAATTTATTTTGATGTTATGCAAGAAATCTGACTTAATATACCAATTTGGGATAATTTAATGAAAAAATGCTTATAGATATATTATAAATGTGTTTATACTAATTAACTAGTCTTCTTAGTAATATTCCCAATGCTGACTTTTATTTATGACTTTCTTAAAGGCAGAATTGTGATTTAAGTATTGAATATCTTCACAACCAATGAAAAGTTAAGACTACATAGAATACTCACAGGATACACAGAAGAGGAAAGTACCTTTGATAGCTTTTATTTAATTTTTTAAAATTTGATTTTAAATTTCTTGTATTTGAATTTTATTTGAGTAGGTAGTATTTACAAGGTTCAAAATTCAAAAGGCACAAAAGGATACACAATAAGGAAAGAGTCTTTCCCCCATTGCTGTGTCCCACCTACTCAGGGCTCTTCAAGCAATCAAAATTACAAGTTACATACAATGGTATTCTACTAATACTCTGTGTGATAGCCTCCTCGCCACCATTTTTAAAAGATGATGTTGAAGGAGTTGAAGCCTGTAAAGGCCTTATTAAAGGTGCCTTATTATTTGAAGCAGAAGTAGTGCCTGATTCTATGTCTCCTGACATTTTGTTCAGGACTCTGTAATATTTGCACTAAATCGCACTGCTTTTGTAAGGTGGCCAGTTGGCAATGATTAATCAATGTGGATGGTACAATCCGGTAATTTAAGTTTCGACTGGTTTAAGATTGAGACAACCAGAAAGGAAGGGTTATCAGAAGGGCGGCAGGGGAGGAGATTTTTGGTTCATAAAAAGGAGGCAAGGATTTTAAAAGGCTGACCTAGGGCCTGAATCACATGGTTTGACTTTTGCTAAGCCCCGGGGATGGCGCGTGTCAGGCCCAGAGTGCTGATGCCAGCGCGGATCTGAGCCAGGCCTCAGGGGACTGGCGTTCAGACCTCGGGCCGCTCGCATCTCTAACAATTTGAGCCCTACTTTAAGGTGTGGCCACGGTCCCCACCCACCTTGATCTCAGACTGGGCACGGTACGGAAAGCGGGCGGATGAGGCCTTGCCCTCGCCTCTTTAGTAGGTCGGGTGAGTATAGTGTGCAGGGAAGAGACGCGTCAGCGCCAGGGCCAGGCCCGCCCGGGAGCAGCCTGGCAGCCGGATCTTGGGCTACTCTGTCCCAACAGCCGGAGCGGATCAGACCGACCGGCCCTACCCGCTCGGTCCCGCGCCCTCCAGACCCTACGGTCTCCGTTTCTAGGGGCACATGGTTAGCGGCAGGCGCCCACAGCCAATCCACTTTGCCAGCCTGCCCCTTCCTCTGCCAAGAGCAGCTTCTTCAGCCGCGCTCCAGTTCCGCAGACGCCTGCCCCACCCTGCTCTTCCCTTCCAGGGAAGACTGATCACGCGGCCAAGAACGAGACTCGCAAACTGGGCATTTCTCCCAGCCGGGCTAGAGCAAGTAGCGAGACTCCGCGTGAGAGTGGGAAAGAGCCTTAACAGGCAACCATGTTGCCCAATAGGTTTTCTGTGCCTTTGGGTGCGGACCAATGAGGCGTGTGGGGAGAGACTTCCGCTTCGCCTCGGTGTTGTCGTCCCTGCACCTACTCCGGGCTGTGGGAGTCGGTGCGGATATTCAGTCATGAAGTCGGGGTAGGGACTTCTCCCGCAGCGACGCGGCTGGCGAGACTGTTTGTGTTGCGGGGGCCGGACTTCAAGGTAAGACCCTGTCCGGCTTCGCGGCAGCCGGGCAGCGGGTTATCGAGCGGCCTAGAGAACATACCCCGCTTGTTGGCCCTCGAGCTCGGAGTCGGCCCTGCTGCTGAGGTCTTTGCTGCTCCTCTAGAGCTGGGCGAGAAGTGAATTAGGCTTTTTGCAAAAGGAATAAAATAGCCTTGCCCTCGGGGGACCGAGTCTCCCCTGCACTCTCGTTCCGCGAGTTTGTGTGTGTCCAAAGTTGAGTTACTGGTTTTGCTTCTTTCATTCCCTTGAGGCTGCAAGAGCCTGCCTGGAAAACATGTTTGGAACGCTTTTCTTGGTCAAGCACCTGCCGCAACGTCCTCCGGCAAATCGCTTGACTTTAATTGAGGGGGCTGTTTTGTCTTTGAATAGAAGGAGGGCAGTCACTTCCTCTCTTTTACCCCCACCCCCTTTTTCTTTCCCTGGAAGCTCAGATTGCAGGTTTGGGACTTAACCCCTGCTAAGGCCAGATACTACGGTCAGTCAGCAGCTCTGCCTGTATGCTTGACTTGACTTGACTTGCACTTATTAAAGAACTTTGTCCCAGAGAGAAAGAGAGTGGGCAGACATCGAAGCCAAACAGTAGTATCCCGGAAGCACTCATGCAACTTTGGTGGCAGCCACTCAGTTTTCTCTGCCAGTGTCTGGTAAATTCCTCTATTTTGTCCTAATCTGACAATAGTAAATAGTAAATTTCCAAAACTGTCGTTTCATCGTCAGTTTCAGAACCGTGGGCAGCTGCTTGGGTCCTCTCTTGTTGCCCCAATCCTGCCCAGCTATTACTGTTCGTCAGTGATGCAGCAGGAACAGTGAAAACTGATGCATTCCTTTCAACAATGATGTGTTGTTCTCCAAGGAGAACATCTGCAGTTTTTGATACAATATAAATAAGTAAGGTGGCTGTGCCTTCAAAGAGTTCTTGTGGAGAAACAGATCAATTCAAGATTTAAGTTAGGGCTTTCAAGGGTTTATTCTATTTAAGCACAGTTTTTTAATGGGTGGACATTAGCTCCATCTCGAAGTAACAAAACTAGACAGTGGTAGCAATTAAAAAGAACTTTAAACAGGAGGTAAGAAGTGTAGTGCAGTGCTGTAGTGCAGGGCCCATAAGGATTCATTAATAGATTTTAGAATCAATTTAGTACATTGACATAAGCATTAAAAAGAAAGAAAAAAATACCAGAGGACATTGTATGGAATAAAAGTAAATATTATGGCAAGAAGCTTTTGTTTCGGTTTTTAACAATATGTGTGTGTCAAGAGGAAGATGGAAATGTAACGTGTGTTATGGATTATGGCAAAAACAAATGTTTCAAAATACTAGATTCCAAATTTGGGAGTCAAGCTGGGTTCAGCTCTGCCATTTACTAATTCTGTGACTTTTTCCGTAAATAAGAAATGAGTTGTTATGAGGATTAAATGAAACAAAATTTGTCTATTACATACATTTTTGTTTTGTTTTGTTGGAAACCGTTGGAGAGAAGCACAGTTATTTTTCTCTATGTAGGGAATGAGAACTGTTTTGTTAGTTTTTTTTTTTTTAACCTCTGCCTTTGTTTGAAGCTAGGCAGCTTTACATCTTGTCTGTATGTGTAATGCAAATCATAGACAAAATCTTGGTTTGAGAGGTATAATACTGAAGGGTTTGGCATAAGTTCTCATCTATGCTTGTATAAAGCTAATTTTCTCAATAATTTTAGAGGGGCATAAATTGTTGCTAGCATTCAGCTTTCTTCCCTTAATATTTTTCTGCATCCCAGAATAACGTAGATTTATCAGAACTTTTACAGGCACTAACTTTAGCTAAGTGAGGGTAGGACTGAGGGTATGACTAAAGGGATAGATTTATGTCTTTGAGTTAAGTTGGCTAGGAAGGCATTTTATGCCTTATAGTTCTTGCCATAAGAGGTGTATGAAATGAAATAGTTTGGTCAACTGTCATGGTATGTTTTGCTTACTTCATGTAGGTGTGACCTAAAAATGGTTGGCATTTAAATAACAATATTTTTAAATCTGGGAATTAATGATGTTTAGCAGGAGGCAAATGAGTTTCAGTCAAAATTTAAGTTAGGGCTTTCAACTTAAGCCCTAGTGTTTAAGTTGAAATTTAAGTTAGGGCTCCAGTGTTTTGCACCATTTGTCATGTTTACCATATGGCATTGCATATGATAGTTTCAGATGACATAAAAAGGGGAAGAAAGTTGGTAAGCATTGTTACTTTTCCCAAAAGAGGAAACAAAATTAGAAGCAAATTCCTTTTAATAAAGCGTACTGGTGAGTCATTGTTTAAAAATGTAGGTATTCTATAGATATCTATTGAGCATATATAAAAGTAAAATATTAAACTTTTATGAATCTTTTACATTACACAAAAGTTGATTTGGGAACAACACAGCATATGATTGGTATTGTCAAAGTTTATATAGCATAGTATATCAATAACAACAAAACAGTAATGTAGCTAATATTGATTGGTTACTATGAGCCAAATACAATTCTAAGTGCTTTATAATATCTCAGGTGGTTCTTACAGTCATTGATGTGGTAGATAGTAAATTGTTTCCTTTTTGTTTTTATTTTTTTTGGGACAGGGTCTTGCTCTGTTGCCCAGGCTGGAGCGATTGTGGCTCACTGCACCCTCAAGGGATCCTCCTATCTTAGCCCGGCAAGTAGCTGGGGCTACAGTCATACACCCCCATGCCTGGCTAATTAAATTTTTTTTTTTTTTTTTTTGTAGAGACAAGGTCTCGTTATGTTGCTCAGTCTGGTATGAAACTCCAGGGTTCAAGTCATCCACCTGCTTCAGCCTTCCAAAGTGCTGGGATTACAGGTGTGATATCCCATTTTCTAAGTGGGAAGTGGGGGAATTAAGGCATCACAGATACATAACTTGTGAGTTCACACAAGTAGCTGGTGGAGTAGCTGGAATTTGAACACAGGTATTCTGACTATGGAACGTCTGTCTCTTTTGTGTCTTATTTCATTAAAAAATATGGAATGCTGTGGGGCTATTGTGGATTCTTACTTGCTGGTGACCCTGGGGAAGCTCCTCCTCAATTTCCTTGACTCCTTTCTTACTTGTTTTTGTGGGGATTCAGATAATTTGTGAAGCAATCAGATGGAGTATATGTTTAGTAAATTATATGCCTTAGCCTTTTTTTTTTTTTCGTTGAGGATGAGGTCATTTGAAAGATTGTTAGCAGTTGAAGGAGGGTGGAAAAAAGAAGTTCCACATAAGGACACTGCCCAAGCAAAGGTATAGAGATAGGAAAAGCAGAATACATTTGGTAAGGATATATGTTTAAGGACCAGACTGGTAAAGATAGATGGATACAGATTATGGAGATTCTTAAATGTCAGACTAAAGATTTTATATATGATTTTTAGTTAAGAAGAAACTCTCTTTATGGATAATAATTTGTGAACAGGTCCAATGGAAGAGTGGAAGCCTAGAAGTAAGAATACCATGCAGTTTAATTATAGTAGTTGAGGCAAGAAGTGATGATTGTAGTGAAGGTATAGATTTGAAAGGTGTTGACATTATAATGACATTGACACTGGGAACTGACCAGAGTATAGGCCTAGGACAAATTTTTGGGAGGATAGTGATGTTGTTAACAGAAATAAGGATATTATCATGAAGAACAGGTTTTGGTGGAAGGAGATTTAGGAGGAGAGGATGATAGGAAGTTTACTTTTGGAGCTGAGGAGTTGTTCAGACATTTGGAAATGTAGAATGAAAACTGGAAGCTCTGCGTATTCTGTGAAAAGGGAAGAGAACAAATGCTTACGTGGTAAGGAAATGACCTAAAAGTAACCACTCCTCTGTGGGTCAGAGTTTCATAAGAGTGATGTGACTCCTTAAATTACTCGCAAGTACAGATTTCTCAATGAAGATGCATTGAAGGTGCGTACCCATTATTTTTCCCTTTAGTGTATTTTGATTCGTGTCCTGGGAGATCAGGAGATCAGGAGGAAAAATTTTTAGACCTAGCAAGGCTCCCATTTATTCAAAAAATAGCTAGTAAATTGGAGGCTAGGGATTCTTACCCTAAGAATTTTGAGAGTCTGATTTTTGTGTGATGCCAGGCATTTATAAACATACGTTGAATGTTGAATTGTTGAACATTTGAACATCTCCAGATTTGTTATTTTTATTATCCCGTGTTTGTTACCTTGAATTGGTTAATAGCAAAACCTTTAGAATCAGAGAGCCTGTGTGCTTGTTATGGGGGGCAACAATGAAAGTCAGGGTGCAGCTGATGAGATTGTATTTTACTTATAGCCAGGATTGTGGAAGAAGAGACTCAAAGGAGGCTTACCATTTTTTCCATTCTGTAAAACCATGTTGATGACAATACCAATTCTGACAGTTGTTTTGAAATACTGAGTTAATATATGAAAAGTGTCTGGTACATGATAGATAGTAATTGAGATGTTTTTGTTACCAGTATTATTATCTTCACAAGTGGGGGCAAACACAGAGATCCCAGAACCTATTATAAGAAAAAAAGGAAAACATCTGGAGACCCTTTGTACTTGAAAAAGGGCTCAGGACTAAGTCATAGAAGGACTGTAGGTTTCCTTTCTTGGAAGGTTTTCTAGGGTTTGGTACAATTGGGTAGAGCATGATGTTGAATTAAGTAGTAAAATATATCCATCTCAACTATTTTCAGTTTCCTGTCAAGTTCTCAGTAAACCAACAGAAAAATGTTGTTGAGCATGAGAAAGTTTACATATCTTGTCATACCATTTTTGGAAACATTACTTGGATCCTACTACTTAGGGGTTTTTCTGTAGCATTTATTCACTCAAATATTTGTTGAGTACCTTCTATGTCAGGCACTGTTCTAAAGAGAAAAATCCTTGCCCTCATGGAGCTTATCTGCTGATGGGAGAAATAAGGTGCATTTTCATAATAGACGGTAATTAGATTTTTCTCGTACTGTGTATTTGTACCTATTTAAGCAGATGGTAATAATGAATACTATACCAGATTGTAACTAATTTTGCAGAGCATTTGAAGGAAGGGACCATGTCTTTCTTATTCACATTTGTCTCTCCCTTTTCCCCTTCCTCCCAGTGGAATGGCTTAGATGTGTTTAATGTTCAACAAACGTAGGTACTCATCAAATGTTTATTACAGGGAGAAGGTGTTAAGGCAGAGGCTAGATCTTAAACATTAAAGGAGTCAGTTAAATGTGGCATGTATTAAGGACCCATGTGCCCCCTAGATTGGAGGGTGAGAAGAAGAGAATCCGGCTGGGCGCGGTGGCTCACGTCTGTAATCCCAGCACTTTGGGAGGCCAAAGTGGGCAGATCACTTGAGGCCAGAGTTCGAGGCCAGCCTGGGCAATATGGTAAAACCCCATTTGTACTAAAATACAGAAATTAGCCAGGCGTGGTGGCGTGCTCATGTAATCCCAGTTACTTAAGGCAGGAGATTTGCTTGTACCTGGGAGGCGGAGGTTGCAGTGAGCCAATATCGCGCCACTATACTCCAGCCTCAGTAACAGAGCGCGACTCTGTCTCAAAAAAAAAAATAAAATAAAAATAAAAATAAAAAGAGAATCCCCTGGCTTATCTATAAGGTTGGAATAGGAATAAAGTTATATTGTAGCTGAAAGCATCAACATTATGGGAGTCTGGGTGTCACCTACCATTCCCACTAATTAGCTAGGTGACTTTGCATAAATATCTTAACCTCTCAGTTCATTTCCTCACCTGTAAATGAAGTAGTTGGAATTGTCCAGTTAAAATCTGTTTTTACGACTTCTTGTAAAATATCTCTTGCACTAATGTTTCACTCCACTAATGTAGATAATATAGAGCCAAGCATGAGCTTCCATTGAATAAGCATCAAGCTAAATATATACTCTTAGTTAATAAACTAATGTTTAAGAAAAGATGTCTACAAAATTTGTTGATACTATTTACCAGTAAGATTACATGGTAATTTTAAAAAATAGAGCAAAATAGTACCTAATATATAGTTTCCCCCTTTGCCATTATGTAAAGGAAAAATAAGCCATAGTATTTTAGACCTTAATAATGGATCATAATAGTTACTCACTTTCATACTTTAATTTATACAACAGTCACTTGCCTCTGATATTGTGCTAGATGCTAGGTATTGTATACAGAATTAGAAAATGTATAGCTCCTAACTTTAAGGAGCTTACGGAATAATGGGAGTGACAGACCATTTAGTTATGTTGTGTTTTGGTGGCATAGAGAAGCATATAATGAGAGTCTGGGAGAAGAGAAAGTGTTCATGGTTACAGAGAAAAAATACTGGAGGAATGGCAAGGGACTAAGCTAAATATACAGAGATGAGCCAGTTTATGAAGAACTTCTGTGCTAAACCACAGTTTAATTCTGGACTGTATTCTGAAAACTGCTTAATCTGTTAAGGAATTTTATGCAGGCAGTAACATAATCAGGCATTTTTATATCTACCTTTATATTCCTCTTAAGAGAAGGTGTTCCCTGAGGAAGGTATTTGTTATTTCTAGTTGTTTCAATGATGTAGATCTTCCTGAGGAAATCAGTCTTTTTAACTTTGAAATAAAGTCTGAGGAACATTGTCAATTTTGTGGTTATAAAGTTAATAATTATTAAATATTAATAATTATGAAATATTCAGACATTAAAACATTTAAATGTTTATTGCCACATTAATGTAAACTGAAAAGAAAACTGAAATTTTGGGATGTTTTGCGCCTTGATGTAAGAGAGCTCTTCTTGGTCAGCTACAAGAATTTGGCTTAGAATCATTTTTAAGGAGTTAGAAATACGTTGACCTTGAATTGATTGAAAGTGAATGTAGTTCAGGCTCAGTTTCTTTCTTTTTTTTTGTTTTTTTAAAGAGACCATCTTTTTCTGTCAGCTGGATTGGTCTCAAACTCCTGGCCCCAAGCAATCCTCACTCCTCAGCTTCCCAAATTGCTGGGATTACAGGCGTGAGTCACCACTCCCTGCCCAGGCTCTGTTTCTGTTGATAGAAATATCCAGATAAACTTTATAGAGGGAATGAATTTCCACTGGGAAATAATCCTAGTGAGGAGCTGGTAATAAATGAATATTTCTGAATGAAGTCATGAGGGAGAAACATCTACTTTATTTAGATGTAAAACACCTCATTAAATGTTGAAGAATACTTTATTTGCATACTTACTATGCTTGTCATTTACACTTTTGACCCTCAAAGAGGAAGAGCTGCTTATAATTTCCACATTTATCCAACATGGATTATAAATGTTAATTGCTTTTTTTGGAAAAAAAATTGAGGTAAAAATTCACGTAATTAACCATTTTAAAGCAACTGTTCAGTGGCATTTAGTACCTTTGCAGTGTTGTACAACCATCACTTCTGTCTAGTTTCAAAACATTTTTATCACTTTAAAGTAAAATCTCATACCTATTAAGCAGTCATTCCCTGATGCCCCTAGCTCATGGCAACCAAATCTGTTTTCTGTTTTTATGGATTTACTACTTATTCTGTATATTTTATATAAATTGAATTTTCAATATTTGTGTTTTTATCCCTGGCTTCTTTCACTTAGCAAAATGTTTTCAAGGTTTACCCACATGTAGCATGTATCAGTACTTCTTTCCTTTTCATAGCAGAAGAATATTCCTTTCCATGTATATATATCAGTTTGTTTATCCATTTATCCATCGATGGATATTTGAGTTGTTTCCACCTTTTAGTTATTATGAATATGTTGCTGTGAATATTTGTGCCCAAGGATTTATTTGAGAACCTGTTTTCACTTCTTCGGGTATATACCAAGAATAGAATGCTGGGTCTTATGGTAATTCTGTTTAGCTTTTTGAGGACCTGCCAAACTCCTTTCCACAGTAGCTAAACCATTTTACATTCCCACTGGTAATGTGTGAGGGTTCCAATTTCCCTACATCCTTGCCTACACTTATTTTCTGTTTTTAAGAAATTATAATTGCCATCCTTATGGGTATGAAGTGGTATCTCACTGTGGTTTTGATTTGCGTTTCCCAGATAACTAATGATTTTAAGCATCTTTTCATGTGCTTGTTGGCCATGTGTATATCTGCTTTAGAGAAATGTCTATTCAAGTTCTTTGCCCTTTTAAAAAACTACATTGTTTGTGTTTTTGTGTTGAGTTGTGTTTTTATATACTCCAGATACCAGACTGTTCATTATCAAATATATAATGTGCAAATGTTTTCTTCCATTCTGTGGATTTTTTTTTTCAATTTTTTGATAATGTCCTTTGATAGATAAATGTTTTGAATTTTGATGAAGTCCATTTTATTTATTTGACCCATGCTTTTGGTGTTATATCAAGAATCCATTTCCAAATCCCAGGCCATGAAGATTTACCCTATGTTTTCTTCCAGGAGTTTTATAATTTTACTTCTTATATTTAGGTCACTGATTCATTTTGTGTTAATTGTTGTATATGGTATAAATTCCAACTTCATTGTCTTGCATGTGAATAGTTGTCCCAGCACCACTTGTTGAAGACACTGTTCTTTTGCCATTAAATGGTCTTTGGCATCTTTAAAATCAATTGGCTATAGATGTATCAGTTTATTTTTGGATGCTCAATTCTACTCCTTTGGTCTGTATATCTATCATTATGCCAGTGCCATGTTGTTTTGATTACTGTAGCTTTGTGGTGAGGTTTTGAAATTGGGAAATGTGGGTTGTCCAGCTTTGTTCTTCTTTTTAAAAATTGTTTGGCCTGTTTAGGGCCCCTTGCAATTCCATATGAATTTGAGAATCAGCTTTTCCATTTCTGCATAAAAGGCCATAGAAATTTTGATAGGTAGTATATTGAATCTGTAGATTGCTTTGGGTAGTATTGCCATCTTAATAATGTTAAGTCTTTGAGTACCTGGATGTGTGTTTGATATCTTTCAGCAGTGTTTTTGTGTTTTATGGTTTTCAGTGTACAAGTCTCTCACCTCCTTTGTTATATTTATTCCTGGGTATTGTATTCTTTTGGATACTATTATACATGGAAGTTTTTATTTTTATTTTTATTTTTATTTTTTTTTGAGATGGAGTCTCGCTGTTGCCCAGGCTGGAGTGTAGTGGCGCAATCTCGGCTCACTGCAGGCTCCGCCCCCTGGATTTCATGCCATTCTCTTGCCTCAGCCTCCCGAGTAGCTGGGACTACAGGCGCCCGCCACCTCGCCCAGCTAATTTTTTGTATATTTAGTAGAGACGGGGTTTCACCGTGTTAGCCAGGATGGTCTCGATCTCCTGACCTTGTGATCCGCCCACCTCAGCCTCCCAAAGTGCTGGGATTTCAGGCGTGAGCCACCGCGCCCGGCCGGAAGTTTTTCTTAATTTAATTTTTGGATAGTTCATTGCTGGTATGTAGAAACACAATGGATTTTGTGTGTAACATTTATTGCCTTTAACAGTCATTTACTTTCTTTTTTCCATGTGCAAGCTGAATCACATGGGTAAATAAGAAAGTGGAAAGTGGAACACTGAAGAACTTGATCTGTAAGATGTCTGATTTCCCTGAATGTGAAAACTGTGAAATATGTTTTTAGCGTAGTGTTGAAGTATTATCTTACTATACTTGGGCTATTCCATTTCTGGTATCATGTTACATATATTTGGTCATTATTAAAGAAGGTAGATCATTTCATTTTCTTTAGGTTTGGAGAGAAGTGTCAATACATAATTCACTTTCAAAGTTATAACTATTTTGCAACTTAATTTTGATGTTCCAGAGAAAGCCTCAGGGATAAACCATATTTATCACAGAGTCTGGTACAGAGATCCATGTATAATAAAGATAAAATTAGAACAGAAGCTAATTTGAATATGTAAATTACCATTAATATCCGTTAGTTTTTCTGTTTTTTCTTGAAGTTTTCAAATAGCCTTAAAATTTCATTATGAATAGAAATGTGAACAATTTCAACCTCTTAAGTAATTAAAGAAATGCAAATTTATGCAATACTTGGATGATTTGGGAAGGGCAGTATTTCATGACATAGACTTTTAATTGAATCCTATCTTCACTATTTAAGAGGTAAGTATTACTGGGCAAGTAACTGAACACTTAAAACACTTAAAAATAAGAGGAAATATTTATAAAGTGCTCACTGTGTGTTAGGCACTGTTTTAAGCACTTTATGCTGTTGATCTAAGTCTTTATTTTTATATTTATGGAAAGACAGTGGAACCTACTATAGAGTTGTGAGGATTAAAAGAAATAATGTATATTAAGTACTTAGCCAGATATGTAGTAAGCATTTGATAAATATTAGCTATTTTTGTCATTTGTAATTTTACCTAACACCAACAAAAAACCAAAAAAGGAGAATTGATACAATGAATGCACATTTATTTAGAAATATAAATAGGAATGTTCTTTTCCAGAAAGCAATTGGGCAATACGTATGAAGTCTTAAAATGTTTCTTTGGTGTAGTGATTCCATGTCAAGGAATCTATCCCAAGAAGATAATCAGAAGTATGGAAAGATTTATATTCACTGGAAAATTACTTGTAATAGTAAGAGTTCAGTTCAATGTTGTACAGCAAGAAAATAGACAAAGTCATGTGTCAGCCATATAAAGCAGTACAAAGTAGCTGTTAACATAGTGGTTATGAAGAGTTTGAACAACAAGGGAAAATGTTTGTTATAATTTCAAGTAAAAAAGCATACAAATCATAATACAATATGATACAAGTGATTACTTTGAACTTTGGAAGACGTTATATTATTAAAATAAAATAACATGTTAAAATTTTGAAGTAGCTACGGAGTTAAAGTTGTAAAAACAGTACAAAGACCTTTATGTTTTTTGTTATTTGAGAGAAAGTTGTTTCTCTGATGCTGTATATTCCTATAAACAACAATATTCTCTTTAAAGAAATGGCTGATTTCAGGGCTGGGGCAGAAGAAGTGTAAGACAGGACTGGAAAATCTTGTGCCAGAAAACAAGGAAGTGCTCAAGAATGTTGGGAACATATCAAAAAGACACAAAAGCTAGCTTGAATAAGCCTCCACTGGCCAAACAATTGGACATCAAAACAATAATACAATAGCAGATTATAACCCATTGAATAAAACAGTAATCTGTGATTCCACACTGATATAAATAAGTAAATGAATAAATTAGAATGTTGCCAAGAAATGTGATAATTACCGTGGTAGGCAGAATAATGATTGCCCAAAGATGTCCATATCATAATACTTGGAATCTGTGAATATGTTACCTTCTATGAGAAAAGGAACTTTGCAGATGTGATTAAGGACCTTGGGTTGGGAAGATTATCTGTGTGGGCCCAGTGTAATCACAAGTGTCCTTAAAAATGGAAGAGGGAGGCAGAAGAGGAGTTTGGAATAATGTGCTATAAGAAGGAATTAATCTGCCATTGCTGGCTTTGAAGATGGAAGAAGAGGCTACAAGCCAAGGATGTTGGCAGCCTCTAGAAGCTGATAAGTATAACAATCAAATTGTTGTATAATGTAAAACACTTTCATTTAAAAAGACAGATGGATAATATCCTAGACTAGAAAAAATATATATTTTTTTTGTGAAAGGAAATGACCTCTGTCCTAGGTTTCCTTTGGGGCTTTTTTTTTTTTTTTAAGATATACACACAAATATAGTTAGATTGATAAACAGACACATACAGGATTATATGAGTATGTCTAGTTCATGTCCATTTGTAAGTATGTCTGTATCAAAAAGCTCCAAAAGAAAACTAGGTCAGGGTCATCCTCTTTTTTTTTTTTTTAATTTAACTTATTTTAAATTCAGGGGTACATGTACAGGTTTGTTATATAGGTAAACTCATGTCATGGGAGTTTGCTGACTAGATTATTTCATCACCCACATATTAAGCCTAGTACCTGTTAGTTATTTTTCCTGATTTTTTTTTTTTTAAGACACAAAGTCTTTCCCTGTTCCTCAGGCTGGAGTGCACTGGCGATCATAGCTCACTGCAGCCTCAAATCCTGGGCTCAAGCAATCCTTCTACCTTAGCCTTCTCAGTAGCTGGGACTGTAGGCGCACGCCACCACACCTGGCTAATTTTTGTATTTTTTGTAGAGACAGAGTCTTGCTATGTTGCCCAGGCTCCAGCAACCCTTTTTTTTTTTTTTTAAGGCTGAGTCTTGCTCTGTTGCCCAGGCTGGAGTGCAGTGGCACATTCTCTGCTTACTGCAACATCTGCCTCCCGGGCTCAAGTGATTCAGCCTCCTAAGTAGCTGGGATTACAGGCACCACCACGCCTGGCTAATTTTTGTATTTTTAGTAGAGACAGGGTTTCACCATGTTGTCCAAGCTGGTCTCAAACTCCTGACCTCAGGTGATCCGCCTACCTCGGCCTCCTGGAGTGCTGGGACTACAGGTATGAGCCACCATGCCCTGCCTCCAGCAACCCTCTTGACGCAGATGTTGTACATTCCAGGCCTGGTGCCTGCAGCTGTGCCCTGACTGCCTCTGCACACCTACCCATTAGCACCCTAGTGGGCTGTTTATTGTTTGCCAGGCAACCTTGGACCAGCTCTGGTCTGGTCAACCCAGTGAGATTCTCTGTTACCTAGTGGGCCGCAACCACACCTGCTCCATTGAAAACTGAATTTCAGCCTCAGGCTCTCTTCCACGTTTGTCCCTTTGTAATGTCTCCCTCAGTGTTACTCTCTTATAGTTTAATAATTCCTTTTCTCTAAAAAATTAAAAACAGCTTTACTGACTTATAATTCACATACAATAAACTACACAAAGTGTATACTTTGATAAGTTCTGATATATTTATATAATCATGAAACCACCTATATAATGAAGTTAATGAACATATTCATCACTCTTAGAAGTTTCCTGATGCCCTTTTGGAATCCCTCTCTCCTGCCACTCCCTACCCCTCTTTGTATCTTTATATTTACTGTCCTATCATAGCTTAATAATCATTTATATTGAATACCTTTTGTTTAACTTACTGAATAGTTTCTCCTGTTTGAATCTCTACTGGTACAGAATTGGTGTCTGGAGTGGCTCCAGCAGATAGATCTGAAATTCTGAGATTTTGGCATTTGGGTGGTTATGCCTTTGGGCCTGAGCACAGTGCTAAGCTCCTTGTCAGAGGGAAATGGAATGCTGGTAATCCATGGCATCACAATTAATTAAGCTATCACCTGTGGTTGATTATGATGTGTTGCTAATGAATGCAGATGCCTCAGAGCCCAAGTGGCTGCTACATTTGACCTTTATGGCAATAATAACTATATGGACTATAGTGTAGGATAGTCTTTTGAGTATAATTAAAGGCTTAGAGACAGAAAATGACAGCTCAGATTTGTTAACTCTGCTCAAGATCTGCCCTTTCTCTTTTTTGATTATACATTTTACTTCAAATCATTTCATCTCCTCCAAATTATGAATAAACTTGTGAATTAAAAGACTTGTTGCTTGCTCATTTAAGAAATATTTTGCCATATAAAAGTAACGCACACTTAGAAAACTTGAGCAAGTAGAACAGATTTCTCTTAATATTTTCGTGTATTTTTTTCTAGTCTCCTGTATATATTATGTAAAATGAAATAGTCTACGGAGTTTTAGTTTTTTATTATGAAACATGCAGATAAATATAAAGAAGAATAAAAACCACAGAGTCCTACCATCCAGAGTTTACATGATTCAGCAAATTAATTTATTATTTCATAGTATTTATGTTTCGTTTTGAGACAGGGTCTTGCTCTGTCACCCAGGCTGGAGTGCAGAGGTACGATTTTGTCTCACTGCACCTTCTGCTTCCTGGGCTCAAATGATCCTCACGCCTCAGCCTCCTGAGTAGCTGGGACTACGTGTGCATGCCACTATGACTAACTAATTTTTGTATTTTTTGTAGAGACAGAGTTTTGCCGTCTTGGCCCGGCTGGTCTTGAACTCCTAGGCTCAAGCAGTCCACCTACCTTAGCTTCCCAAAGTGCTGGGATTACAGGCATTAGCCAGCATGCCTAGCCATATTTATATATTTTTAAATATTAATGTACAGTTGGCCATCTGTATCCATGGCTCTGTATCTGTGGATTCAACCAGTATTCAAAATATTCAGGAAAAAAAAATGGATGGTTGCATCTGTACTGAACATGTTAAACAATATGGTATAACAACTATTTACATAGCATTTACACTGTATTCAGTATTACAACTAATCTAGAGATGATTTAAAGTATATAGAAGGATGTGCGTAGGTTATATCCAAATATTATACCATCTGTGGTAAGGAACTTGACCATCCATAGATATGAGCGGGCAGTCCTGGCACCAATCTCTCACAGATACCGAGGATGACTGTATATATAAAGTATATATAAACTTTTAACATTTTTAATGTTAAGGTCTTAAATTTTTTTTGAGCATAGAGGCTCTGCAGAAGATATCAAGAGAGGCTATGTAGGCATTCAGTCTATAAATATTAATATTAAACACCTAATACATTCTAGGCACTCACTCTTTAGGTACTTGTGATACATCCATAAAATAAAGATTCCTGTCTTTGAGGAGCATATATTTTTGTCGCAAAGCTGAACACTAAACAATAAACATAACAAGTATTATAGTGTGATAGAAAGTCATATTATAATAAAAAAAGGAAAGATGATTATAAGAAGAGTGAGGCATGGTAGGTGCATAGGCAGGCTGCAAACACTTGTCAAGGGAGAGCGTGGTGTCCAGAAAAGACCAAGAACAGGGCTGTGGGTGATGTTTTAAATAAACAGTTGTTATAGGCTGAGTGTGGTGGCTCATGCCTGTTATCTTAGCATTTTGGGAGGCCAAGGTGGGAGGATCGCTTGAGGCCAAGAGTTCAAGACCAGCCTGGGCAGCAAGGCAAGACCCTATCTCCCTCTCTCTCTCTTTTTTTTTTTTTTTTTAAAGAAACAGTTGTTATAATCAATGGGAATGGTGTAACTTGATCTGGTGCTCCACCATTAACATGGTAAGCCATGTTAAGTTTCATGTTTAACACCTGAACTAAGTGTGAGTCATTGGACTTCTCAGCTTTTTGTTCAGAAATTGCAAAAATTAAAGGAGGAATTGGGATGAGGGAACTGGTTCATTTAGTCGGTCAGTTAGACTGTAGCACTTAAACATAGAAATTGAATCCCCTAAAATAGGGAAAATGGAATGACAGTGCAAGTTACTATTTTCCTGTGTTGTTTTTGTTTTATTTTACAATGTTGTTTTGATGATTAGAAGGAAAAACATTAATGTCAGATGCTTAACACAGTGCCTAGCACAAAATTAAGTTTTCTGTCAATGTTGGCTACAGTGATGCTGACATTTATGTGAGGAATCATGAGAATAAAACATTCTGGTTTGGGAGATAGATGACATTGATACCTTCAAGTACACTGTGCATGATATTTGATATTTTGATAATCAAGAAAACCAGAATTTTCTACCATCTTTCCCTAGTGTTTAATATTCTGCTATTCATGAAAGCAATTTCATTGTCAATTGTCTTTTTCTTGTTTGCTATGTGGCTGATTGCTAGGGTTGGCAACCTATGGTACTGGTGACAACAGTGGTATTTGAAAGAATTATGAAGTCTGTTTTTGTTAGCACTCCTATCACTCTCTCTCTCTCTTTTTTTTCTTCTCTAGTTTGACCCTCTACCCACTGCCTATTGACTTGCAAGAAGCTTATGAATAATGACTTGGTACGCCATTTGCCAATCTTTGGTTCAAAACAGTGCTTTCCAAATTTGACTTAATTATACGGATTCAATAGGGAACTTTTTTAAAAGTCAAATTATAGGTTTTCTGTCTGCATCTCAAGGGGAGGGGCCTGGGAACGTTTATTTTTGTCACAGGCACTGAGAGATTTGTGATATACTGAACTAAAAATGTATTTTCCATTTATAAGAATCACCTGGAGTACATGTTAATACTGTGAATAGTATAGATGACCAGATCACATCTCATATATACTGAGTGAGAAACTATAACTTTGGGGTTGAGAACAACTGGTATGAAGGCCCTGAGATTGGAAAGAATTTGATATTTTGGAAAAACCTGTTTCTTTTTGAGATGGAGTCTTGCTTTGTCACCCAGGCTGGTATGCAGTGGCAATCTTGGCTCACTGCAACCTCTTCCTCCTAGGTTCAAGCGATTCTCCTGCCTCAGCCTCCCAAGTAGCTGGGATTACAGGCGTGAGCCACCAGGCTCGGCTAATTTTTGTATTTTTAGTAGAGACAGAGTTTTGTCATATTGGCCAGGCTGGTCTCGAACTCCTGACCTCGGGCAATCCTCCTGCCTCGGCCTCCCAAAGTGTTGGGATTACAGGTGTGAGCCACTGTGCCCGGCCGGAAAAACCTGTTTTTTCTTAATCTATTAAAAGTAAGAAATTGAGCATTTTGTTTCATTTGTTGAAAAATCAAATTGTAAAACATTTATTGCATAGGTGAAAAAATTTTGTTTTGGTTGATTGTGGTAGTTAAAAATCTTAGACTATGCTTGCTTTTACTTTGGAAGGCTTTATGTTAGAGGAATTTGCTGGGCAAACTTCTGCTTTCTTGCAAAAAATATTGGACATCTTATTTTTGCTTAAAAGAGAAGCCCTATTATTGTTGTTTTTGTTTTGTTTTGGTTTCTGATGTAACACTTTTTGCTTATGACAACTTCTGATCCAGTGTCTTTAAAAGCTTTAAAAAACTATGGGGATTTAAATATAGTATGTGATATGGTTTGGCTGTGTTCCCACCCAAATCACATTTTGAATGGTAGCTGCTATAAACCCCATGTGTTGTGGGAGGGACCCGGTGGGAGGTAATTGAATCATGGGGGTGGTTTTTTCTGTGCTGTTCTCGTGATAGTAATAAGTCTCATGTGAACTGATGTTTTTATAAAAGGGAAGTTCTCCTGCACATGCTCTCTTGCTTGCCGCCATGTAAGACATGCCTTTGCTTCTCCTTTGCCTTCTGCCATGATTCTGAGGCCTCTCCAGCCATGTAGAGCTGTCAGTCCATTAAACCTCTTTTTCTTTATAAATTATCCAGTCTTGAGTATTTCATCATAGCAGTATGAAAATGGACTAATTCAGTAAATTGGTACCAGTGGAGTGGGTACTGCTATTAAGATACCCGAAAGCTTATGTTTAAAAGGGAAGTGACTTTGGAACTGGATAACAGGCAGAGGTTGGAACAGTTTGGAGGGCTCAGAAGAAGACAGGAAAATGTGGGAAAATGTGGGAAAATATGGAGCTTCCTAAAGATTTGTTGAATGGTTTTGACCAAAATGCTGATAGTCATATGGACAATGAAGTCCAGGCTGAAGTGGTCTCAGAAGGAGATGAGGAACTTATTGGGAACTGGTGAAAAGGTGATTCTTGATATGCTTTAGCAAAGAGACTGGTGGCATTTTGTCCCTGTCCTAGAGATTTGTGGAACTTTTAACTTGAGAGAGATGATTTAGGGTGTCTGGTGGAAGAAATTTCTAAGCAGTAAACCGTTCAAGAGGTGATTTGAGTGCTCTTAAAAGCATTCAGTTTTATTCATTCACAAAAATACGATTTGGAATTGGAACTTATGTTTAAGGGAAGCAGAGCATAAAAGTTCAGAAAATTTGCAGCCTGATGATGCAATAGAAAAGAAAAACCCATTTTCTGAGGAGAAATTCAAGCCAGCTGTAGAAATTTGCTTAAGTAACGAGGAGCCAAATGTTAATTGCCAAGAAAATAGGGAAAATGTCTCCAGGGCATGTCAGAGGTCTTCATGGCAGCCCCTCCTATCACAGGCCCAGAGGCCTAGGAGGAAAAAATGGTTTGCTGGGCTGGGCCCAGGGCCTGTCAGAGGTCTTCATGGCAGCCCCTCCTATCACAGGCCCAGAGGCCTAGGAGGAAAAAGTGGTTTGCTGGGCTGGGCCCAGGGCATTGCTGCTTTGTGAAGTCTTGGGACTTGGTGTCCTGGGTCCTAGCTGTGGCTAAAAGGGCCCAAGGTACAGTTCAGGCCCTGGCTTCAGAGGAGGCAAGCCCCAAGCATTGACAGCTTCCACGTGCTGTTGAGCCTGCAAGGTGCACAGAAGTCAAGAACTGAGGTTTGGGAATCTTCATTTAGAATTCAGAGAATGTATGGAAATGCCTGGATGTCCAGACAGAAGTTTGCTGCGGGAGTGAAGCCCTTATGGAGAACCTTTGCTAGGACAGTGTGGAAGAGAAATATGGGGTTGGAGCCCCCACACAGAGTCCCTACTGGGGACTGCCTAGTGGAGCTGTGAGAAGCGGGCCACTGTTCTTCAGACTCCAGAATGGTAGATCCACCAACGGCTTGCACCACATGCCTGGAAAAGCTTTACATACTCAACGCCAGCCCATGAAAGCAACCAGGAAGGGGGCTGTACCCTGCAAAGCTATAGGGGCAGATCTGCCCAAGTCTGCAGAAGCCCACCTCTTCCTCAGCATGAGCTGAATATGAGACATGGAGTCAAAGGAGATCATTTTGGAGCTTTAAGATTTGATTGCCCCACTGTAAAATTTCAGACTGCATGGACTCTGTACCCCCCTTGTTTCTGCCAGTTTCTCCCATCTGGAATGGGTGTATTTAACCAATGCCTGTCCCCTCATTGTATCTAGGAAATAATTAACTTGCTTTTGATTTTACAGGCTCATAGGTGGAACGGACTTACCTTGTTTCAGATGAGACTTTGGACTGTGGACTTTTGAGTTAATGCTGAAATGAATTAAGACTTTGGGGGACTGTTGGGAAGGCATGATTGGTTTTGAAATATGAGGACATGAGATTTGGGAGGGTCCAGGGGCAGGTATTTCTTCATAGCAGTATGAAAATGGACTAATACAGTATGTGTTAGAAGTTCTAGTTGCCAGAATTCCTGGAAATCTTGATGCTTTTTAAGGAACACTAGGAAGTTATTGATATATTTAGGTGGTGTGTGAGCTGAGAACACTATTTTGGAGGAAATTTTATAGTGCCATATGTATGTTATATACATATGTGACCATAATCACATTTGTAGGAAAAATAGCCTATTAAATGATGTGTGACTGGCTATTATAAATTTTCCACTAAAATAGTTAATTAATTGTTCACTGATTTTTTTTCTGTTAGTGCTTGGTACAGTATATATTCTTTTGATGCTTATTGTAGTATAAGGTACATTTCTTGAAAAAAAGAATAGAAATTACTCTTTGCCTATTCTTTTCGCAAATTAGGAAAAGATAACAATTCTTTTAGTAGTGGAATATTTTGGTCCAGTTCTTGAGATGCCAGTGAAGGTCAGGAATGTAGCTTCAGAACCAGTGGAATCTGAGCTTACTTGGTGGATTTCTTATGGAGATGGTTGGCTGTTTCATGAGTGTTATTTGGCAGTGAAGCAGTTGGTATCACACTGTTGACTCATCTTCAGAATTAAAATTTATTTGGAAGTGAATTTCCTGAAAGTAATACTGGTCTTAAAAATTCATTGTCACAGATTTAAATGTGAAGTTAGGATTTACTGTGATGCTTGGGAAATTTTCACATTTTTCAGTGACCAGCATTTGACAAGTAACTGTCATTTATCCTCTAAAACCATACAGATAATCATGTGTGCCAGCCAGTTTGCTCAGTTTCTCAAAAATGAGGCCAAGAGAAAACTCAGCCAAACCAAGAATTGGTTTTTAAAAAAATCTATGAAATTAACAAATCTTTCATTATACTGATTAAAGAAAACAAGAGAGGAGACTCAACTAAAATCAGAAATGAAAGAGGGGATATAACTACCAATTTTATAGAACTAAAAAGGATTGTAAAAGTACTATAAACAATTGTATGCCAAGAAATTGGATAACCTAGATGAAATGGATGAATACCTGGAAAGGCACAACCTCCCAAGACTGAATCATGAAAAAATAGAAAGCTTGCACAGACCTATGGGAGATTGAAGCAATAATCAAAAACATTCCAAGAAAGAAAAGCCTGGGATCAGATGGCTTCATTGGTGAATTCTACCAAACATTTAAGGAAGAATCAACATCAATTTTTCTCAAACTCTTCCCAAAAAACTGATAAAGAGGGAACACCTCCTAACTCATTCTAAGGGGCCAAAATTACCCTGGTACCAAAGTCAGACAAGGATACTAAAAAAAGAAAGAAAAGAAAACTACAGAACTTATCTTTCTTTCTCTCTTTTTTTTTTTTTTTTGAGATGGAGCCTTGCTCTGTTGCCTAGGCTGGAGTGCAATGATGCGATCTTGGCTCACTGCAACCTCTGCCTCCCAGGTTTAAGAGATTCTCCTGCCTCAGCCTCCTGAGTAGCTGGGATTACAGGTGCCTGTCACCATACCCGGCTAATTTTTGTATTTTTAATAGAGGCAGGGTTTCACCATTTTGGCCAGGCAGGCCATTATCTCTTATGACTGCTGATGTAAAAATCCTCAACAAAATGCTAGCAAACTGAATTCAGCAGCACATTAAAAGCATTATACACGTGACCAAGTTGGACTTATTCCTGGAATGCAAGGATGGTTCTACATGTGAAAAGTGTTATAATCAATGTAATGTACCACATTAAGAGAATAAAAACACATAATCACTTCAATAGATGCAGAAAAAGCATTTCACAGAATTTAACACTCTTTCATGATAAAACACCCAACAAACTGAAAATAGATGGAGACTACCTCAACAGAATAAAGTCCATGTGTAAAAACCCGACAACTAATATAATTGGTCATAAAAGACTGAAAGCTTTTCCTCTAAGATCAGGAACAAGACAAGGATTCCTGCCTTTGCCATTTCTATTTATTGTGGTACCAGAAGTCCTAGCCGGAGCAATTAGGCAAGAAAGAGAAATGAAAGGCACTGAAATTAGAAAGGAATAAGTAAAATTACCATTGTAAGCAGATGATATGACCTTACATGTGGACAATCTAAGATTCCACAAAAGAAAAAATATCTGATAGAACTATTAATAATAAATGAATTCAGCAAAGTTGCAGGATACAAAATCACACACAAAAATCAGTAGCATTCCTATAAAGTAACAGCGAACTATCCAAAAAGGAAATTAAGAAAACAATTACATTTACAATATCAACAAAAATAAAGTAGTAATAAATTAAACCAAGGAGGCGGAAGAATCATACACTGAAAATTATAAGACTTTGCTGAAATAAAGAGGACATAAATAAATGAATAGACATTCCATGTTTATGGATTGATAGACTTAATACTGTTAAGATGTCAGTACTACCCAAAGCAATCTATGGATTCAATGTAATATTATCAAAATCGCAATAACCTTCTGCAAAAATAGGAAAATCTATCCTAAACCGTATATGGAATCTCAAGGGACCCCAAATAGCCAAAACAAAGTTGTAGGTCGTATACTTCCTGATTTCAAAACTTAATTACAAAATTACAGTAATTAAAATAGTGTGGTACTGGTGTAAAGATAGACATATAGAGCAGTGGAATAGAGTAAAGAGCTCAGGAATAAAGCCTCACATACATGCTCAAATAACTTTTGACAGAAGTCCTCCTATGGTTTGGAAATGGTTTGTCTGGCCCCACCAAGTCTCATATTGATATTTGATCCCCAGTATTGGAGGTGGGGTCTGATGGGAGCTATTTGGATTATGGGGGTAGATCCCTCATGAATGACTTGATGCCGTTCTCATGGGAATGACTGAAATTTCACTCTTAGTTCCTTTGAGAACTGGTGATTGAAAAGAGCTTGGCACTTTCTTCCCTCTCTCTCACTTGCTGCTCTTGCTGTGTGATGGAAGCAAGAGCATTCATTTGCTTTCTGCCATGAATGGAAGCAGCTTGAGGTCCTCACCAGATATAGATGTTTGCACCATGCTTCTTGTACAGCTTACAGAACTGTGGGCCAAATAAACCTCTTTTCTTTATAAATTACCCAGCTTCAGATATTCCTTTATAGCAACACAAATGGACTAAGGTGTCAAGATCATTTGATGGAGAAAGGCATTGTACACAGTCTTTTCTACAAATGGTGTTGGGAAAACTGAATATCTGTATGCAAAAGAATGAATTTGACCTTTACCTTATACCATATGCAACAGTTAACTCGAAATGGATCAGAGATCTAAACGTAAGAGCTACTATGTAAAACTCTTAGAGGAAAACATAGAGAAAGCTTCACAACATTGGAATTGTCAATAATTTCTTGGACATGACACCAAAAGCACAGGCAACAAAAGAAAAAAACAGATGTTTGACTTCATGAAAATTAAAAACCTTTTTGTGCATTGAAGGACAGTACCAACAGGGTGAAAAAAATGAGAGAAAATACTTTTCAATCATATATTTTATAAGGAATTGCTGTCTAGAATATATAGAGAATTCTTTTTTTAAAATTTTTTTATTTCCATAGGTTTTTGGGGAACAGGTGGTATTTGGTTACATGAGTAAGTTCTTTAGTGGTGATTTGTGAGATTTTGGTGCACCCATCACCTGAGCAGTATACGCCTTCACCCCTCTCCTACCCTTTCCCCTGAGTCCCTAAAGTCCATTGTATCATTCTTATGCCATTGCATTCTCGTAGCTTAGCTCCCACTAATGAGTGAGAACATACGATGTTTGGTTTTCCATTCCTGAGTTACTTCACTTGGAATAATAGTTTCCGGTTCTATCTAGGTTGCTGCAAATGCCATTAATTCATTCATTTTTATGGCTGAGTAGTATTCCATTGTGTGTGTGTGTGTGTGTGTGTGTGTGTGTGTGTGTGTGTGTGTGTGTGTATACCACAATTTCTTTATCCAGTAGTTGATTGATGGGCATTTGGGCTGGTTCCATATTTTTGCAGTTGTGAATTGTGTTGTTATAAACGTGTGTGCAAATATCTTTTTTTATGACTTTTCTCCTGGGTTGGGATTGCTGGATCCCCAGTAGTGGGATTGCTGGATCCCCAGTAGTGGGATTGCTGGATCAAATGGTAGTTCTACTTTTGGTTCTTTAAGGAATCTCCACATTGTTTTCCATAGTGGTTGTACTAGTTTACATTCCTGCCAGCAGTGTAGAAGTGTTCCCTTTCACCACATGCATGCCAACCTCCATTATTTTTTTATTTTTTTTGATAATGGCCATTCTTGCAGGAGTAAGGTGGTATTGCATAGTGGTTTTGATTTGCATTTCTCTGATCACTAGTGATGTTGAGCATTTTTTAATTTGTTTGTTGGCTATTTGTGTATCTTCTTTTGAGAATTGCCTATTCATGTCCTTAGCCCACTTTTTGATGGGATTGTTAACTCAGTGGCAAAAAACCAAGCAACCCAATTAAAAAATGAACATAGGAGCTGCATAGACATTTTTCCAAAGAAGACATATAAATGGCCAAAAAGTACATGAAAAGATGCTCAACATCACTAATCATTGGGGAAATGCAAGTCAAGACCACAATGAGATACCACTTTACATGTATTTTAGTATGGCTATATGTATATATATATATAGTATATATATGTCTATCATAAAATAGATGTAAAGTGGTATCTCATTCTGGTCTTGAAGGAAAACAACATAAAATAGCAAATGTTGGCAAGGATGTGAAGAAATAGTAACTGTTTGTGCATTATTTGTGGGAAAATAAAATGATGCAACCACTTTGGAAAATGGTATGGCAGTTCTTTAAAAAAAAAAATCAAACGTAGAATTACTATATGATCCAGCAATACTTCTGGGTATATGCCACAAATAATTTAAAGCAGGAACTCAGTTTTTTTTTTCACAATATCTAAAAGCTCTAAGCAACCCAAGTGTCAATTGAGAGATGAATGGATCAGTAACATGGGGTATGTACATATAATGGAATATTACTCAGCCTGCTAAGGAAGGAAATTTTCACATGTGGTACAACACTTCAAGATATCATGCTAAGTGAAATAAGCTAGTCACAAAAGGACAAATATTGTATGATTCCACTTATATTAGGTACTTAGAGTAGTTGAATTCATAGAAACAGAAAGTAAAATTGTACTTGCCAATGGCCAGGGGATGGGGCATGGGTAATTAATGTTTAATGTGTACCAGGTTTCAGTTTGGGAAGATGAGAAAATTCTAGGGATGGATTGTGGTAATATTTACACATCAATGTGAATATAGTTAATGTTACTGAACTGTATACTTTAAAATTTTTTAAATGGTAAATTTTATGTCTATATGCCACATTAAGAAAAGAGGCTGAAGGCCTTCTGAAAAGATCACTGAAGAGTTAAAATAATTTTTCATTCATTTAGTAAACTTTTTATTATATAAATTCTCAAACATATAGAAAAGCAGAGAAATAGTGTAATGAATCTCAATGTAATCTTCACCTAGATTTATCACCTAGATTTATAGTGTGTTTTTTTTCGGAAATGCTTTAAATGACAGGTATCATGACATTTCTTTCCTAAGTACTTTACTATAATAGATAGCTCCCAAAATAAGGGCTTTTTCTTACAGCTGTTGTATTAGTCCTTTTTCACACTGCTGATAAAGACACCTGAGACTGGGCAATTTTCAAAAGAAAGAAGTTTAGTGGAGTTACAGTTCCATGTGGCTGGGGAGGCCTCACAATCATGGCAGAGGGTGAAAGGCACATCTCACATGGCGGCAGACAAGAGAAGAAAGCTTGTGCAGGGCAACTCCCCTTTATAAATCCATCAGATCTCATGAGACTTATTCATTATCACGAGAATAACATGGGAAAGACCTGCCTCCATGATTGAATTACCTCCTACCAGGTTCCTCCCACAACACGTGGGAATTCAAGATGAGATTTGGGTGAGGACACAGCCAAACCATGTCATTCTGCCCTGGCCCCTCCCAAATCTCATGTCCTCATATTTCAAAACCAATCATGCCTTCCAAAAGTCCCCCAAAGTCTTAATTCATTTCAGCATTAACTCAGAAGTCCACATTCCAGTGTCTCATCTGAGACAAGGCAAGTTCCTTCTACCTATGTGCCTGTAAAATCAAAAGCCAATCAGTCACTTCCTAGATAAAATGGGGGTACAGGCATTGCGTAAATACAGCTGTTTCAAGTGGGAGAAATTGGCCAAATCAAAAGGGCTGCAGGCCCCATGCAAGTCCAAAATCCAGCAGGACAGTCAAATCTTAAAGCTCCAAAATGATCTCCTTTGACTCCTTGTCTTACATCCACGTCACGCTGATGCAAGAGGTGGGCAGCTCCTCCCCGGTGGCTTTACAGTGTACAGCCTTCCTCTTGGCTGCTTTCATGGGCTGGCGTTGAGTGTCTACGGCTTTTCCAGGTGCACAGTGCAAGTTGTTGGTGGATCTACTATTCTGGCATCTGGAGGACAGTGGTCCTCTTCTCACAGCTCCACCAGGTGGTGCCTCAGTAGGGACTCTGTGTGGGGGCTCCAACCCCATATTTCTCTTCCACACTGCCCTAGCAAAGGTTCTCCATGAGGGCTCTGCCCCTGCAGCAAACTTTTGCCTGGGGATCCAGGCATTTCCATACAGATTCTATAATCTAGGCAGAAGTTCCCAAGCCTCAATTCTTGACTTTTGTGCACCTGCAGGCTCAATACCACGTGGAAACTGCCAAGGCTTGGGGCTTGCATCCTCTGAAGCCAGGGCCCGAACTGTACCTGGGTCCTGTTTAGCCACGGCTGGGACGTAGGACACCAAGTCCCAAGACTTCACAAAGCAGCAAGGCCCTGGGCCCAGCCCAGCAAACCATTTTTTCCTTTGGGCCTGTGATGGGAGAGGCTGCCATGACAACCTCTGACATGCCCTGGAGACATTTTCCCTATTTTCTTGGCAATTAACATTTGGCTCCTCGTTACTTAAGCAAATTTCTACAGCTGGCTTGAATTTCTCCTCAGAAAATGGGTTTTTCTTTTCTATTGCATCATCAGGCTGCAAATTTTCTGAACTTTTATGCTCTGCTTCCCTTAAACGTAAGTTCCAATTCCAAATCGTATTTTTGTGAATGAATAAAACTGAATGCTTTTAAGAGCACTCAAATCACCTCTTGAATGGTTTACTGCTTAGAAATTTCTTCCGCCAGATACCCTAAATCATCTCTCTCAAGTTAAAAGTTCCACAAATCTCTAGGGCAGGGACAAAATGCCACCAGTTTCTTTGCTAAAGCATATCAAGAATCACCTTTTCACCAGTTCCCAGTAAGTTCCTCATCTCCTTCTGAGACCACTTCAGCCTGGATTTCATTGTCCATATGACTATCAGCATTTTGGTCAAAACCATTCAACAAATCTTTAGGAAGCTCCACATTTTCCCACATTTTCTGTCTTCTTCTGAGCCCTCCAAACTGTTCCAACCTCTGCCTGTTATCCAGTTCCAAAGTTGCTTCCACATTTTCGGGTATCTTTTCAGCAGCACCCCACTCTACTGATACCAATTTACTGAATTAGTCCATTTTCATGTTGCTGTTAAAGACATACCTTAAACTGGGCAGTTTACAAAAGAAAGAGGTTTAATGGACTTATAGTTCCATGTGGTTGGGGAGGCCTCACAGTCATGGTGGAGGGTGAAAGGCACATCTCACATGGTGGCAGAGAAGAGAAGAGCTTGTTCAGGGAGACTCCTGTTTATAAACCTATCAGGTCTCGTGAGACTTACTCTCATGAGAATAGCATGGGAAAGACCTGCCCCACATGATTCAATTAACCTCCCATGAGGTTTCTCCCACAACACCTGGGAATTCAAGATGTAATTTGGTTGGGGACTCAGCAAAACCCATACCAGCCATAATACTATCATCATAGCTAAGGATTTTTTAAAAGGATGTCTAATATTTGGGCCATATTTCCGTTGTCTCCATTATTCCGAAAATGTATTTTTATTGTTGGTTTAATGGAACTGTATGTTGCATTTGTCTTTACTGTTTCTCATCTCTTTTGATGTATAACAATTTCATGCCATTTCCTCATTCTATCCTCTTGTACTGTCTCTGTTTATTGTGTTGAATTTTGTAGAAATTGGGGCATTACCCTCAAGCAAGACACCCATCTTGTGGTATCTTATTTATTTTTTTTTCATTCTTGTAAACTTGCAATGAGAGCTAAAGTCTTGTTAGAACTGGTTTAAAACAGTTTTGCAAGAATACATCTTAAGTGTTATAGTACAGACTGAACAGAAAGTAAAATTAGAATTTGACAGTTGGAAAAATCTTGAGAGTCAGGAAGCTGATTTCAGTTAAAATGTCTGTTAATAACTAGTAGAATTATGTCAAATAGTAGGCCAAATTAGATGTGATCAAGGATGGTGGTAGTGGACACATCTCTAGAAGCCTTTTTGGTAGTTCTCAAGGGTTTCTTGTATATTCTCTACTTTGAACTTTCTTCCTTTGAAGAAGTGTGACTTTTTTTATTATGGGCATACTCAAAATGAATACAGAGTTATATTCTGTCTTTGGTAATAAGAGTGGGAGGAGGAGGGGCACAAGGAGGAGGAAAAGGATAAAGGGTAGATGTTTGTTATCAGCAAGATTTTACTAGATTTTTTTCTATGTGTTCTCTGCTTCCCATAATGGTTCTGGAATATCCTCAAGATGGATGTATTCTATTTGCTGGGGGATAAGAGTCTCGACAAACAGTACTTTATTGTAGTCCATGCAGAGACTCCAACAGTTGAATAAGTTAAAGCATGAGAGGCCAGTAAGAATTGTAATGGGGAAGAAAGGTACCACACTCACTGTCCACCTGCATGGTCAGGGGTTCTGATTGGCATTCACACTCTCAATAACTGATGGGCTATTACCTGGTACCAGGTTCACTAGCTTGGTAGGAGGTAGGAGGATAGAGACTGGGAGCACAACATTTCAACATAAAATGCATCTTCATTGAGAATCCTTACATTCATTCAGATAAACCTTTCATACCTACCAAAGAGTATACTGGATTGTAACCAGTGAGATAAATATATGGATGTGTATAACCTCGGCATACAAAAGTGTCACGTATGAAAGGAACCACTTCTTTTAATAGTCCGTGAGTAGCTCCAGCTTCCATCAAGCATCATGCTTTCTTTCAAGAAACAGACACTGCAGGGAATCAGAGACTTTTTTTGTTTATGTTTTTGTAATAAGCTTTTATAGTTAACTTACAGTCTTTTCAGTTTAAATACTTTTCACCAATCAGGAGTCATTTTTACCATAAATAATATTGCCTAGTAATACAGCTGACAGCCTGCATTTATTTTAATCCAGTTGATTAAGTGCTAGAAGAAGATATCAAAGAATTTAAGCTTGCTAACCTTCTTCCTCAGAAGGCTTCCTGGAAAAGGGAAGATTTAAGTGAAAACAAAACAAAACCCAGCAGCAACAACAAAAAACCTATGCGCTTATTTGAGAACATGTTAATAAGCATGGGTCTTTTTCGCAGAAACTTTGTGTAGTTGAACATACACAAAATTTTGCATACAATTTCATAGGATCTGTAGTTTTCCCCCAAATTCTCTTTTGAAGATAGGAGAGAGTTTATTTTAGTTCCTGGGTAACATGTGAATGAAGATATAATGCCAGCAGGGTGATTGCTGGAAACAGTGAGCTGATTGATCAGAGCAAGGGTGAGTGGTAGAGTATGAGGAAGTAAAATTGTTTAGGTTGAGCAGATTCTTTTTTTTATTTTTATTTTTTGAGACAGAGTCTTGCTCTGTTGCTCAGGCTGGACTGCAGTGGCATGACCTCGGCTCACTGCAACCTCTGCCTCCCGGGTTCAAGTGATTCTCGTGCCTTAGCCTCCTGAGTAGCTGGGATTGCAGCTACTCAGCTACAAAAATTACCATGCCTGGCTAATTTTTGTATTTTTAGTAGAGGCGGGGTTTCCCCATGTTGGCCAGGCTAGTCTGGAACTCCTGACCTCAGGTGATCCACCTGCCTTGGCCTCCCAAAGTGTTAGGATTACAAGTGTGAGCTGCTACGCTTGGCCTTTGCAGATTCTTAAATGTGAAAATTTTAGACCCTCTTGCGTCTTCTCCAATATTTACTTCTGTTGACCAATGCCTTACTTCCCCCCACATTCATTTTAAAGTTCTTTTCTCTCTTGACTTTTGTGAAATCAGTCTCTCTCTCTTTTCTCTTTTTCCACCTGCCTTTGAAACTTAGACATCCCTCAGAGTTTTTTTAGTCCTCTTCTCTTTTTGATTTTCACTTTTACATTAAGAGCACTTCAATTATTCCTATCTGCTGATGATTCCTAAGTCTCTTTTTGCCTTGTATGGAGCTCAAGATCTTTATTTATTGTTGCCTGTGTACATGTCCACCAGACTGTTCCACAAATACTAAGTTCAGAAATTCTCAAATTGTACTTACTTTCTCACTGTGTTCTTCCTTCTGTGTTTCCTGTTTCATCTGTTGGCATCCCTGTCCAAAGTCCTTTCTTTCTATATTCCATTGCTACGTTAAGCCCTTCTGTGAATAATTGTATTTATTCTACAGAGTTGTCTTATAGGTCCTATGGTCCTTCTTTTAGAGATAAAGCAATTCTTGTAGTTTAAATATTTACCTCCAAATTACACTATTAGTATGGGACAGTGCTGGGATATAAACCCATATGTATAAATTCCATATTTTTTACTGCAATTATTATAATGCCAACCACTTCTATCACTTTAATCTAAAAAATATTAAGGGCTTACCTATAGGTGTAATTAAAGGAATATTTATTGCAGTGTTTTTCTAAAAAAAAATTCCAACAGTAAGAATTTCTGTTCAGCCCATTAAAGAATATTCATAAGGAATACCACGTGGCCATTTATACATCATATTTTTGACCAGTAGTTTTTATTTTGTATAAACAAATTACATATGGAAACCCAATGTGTGAAATAGATTAAGAAAAAATAGTGCTTGAAAGGGAGGGAAGCTCCACAGTATTTCATGGACAGCTATCTGCAATGGTTTTTGAGGAGACTTAGGAAAATATTCATAATATCTTAAGTGAAAAAAATAAAATTAGTAAAACAGTATGCACAGTGTGCCCCCAATTTTGCTAAAAATGTATTTGAATGTGCAGTTCGCCCTCTGTATCCATGGGTTCTGTATCCATGGGTTCTACATCCATGGATTCAATCGACTGCAGAGTGAAAATATTTGGGGAAAAAAGCGTCTATACTGAACACGTACAGACTGTTTTTCTTGTCATTATTCTTGAAACAATACAGCATAACCACTATTTACATAGCATTTACACTCTATTAGATATAAGCAATCAAGAGATGTTTTAAAGTATTTGGACGGACATGTGTAGATTATATACAAATACTACATCCTTTTATATAAGGAACTTAAGCATCCTCAGATTCTGCTATCCGCAGGGAGTCCTGGAACCGATCCCCCATGGATACCAAGGGACAACTCTATACATCGCTAAGACTGGAAAGTTATACATCAAAGTATGAACACTAGTTGTTCCTTAATTTGAGGATTATTTATAATTTTCATTTTCCCCACATTTTCCGCAGTGAACAAAAATTAGTTTCGTAAATAGAGACTATAAAGCAAAACTCCTGAACATTATTAAAAAAGGCAATAAATGCAAAAAACCCTCAAAACATACTACATATTGTTGAATACACACAATATACACGCATACACTGTTATATACAAAGTAAAAGAAAACGGGCGACTGTTGCTCTATGAGCATTGGCTTTTGAAGCTCTTGAATACATGTGTAGGCAAGAAGCTGTACTTTACTCTTCGAACATCAACCTTGGATGGATATTGATGCTGTTTTCAGTAGGGGTTTAGAATGTGGACTTTGGAAACTGACTGTTAGGTTTGAATCCTGGCTCTGCTATTATTTGTTGTTTTATCTTGGGCAAGTTGCTTAACAGTTCTTAAGTTTTCCCCATTTGTGAAGTGATACCTACCTTATAGAGAGGTTAGGATTAAATGAGTTAACTCAATAACATGCTTACAGCAATGCCTGGCACTTAGTAAGAGATCAGTATTAGTTGTTTTGGTTGTTATTCCAATCTTTTATTTTCCCTCCAAACTCTGTCTCCCTTTCCCTCCCCCAAAGTTAGCTGGAAATGTAGATGGAAAGTCATAGTTTTTATTCAGATTCAGTTTCCCAAAGAGGTCAGTGGTCAATACGGTGCATACTTCTTCTTCCTACTAAAATTTAATAGCAACTATACCTTATTTTGTAAATATTTGTATGCTTTTATGGTATGATTTCTAACCAGAAATTGTCCACATTCAGTGATTCACTAGGAGGATTTACAAGATTCAGCACATGGTTGTACTTACGGCTGTGATTTATTACAGCAAAAGGATACAAAACAAAATCAGTGAGAAGAAAAGGCACATGGGGTAAAGTCCAGAGTAAATCAGTGTAAGCTTCTAAGGGTCCTTTCCCAGTGGAGTTACATGGGATGTGTCTAATTCGTCCAGCAAGTTGTGACAACACATGTAAAACGTTTACCAGGCAAGCTCATTAGAGACTCAGTGCCCAGGGTTTATATTAGGGGTTGTTAATATAGACACTCTCTGCCTAGCATGTACCAAAATTCTAGACCCTAGAAGGAAAACAGGTATTCAGCACAAATCACATTGTTTGTAAAGTGTAGGCACACTGAGCTGTTCTTACTAGGAAATAGTGGGAACTGTCCTGAAATGTAAATTTCCAGATGCCAGCGAGGGGCCAACCTTGCAAGCAGACCTTTCTAGGGATAACAATCTCAGGCCTGCTATGTTAACTCTTTTCTGTACCATGGTATATTATGAAATGTATTTTATTTAAGAAACAAATGTCAACAAATCTAGACATTTAAAAAAAGCCTTATTGAGATACAATTCTCACATTATAAAATTCAACCAATTAAAGTATACAATGCAGTGATTTTTAGTATATTTATAGAGTTGTGCAACCATCACCAGAGTCTAATTTTAGAACATTTTCATCATCTCCCCCCCAAAACCCTTACTCATTAGCAGTCATTTCTCATTCCCACCTTTCCCCTCCCTCAAGCTTTACCCCCACGCCCTGCCAATCCCTAGGCAACCACTAATTTACTTTTTGTCGTTAAGGAACAAATCTATACTTTAGCATGTTTTCATTTTTATTTCGTCTCTGATATTAGTGGCTTTGTAAATGGTACCTTAAAAATTATTCACAAGTATTTTGCTTCTAGTGTGTGAGTCAAAGATTCAGAGTTTGAGTCTGTATGGCAGCTTCTACATCTAGAGCACTTATCCACACTAATCATCATCAAAACGGATATTACATGAGTTTGGGATATTTAATGAAATAATTCATTATTTCTTGTAAATTTGTTTGAGTTCATTGTAGATTCTGGATATTAGCCCTTTGTCAGATGAGTAGGTTGCGAAAATTTTCTCCCATTTTGTAGGTTGCCTGTTCACTCTGATGGTAGTTTCTTTTGCTGTGCAGAAGCTTGGGCGAAGGACATGAACAGACACTCCTCAAAAGAAGATATTTATGCAGTCAAAAAACACATGAAAAAATGCTCATCATCACTGGCCATCAAAGAAATGCAAATCAAAACCACAATGAGATACCATCTCACACCAGTTAGAATGGCAATCATTAAAAAGTCAGGAAACAACAGGTGCTGGAGAGGATGTGGAGAAATAGGAACACTTTTACACTGTTGGTGGGACTGTAAACTAGTTCAACCGTTGTGGAAGTCAGTGTGGCGATTCCTCAGGGATCTAGAACTAGAAATACCGTTTGACCCAGCCATCCCATTACTGGGTATATACCCAAAGGACTATAAATCATGCTGCTATAAAGACACATGCACACGTATGTTTATTGTGGCACTATTCACAATAGCAAAGACTTGGAACCAACCCAAATGTCCAACAATCATAGACTGGATTAAGAAAATGTGGCACATATACACCGTAGACTACTATGCAGCCATAAAAAATGATGAGTTCATGTCCTTTGTAGGGACATGGATGAAATTGGAAATCATCATTCTCAGTAAACTATCGCAAGGACAAAAAACCAAACACCGCATGTTCTCACTCATAGGTGGGAATTGAACAATGAGAACACATGGACACAGGAAGGGGAACATTACACTCTGGGGCCTGTTGTGGGGTGGGGGGAGGGGGGAGGGGGGAGGGATAGCATTAGGAGATATACCTAATGCTAAATGACGAGTTAATGGGTGCAGCACACCAACATGGCACATGTATACATATGTAACTAACCTGCACATTGTGCCCATGTACCCTAAAACTTAAAGTATAATAATAATAAAATAAAATAAAAAATAATTAAAAAAAAGAAATAATTCATTATAAAAGCCCTTGTTTTTGTAATGTTCGTTCTCACTTGTTTAAGAGTATATAATACAATTAATTGAGGCTTACCAATGAGAATTTTTATATTTATGGGTTGACATTTAGTCTTTTCGTGGTATCTTTTTGCTAAAAGAGAGAAAGGGACTCAGTGAACAGGATGAAGTTGGGAGAGGTAGTTACGCTGTTGCCATTCAGATGTAGAGAGGGGAAAAAAGTGTAGATTGTTAGGAGGTAATGGACAAAAAGTTTTCCTTTATTATAAGTGGCTATTAATTTTTTGGTATTCTCTGATGTTGGTACAATATACAGTAGCAAATGAAAAGTAAATTTACATGTGAATTTATATTGAACCAGAAGTAAAAATTTTTTAAGTTGTAGAAAATTTTCAATTTTAAAGCAAAGATGTTTGTGTGTATGTTTTTAACCATTATTTTGGTTGAAATCTAGTTTCTCTGAAATTTGGGTTAGTAAGACAAGCTGTACTATAAACTGAGCACTATGGGAGGATGTTTGTTTTGTGATTAAAACACAGAACTTTGTCATCGTGAGTTATATAGGTATTGACTAAACATGGGTGTTTACCTAAATGTCCAAATCTGTGTAAGTTCTTATGCTTTTGAAATAAAAACTTTACTTTTAATGTTAATACATGTTTATAATTAAAAGGGATATTTTTGGACATTGGGAATTAATATATCAAATGATCTATTCCCTGGGACAAAGCACCAGCTCTCATAGTTACTCACATCCTTGTCTTCCAGGTGATTTTACAACGAGATGCTGCTCTCCATAGGGATGCTCATGCTGTCAGCCACACAAGTCTATACCATCTTGACTGTCCAGCTCTTTGCATTCTTAAACCTACTGCCTGTAGAAGCAGACATTTTAGCAGTAAGTACTGTAAAATTTATTCATGTCTAGAAACATCCCTTAAAGAAAAGCTTAAAAAAAGCCCAGAATGATATTTATAAGACATTGTTAGAAGACATTTTTGTCTAAAAACATACCCCAACACATATACACAGTTACTTGACATTAGGGTACCTTATTCATTTGTTTATTTATTTTTTGGTACAGAATTTCATTCTCATTGCCCAGGTTGGAGTGCATTGGTGCGGTCCTGGCTCACTGCAACCTGCACCTCCCAGGTTCAAGCAGTTCTCCTGCCTCACCCTCCTGAGTAACTGGGATTACAGGCATGTGCCACCATGCCCGACTAATTTTTTTTGTATTTTTAATAGAGACAGGGTTTCACCATGTTGGCCAGGCTGGTCTTGAACTCCTGACCTAAGGTGATCTTCCCGCCTTGGCCTCCCAAAGTGTTGGGATTACAGGTGTGAGCCACCACACCCAGCTCTTTATTCATTTTCTGTTGCTTCATATCTAATGTAAGATCTCATGAACAATCAGTACCTGATAAATAATGTTGCTCCTGAGGGTATGTGTACACATGTGGGTGCTTTGCACACATACCTACCTGCTGTGTACTTATATAGAATTTTACTGTTTTTCTTGGTACCTAGTACATCTCTTAATGACTGTAAGATCTCAGTAGTATCTCTATTGATAATAATATTTAAGAAATTCTATAAGATGTCCATAGAAAATTTCAACCCAAGATTAGCATTAATGAGTCAGAAGAGAAGCACAGTGGTCCTATCTTTGATGGTGGATAGAAAAGTTTTTAGAGAAGAAGAGTGCTGCTCAAAACCTTAGCATAGCCTCTCTTAGCTACTGTCTTACTTTCCTCCGCACTGGGGAATATACAGATGGTCTCCAGTTTAAGATAAGGCTTGACTAGTGAGCTTTCGACTTTATGATGGTATGAAAGTGATATGCATTCAGTATGCACCTCAACTTATGATGAGATTATGTTCCAACAACCCCATCATAAGTTGAAAATATCATAGGTAGAATTTGACTTATGAAACATTTTTGACTTAGATATTTTCAGTTTATGATGAATTTATCCAGATGTAGCCCCATTGTAAGTTGAGGATATATATCTTCTATTTCTCTTTTTCTGTGAAGGTAGAAAAAGAACATACATGCCTATACTCTAGGTCTGTGCTAAGGATTTGGTTTTACTTTCTGGGTGCAACGGATTTGCTTAATGATATCAGGTGAGAAATAAAAGGGCAAGAATTGTTGCTGACCAAAGCTTGATATGGTACCCAGCTGTGCTTCTGCACATTGCAGCAATTCTGGAAGATTCTGAGATCATTGTAGCACTTGAGAGAGCCAGGCTGGTTTCCATACCATAGCTTTTGAAGGCAGAGGATGCTAGTAATCCATACGAGATTTCTCACCCCCTGTTGTCCTCTGTAGTAGGGAACTGGTTGATTAGGTTTGTTTTGGGGAATAGTCTTGGTCTTTTTGAGGTGGAATGGAAATAGAGCCTTTAAAGACTGAGTCCATTGCTATCCAAATCTCCCTTCTAAATTGGTCCCTAAAATCTTTAGAATATTCTTGGCATGACTTTTGAAATGAGTTAGAGGATTTATGGACTGATCAGGGAATAAAGTTCTCCTTGTCTCCTTTCTCTCCTTTGATTTCTTCCATTTTGTGTCTCTCTTTTTCCCTCTCTGTTGTTTTTAATACCTTTTGCCTTCTTTCTTTCGTTTATACCCAAGGTGGATTGCTATTCTGTGGTCGAGCTCCCTGATGGGTTAAATGATTTTCAGTGTTGTGCTCTGGGAACTTAAGCAGGTATAGGACCTTGATCAAATTACTCAGCTGCTATAAGTGCCACAGTTTCTTTATTTCTTTATGTAAACTGGAGTGTTGTGGTGGTGATTAAATAAGATAAACTGCTTAGAATAGTATCTGACACATAGTAAATGTTTTATATATGATTTTAATCTTCATTATAATTATCATTCTGATTATACTTCATTCAGCCCCTTGAGAAGATACGAAACTACCTGAGCTGTATTTTTTAATGTAGAGACAAAAAAAAAAATGTTAGGTATGGAAGAATAGTCAATCCTTTTTGCCAGCAGGGTTCCCTGTGCTTTACACAGGTACTTGTGGAATGTACATTGATGTCCTCTAGTGAAGGAACTGTAAGATGGGAGCTGCTTAAATCTGGTCTCTATGCTGACCATAAGGATAGAAGGCTGACACGAATGCAAAGATGGCTGGAGGGGAATGGCTTGTGAAGGCATATAACTGGTAAAACAGGGAACTAAAAATTGAGACAGAGGAACTGGATGGGTGACAATCATTCAAAGGAAGTGAGTTAAGAGGTAGAAAATAAGAGCTCTTCCTTTTAATGCAATAAGAGCATCTGTGAAATCTGAGTTTGCAGTAATACAGATGTAAATAAATTAGACATCTAGTTCCAATCAACTAGGTTGATTCTAGTTCCATTTGCACAGGGCTTGGGATGCTGCTTTTGAAAAATTAAGTTTCAGTTCTGCTATTTGTAATGCCAGATGCCTTTGGTTTTTTGGTTGGTTGATTGGTTGTTTTGTTTTGTGTGTGTGTTTTTTTTTTGGCAGTTGAATTCAATTCACAGTGTTTGTCCAAGTAGTTGTTGAGTTCTAAGAGGCTATGGAGATGCTACTGTAGCATGACTAGCTGACTAGTCAGACAGACCTCTAGGCCATGAGTACTTGGAAGGCATGACAGTGTCTTACTAAACTTTATTCCTGGTGCCTGGTGTCAGTTACACAGTAGGAATTCAATAAACGTTTGAAGTAATTAAAAGCCTTCTCTTAGAGATTTTGTACCATCACATTTTCTTTTAATAGCATCTGTTTCTTAGTACTTTTAGATTACTGTTTTTATCTCTTATCATTTTTCTTTTACCCAAAAAGAAACATAATACTATTAATTATGTAGGTTTGTACTAGAAACATGGAATTTTAGAATTGCACTTAAGAGATAACTACATCAGTGCTGTATATTCTGAGACTTATAGTCCACAGGTGACATGTTAGTTTTGAGTTGTGCCCATGATTTTACCGAGAAGTAACATCCATCTTATATGAGAGTCAAACAACCCGTGTTGCTTGGTGCCCAGTCTGCCTTTTGATTCTTTTGTCTGGACTTGTCAGAGAGAATTGGTTGCTGGGTAGTGATTATGAGGTGTTTCTTTGCTGTGTAGCAAAGACACACCCAGTGGGTGGTGGTGCAAATGGATTGGATTATATAGCATGGGTAGTCCAGGCTCCAGAAATGGATTTATAATCAGAGTTGAAATCCAGCTCTACCACTTTGTATTTGCATGACCTTGGTCAGATTACTTAACATTTCTTAAGTCGCAGTTAACTTTGTAGAAGTGAGAGTTTGTGAAGGACTGTGTAGGGTAGTGGGTTAAGGGCTGGGGCTCTGTGGCCAGACTGCCTCGGTTAGAATCCTGGTTCTTCTAATTTACCAGAGCTAGTTATTTTCAACATTCTGTTGTCAATCTGTAAAATGAGGATGATAGTAATAGTGGCCTACTTTGTAGAGTTGTTGTTAGGATTAAATAAATTATTACCTGTAAAGTGCTTAGCATGATGTCTGTACATAATGAGTGCTCAATAATTGTTAGATATTTATTACTTTCTAAATTAAATTAAACCTTTTATTAAGGAAGCTGTCAAAAATAATTGATTAAGGAAAAGACCTTTTCAAAATAAGTGGACTCGAACTGTTATGTGGTAATCACTAAGAATGGGATTCTAGTGAGGAGTAACTATTTTCTACTTCAGATTTTTTTTTTTTTTTTTTTGAGATGGAGCCTTGCTGTGTTGCCCAAGCTGTTGTGCAGTGGCGCAATCTCGGCTCCCTGCAACATCTGTCTCCTGGATTCAAGCGACTCTCCTGCCTCAGCCTTGCAAGTAGCTGGGATTATAGGCATTTGCCGTCAGGCCTGGCTAATTTTTGTATTTTTAGTAGAGATGGGGTTTCAACATGTTGGCCTGGCTGGTCTTGAACTCCTGATCTCAGGTGATCTGCCCATCTCAGCCTCCCAAAGTGCTAGGATTACAGGCGTGAGCCACCGCATCCGGCCTACTACTTCAGATTTTTAAACAGTGAACATGCTTTAATTTTATGAGCATCACTCCCGTCCCTCCTTATACCAAAAACGTAAAGTACCTTTGTTAGTCTTGTTCACTGTAGGAACATTTTTTGTTTTAAACAATATGATTTTAAGAGGCAATATGAAACAATCCTTATTTTGCTGTTAAGGAAAGACAAAGCAGTTTCAAAAAGGGTTTCATTCAGTAACAAAACTTAATCCACATCTCAATGTTACAAGTACTGTAGTTCAAGCTAGATATTTTATTTCTATAATTTTAGCTATAATAGTGAAACTCTTAAGTAATAGGAAGAGATAAAATAATACTTTAGTATAGTTTGTAGATTCCTCTTTTCCTAATTTCAAAAGTACATTAAAAAATACTGCTTACACACATTAGTATTTGTCCTCGTTCTATTTCCATTGATCTAGATAAGTTACTTTATTTCACAGTGGCATCTTTGGCTGGGAGGAATTAAATGTTTTTCTCAAGTTCAACATTAACCTGATCATAGGTGAATTAAATCAATTAAACGTGTTTTAATTAAGAGATTAAATGATAGATTGTGATAATGGGTTTCAAAGCATTTTGTAACTCTAAAGTACTTAGTAAACTATGGAGTACTCTGCAAATATGAATTATTGTTGCAATGGGAAATCGCACTGAAGCAATTACCACATATACTTGATGGCCTCCAAGTACACTACTAGGATGATTATCCCAGCAATGACAGAATGTATAGGTTTAGTGACTGCATTTAGATGCTTGAATCACACAGTTTCCTGAGCTAATTACAAGCATACAGTGAGAGGCAAAGGTATAAGATGGACATGCTAAGACACTCAAGATAGGGTTCCAGTGGGATGCAAGAACCACACTACCTGAATCCTGGGTCACTTGTTGTAGTTTGTCCAGTCTTCCTGTATGCTGCATCAACTTTTCCTGCTGACAGTGTGGTACGGTTACTAGGACCTGAGTTGATGGTGAGCCAAGGGGACTTGACAGATGGAAGGTGTCTAGATCCAACATTTGCTTGCTCTACTGGAGAGATGCAAGGCAACTGGTCACAGCTATAATTGGCTGTGAAACTGTGGAGTTGCTTATCTGCATGCCTCTGGCAGATGACATAAGAGGCTAGGATAGCGTTAACCAATGGGTGTTTGATTCAGGGATGATGTAGCTATCAATCTGGATGTGTGACTTAATCCATGCTCTGTGAATACTTAAGGTTTACTTGATCCTTCCATCTTTTCTTATCTATATATAACGCTCTTGCTTTCTTCCTTTTTGTCTATCTTCAAACCATCCTTTGATCTATATGCAAAACAAATGTGCTCTTTTTTTTGTATTTATGTCCTACAGGTTGTGAACACCTACCTTAATTTCTAGTACATAATTTTCACTTGTGTTTCAAAAGTTACTTGTTCACTATCTATGCTGAGTTTCATCCATAGCCCTTGTTTCTGTTGCTCTCTGTATAGCAAATTGAGCATTATTAAATGATACAGCAAACTCTTCTCACAATTATTATCATTACTGTTATCTTCTAAAAGCACAAAGAACTTTTGTTTTGGTAAAAGACTAATAAATATTGTAGCATTGGAATCTATATCTGTGTGGAAGGGGGAAAGTTGTTAAAGAGTTTGAATACCTCCAGCTTTTTCCGTGTATGTATTTCATTGAATTTGGTCTTTTCAGTGTTCAACCCTGGATAAAAATGTTCGGCTTATACAAAATTGACATGCCTTAAAAATATGATATGATGCTGCTTCTTTCCAAAAAGAAAGTCATTTTTCATAGCTGGAGCCAGAAATGCTGTAAATTTCTTCCTGTAAATCAGACCTTTATAATACAGAGAAATTAAAATGGAACACTCCTCCTGGAAGATGATCTGTCTGGAAAATTCCTTGCTGGGAAATTGTCTATGGGAAAAACTCAGAAAACAGTAGGCTGAATTAGTGTTGCTGCTCAATAATAATATTTGAAATCAGAATCCAATTTAAGCAGTTGTGTATGTTGTAAATTGTATATATTCCTTCTATTTTAGTGGATGTACATTTACAAATTAAGTTTTATTTTGATAAGCTGTGATGGTAATCAGAATTGTCAAAATAATAATTATACATAATTTAATAAATCTTTGTTTTTAATGTTAATATATAAATTGGTCTTAACTTGAATATTTAAAATTTTATTTTTAGTATAACTTTGAAAATGCATCTCAGACATTTGATGACCTCCCTGCAAGATTTGGTTATAGACTTCCAGCTGAAGGTTTAAAGGTAAGATAGTTGGTAATACATTGTAAAGACACAAGGTATTTAATAAGGTGATTTTTATTGTTTCTTATTTAAAGAATGAAATCATTTCTTACTGTTTATTATTATAAAACCTATACATAGTCATTTGTGAAGGGTCAGATTATTCAAAAGATATCAGAAAGAAAGTGAAAATCACCTAGGATTGTATTATTCTGAACTAGCTGTGGTTAACATTTTGGTATATCACATTTCAGACCTGTTTTTTTAGGATACGTGCTATGCGTGTGTTTGTAGATATATGTATGTGTGGGTACATGTATATATATATGTATACACACATTTACATATATATGTAAATGCTTTCATATACAGTGAGTCTATATTTAACACTAATAGAAACATGCTATTTGGTTACCTACCTTTTTCTTTTAATTGTATGTTTTGATCATGTTTTTTCATGCTGATAGGTAAGGATTTACATTATTAATTGTAACAGCTGCATGGTTTTGCAATATCATGAAATAGTATGGATTTTGAACATTGCTTTAGTTTTTCATAGTGGATATTTAGGTTGTCTAGTTTTTACTATACAGTGCTACAATGAATGTTTTTGTCTTTGTGTATTCATCCATTTATCTCCATAGGATACATTTCCAAATGTAGAATTGCTTTATGGCATGAATGTTTAAAATTTTGTTCTGTATTTTCAGTTCTTCCTCCAAAAAGTTTGGAACAATTTAGAATTCCATCAATAACATCTGAGACTGTCTTTTTCCCCATACCCTCTTAAATACTAGATATTATCAAACTTTTGCTAATTTGATTTTAAAAAAATCTAATGAACTTAAACATATTTTTTGCTGTGCGTGTATGTGTGTGTGTGTGTGTGTGTGTGAGAGAGAGAGAGAGAGAGAATGGACTATTAATGCTCTTTGCCCAATTTGAAATTGAAGTGTCCTTGTGCTTTGTAAGAGTTCTTTATGTAGTGGAAGTATCAATTTATTGTTTGCCATATATGCTTCAGATTATCCCTTTTTCAGTTTTTCGTTTATCTTTTAATTTTTTTTAAGATTTCAAAAGTTTTGTTTATGTAGTTAAAAATTCTTCTTTTTCCTCTACCTCTGGGGGTTAGAAAGTCCTTTCTCGTTCCAAGATAATATTATTTTTTTGTTATATGAATACATGAAGTTGTGTGGATATGTACCACAGAATGTTTTCAGTTTATTCTAATTTTCTTAAAATTTCTCTCTTTTTTTTTTTTTAAGGTCAGGTTTCACTCTGTTGCCCAGACTGGAGTGCAGTGGCACAATCTTGGCTCACTGCAACGTCCGCCTTCTGGGCTCAAGTGATCCTCCCATCTCACCCTCCCGAGTGACTGAGACTAAGTGTGCACCACCATGCCCGGCTAGTTTTTGTATTTTTATGTAGATATGGGGTTTCGCCATGTTGCCCAGGCTGGTCTTGAACTCCTGAGCTCAAGTGATCCGCCCACCTCAGCCTCCCAAAGTACTGGTATTTCAGGCATGAGCCACTGTGCCTAGCCAGAATTTCTTAGTAAGATATCACAAACCTATTATTCTTAATTAGGATGGCAGACACCTCTGGGAGGGGCATTCAACTTTTAAATGATTTTAAAAAATTCATAGCATTGTATGACTATTTCTCATAAAAATATTTCAACCGAAAAGAAATATACATAAGAAAAAGGAAACACCTTCTTTTATTCTTTCCTTACCTATATGTAGCAGTCACACTTCCCTCTTCAGAGTTAAATATTATCAGTGATTTTACAGGCCTTCAGATCCTTTTCTGAACATGTAATGCTTTTTCGTTCTTTTTTGTTCATAAACTAATGAACATGTATAGTTCATAAATGGTTATCATTTGTATATATGAAAAGTTTCTTAATTCTTACAATGGAATCCGCTCTAGCTAGTTTTACCCAGAAAGGGATTTATTAAGGGATAAAGATGTTCAGAGTATCATAGCCTGGACAGGCAGTTTCTAAACTGTTTCAGGAATAAAACCCAGAACCACCTTGCAGGACTGGCTTTATAGATGAGTGGTGCAGCCAATGGACCCTCACACCACGTTATTTTTTCTCTCATCAGGAAGCCTTTGTGGTTTTACCTCACAACATTCGGCCTCTTCTGCCACCCAAGCTAATCAAAGAGTTACCCTTTTTCAGACTGTTTCCTTACATGTCTACTTCCAAATCCAACACTTGGATTTTTCTGATTGATAGACTTTTGGCCACATAGTTACTTGCTACATATTTTGGTGAAATACCTAGCTATGAGGAAGACTGGGAAATACAGTATAGGGTTTTTTTTGTTGTTATTTTTGTTGTTTTAGCCTACTTTGGGAAGGTGGAATGCGTAGTGGGTTCAGAAAATTTGGAGCACCATGAGTGACAGATGTCTACTGCAATAATTACCCTGCAAGGCTAGGCTGGGTGCAGTGGCTCACATCTGCAGTCCCAGCACTTTGGGAGGCCAAGGCAGGTAGATCACTTGAGGTCAGGAGACCAGCCTGAGCAACATGGTGAAACCCTGTCTCTACCAAAAAATACAAAAAGTAGCTGGGCATGGTGGCGCAAGCCTGTGGTCTCAGCTACTTGGGAGGCTGAGGTGGGAGAATCACTGGAACCCAGGAAGGTGAGGCTGCAGTGAGCCGAGATCATGCCATTTTGCGCTCCAGCCTGGGTGACAGAGTGAGACCTTGTCTCAAAAATAAAAATAAATAAATAATTACTCTGCAGTTTGATTCCCCTACTTCTTCTGTTTTAGAGCTCTTTCCACAGCGGCATCTATAAATCTAGTATGTTCCTGTTAAGCACTGCATGGTGTTCTGTGATATGAATGATCATAGTTTATTAGTAATTTCCTCTTAAAAAATACATATATATGTATTTTTACATTTATGTATTAAAAAATACATATATGTATCTTTACATTTATGTGTTAAAAATACATATATACACATATATGTGTGTATATACATATATGTGTATATATACACGTGTATATATGTGTATATATATGTGTGTATATATATGTCTGTATATATGTATATATACATATATATATATGTATTTTTTTTCCCCCAAAGTTGTTATTTCTCTAGGATAGAGGTCTGGAAGTAGAACTGATGAAACCAAATGGTATATACATCTAAAAGTTTCATAGATACTGCCAAATTACCTTTGCAAAGGCTGTGCTAATTTATTCCCATTAACACTGTAGGAGAATACTTATCTCCCTATACTCTTGCCAACACTGGATATTATCAGTTTTTTTAACTCTTGCCAATCTGATGGGCAAAAGTATTATCTTGTTTTAATTTGCATTTCTCTGATTACTAATGATGATCTGGCAACCTTTCTTTCATTCTACTATAAGGAGTCAGACTATTCTTTCTCACTGAAGAATAGTCTTCTATTTCTGCTGAATAAGCTTATTTTAAAGAGCTCCATTAATTCTCGATAAGCATAATTTTATTGGTGCTCCTCAATTACTATGCTACTGTAAATTTGGTTTACATTTAAAAGATATGTTGATGAATTTGTTTATTCACTGCCTGACCAAAAAAAAAAAAATGGTGTTAGATATCTGTCTGCTTTTTACACTGTGACAATATAGGGCAAGAAGAGAAGTGAAATATTCTAACAAAATTATCGGATTATTATGGGTAGTTTTTATAGTTGCGTGACTGGTTTTGCCATTGCCCAGAATCAGAATTTAAAATGCCAGCCATACGAAGACTTACATTTGTTTACAAGGACTTGATAATAATGAAGTGAGGTAGCTCACTATAGTATAATGTCTGTAAAACCAATTAAATAAATATGTTAAAAATATAACTAATTTAAAAATATAATATGGTTATTAAGAGACTTAGCTGAAAAATACCTTTTTTTTTTTTTTTTTGAGACAGAGTCTCGCCCCTGTTGCCCAGCCTGGTGTGCAGTGGCATGATCATAGCTCACTGAAACCACCAACTGCTGGGCTCAAGCCATCCTCCCACCTCAGGCTCCTGTGTAGCTAGGACTATAGGAGTGTGCTACTGTGCCTGGCTAATTTTTAAATTTTTTAGGAATGGAATCTTGCTATGTTTCCCAGGCTGGTTGTGAACCCCTGCCTTCAAGCAATCCTCCTGCTTTGGCCTCCTAAAGTGATGGGATTATAGGCATGAGCTACTGCACCTGGCCAAAATATCTTAATTTTTTTTTTGAGACGGAGTCTCACTTTGTCACCCAGGCTGGAGTGCAGTGGCTCGATCTCGGCTCACTGCAAGCTCTGGCCTCCTGGGTTCACGCCATTCTCCTGCTTCAGCCTCCCGAGTAGCTGGGACTACAGGTGCCCGCCACTACGCCTGGCTAATTTTTTTGTATTTTTAGTAGAGATGGGGTTTCACCGTGTTAGCCAGGATGATCTCAATCTTCTGACCTCATGATCCACCCGCCTTGGCCTCCCAAAGTGCTGGGACAGGCGTGAGCCACCGTGCCCGGCCCAAAATATCTTACTTTTAAACTCTGTCCGGAAAGTTTAGGTGAGATAGTTTTTGTAGTTCTAATTTATGTTCTATATTTTGTAGCTTTTATAACATCCCTGGATTCCATCAGAATCATTTATAAGACGTCAGATATAACATATCAGTTGAAATTCTGTTTGCATTCTATTTATATATGCCCCAATATTAGGTTAATTGTATTTAAAGCCTTTTTCTGTCCTCTCCTGTATTTTAAAAAATACTATTCAAGTATAAGAAAATGGGAAAGCCAAGGAATCTTGAGCTATTTGAACTTTAATGCAAAAATGTAAATCTTTTCCTGGATCAAAATATGGCACATCAGTGTTACAGAAGTTTTAAAAGAAAGATTTTATTTTTGTATCTAGGTAAGTCCTGTGTTTGTAGTTTTATATTTTAATTGGCTGTTTAGGAAGTTACCTTTTCCAGACAACCTTTTTAGACCTTGTAACCTTTGAGTACCATTAGTAATTAGTTTACAGTTCATTTGAACAGTATATTTATATGTTTTGGCAAAATTCAGGACGATACAACTGTTCTTTTTGGAAAACACATTTTGTCTTTGAAAAGATAAATAATGTTACTTAGCAGTATAAATATACTTTCCTGTCCTCAAAAAATTGGTAAAGATTACCTTTCCCCATCCCCTTCCTCCACTCTATGCTTAGGAGGCCAAGAATTATTATTGTATAATGTAACATACGACTCTATTTTTACTTTTTTCAAATGGATAACCAAGTATTAAAGAATCATTATTGAGTAGTTGCTATGGTTTGGATATGGTTTTTTCGTCCCCACCAAATCACATGTTGAAATTTGATCCCCATTGTGGGGGTGTTGGGAGATGGGGCCCAGTGGGAGGTGTTTGGGTCATGGGGGCAGATCCCTCGTGAATGGCTTGATGCCATTCTCTCTCTGGCTAGATGGAATTAGTTCTAATGGAATAGATGAGTTCCCTCAAGAGTGGGTTGTTATAAAGCCAGGACACCGCTTAGGTTTGGTCCCTCTTCACATATGCCCACTTCTCCTTTGGCCTTCTCCGTCATGTTTTGATGCAGCCCTCACCAGAAGCTGAGCAGGTGCCAGTGCCATGCTTCTTAAACAGCCTGCACAACCATGAGCTAAATAAAACTCCTTCCTTTATAAATAACCTGCCTCAGGTGTGCTGTTATAGAAACACAAAATAGACCAAGACAGTAGTCAAGACTTTACATGTAGATTTGTAATGCTAGCAAGCAAGGTTTCTTGCTATACTTTTTATTATCAGTATAATTGGAATAATTTAGTTACACATTGATGGCCAGTCTCAGGAGAATCAAGCTTCTCCAGATTTCTTGTTTCTATATTTTTAGGAAGTGCCTTGATAGGTGGAGGAGATAATGATTATTAAAAAATTGAAAACAAGATTTATCTCTGAGAAGGAAGCTTTGATCAGTAAGCCAAGTGTCAGATTATCTGAGTATAATTATCAATGGCAAATCTCATTTTCAGCAACACAACTTTTGGGCTAGATTTGCCATGATCCACATATACTGTGTTTTGTAACCTGGTAGTCAGGGTATATTCTTTATGTTGAAGAGGAAGAAGATAGAAGAGATGAAGATCATGGGATGCGGATTTGTCCTAGACTATGCTGTTCCTACTATCCAGAACAAAGTTGCAAATAAGCAGTTTTTCTTATATGATGTGTAATTTATTTCCCCTCATCATTATTCATTAAATTAGTGCCCTATATCATCACCAGTTAATTTTCCACAAACTAGGCTTGTTCTTTGAAAGTTAATTTACTAGTTAATTTCAAAATTCTTATTACAGGAAATGATTTTGTTTAATATAAAGTCTTGAGATTAGAAGAGAGTTTTTTTCCCTGGTGAAGGAAAATGCAAACATTGCAAAGAAATGTGGTTGTTTGGATGTTTTATTTATTCTACTTCCTTTGCCTGCTTTCTTTGCAGGAAAGAAGCTCAGTGCCACTTAGTATATTTTTCCTCTCAGAACACTTACACAGTTTTGTGATGTGAAGAAAGCCTTGGTTAAGGCTCAATGTGCTGGACTTCCTCACCCTTATGTTACAGTATCACCCTCAGTTTGTAAACTAAAACAAAGGTCAGAGTTCCTTTTTCAAAGGATAAATAAAGAAATAGCATTGTCAAAATAAAGAGTAAAACCATCTGGTTATACATGAAATAAGAATTCTAACATCTAAGGACATTTTCAAATGCACATAGTTAGATGATATAAAAAGAATACTTTTGTAGTGAATTTTGAGCTTCTAAAATAAACCCTTCCCTCTTAATTTCAAAAAGTAATGGTTGCTTATTCATTTATTAAATGAAGCAGGAATATAGCATTTCATTTGATTTAGAAAATAATTATTTCATCATGGCAAATTATCACTTAGAGAAGAGGGGAGATAAAGACACACACACAGAGAGGAAGTCAAAGGAGGCTCAGGTTTTTGATTTAATAAATCAACACACTCCCTTCATTTTCTCATTGCATTACTGGGCATCTTTTTTGTTCACTTAGTAGTTTTTATTAGATTTTCTTACTGGCTTTCTAAGTTCAATATGGCAAAAGACTAATTTTTTATTCTTCTGCTCATGAAAAAATATTTTTCTCATTAGAAGAGTGATATATGCTCACCATTAAAATTAAGATGATATAGATATGAACAAGAATATGGCTCATGGAGTAGAATTGGTGTAATTAAAATGACCATACTGCCTAAAGCAGTCTACAGATTCAATGAAATTTCTTTCAAAATATCAATGTCATTTTTCACAGAAATAGAAAAAACTATCCTAAAATTTATATGGAACCAGAAAAGACCTCAAATAACCAAAGAAATCCTGAACAAAAAGAACAAAGCCGGAGACATCACACTACCTGACATCAAAATATATTACAAGGCAACCAGGTGTGGTGGCTCACACCTGTAATCCCAGCACTTGGGGAGCCTGAGGCGGGTGGAGCATTTGAGGTCAGGAGTTCGAGACCAGCCTGACCAACATGGTGAAACCCCGTCTCTACTAAAAATACAAAAATTAGCCGGGCATGGTGGTGGGCACCTGTAGTCCCAGCTACTTGGGAGGCTGAGGCAGGAGAATCACTTGAACGGAGATGCAGGTTGCAGTGAGCTGAGATCATGCCACTGCACCCCAGCCTGGGCAACAGAGAGAGACTCCATCTACAAAAAAAAAAAAATATATATATATATATGTATATATAATGTGTATATATAATGTATTTATACATATATATACAAACACATATATACATATTATGCACACACATATATATAACAAAGCTATAAGAACCAAAACAGTATGATATTGATATAAAAACAGACACATTGATATAAAAACAGAGCATCCTGTATATCTGCTACCTAGAGGTTAATATTTTACTTTTTTTTGAAAGAAGAAATAAAATATTACAGACACTACTGAAACATCCTTTTTATCCTACCATATTCTGTTCCCTTACCTCGCTCCTTATAGATGATCATTATCCTGAAACTTATGTGTATCTTTCTCATTTATGTTATAAAACATATATATATATTTTTTCTACCATATATATATCTATAAACGTTGTGCTTCCATTTAAATTTTCTTTGCTCTGGTTTTAAAACTTGCTTTTTCATCTAACACTATATTTGAAATTTTTGTTATTACATATTTCTAATTCATTTTAACTGTTGCATACTGCATTTTATGAATATACCACAATTTATTTTTTCATTCATTTGCTGGTAGATGCCAGTTTTTTACTTTCTTTTTTAGTGAACATCTTTTAAATATGTCTCCTTGTATACATCATAACTAGATGCCAATTCACACTCATCAAATTAGTAAAAGTATGAGTCTAACAATATCCACAACTGGCAAGGATATGAAACCAGGTACTTTTATATACTGCTGGTATAAAAGAATGTCCAGCCACTTTGATGAGTTTAGTAATATCTCCCTTCTTCTGTAAGTGATAAGTAATAAAATAATTCATTATATTTTACATTTGATATATTCGCTGTTTCATGAAATAAATGAATGAGTAATCATCACCTTTGAAATTAACAGAATAACTAATGACAGTACCCTTATTAAGGTATTGTAATTGTTCTCCCTACTTTTGTTTGCCTGCACTATCCCTTCTTGCCAGTTGCCATTCTCTTTGAATTCTGAATACTGAAATAATTCCTCTAGTTAGGATCTGACCATTTCCATCATTATGATCCCTTTAATCAGATTGATAAGCAAATTGTATCAACTTTAATTAACCTGGTTGTGTTCAACTATAAACTGAGTTATAATGACAAATTGCAAATGGCAAGTGCTGTGGTAAGTAATGAATGAGTGAGGGTCTTTTTTGTTGTTGTGGTTGTGTTTGTTATGTTTTGGAAAACAGTATGTTTTTTGTTTCATTACCAAAGAATTCCTCTTAGTCTTGATTCTTTTTTTTTTTTTTTAAGACAGACTCACTCTGTCACCCAGGCTGGAGTGCAATGGTGCAGTCTCAGCTCACTGCAACCTACGCCTCCTGGGTTCAAGCAATTGTCGTGCCTCAGCTTCCTGCGTAGCTGGGATTACAGGCGTGTACCACCACGCCTGGCTAATTTTTGTATTTTTAGTAGAGACAGGGTTTCACCATATTGGCTAGGCTGCTCTTGAACTCGTGACCTCAGGTGATCTCCCTGCCTCGGCCTCCCAAAGTACTGGGATTATAGGTGTGAGCCACCACACCTGGCCTACATTTGTTTATAATACCAAAGGAGAATTTTTCTGATGCCTGTTAAGTTTTCATGGATTTACTTTTTGTATTTGTTTCTGAACTCTTGCTGTCAAAGATTTTGTTAAGAATTCTGTAGTTATTACATTTAACCTCTTTATGTTTTTACAGGATTTGTCAAATACTATAGAATATGAATTATGCATAAATATTGTTTACTGGGTTGTACTGATTATGTGGCAATTGTAGAGGACATGCATTGCTAGTGTAAGCACAATCCACTTAGAAGTCTTGTTTTTAGAGAAATTATTTTGTTGCATGTAGCTAGAATGGCAATGTTTGATTGGAATTTTTTTTTTTTTTTTTTTTTTTTAGAATGATGATGTGGTTGTAGTATTAGTATGAATGTAACTACTGTAGTTTGGATATTTGATCCTTATGTTGAAATCTGATCCCTAGTGTTGGAGGTGAGGCACAATGGGAGGTTGTTTGGGTCAGGGAAGTGGATCCCTCATGAATGGCTTGGTTACTGCTGCCGTAATGAATGAATTCTCACTCTTAGTTGCTGTGCGAGCTAGTTGTTCAAGAGTCTGGCCTCTCTCTTCTCTCTCATTATGTGATCTCTTCTCACGCAGGTTCCCCTTCACCTTCCACCATGCATGGGTGGAAGCAGGCCATCAGAAACAGATGCTGGTGCCATGCCTTTTGTGTGTATGTGTGTGTGTGTGTGTGTTTTCTTGTATAGCCTGCAGAACTATGAGCCAAATAAACCTCTTTACAAATTACCCAGCCTCAGGTATTCCTTTATAGCAATATAAACGCACCAAGACAGTAACATCAATTAAAAGGCATTGTTCTCCAGAATGCACATTCATTTTGTTTTCTAAAATGTCAAGGTATCATATCCATTGAGTGAACACACATTATCTGTGTGTACCAAATGAGAGGCACACACCAGATGACCTTTTCTTCATAAAGCTGGAGTATCATAAAATCAAAATCCTGACAAATCAGTACTGTGTTAAGTAAAAGAAAACTGAAGGTTATAATCATTAAATGTTTGCCAATTATGCTATTGTTATTAAGAACTAAATTTGATAAAGACAAAAAGAATGTCAACTGGTCTTTTATGATTTCCCTTTGCTTAAATCTCTCCATATCAGCTCAAATAAAAAAGAAATTATTGATCGTATTTCCTAGCTTTATTCTGGATACTATGATTTGTTGCCATCCCTCCCTCCTTTTTTCTTTTAATGTCAAGGTCACTAGCAAACTATTTATGTCTGCAGATTAATTTGAAGTAGTAAACTTTGGGAGAAGATATTTATTAATTTATATGTAAATGAAATTTTATTTGCAATCAGGTTATTCTGATGATATAAAGAAAGTTATAGTGGATGTTTAATAAGATATATTGTATTTAGATGGGACAACCAAAATTCCAAAACCAGGAGAAGAAAAATTAGGCATTTGGAGTATATTTCTCCTTAACCAGTGTGATCTAAGAAATAAAAAAAAAATAAAAACAAGCATCTCCATAAAAGTGTCTTTTCTGGCTGTCTGCAGAAGTGGTACTTATCAGTTGTTACAGTAGACTGGAGCCTGTGCAAAGGGGCTAACCCTTTCAACACATTCATGAAACTTCTTTCTAGATGTTTTGGTGATATAGATATAGATATAGATATAGATATATAACAGACATTATGTTTGTTGTAATAATCATCAACATTAATAGTAAAAACAGGAATATTTAAGATATAACCTCAAAAGCTGTCTTGTTCATTGACCAGCCCTATACCCTCCTGTTTCGTTTTTTTGAGAGAGAGGGTCTCACTCTCTTTCTCAAGATGAAGTGCAGTGGCATGATCGTGGCTCACTGCAGCCTTCCATTCCTGGGCTCAAGCAATCCTCCTACTTTAGCCTCCCAAGTAGTTGGGACCAGAGGCATGCACCACCACAGCCAGCTAATTTTTGTATTTTTTGTGTATTTTGTATTTTTGTAATTTTGTATTTTTCTGTATACAAAAAAATTGGAATAGATGATCTTTCTTTCTATCTACTAATTTTGGGTTGCATTTGGTGTTGTTTTTCTAGTTCCTTGAGGTTCATTGTTAGGTGGTTTATTTGAAATCTTTATGCTTTTTTGATATAAGCATTTGTTACAGGAAAGGGGTCCCGATCTAGACCCCAAGAGAGAGTTCTTGGATCTCGTGCAAGAAAGAATTCAGAGTGAGTCTATAGAGTAAAGTGAAAGCAAGTTTATTAGGAAAATAAGGGAATAAAAAATGGCTACTCCATAGACAGAGCAGCCCAGAGGGCTCCTGGTTGGCCATTTTTATGATTATTTCTTATGATATGCCAAACAAGGGGTGGGATTATTTCTGCCTTCCCTTTTTAGATCATATAGGGTAATTTCCTGACGTTGTCATGACATCTGTAAACTGTCATGGCACTGGTGGTGCTACAGGAAGGGGATCCTGATCCAGACCCCAAGAGAGGGTCCTTGGATCTCACACAAGAAAGAATTCAGGGCGAGTCTGCAGTGCAAAGTGAAAGCAAGTTTATTAAGAAAGTAAAGGAATAAAAGAATGACTACTCCATAGACAGAACAGCCTGGAGGGCTGCTGGTTGCCCATTGTTATGATTATTTCTTGATGATATGCTAAACAAGGGGTAGATTATTTATGCCTCCCCTTTTTAGACCATATAGGTAACTTCCTGAAGTTGCCATGGCATTTGTAAAGTGTCATGGTGCTGGTGGGAGTGTAGCAGTGAGGAAGACCAGAGGTCATTCTTATCACCATCTTGGTTTTGGTGGATTTTAGCTGACTTCTTTACTGTAACCTATTTTATCAGCAAGGTCTTTATGACCTGTGTCTAGTGCTGACCTCTTATCTCATTCTGTGACTTAGAATGCTTTAACCATCTGGGAATGCAGCCTAGTAGGTCTCAGTCTCATTTTACCCAGCTCCTATTCAAGATGGAGTTGCTTTGGTTCAGACACCTCTGACACATTTATTACTATAAACTTCCCTCTTAATACTGCTTTTGCTGTATCCCATATATTTTGGTATGTAGTAGTTTCATTTTCATTTGTTTCAGGAAATTTTAAATTTCTTTTCTTAATTTCTTTATTCACCCATTGGTTATTCAGGAACATTTTGTTTACTTGCCATGTATTTGTGAAGTTCCCAAGGTTCTTCTTGTTATTGTAGTCTATTGTGGCCAGAAAAGATAGTGGTATGATTGCTACTTTTTGAATTTTTCAGACTTGTTTTGTGGCCTAAGATATGGTATATTCTGAAAATGTTCCATGTGCTGATAAAAATAATGTCTTTTCTGTAACTGTTGGGTGAGATGTTCTGTAAATGTCAGGACCTTTCGGTTATTGATTCTTTGTTGATTTTCTGTCTGGATGATCTGTACATTTCTGAAAGTGGTGTGCTAAAGTTCCCTACTATTATTGTATTGTAGTCTGTCTCTCCCTTTGGATCTGTTTATGTTTGCTGCATATACTTGGCTGCCCCATATTGGATGCATAAATAGTTATAATTGTTATATCATCTTGCAGAATTGACCCCTTTATCATATATAGTGACCTTCCTTGTCTCTTTTTTTTTTTTTTTTTTTTTTTTTGAGACGGAGTCTTGCTCTGTCGCCCAGGCTGGAATGCAGTGGCCCTATCTCGGCTCACTGCAAGCTCCACCTCCCAGGTTCATGCCATTCTCCTGCCTCAGCCTCCTTAGTAGCTGGGACTACAGGCGCCCATCACCACGCCTGGCTAATTTTTTTGTATTTTTAGTAGAGACGGGGTTTCATGTGTTAGCCAGGATGGTGTCGATCTCTTGACCTCATGATCCACCCGCCTTGGCCTCCCAAAGTGCTGGGATTACAGGCGTGAGCCACCGCGCCTGGCCCCTTGTCTCTTTTTACACTGTTTGATGATTTGTAGTCTGATTTATCTGATAGAAGTATAGCTACTACTGGAATTTCATTTTTCACTCTTCACTTTTGGGCTATGTGTATCTTTATAGGTGAAATGGTTTTTTTGTAAGCAGCATAGTATTGGGTCTTGTTTCTTTATCCATCCACCCATTCTGTGCCTTTTAATTGGAGAATGGATTCCATTTACGTTTAGTGTTATTGATGAGTTAGGACTTTTACTGCCATTTTGTTGATTGTTTTTTGTATTGTAATTTTTCTCTTCCTTTCTTACTGTCTTCCTTTGTGGTTAAGTGATTTTCTCTGATAGTACTTTTTAATTCATTGCTTTTTATTTTTAGTGAATCTGGTACAGGTTTTTGCATTGTCATTACTATGAGGCTTACAAAGCCATCTTATAACAAGTTATTTAAAGGGTGACATTTTAAGTGACATAGAAAAGAATAGAAACAAAGGAAAATGAAAAAAAATCTTCTACATTTTAACTGTATCCCTCACATTTTGGCTTTTAGTTGTCTCAGTTCACATGTTTTTATATTACGTATCTCTTCCTGTGTTGCTGTAGCTATAATTTTTTTTGTTTTTCTTTTTTTAAACAATTGTTTTAAATAGATTTGTCTTCTGGACATAGCTAGAGTTATGAGTGGAGTGCACACCACAATTATGGTGTGAGTATTCTGGGTTTGTCTATGTACTTAATTTTACCAGTGGGTTTTAGACCTTCAACTATTTTTTTTTTTTAATTTTAGCACATTAGTCTTTTTTCTTTCAGATTAAATAATTTTCCTTAGCATTTCTTTTAAGACAGGCCTGGTGGTGGTAAACTCTCTCAACTTTTGTTTATCTGGGAAAAACTTTGTTTCTTATTATTTGAAGGATAACTTTACTGGATTTGGTATTCTTGGATGATAGGTTTCCTTTCTTCCTCCCTGCCTCCCTCCTTTCCCTTTTTCCTTTCTGCTCCTCTTTATTCCTATCCTCTCCACTCCTCTCCTCCCCTTCCCTTTCCTCCCATCCCTTCTCCTTCCCTCTCCTTTCTCTTTCTGTTCTTTCCTGTCTTTCGCTGTCTCTTTCTCGTTATTCCACTCCCTCCTGGCTTGTATTGTTTTTCAATGAAAAGTCTGTTGCCAGATGAATTGGAACTCCTTTGTATATTATTTCTTTCTTTTTTCTTGCTGCATTTAGGATCCTCTCTTTGTCCTTGACCTTTGAGAGTTTGATTAGTGTATGTCTTGGGGTAGTCGTATTTGGGTCAAATCTGTTTGTTCTCTGACCTTCCTGTAGCTGGTTATTTATATCTTTCTCAAGTTTTGGAAAGTTTTTAATAATTTTTTTGAATAAGCTTTCTATACCTTGCTTTTGCTCAGCTCCCTCTTGAACACCAATAATTCTTAGAGTTAGTCTTTTGAGGTAATTTTCTTTATCTTGTGGGAGATCTTTATTGCTTTTCACTCTTTTCTTTTTTCTCTTCTGTGTATTTAAAAATAGGCTGTCTTTGACTTGGCTGATTCTTTCTTCTCCTTAATCCATTCTGATGTTGAGAGCCTCTAATGATTTTTCAGGTCAGCAGATGTATTTCTCAGTTCCAAAATTTGTTTGATTTAAACAAAATTATTTCAATTTTCTGGTTAAAATTTTCCGATAAATTTCTGAATTTCTTTTCTGTGTTATCTTGGAGATCACTGAGTTTCCTTAAAACTGCTATTTTGAATTCTTGGTTAAAAAGTTCACATATTGCCATCTTGTTAGGGTAGCTTATTGGTTTCTTGCTTCGTCCATTTGGGGATCATGGTTCCCTGCTTGCTCTTGTTTCTTGTGGATGTATGTCAGTGTCTTTGCATTGAAAGATTAGTTATTTATTCTGTTCTCTGTCTGGCTTGTTTTAGTTTCTATTGGGTGTATTTGGTTAGAGGTTATTTACTGCTAGGTTACTGCCTCCTTTTTGGCTTTAGGTGATGCCTTAAGCTTAGGTTCACCTTGGCTCTAGTAAATTATCAAAGTGCTGCCCTTCCCAAAGGGGCAGGTCCCAACGGGGATATCTTGGCAGTGTGGGAAGGCTGGCTGTTCATGCCCAGTGGACCTGTGGGATAAACCTACTGTATGGTGCTACTTAATAGCTACTGTGATTTGGCATCTCCTTTGGTAGAGTTACAAAGGAGGGCTCTCCTTTCCAGGGCTAGGGATTGTAGTCCTGCTTCCCCTCTTAGTCTCTATCTACCTCATGGATATTTCTCCCTTCAGGTACTTGTGATGATTTCTGTGGGTTAAGGAAGGGACAAATCTCCTCATAGGGAACCCAAGATAGTGGGCAATCTGGTTCCGCTTTGGTCTTACTTTTCCAGTGTAGAAACAGTGAGTTGGAGGGAAATTTTCCTTGCTGTTGGTGCTGGGCAAAATGTGGGGAGGGGCATAGTGGATGTGGAAGTCTGATTCTGTGTCTGCTGGGAGTTTTTTTTTCACTTCTCTGTGGCCCTGGGAATGATCTCTCCTCGTATTTGAGTTCTGGCTTATCTCTGGCCATAATCTCATTGCTGTACATTTGTTTTTCTTTTTCTGTGGGGGGAGTCAAACCAGCTTGCTTCTGCATCACCATTTTGGAACTGAAAGCCAACCTATATGGCTTGAGTTTAATTGCTATAATAACCATGTTGAAAAATATTTCCTACACTATTTGATTTAGCATTGGAGCAAAAAGTTAGTGTTTGCAGAAAGGCACTCAGAGCAGGGTGCAAATTTAACAAGAATAAAGCAAATATTTATCATTGGAAGGATGACCACAGTTGTACTTCCTTGCAAAACAAAAACCAAGTGCTTTATGGGATTAAGAAGAGGAGCTATTATATGAGCAAATGAAAGAGTGATACATTTTATACCCAAGATATGTACAAACACTTTCCATATCACAAGCTGAGCAATATAATTTCAGGGAGGAGAAATTGCCAAATCCTGTGGAATAGATGATTGGTGTGACCAGTTCAGGGACCATACAGAACTGTTGTTGAGGCATTGTCTCATAGCTTTAATTGCCTCCTTCCTTTATAAATGAAATCAGTGAATTTGATCATCTTTTTATGTGTTTATTCACTTTTTACATAAGTTAAGATAGTCATTTGATTTTTCTGTTTTAATCTGTTACCAGATTTTTTTTTTTTTTTTTTTTTTTTTCTGAGATGGAGTTTCGCTCTATCGCCCAGGCTGGAGTGCAGTGGCGCAATCTTGACTCACTGCAACCTCCACCTCCTGGGTTCAAGCCATTCTCCTGCCTCAGCCTCCCAAGTAGCTGGGACTACAGGTGTGTGCCACCATGCTTGGCTAATTTTTGTATTTTTAGTAGTGACGGGGTTTTGCCATGTTGGCCAGGCTGTTCTTGAACTCCTGACTTCAGGTGATCCATCTGCCTCGGCCTCCTAAAGTGCTGGGATTGCAAGTGTGAGTCACCGTGACCAGCCTGTTCCTACATTTTCTTATGTCAAACCATCCTGCATTCCTGGGAAAACAACTTGCTGTTTACTTTTTAAATTCATAGTTATCTTGTGGACGTCTTTTCAGTTTAGTGTATACAGGTCTTCTTTATTTTTTTAAATGGCTGTATTATTTTCCTATTGTATAAATATACTATAATTGTTTAAATAGTTGCCTTGTGGATATGCATGATTTCCAGTTTTGGTATTAAAAATAATGTACCAATGACTATCTTTCCACATACACCTTACATACTCAGGCTAGCATTTCTGCAGACTAAATTTCTAGAAATTTATTTATTATGTGCATTTCATTGTCTGCTAACATGAAAGAAAGTTAATTTTTAAGACATATTTGCTTGGTTTGAAAATGTCAAATATTGTTAGAAAATATACCGGTGGTTGTCTTTGGGGTGATTGGCTTATGCATGAGTTTGCTTATTATTATTATTTTTTTAACTTCAATGCGAAAGATAGAACTTATTTTAGAAAACTAAATGCTTATGAAAGCAAATGCTGCTTTAGAAGTTCTGTGATTGTGAGCAATTTTACATGCCCAATAATACATCTAGCATAATGCAAAACACATGACAAATTGAAAAGATATTTGTAGAAGTAAGTTGATTGATTTATTGAGTGAAAGAGAGATAATTTTTACCAATTCTTTTTCAGGGTTTTTTGATTAACTCAAAACCAGAGAATGCCTGTGAACCCATAGTGCCTCCACCAGTAAAAGACAATTCATCTGGCACTTTCATTGTGTTAATTAGAAGACTTGATTGTAATTTTGATATAAAGGTATGATTTTCTTTTTTCATTTTTTGTTTCCTATTTGTTCAGTTAGCTAATTTAAATCATTTAAATCCTCCCTTGTTTCAGAAAACATTTAAAATTTAAAATCCAGTAAGATTGAAAATAAACTGGATGCATGGAATAGAAATAATGTTTACTGGTCCTAAGAATTTTCAGGCATTTGTTGGACATCTTGAACTGTGGTTTAACAGTGGAATGTTACTTGATCTCGTCTAGGAATGAAAACTTAACTTCAGCCTTTAGTTTTATGCTTTTACCCTTCAAGTATCAATCTCAAACCTACATCTATACCTGTATCTACATTGTCATTGAGGTTTCTCTTTTGTAATAAGTTAAATCTGCCCCTGTATAAAGTTTTTTCTCTCTGACATGGGTTAAGCTAGCATTTCAGATAATAAAACAAGGTTTACCCACCTCCCTCACCATATATCACCAGTGCCGCTCTAGGTGTATGGTTTTTTAAAGTCTGTTTTGGGATTGGCATTGGCAAAGGAGCCACATTGAGGCCTATGTAAAATAAACCTTGATGTAACTGTTACTGGACTACCTCAGAGCTGAGTGTCATATAGTGTCTTGCATGTATCTCCCAGAATAGGACATGGGCTATTATTTGATGTTGCTTGGTCTTAGATAATTTGTCTGTTCAGCAAGAAAAACCGCCTTGTCATGCTGCGCATGAATTTTCTCTGCAATTTTGATTGCATGGAAGAAATGATACCTCCATAATAAACTTATGAGAGGAATAAAATAATAAATATGAAGGGATTTGAAAATGTATAGCACTGTGTAAATGATAGGTATTGTTACTACTTTATGTTAGTTCCAAATATAGACTCTCAATTGCCTTTAAATGGGAATAAATTAGAGCTTGAAGTCAAAGTAGTAGACTTCCTACTCCTCAGAGTTGTTTATGATAGTTTAAATTTAACTGTTTTATCCAGAACTAAACTATAGTAATTACAGGTTGCTTCAGTTAAAATTAAATGTTATTGTAATGTTTCATTAATTTCTTGCTGCTAAGAAATTAAAAGTAAACTAATTCTATTGATCCCAAGGTTTACTACACTATTATGCTATGTAATTTCTGGACTTGGTACAGTCTGATAATTAGAAACTAGAATACTTTTTTGCTGTTGTTATAACTTTCCTTTATAGGCAGGGATGGCAGATGGTACACTTTGAAAATTAGGGAAATACTGTTATTGAATATCTGTTTTTGAAGATGAAACCACAACTCAGGAATGAATACAGTAGGCTTGTTAGTCTTCTTGTCCCTTTAGTGGATCCTCATCATGAGTCTGAGTACTTTTTTTTTTTTTTTTTATTATACTTTAAGTTTTAGGGTACATGTGCACAATGTGCAGGTTAGTTACATATGTATACATGTGCCATGCTGGTGTGCTGCACCCATTAACTCGTCATTTAGCATTAGGTATATCTCCTAATGCTATCCCTCCCCCCTCCCCCCTCCCCCAACCCCACAACAGTCCCCAGAGCGTGACGTTCCCCTTCCTGTGTCCATGTGTTCTCATTGTTCAATTCCCATCTATGAGTGAGAACATGCGGTGTTTGGTTTTTTGTCCTTGCGATAGTTTACTGAGAATGATGATTTCCAATTTCATCCATGTCCCTACAAAGGACATGAACTCATCATTTTTTATGGCTGCATAGTATTCTACGGTGTATATGTGCCACATTTTCTTAATCCAGTCTATGATTGTTGGACATTTGGGTTGGTTCCAAGTCTTTGCTATTGTGAATAATGCCACAATCAACATGTGTGCATGTGTCTTTATAGCAGCATGATTTATAGTCCTTTGGGTATATACCCAGTAATGGGATGGCTGGGTCAAATGGTATTTCTAGTTCTAGATCCCTGAGGAATCGCCACACTGACTTCCACAATGGTTGAACTAGTTTACAGTCCCACCAACAGTGTAAAAGTGTTCCTATTTCTCCACATCCTCTCCAGCACCTGTTGTTTCCTGACTTTTTAATGATTGCTATTCTAAGTGGTGTGAGACGGTATCTCATTGTGGTTTTGATTTGCATTTCTCTGACGGCCAGTGATGATGAGCATTTTTTCATGTGTTTTTTGGCTGCATAAATGTCTTCTTTTGAGAGGTGTCTGTTCATATCCTTTGCCCACTTTGTGATGGGGTTGTTTGTTTTTTTCTTGTAAATTTGTTGGAGTTCATTGTAGATTCTGGATATTAGCCCTTTGTCAGATGAGTAGGTTGTGAAAATTTTCTCCCATTTTGTAGGTTGCCTGTTCACTCTGATGGTAGTTTCCTTTGCTGTGCAGAAGCTATTTAGTTTAATTAGATCCCATTTGTCAATTTTGGCTTTTGTTGCCATTGCTTTTGGTGTTTTAGACATGAAGTCCTTGCCCATGCCTGTGTCCTGAATGGTAATGCCTAGGTTTTCTTGTAGGGATTTTATGGTTTTAGGTCTAATGTTTAAGTCTTTAATCCATCTTGAATTAATTTTTGTATAAGGTGTAAGGAAGGGATCCAGTTTCAGCTTTCTACATATGGCTAGCCAGTTTTCCCAGCACCATTTATTAAATGGGGAATCCTTTCCCCATTGCTTGTTTTTCTCAGGTTTGTCAAAGATCAGATAGTTGTAGATATGCGGCATTATTTTTGAGGGCTCTGTTCTGTTCCATTGATCTATATCTCTGTTTTGGTACCAGTACCATGCTGTTTTGGTTACTGTAGCCTTGTAGTATGGTTTGAAGTCAGGTAGCGTGATGCCTCCAGCTTTGTCCTTTTGGCTTAGGATTGACTTGGCGATGCGGGCTCTTTTTTGGTTCCATATGAACTTTAAAGTAGTTTTTTCCAATTCTGTGAAGAAAGTCATTGGTAGCTTGATGGGGATGGCACTGAATCTATAAATTACCTTGGGCAGTATGGCCATTTTCACAATATTGATTCTTCCTACCCATGAGCGTGGAATGTTCTTCCATTTGTTTGTATCCTCTTTTATTTCATTGAGCAGTGGTTTGTAGTTCTCCTTGAAGAGGTCCTTCACGTCCCTTGTAAGTTGGATTCCTAAGTATTTTATTCTCTTTGAAGCGATTGTGAATGGGAGTTCACTCATGATTTGGCTCTCTGTTTGTCTGTTATTGGTGTATAAGAATGCTTGTGATTTTTGTCCATTGATTTTGTATCCTGAGACTTTGCTGAAGTTGCTTATCAGCTTAAGGAGATTTTGGGCTGAGACAATGGGGTTTTCTAGATATACAGTCGTGTCGTCTGCAAACAGGGACAATTTGACTTCCTCTTTTACTAATTGAATACCCTTTATTTCCTTCTCTTGCCTAATTGCCCTGGCCAGAACTTCCAACACTATGTTGAATAGGAGTGGTGAGAGAGGGCATCCCTGTCTTGCGCCAGTTTTCAAAGGGAATGCTTCCAGTTTTTGCCCATTCACTATGATATTGGCTGTGGGTTTGTCATAGATAGCTCTTATTATTTTGAGATATGTCCCATCAGTACCTAATTTATTGAGAGTTTTTAGCATGAAAGGTTGTTGAATTTTGTCAAAGGCCTTTTCTGCATCTATTGAGATAATCATGTGGTTTTTGTCTTTGGTTCTGTTTATATGCTGGATTACATTTATTGATTTGCATATATTGAACCAGCCTTGCATCCCAGGGATGAAGCCCACTTGATCATGGTGGATAAGCTTTTTGATGTGCTGCTGGATTCAGTTTGCCAGTATTTTATTGAGGATTTTTGCATCAATGTTCATCAGGGCTATTGGGCTAAAATTCTCTTTTCTGGTTGTGTCTCTGCCCGGCTTTGGTGTCAGGATGATGCTGACCTCATAAATTGAGTTAGGGAGGATTTCCTCTTTTTCTATTGATTGGAATAGTTTCAGAAGGAATGGTACCAGTTCCTCCTTGTACCTCTGGTAGAATTCGGCTGTGAATCCATCTGGTCCTGGACTCTTTTTGGTTGGTAAGCTATTGATTATTGACACAATTTCAGATCCTGTTATTGGTCTATTCAGAGATTCAACTTCTTCCTGGTTTAGTCTTGGGAGAGTGTATGTGTTGAGGAATTTATCCATTTCTTCTAGATTTTCTAGTTTATTTGCGTAGAGGTGTTTGTAGTATTCTCTGATGGTAGTTTGTATTTCTGTGGGATCGGAGGTGATATCCCCTTTATCATTTTTTATTGCGTCTATTTGATTCTTCTCTCTTTTTTTCTTTATTAGTCTTGCTAGCAGTCTATCGATTTTGTTGATCCTTTCAAAAAACCAGCTCCTGGATTCATTAATTTTTTGAAAGGTTTTTTTTGTCTCTATTTCCTTCAGTTCTGCTCTGATTTTAGTTATTTCTTGCCTTCTGCTAGCTTTTGAATGTGTTTGCTCTTGCTTTTCTAGTTCTTTTAATTGTGATGTTAGGGTGTCAATTTTGGATCTTTCCTGCTTTCTCTTGTGGGCATTTAGTGCTATAAATTTCCCTCTACACACTGCTTTGAATGGTCCCAGAAATTCTGGTATGTTGTGTCTTTGAGTACTTCTAAAGGAGTTTAATGATTTAGTCATTACTCCAGCTCATCTTTCACTGCTTGCCTTGAATTTTATGCTGCAGCCATACTGCCTACCTGAACTCTCTCAACTGGCTGTGCCATGCTGATCATACATTTGTGCCTTTACATGTACTATTTTCTCTGTCCAAGATCCGTGTCTCCAATGATCTTTACCACCCATTTATCTGTCTCATCGGTTACATGCTAGCTGAGGATGTTACCTCCTCAGGAAGCCTTACTTTTCTTTCTACTTCCTATGTTGCAGTGCAGACCATTCCAGCTCAATGTGCCACCCTTCCAATTTGTAAATACTTCCTTCATTGCTTTTTATCACATTGTTATTACTGTTTATTGAATATATATATCTCACTTATTTGTGAATTGAAGGTGTTTAGAGTTCATGTTTTAATCATGTTTATATATCCAATTTGTATTATAGTGCGTGGTAAACAATCAATAAGGACTTATTAAATCAAACTATGTAATAGCCTTTTGCTTATGTGTCTAATATATTCTTGAAAAACATGTACGTATGAAAAACATGGAAGACAGTTTCAGTTGAGCCATTCTAATGTTAGACAGGGAAATGTTAAAAAAATTTTCATTGTCCTTTACCATGTAGGCACAGTTTTAATGAATAAGGGTATAGTCTGTTGTACGTGTTCTTTAACGTGGTTATTTTTTCCTCCACAAATATACAGTGGAGTGTATTCTGGCCATTTAAGGCTAAAGATTCCTTACTTATATCATTCCTAGTGATTTCTGTCTTTGTCAGGGTTGTATAAATTTCTGGAATATCAGTTTACAAGGGAGACACATTGATTATAATCAAGGTCTAGAAACACACTGTATACATTTCAATCTCATCTTTATCATTTACTAGCAGTATGATCTGGGACAAGTTATTTTACATCTGTGTACCTCAATTTCCTTATCTGTAAAATAAGAATTATAATGTTCCCTATATGATAGGATTGTTGGGAGGATCAAATGAACTAATCAATGTTAAATGCCTACCAAACAGCACCTTGCACACAGGAAGGAGGCAGTGGGTCTTAGCTGTTGATGTTTTATGCTTTTTACCATTAGAATTAAATAGAATAAGGGTAAAAATGGCAAAATTGCTGACTTTTCAGAAATTAAATTGTCTGATAAGTCACATGTGATATAGCAACTCAGTGTCAGCTGATGTAAATTTCTAACTTGGCTTATAATGACAGTTTAGTCATGCCATTGTGGAAAGTATGTTTCATAAATTTGTAATAGTAAGAATTATGGATCACCTATCAAGGTAGTGTGACTGGGTAAGGATAAAGTCATTATGGCTACTGGAAAAACAACTGGAATCGCACCCTAAAGAAAATTTCCTTTCTAGAGTGGTTACTGATGGATAAGCTGTTAGCCTTATTAGCTGTAATTTTCATATCAGAAATCTCTGACTGCATTTAATGAGCTTCCAAAATGGTTATATACAGTTTTATATTAAGTGTGTTGTGGAATTCGGTCATCAGTGTTAATATGTACAATATTTCTTTCAGAATTGCAGATAAATATCTCTTGTAGATAATCAGTAGTGGTTCATTCATGTGTATCCACAATTTTGTATGATGCATTGACTTAAGATACTTAGAAAAATGATATATTTCCTTATTTATTACATAGCTTACTAGGACTGAGTACTGAGGACAACTTAATTCAGCTCCATACATAATACTACAATTGATGGTAGTGCAGGGTTATATTTCGGCATGCCTCTTATCCAAAGTGACATACAAATTATCTCAGACAAAGGAGAATTGGCTCTATCTTTTAAAGTTTTCCTTGGAGAAAGGAACTCTTTGTTGTAGACCACAAAGAGAAAAGAAACAAGGAATAAAAATTTATTGAGACATTTCAGATGATTAATGTTGGTGGGTATTTCAGGATTTTTACAACTCTTTTAGTTTTATTTTAAAAAGATTAAAGAAACCTACACTTTTCTTACTTCTTTAAAAGGAAATGAATAAGTGGAATGTATGTTATAATTTTTAAAATGGCATGTTTTCTTCATACAAACCATCCCAAGTGATTTGTGACTCAAAGATAGCCACGAAGGCAGCGGAAATGCAATTAACAATTCCTGGAGGAAAGGGAATTGCTTTCCAAATAAAGAGAGCCATTGTTTTAATTTTTTATCTTCTGTTGAGAGAAGCACATATGAACCTTTTAATCTGTCTTGCCTTGAGGAGATGCAGCAAAACCCATGCTCAGAATGAATGTTTGAATATGTAGAATATCCAAAAAGCCAGTAAGAAGAACTATTGATTACATGTCAGGTACTTATTCTAAAAGTAATCACTTATACTGTTTTACAAAAACTGTATCCTCTGAAAAATACAGCTCTTTAGAGGAAAAGCAAAACAGTGCTATTTTGTCTTTGTATGATGCTGTTCTTTACTATGACAAAATATAATTGTTTGGAAATGTTAGTTTTTGGTGAGCATTTGAGATTAAAAAACATTGTTGGCACTTTGGCAAATAAATTAAGGCTATATTAAATCTTTTAATTAGAAAATTGACTGTGAAGCATTTTGAGGGAGACATTTCTCAAAAGGCTTGAATTGGCATCCCAGTGAGAAATACGACTTTAAAAAAATCTGTAAAAATACCTAGTAATTGAAAGGCCATTAAAATAATCACTTAACATTGAACTTTCAGAGCTATACAATTTTCTGTGTCTATAACTGAATAAAGACAAGTTATAAAAAAATCTGTCCATTGTCATTTCAGTACCAGATGCTTTCATTACTTGGGTATAATGGCAAGTCACCAATTTCTTTGAGTAGCCAATTTACTGTATTTTAGCTGGACTTTAGCGAAGGCTGGTAAACAGAAATGGTGCAACATATGCACTTTATTCAGCAGTGTGTGCTGAATCTTATTCTATCTTATGTGTGAATGAGTATTTTTGAAAAATGCAGCTGCAAAGCCATCTAGGCCAGTTATCAAGACTGAAAGGACTTAGATATTATTCTCCCTTCCCACACCCCCCTTTTTTGGGCATGTACCTCCAAATGGAGGTACATTTGGATTGTAGATGATAAGGAATATGTTGGGTCTCTTCAGAGCTATTTTCTGCTGTAATGTGGCTTTTATAAACTTAACTGGGATACAGATACAAAACTTAACTGGGATACTTTACCTGACTTCTGCCTCTCTCTCAAGTCTCATCTCTACTTTGCCACTCCTCCCACCTCGTAAGAATTTACAAGTCCCCTTATGTGCTGAGCAGTCTCTCCCACTCTGTCTTAGTTTCTGTCATGTCCTCCATCTGGCATGTCCTCCTTCTACTTGTCTGTCTGGCCAATCTGACTTTATTTTAAATCTGAGATAAACTGTGTCCTGTCTGAAAGCTTTCCTGATTTTCTTCAAGGTAGAACTCATCATATCTTTTTTTTTTTTTTTTTTTTTTTTTTTTTGAGATGGAGTTTTGCTCTTGTTGCCCAGGCTGGAGTGCAGTAGCACGGTCTTGGCTCACTGCAACCTCTGCCTCCCGGGTTCAAGCAATTCTCTTGCCTCAGCCTCCTGAGTAGCTGGGATTACAGGTGCATGCCACCACGCCCAACTAATTTTTTGTGTTTTTAGTAGAGATGGGATTTCATCACGTTGGCCAGGCTAGTCTTGAACTCCTGGCCTCAGGTGATCCACCTGCCTCGGCCTCTCAAAGTGCAGGGATTACAGGTGTGAGCCACCACACCCGGCCCCTATCTTTTATATACTATTTAATCCCACATCAGTCTCTGTTTCTCTCTGTGAGAGAAAAAAATCATGTTTTAGATTCTGTAGTGCTAGTGCCTAATGCATTATATGGCATTGGTAGATGAATAATAAATGTTTGCAAAGTGATTTACTTTAAAAACCTTAAGGGCTTATAATAAAATGTGAAAAGATTAGAGCCTAAGCAGTATCACTGGAACTTTCCATTTGCTTCATGTTCATTTCACTTAATGCTTTTGGCATTATTTCTAAGTCTAGATATTTGTTTATCCCACAGATATTTTTCTCTAGTTCTCAATGTTTATAGAATTTTTTTAAATTACCATAAACATTTTTGGGATTATTTGATCATATCATAATAACTCTTTTTCTTTCTGTCTTTTTTTTTTTGCTGATTTTTTGTTATCTCAGAAAGTAGCCCTCTAGTTTTCCTTTCTAGACTTATCTTTCATTACATTATCCCCTTTCAGGCCTTCAGGCAAACACATTGCTTGTTGTCCCCAGAACATACTCTGCACTACTACTTCAGTAGTAGTAAGCAAGTAGATATGACCTTAAGTAGAAATTAAACTCTGCAAATTATCTGAAAGTCATTTAATATCATTTAATTTTTCATAATGTATTTATTTCTATAAAGTGATGTATAACATTTGTTATTAATCTACTTCAGAATCATGTTTAAAAGATTCCACTAAAGGAACATATTCAAGGATACTCGATGGTTGGAAGCAGTTCTATCCATATATAGTTCAATCAAACAGCTTTGTGCTGCTAATTCATTCATTCATTTGTTCATTCATTTCTTCCACTCTTTAATTGGTAAATATACTTGCATTTTCATGATTAGGTTTCTTTATAGATAAATTTATTCAATATTAAAAAAACAAAGCAAAATTCCCTTCTTTTACCAGGAAGTTAATCTTTCATGAATGAAAAAAGCTGAAAAATATTAATTTACATGTGCTTTATCCTAATCTAATGAAGCAATGTAATGCCAGTAACTTTATTTATATATCTATTCCCCAAACATTCTTTTGCTTCAGAATTTTTACATAGGTATCCTTTAATCACAGACATCAGAATGCTAGACCATATACTTTTCAAGAGACTTACTGCTTTATTTTGGACTCAAGCAATGAAATGTATTAAAATCAAGATATTCAGATTACTCAGATATACTATAAATGAACAATGTCTAGGTAAGGAGGAAAGATGGGATCTAAAGAAGGAGAGAAAGATAGTTTTTATCACTGAACTATAATATTAATGAGAGTTAAAATGTCATAAGAGCCTGATACTCTCTTCTGAGGAGTAGCTCTTCTCAACATGGGCTGCAGTAGTCCTAAAATAATGTCCAGGAAAGAACAATGTTGAAATGGAATGTAATATTGGCAGGATTGCTTGCTACAATTCTGGATCTTATTTCAATAATTGATTATTTGATACTGCAAAGTTCCCAGGAGTTTTTATCCAATAGATGAAATTAATGATTTACATTCACAATCTGAATCCTCAGATCTATTGCTCCATTCTCATCTGCGTTGTTTTGAGCACTTGAGAAACAGATTCTACTTCTTAATTTCTTATTTTTTTGGACTCAAAAAGATGATCATAGTAGGTTTTGAGAATTATCTCTATTCTGTATGTCTCTCATTAATTTATTTCATTTTCTTCCCTTATAGAATAAATACTTTTTCTCCTCTATTAGACATCTGGGTGGAGAGAAAAGGTATTTTGTGTCCAGGCTGATGGTTAATTTACTGTTCCTTTGTGGCTATGCTGAAGGAAGAGAAAATCAGTTCTCCAGAGAACTTTTCCATTTTGCACTTGGAAAGATTTAGAAGCAGAGTTAGAGTGTGTTTTCTTTAGGGAATCCTTAGAAGGTAGACATTAAAGTGAAGGTCTAGTTGTGTCACGTTGCTAGAACTGCAAAAACCCAATTTATAACTAGATAGAAGAGGCCAGCCTCTAAAACCATCCAGTATCTGTATTATGCTGTTTTCTTTTTCGTTTTGACTTTTCACCTTTTTGTGTTTTGAAATATAGCAGACACAGTAAAAGTATCCATAATGTGTATATGTGCAATTTAAATAATAGTAAAATGAATTTCTGTGTACTCAATACTTAGTTTAAGAGAGACCTGTTACTTTCTAATGTATCACTTTAATCAGACTTCATTAAAGACCTTGTTATCAGGTAATTTTTTTTTTTTTTTTTTTTTTTTTGAGACAGGGTCTTACACCGTTGCCTGGGCTGGAGTGTGGTGTCATGAACGTGGCTCACTGCAGCCCTGACCTCCTGGGCTCAGGCCATCCTTCCACCTCAGCCTCCCAAGTAGCTAGGACTATATGCACACTCCACCATGCCTGGCTAATTTGTTTTGTTTTGTTGAGAGGGGGTCTTGCTATGTTGCTCAGACTGGTCTCAAACTCCTGGGCTCAAGTGATCCTTTTACCGTGGCCTTCCAAAGTGCTGAGATTACAGATGTGAACCATTGCATCTGGCCTGGTAATTCTTTATCTTCAAGATTTTATTCCATCTACAGATTATGTTAAATGAGCTGATCTTCATAATGAGAAAGCTCTATATTTGCACTATTTTTACATTGATTTCAAATGTTTTAAATAAAGTGATGTTAAGTATACCATAAAGTGACTGCTCATTAAAGTTACTCATTTTTTATCTTGTGTTTATAATAGCTTGCAATGGGAAAGGCTCTTTGTAAGGCCAGAACAAATTCTAGCAATACTGTGTATTTTCTAGTTGTTTCTTTTTGCTACATTATACTGTTTTCATTACGTCTAGCCTGATCCTAACCTAAAAAACCCATGGGTATATCTTTTCTAATTTCAGATTCTTGGGAGTAGAGCTTACGTTTTATGCAGTTCTGTGTACTGAGCTTTTAGTACAGTGCCTACAATACCAGAAACAATTAACAGGCAGTACTGGAGGAGTATACTCAGAGATCTGTCACTGGGTGGCGCTGAACATCAAAATTCTTACTGTAATTGCTCCATCACAGTTACTTTTCAAGTGCAATGGGAGTTGCTCTGTTACTTGTGAAATTCCTAGTAAGCTGATTGTAAGTACAGAGAATTATCCTCTTGTTGCACAGAAAGTTATTCTAAAGCCTTTATTTTCAGTGGTGGGTGGGCTGAAATGGGGCCTCTGCTATGTTAGGATGAGAAATCATTAAGATTTGATTGGAATATGAATCCTATCAATGTCTAAAAAATATGAACTTAGATCAGATTCTTTATTTTAAATATCTACTTTAATATACATAGGTAACTAGAGAATATTTTATGAATAGCTTTTTTAGACTTAAATTGCAATTCTGACAAATATTTAGGCAGCTTTTAACTAGTATAGTTTATTTTAACTTGTGTGGTTCATTACAAAGTAAAGATTTTTTTAAAGCAGTTTTAAGTTATAGCAAGCATAACTTATAAGTTTTAACTTATAGCAAGCATAACTACACATAAAGATTATTCAGATTTTCTTAATGTCACTGGGAAAAAAAGACGAATGTAATTTAACTTTTAAATTAATTTTAATTTTATGTTATTCATTTTATTATCTTTAGTACTAATCTTGTTCCAGCTATAGTATTAAGCTTCATAATACTGGAAATAGCCACATTCAAAGACCTATAAGCTAATGACTTTGATTTTTTAATGGGATGTTGCAGAACATGATTGTTGCAACATGGAACAATCATGTTGAAAGGCATCAGTCTTTTTTCTGATTGCCAACAACCTATGGAATATTAAGAACTATCTATATGAGTGGGTTTCACACTTTTTTGACTGCAACCCACCCACAGTAAGAAGTTTATTTTTACTTGTTCCCTAGTATGTATACAGCACACAGTCTGACAATAAAATTTCATGGAATAGTAAGTACTATTCTATACGATATACGATAATATACTACCTATACGATAATAACTTGGTATATGAAATTCCTTTTTATTAAAAAATAAAATTCACTTGGGTTCACTAAATGACTTTACTGCCTGGTAATGATCATGACCTATAGTTTGAAAAATGCAGATTTAGGCCAGTCTTTTCTGTGTAGCAGTGAAAACTGGCAGGGACACTAAGAAGTATGCTTTTTGCCTAAGCACTTCTAAGTTCAAAAATTGCTTTTTATTTGTAATTTTCGTATTAAATTGTGTCTCCCAGTATTTAAAATTGTTTGTCCATATACCATAGATTGACTTTAAAATGATGCCATTGGAAAAAATAAAAGATCTTTTTTTTTTTTGAGATGGAGTCTTGCTCTGTCGCCCAGGCTGGAGTGCAGTGGCTTGATCACGGCTCACTGCAACCTCCACCTTCCAGGTTCAAATGATTCTCCTGCCCTAGCCTCCTGAGTAGCTGATATTACAGGCACCCACCACCACGCCTGGCTAATTTTCATATTTTTAGTAGAGATGGGGTTTCACCATGTTGTCCAGGCTGGCCTCGAACTCCTGACCTCAAGTGATCCACCCACCTCGGCCTTCCAAAGTGTTGGGATTACAGGCATGAGCCACTGCACCCGGCCAACATAGGATCTTTAATAATTTAAGTTACAAGCATTTTGGCTTCTGTTTTTTGGTATACTGTACTTGAAACAAATAAGTATGGCTTTTTGTATCACACAGAAGATTTTACCAGCCCTACCAAAAATGTTTTCTAATGAAATAAATAAATTTAGCTTACCTCTAAGCTTAACATGTACAGTGGTAATATGCCACTTAGCAAAAGGTCAACTCTCTCAGAACATAGCCTCAGAGAAGAGAAGGAAACTTGCCTTTGTACCACCATTATGAATGTTGCTAAGCTTCAGCGTTAAAACCATGTACTTTTCCTGGCAGTTTTTCTCAGAATTCTTATGCACTTAATTTTTTTTTTAAAGAATAGAATTCTTATCAGGTTTAGTTCTTTTTTTTTTTCTCTGCCACAGAGAAGAATATATGGATGGAGGAAGTCCAGAATGACTATTAGTAGAGTACCAGTGGTAAGCACAGAGAGAGGAAGTAACATTTGACACTTAACATTAAGGAGAAAAACTATAGTCTGTTGAAGCATGTTCATGATGATCCCGAGTAACTGGAAAAGGTCAAGTCACATTTGGTAAAAAGGTGGGGAAAATGCAACATATCACAAAAATTTTTATCCAAAATGACTAAAGTAAAATTTCCTGTGTGCTTTCACGGAGGGTAGGTGGGGATGGGGGTAGGAAGGAACTAACCAACAGATACGAGGAAATTTTATTTTTTTGACATATATTGCTGGATAGGGCTGGATAATCAGTTACCTTAGTTGTAGTTTACTTTAAACAACTATTTATATGAGAGATATTTTTCTAGGCTTGAGATATACATAAACAAAACAGATTGTTCTTAAGGAACATTAAAGCCTGGCACTTAAAATGCTCTAAATGTTATTTTGTCAGATCTCTGTTTTTCAAGGTGAAAACAGGCTTAGTTTTCTAGTAATTAATGTTTACACCAAGAAGCATGAAAACAGATATTTTGTTAATTTTTAAAGTAATATTCTGAAATATAAATTTTCACAAATTTTGCTTACTAGTATTGTGCTATGCACTTATCTTTACTAAGTGCAGGATGATTTTGTTTTTATTTTCAATTTGAGACCATGATGAAATTAGTCCATATTTATATCATTTTTTTAATGAGCGATGGTAGTTGAAAATTAATCTATTTAAAGTTAAGTATGTGAAGCTAGCCTGATGAAAATGTATCAGGTTGTCACAGTACTCGGCTGGATATTTAAAAAATAATGCCCTCAAGACAAAAGCTTGTGGTTCATGTTATAACAAAGATGAAAATACAGGTATACTTCTGAAGTTAATCCATTGTTAGTAACTACCAAGTGTTTTTTCTTAAACAGTTTTAAAATAAGCCCCATATTTTATGTCTTACTCATTCTCTCTCTGTACAACAGCAGCGTTCTCCTACATGTAGTTACCACACTTAAGAAATTTAATATTGATAAATATTATCTAATAATATAAACTACATGTTTAAATTTCCTAATTGTGTCTAAAATATCTCTTATAGTTGTTTTCTTTTTAACCATTTCAGGATCCAATCATGAATCCCAAACTAAACATATTCAGCTTAGTTGTCATATCTCCTTTAATCTACAGCAGCTCTTGATTCTTTTTTTCCTACTTTGTGCATTTCTGTGTTTCAGTTTAATAATTTCTATTCCTTTGTCTTCACATTTACTGATCCTTTATTCTACAATGTCTATAATCTTTTAAGCCCACCTAGTGAACTTTTCATATTGTATCTCTTTTATTTAGAAGTTTCACTTGGATCTTTAAAATGTGTGTGTGTGTATGTATCATCCATTTCTCTGAGCCTTATGTTTATATTCTCCTTCAAATCCTTGAACATAATTTATAATTTTATGTCTATTTATATTACATGTAAATGTATTCTTATAATAATAAATTATAATTTATAGCTGTTTTAAAATCCTTGTCTGCTATTCATAATTCCGTATCCATGTAATTTCTGGGTCTGTTTCTGTTGATGATTTTTCTCATGGTTATGGGTCACATTTTCTTGCTTCTTGCCATGTCTACTTTTTTTTTTTCAAGTTTCATTTTTTAAGTTCTGGGGTACATGTACAGGATGTGCAGGTTTGGTACATAGGTAAATGTGTGCCATGGTGGTTTGCTGCACAGATCAACCCATCACCCAAGAATTAAGCCCAGCATCCATTAGCTATTCTTCCTGATGCTCTCTCTCCCCCGACCCTCCCTGAGAAGTACCAGTGTATGTTCTCCACCCTGGGTCCATGTGTTCTCATTGTTTAGCTCTCACTTGTAAGTGAGAACACATGGTGTTTGGTTTTCTGTTTCTGCATTAGTTTGCCAAGGATAACGGCATCCGGCTCCTTTCATGTCCCTGCAAAGGACATGATCTCGTTCCTTTTTATGGCTGCATAGTATTCCATGGTGTATATGTACCACATTTGCTTTATCCAGTCTATGATTGATGGGCATTTGGGTCAATTCCGCATCTTTGTTGTGAATAGTGCATGTCTAGTAACTTTTGATTAGATGTTGGACATAGTGTTGTATTGTCATATGTCTTGGTTTTATTGTCTTTCTTTAAAGACCTTTTAATTTTGTTTTGGCTGGCAGTTAAGTTACTTGCAGATGAACTTGGTTATTTTCAGGCTTGTTTTTAAAGTTTGTTAAGTTGATGAAGAGTTGCCTTTACTGTAGCACTACTATTTTAGCTGTACTAATAAGATATAACCCTTCTAGGGTGTCCTCTGAATGATCTAGTATTCAAGGAAGTCTCCCCTTTCTGGCTGGTCAGAGCTTGAACTTTTCCTGACCCTGTTTGAATTCTAGAAATTGTTAATCTTTTTTCCAGTAATTGTTTTTTTTTTCCCCTAGTGAGCTTGTTTGTCCAGGCTTATAAGGTCTCACTGTATGCATGCATACACCATTCTTATATTTAGCCAAAGACCTAAAGGGAACCATCTACAACTTTTTTTAGTTTTTTATTTAAAATTTTTGTGGGTACATAGTAGGTGTATGTATTTATAGGATACATGACATCTTTTGATACAGACATGTAATGTATAATAATCACGTCATGGAAAATGGAGTATCTGTGACCTCAAGCATTTATCCTTTGTGTTACATACAATTCAGTTTTACTTTTTACTTCCTTTAGAATGTACAATTAAATTATTATTAACTATAGTAACCCTGTTGTGCTATCAAATACTAGGTCTTATTTATTCTGTGTGTGTGTGTGTGTGTGTGTGTGTTTGTACCCATTAACCATTCCCATCTCTCCCCACTACACTACTCTCTTATCTCCATGAGTTCAATTGTTTTGATTTTTAGATCCCACAAATGAGTGAGAACATATGATGTTTGTCTTTCTGTGCCTGGCTCATTTCACTTAACATAGTGGCTTTCAGTTTCATTCATGTTGCAAATGACAGGATCTCATTTTTTCTTATGGCTGAATAGTACTCCATTGTGTGTAAGTACCACATTTTCTTTATTCATTCACCTGTTGATGGACACTTAGATTGTTTCCAAGCCTTGGCTATTGTGAACAGTGCTGCAACAAACATGGGAGCTTGGGTATCTCTTTCATATAGTGATTTTTTTTCTTTGGGGTATATACCCAGCACTGAGGTTGCTGGATCATATGGCAGCTCTGTTTTTTAGCTTTTTGAGGAATCTCCAAGCCGTTCTCCATAGTGATTGTGCTAATTTACATTCCTACGAACAGTGTACAGGGTTCCCTTTTCTCCACATACTCTCCAGCATTTCTTGTTGCCTGTTTTTTTGGATAAAAGCCATTTCAACTGGGATGAGATGGTATCTCATTGTAGTTTTGATTTGCATTTCTCTGATGATCAGTGATGTTGAGCACATTTTTATTTGCCTATTTCCCATTTGTATGTCTTCTTTTGAGAAATGTCTATTCAAATCTTTTGCCCATTTATTAATTGGATTATCAGACATTTTTCCTATAGCATTGTTTGAACTCCTTATATATTCTGGTTATTGATTCCTTTTCAGATGGGTAGTTTGCAGATATTTTCTCCTAGTCTGTAGGTTGTCTCTTTACTTTGTTGATTGTTTCCTTTGCTGTGCAGAAGGCTTTTATCTTGATGTGAACCCATTTGTCCCTTTTGTTTTGCTTGCCTGTGCTTACGGGGTATTACTCAAGAAATTTTTGCCCAGACAAATATCGTGGAGATTTTCCCCAATGTTTTCTTGTAGTAATTTCATAATTTGAGGTGTTAAATTTAAGTATTTCATCCATTTTGATTTGATATTTTTATATGGCAAGAAATAGGGGTCTAGTTTCATTCTTCTGCATATGTACCTCCAGTTTTCTCAGCGCCATTCATTGAAGAGACTGTCTTTTCCCCAGTGTATGTTCTTGACATTATTGTCAAAAATGAGTTCACTGTAGGTGTGTGGATTTGTTTCTGTGTTCTCTGTTCTATTCCATTGTTCTGTGTATCTTTTTATGCCAGCATCATGCTCTTTTGGTTACTATAGCTGTGTAGTATAATTTGAAGTCAGGTAATGTGATTCCTTCAGTTTTGTTCTTTTTGCTGAGGATACCTTTGTCTATTCTTGGTCTTTTGTGGTTTCATGTAAATTTTACAATTGTTTTTCTCTATTTCTGTGAAGAATGTCATTGGTTTTGATAGAGATTGCATTGAATCTGTAGATTGTTTTGGGTAGTGTGGGCATTTTAACAATATTGATTCTTCCAATCTATGAACATGGAATATCTTTCCATTTTTTTGTGTCCTCTTTAATTTCTTTCATCAGTGTTTTATAGTTTTCATTGTAGAGATCTTTTATTTCTTTCGTTAAGCTTATTTCTATTTATTTAATTTTATTTGTGGCTTTTGTAAGTGGGATTACTTTGTAAGTGGGATTACTTTTTAAATTTATTTTTCAAATTGTTCACTATTGGCATGTAGAAATGCTACAGATTTTTGTATGTTGATTTCATATCCTGCAACTTTACCAGATTTATCAGTTCTAATGTTTTATTTTTTTTCATGTGTGGAGTCTTTAGTTTTTTTCAAATATAAGATAATATCATCTGTGAACAAGTGTAATTTGACTTTTTCCTTTCAAATTTTTATGCCATTTATTTCTTTCTCTTTTCTGATTGTTCCTGCCAGGACTTCCAGTACTATGTTGAATAACAGTGGTGAAAGTGGGCATCCTTGTTGTGCTCCAGACCTTACAGGAAAGGCTTTCAGTTTTCCTTCATTCCGTATGATACTAGCTGTGGGTCTGTTGTATATGGCTTTTATTATGTTGAGGTATGTTCTTTCTATATACAGTTTTTTGAGGGTTTTTATTATAAAGGGATCTTGAATTTTATCCAGTGCTTGTTCAGCATCAACTGAAATGATTATGTAGTTTTTGTCCTTCATTCTATTGATATGATATGTCACATTGATTGATTTGTGTATATTGAACCATCCATGATTCCCTGGTATAAATCCTAGTTGGTGATGAATAATGATCTTTTTAATGTATTGTTGAATTTGGTTTGCTAATATTTTGTTGAGGATTTTTGTATCAGTATTCATCAGAGATATTGGCCTGTAGTTTCTTTATTTTATGTGTCTTTGTGTGATTTTGGTATGAAGGTAGTACTGGCCTCATATAATGAGTTTGGAAGCAGTCCCTCCTTCTGTATATTATGGAATAGTTTTATTTGGAATGGTATTAGTTTTTTAAATGTTTGGTAGAATTCAGCAGTGAAGCTATCAGGTCACAGGCTTCTCTTTACTGGGAGACTTTATTATGGCTTTAGTCTCTTTGCTTGTTATTGGTCTGTTTAGGTTTTGGATATCTTTATGTTTAGGTCGTTTGTGTTCAGGAATTTATCCGTTTCTTTCACATTTTCCAATTTATTGGCAGATGTTCATAGTAGCCACTAATGGTGCTTTGAATTTTTATGGTATCAGTTGTAATGTCTCCTTTTTCATTTTTGTTTTTCTTTGAGTCATCTTCCCTTTTTCTAGTCTAGCTAAAGTTTTGTCAGTTTCATTTATCTCTTCAAAAAACTGTTTGTTTCATTGATTTTCTTATATTGTTTTCTTCATTTCAAATTCATTTATTTCTGTTCTGATCTTTATTATTTCTTTTACTAATTTTGGGTTCTTAGGTTCAATTTGTTCTTGCTTTCTGGTTCTTTATGATGCATCATTAGGTTATTTATTTGTTGTTTTTCTTCTTTTTTGATGTAGGCCACTTACAGCTATAAATTTCCTTCTTAGTATTGCTTTTGCTGTATCCCCTAGATTTTGGTATGTTGTGCTTCCATTTTCATTTATTTCAAGGAATTTTTAAATTTCCTCCTTAATTTCCTCACTGATCCACTGGGCATTCAGGAGCATATTGTTTAATTTCCATGTGTTTATATAGTATCCAGAATTCCTCTTGTTATTGGTTTCTAGTTATATTTCATTATGGTCAGAAGATGTTTGGTATTATTTCAAGTTTTTTGATGTTTTAAGTCTTGTTTTCTGGCTGGGTGTGGTGTGGTGACTTATGCCTGTAATCCCAGCACTTTAGGAGGCCAAGGCAGGAGGATCGCTTGAGTCCAGGAGTTTGCGAGCAGCCTAAGCAACATAGTGAGACCTCACCACACAAATAAAAATTTAAAAAAGACTTGTTTTGTGACCTAAAATATGGTTTATCCTTGAGAATGGTCCATGTGCTGAGGAAAAGAAAGTGTATTCTGCAGCCATTGGATGAAATGTTCTGTAAATATCTATTAGGTTCATTCGTTCCATAGTGCAGATTAAGTCCCAATGTTTCTTTGTTGATTTTCTGAGAGACCTGTTCAATGCTGAAAGTGGGATGTTATAGTTTTGAGGTCTTTCTCTCTCTTTAGCTCTACTAATGTATATCTGAGTACCCCGCTATTGGGTGCATGTATATTAACAATCATTATATCTATTGCTGAATTGACCCCTTCATCATTACATAATGACTTTCTTTTTCTTTCTTACAGTTTTTGTCTTGAAATCTATTTTGTCTGATAAAAGCATAGTGATTCCTGCTCTTTTTTGTCTTCCATTGGCATGGAATATCTTTTTCTGTCCTTTTATTTTCAGTCTATGTTTATCTTTGTAGTGAAGTATGTTTCTTGTAGGCAACAGATCATTGGGTTTTGTTTTTTCATCCATTCAGCTGCTTTGTTTTTATTGGAGAAATGAGTCCATTTACATTCAGTGTTATTATTCATAAGTAATGACTGACTTCTGCCATTTGTTATTTGTTTTCTGGTTGTTTTGTGATCTTCTTTTCCTTCTTTTTATCCTTCCTGTCTTCCTCTTAGTGAAGGTGATTTTCTCTAGTGGTATGATTTAATTTTTTGCTTTTTTTTGGTATATTTGTTGTTTTCAGTTTTTTAATTTGAGGTTACTATGAGGCTTGCAAATACTATCTTATAATCCATTATTTTAAACTGAAGACAGCTTCACACTGATTGCATAAACAAACAAACACGGAAGAAGAAAACTAATAAAAACTCTATAGTTCAACTTCATCCCTCTGCTTTACAATTTTTTGTTTTTCTTTTTCTTTTCTTTTTTTTTTTTTGAGATGGAGTCTTGCTGTTATTGCTCAGGCTGGAGTGCAATGGTGTGATCTCAGCTCACTGCAACTTCTGCCTCCCAAGTTCAAGTGATTCTCCTGCCTCAGCTTCCCAAGTAGCTGGGATTACAGGTGCCTGCCATCACGTCCAGCTAATTTTTTGTATTTTTAGTAGAGACAGGGTTTCACAATGTTGACCCGGCTGGTCTCGAACTCCTGACCTCAGGTGATCCACCTGACTTAGCCTCCCAAAGTGCTGGGATTACAGGTATGAGCCACCATGCCCAGCCTCTTGTTTTTCTTTATGTCTTATTTTAATGTCCGTGTCTTGAAAAGTTGTAGTTATTGATTTTGATTAGTTTGTTACTTAATCTATTTAAGGTAAGAGTAGTTTGCATACCACAATTACAATGTTGTATTATTCTGTGTTTTTCTGTTTGCTTACTATTATCAATGAGTTTTATACCTTCTGATAATTTCTTCTTGCTTATTAACATCCTTTTCTTTCAGATTGAAGAACTCCCTTTAGCATTTCTTGTAGTACAGGTCTGGTGTTGATGAAATCCCTCAACTTTTGTTTGTCTGAGAAGGTCTTTATTTTCTCCTTTATACTTGAAGGACATTTTTGCTGCATACACTATTCTAGGGTAAAAGGTTTTTTCCTTCAGCATTTTAAATATGTCATGCCACTCTCTGCTAGCTGGTAACATTTCCATTGAAAAGTCTGCTATCAGACGTATTGGAGCTCCATTGTATGTTGTTTCTTTTCTCTTGCTGCTTTTAGGGTCCTTTCTTTATCCTTGATCTTTAGGAGTTTGATTATTAAATGCTTTGAGGTAATTTTCTTTGAGTTAAATCTGTTTGGTGTTCTATAACTATCTTTATTTGAGTGTTGATACCTTTCTCTAGGTTTGGGACATTCTCTGATATTATCCTTTTGAATTAACTCTCTACTCCTATCTCTTTCTCTACCTCCTCTATAAGGCCAGTATCTCTTAGATTTGCCCTTTCGAGGCTATTTTCTAGGTCTTATAGGCATGCTTCATTGTTTTTTATTCTTTTTTCTTTTGTCTCTTCTGACTATTTTCCAATAGGTTGTCTTCAAGCTCACTAATTCTTTCTTCTGCTTGATCTATTTTACTATTAAGAGACTCTGATGCATTCTTTAGTGTGTTAATTGCATTTTTCAACTTCAGAATTTCTGCTTGATTCTAAAAAGAATTTCAGTCTCTTTGTTAAATTTATCTGATAGAATTCTGAATTTCTTCTCTGTGTTATCTTGAACTTCTCTGAGATTCCTCAACACAGCTATTTTGAATTCTCTGTCTGAAAGGTCACATATCTCTGTTTCTCCAGGATTGGTCCCTGGTGCCATATTTCATTCATTTTGTGAGGTCATGTTTTCTAGGATGATCTTGATGCTTGTAAATGTACTTCAGTGTCTCAGCATTTAAGAGTTAGGTGTTTATTGTAATCTTCACAACCTTGGCTTATTCGTGCACATTGTTCTTAAGAAAGTTGTCCAGGTATTCAAAGAGACTTAGGCTTCAAGTCCAATAATGTTGTGGTTTTTGCAGACTTGTAGAGGTACTGCCTTTATGGTCTTGGATAAGATCTGGAAGAATTCTCTGGATTATTAGGCAGAGATTCTTGTTCTTTTCATTTACTGTCTGCTAAACAGATGGAGTCTCTCTCTCTTTCTGTCCTGAGCTGCCTGCCTGGATCTGAGAGTATGGTGATATAAGCGTCCCTGAGGCCACCACCACTGAGACTGTACTGGGTCAGACCTGAAGTCAGCACAGCACTGGGTCTTGCCCAAGGCCCACTGTAACCACTACCTGACTACCACCTATTTTCATTCAAGGCTTTTAGGGCTCTACAATCAGCAGGTGGTGAAGCCAGTCAGGTTTATGTCCTTCCATTCAGGGCAGTAAGTTCCCCCAGGCCCCTGATGGGTCCAGAGATACTGTCTGGGAACCAGGGAGTAGAGTCAAAAACCTTAGACATTTACCTGATGTGCTACTATATTGCAGCTAAGCTGGCAGTCAAACCACAAGGCAAGGTCCTTCCTGCTTTTCCCTCCCCTCTCCATAGGCAGAGGACATCTCTGTATGGCTGCCACCACCACCAGTCCACGGGGGATTCTGCCAGGCCACTGTTGATGTTTACTTAAAGCCCAGGGGGTTTTTGGTCAGCTTGTGGTGAATACTGCCAGGCCTGAGACTCACCCTTCAGGGAAGTGGTCTCCCCTCTGGCCCAAGGCAGGTCCAGAAATGCTGTCCAAGAACTTAGTCCTGGAGTCAGGGACCCCAAGAGCCTGCTTGTTGCTCTACCTTACTGTGGCTGAGCTGATACCTAAGGTGCAAGACAAAGTCTCCTTTCCCTTTCCCTCTGCTTTTCTCAAACAGGAGTCTTTTACCATAAATACCACAGGTGGGAATGTGCTGGGTCATACCTAAAGTCAGCATGTCTCAGGGCCCAAGGACCACCTGGGTATCACTACTTGTTATTCAAGGCCCAAGGGTTCTTTAGTCAGCAGGTGGTGAATCCTGCCAGGTCTGGGTCCTTCCCTTCAAAGCAGCATGTTTTCTTTTGGCCCAGGATGTATCTAGAAGTGTTGTCCCTGAGCTAGGGGCTGGAATGGGGGCCTCATGACTCTGTTCAGTGCTCTGTTCTACTGTGGCTGAACTGGTATTCAAGATGCAAGACACAGTTCTTTTTACCCTTTGCTCTCTTCTCCTTGAGCAGAAGGAAGGTGTCACTTTTGTTACTGTGAGATGCACTGCCTGCGGTTGGGAGAGAGGTGGCGAAAGCCCTCCCTTAACTGTCCCAGGTGGTGTTTCCCTAGGTCCCATGACACCTTAGTCAACTGGCTCTGAGCCTTTCCCAGCACTAGAATTTGCCTAGGAACTGTACTTGTGTCCCAGACTGCCTTTTAAGTTTGTCTAGGATCCTGGAGCACTTTGGCCCATGTGGTGAGACTTGCAGAGAAACTCAAGTTCTCACTGCTGGTACTGGGATAGACAATTCCCCTCTGGCTAAGGATGGTCCAGATGCTCCCCCTGCACCAGTGCTGGCTAAGCTTAGCATGGCTTTACTCTCTGCTGTGACAGGGCAGCCCTGAGTTCCATGTAAAGTCCTCTAGTCACTGTGCTCTCGCTACCCCTAGTGCACAGACTCTGCATTGCATGGTTGCTGCCGGGAAGTGGGCGAGGAATGGAGAAGGGTGGTGTCAGCGATTCAAGTCTGTCTCTCCTGTCCTCTTCAATGTCCCTTTCAGCGATTTGAAGTTGAAACCAGGTACTGTAATTGCTCACCTGATTTTTGTTTCTTCTGAGGGTGCTTTTCTGTATTCACATAGTTGTTAAAAGTTGGTGTTCCTGCAGAGGGGGATGAATGATGTAGGCTTTTATTCTGCTATCTTGCTCCACCCATTTTTAAGGTAATTTCTCTGCATACCTCCCTTCTCTGTGGTACTCTAACCTGCAAATTCAAATTTGAGCCACTTCAGCTTGTTTGAAATCAGATCTTTGTGTTCACAACTCAGTGAGTTGGCTGTGTTCTGTCTTGCTCTGCTGTGTTATGTATGATTCAGGCAGAAAGCCAAGGCAGTTGTGGAGATCACCTTGTTTTCATTTTCTTGGAGCACAGTCCTGTGCTGTTTAGTTTTGAATGCAGTTGTTTCATAAATTTTGTCTAGGGAAGAGAAATCCATATCAGTTATTCTTTCATGGCTAGATACAAAAGTTTCTCCATCCTCTGTCTTTTGTGACATTGATATTTTGGAAGAATCCAGAATTGTTTTGTAGAATGCCCCTTACTTTGGATTTGTCTGATTGTTTCCTCATGATTAGATTCAAGTTAGATATTTTGGCAGGAATTCTAAATATGAAATATTGTGTTGTTAATTTTATTTCTAATAAGTTGACTTGTATGTTTATTCTTAGGCTGTACCACACTATCTTGATTACTATAGCTTTGTGCAGTACAGCTTGAAATTGGGAAGTACAAGTCTTCCAACTTTGTTCTTTTTTCTTTTTCTTTTTTTTAATTACTATTCTGAGTTCTTGAATTCCCATATGAATTTTAGTATCAGCTTTTCATTTCTGGAACAAAATAAAATTGAGATTTTGATAGGGATTTAGTTGAAATTGTAGGTCAGTGTAGGGAGTATTGCCATCTTGACAGTGTTAGGTCTTCCAATCTATGAACATAAAATGTCATTTCCTTTTATTATGTAGATCTTTAATTTTTTACAACGTTTTGTAATTTTAGCAGGCAAGCCTTGCACTTCTTTTGTTGAAAGAAAGAAAAAAATCTTTCTGTTAATTTTATTTTGGATTGTTCATTGCTAGTGTATAGAAAAACAATGGATTTATGTATATTGATCTTGTATACTGTCACATTGCTAAACTGGTTTATCAGTTTTAGCAGTTTATTTGTGGATTCTTTCATATGATCGATTGATTGATTGATCAAGATATCATTTGCACATACGTATAGTTTTACTTCTTCCTTTCCAATCTGGAAACATTTTATTTCAATTTCTTGCCTAATTTTCCTGGCTAGAACTGCCTGTACAATACTAAATAGAAGGGGCAAGAGTGGAATTCTTGTCTTTCTGATCCTAGAGAGAAGGCATTAAGTCTTCTAACCTGAAGTATGATGTTAGCTTTGATTTTTCATAGATGCTCTTTATCAGGTTGAGTTCACTTCTATTTCTGTTTGTTGAGTACTTTTATCATGAAAGGATATGATTTTTTCAAATGTATAGTGTTAGTAGTATCGAAATAAGTTAAGGTATGTTTTGTTTTTGCTTTCATTCATCTCAAAGTATTGTAAAATTTCCTTTGTGATTTTTTGACCCATTGATTAGGAGTGTGTTATTTAATTTTGAAATATTTGTGAATTTCCCAAATTTCCTTCTGATGTTAATCTTTAATTTCATTCCACTATGATTGGAGAATATACTTTGTGTGACTTCAGTACTTTTAAAGTTATCTAGGGTTATTTTATGGCCTAATGTGGTCTGTCCTGGAGAGTATACACTTGAGAAGAATCTTTATTCTGTTTTTGGGTGGAACATTCTATAGATATCTGTTTGGTCTAGATGATTTATACTGCTGCTCAAGTCTTGTGTTTCCTTACTGATTTTCTGACTAGTTGTTCTATTCATTATTGAAATTGGGGCAGTGCAGTCTCCAACTATCATTGTTGAATTGTGTATTTTTCTTTAATTATCTTAGCTTTTGCTTCATGTATTTTGGAGTTCTGCAATTAGGTCTGTGTAAGTTTATAGCTCTGATATCTTCCTGATGGAAGACATTGTAGCATTCTTTGTCTTAGCAGCAATTTTGTCCAGTTGTATGCTGTTTGCATGGTATACATTTTTCTTTCCTGTTGCTTTCAACCCATTTGTGTCTTTGAATAATGTAAAGTGAGTCCCTTGTAAACAACATATAGATAGGTCATGTTTTTAAAATCCATTCTACCAGTCTCTGGCTTCTGATTGGGATGTTTAATCTATTTACATTTAATATAATTACTTATGAAGTAGCATTTTACATCTGTCACTTTGTTACGTTGTATTAGTCTGTTCTCATGCTGCTAATAAAGACATACCCGAGACTAGATAATTTATAAAGGAAAGAGGTTTAATTGACTCACAGTTCCACGTGGGCTGGGGAGGCCTCACAATCATGGCTGAAGATGAATGAGGAGCAAAGTCACGTCTTACATGGCGGCAGGCAAGAGAGAGCTTGTGCAGGGGAACTCCCATTTATAAAACCATCAAATCTTGTGAGACTTACTCACTACCATGAGAACAGTATAGGAGAAAGCATCCTTATGATTCAGTTATCTCCACCTGGCTGTGCCCTTGACATGTGGGGATTATTACAATTCAAGGTGAGATTTGGATGGGGACACCGCCAAGCTATATCATTCTGCCCTGCTCCTGGTACCAAAATCTGTATTAGTCAGCATTCTCCTGAGAGACAGGACTAATAGGATAGATGTATATATGAAAGGGAATTTATTAAGGAGTATTGACTCACATGATCACAAGGTAAATCCTGTAATAGGCCACCTGCAAGCTGAGTAGCAAGGAAGCCAGTACACGTCCCAAAACCTCAAAAGTAGGGAAGCCAACAGTGCAGCCTTCAGTCTGTGGCCAAAGGCCCGAGATCCCCTGGCAAATCACTGGTGTAGGTCCAAGAGTCCAAAAGCTGAAGAACTTGGAGTCTGATGTTTGAAGGCAGGAAGCATCCAGCATGGGAGAAAGATGGAGGCCAGAAGACTTAGCTAGTCTAGTCTTTCACTTTCCTCTGTGTGCTTTTATCCTAGCTGTGCTGGCAGCTGATTAGATGGTACTCACCCAGATTGAGGGTGGATGTGCCTCTCTTAGGCCACTGACTCAAATGTTGATCTCCTTTGGCAACACCCTCACAGACACACCCAGGAAAAATACTTTGCATCCTTCAATCCAGTCAAGTTGACACTCAGTATTAACTATCACATACATGTTTTCTATATGTTTTCCTTCTCTTTTCATTTCCTGCCTTTTTGTGTGTTAAATAGTTATTTTCTAGCATACCTTTAAGACTTCCTTGTTTCTTCTACTAGACATTTTTTAGTTATCTTTATAGTGGTTGCCCTGGGTATTACAATTTATATCTTAACTTGAGACAAAGTAGTTAGGTTTAATCCTAATTCAGTTCAAATAGTACACAAAAACTTTACTCCAATATACCTTCATTTCCTTTTTCCTCTACCTCACTGTCGTAATACTGTTGTCATACAAATTACATCTATTTTATGCAATTGTCTTTTTAAACATATAGGAGAAAAGAGTTAATAACCAAAATATTTTTATACTGTTTTTATAACACCTATGTAGTTACATTTACAAATATTTTTTATTTTGTGTAGATTCAAGTGATTATCCACTTTCCATTCATTTCAGCCTAAAAGATTCTCTTTAATATAACTTAGAGAGCCAGTGACAGATTCTCTGTTTTTGTTTATCTGGTAATGTCTTAATTTCACCTTCATTTTTTGTCTTGGTTAAAAATTTTTTATTTTTAATTTTGCAGGTACATGGTAGGTGTATATATATTTTTGGGGTACATAAGATGTTTTGATACAGGTATGCAATGTGAAATAAGCACATCATGGAGAATGGGATATCTATTCTCTTAAGCGTTTATTGCCTTTTTTTTTTTTTTTTTTTTTTGAGATGGGGTCTTGCTGTGTCATCCAGGCTGGAATGTAGTAGCATAGCCTTGATCTCCAGGGCTCAGGTGATCCTCCCACCTCAGCCTCCTGAGTAGCTGGGACTACAGGCGTGTGCCATCACACCCAGCTTATTTTTAAATTTTTTGTAGAGATGGGGCCTCTTTACATTGCCAGGCTGGTCTTCAATTCCTGGAATCAAACAATCCTACTGTCTCAGCCTCCCAAAGTGCTGGGATTACAGGCATGAGCCACCATGCCCTGTCTTCTAGAAGTCTTTTTACAGATTCATTTAAGTAGATGATTATGTGAACTGCAGATAAAGACTGTTTTAGTTTTTCATTTCTTCATCCATATGCACTTTTACACACTCTCTCTTCTCTTCTCTCCCTTTGCCATACTCCCACCACCTTATTGCATTGGCTAAGAGCTTCAGTACAATGTTGAATAGAAGCAGTAAGAGTGAATATCTTCATTTTGTTGCTGTTACTAAGGAGAAAGCATTCAATCTTTTACCAGCAAATAGAATGTTAATTGTAAGAGTTTTGTAAATAACACTATTAACAGAAGATATTTTAAAATATCAATTTAAAATATGAAGCCAACTTCATACTTGAACATGAAAGTAGATTGGGAGCAAAAAGAAAAGAAAGATGCTTTAAAGCTACTGAAGACATCATGAGTAAATCGGAATTCAAGAAAATTTAGTCATTCTCTTCCTAGTGAGTAAGCACTTAAAATACACCTTGAGAGAGACGTATTTTTATGTTTATTCCTAAACCATGGTAGATGAATTTTCCCAGTATTTATTACTTTTTTCTACTTCTATTCTTGTTAGTTTACTTGTTTTAGTAATAAAATTATGACTTGTCACTGAAATTTTCCTCTAACTCACATATATTTTTATTCTGCATGCATTACTCTGTTTGACATATTTCAGTATATCCTCTTTTAACTTCCCAATTAAAATAAATGATCTATTTGTATTTATAAAAATCTTGAAATAGTGAACTAAAATTTATGTTATTAAAATTAGAAGAGAGTATATTTGTAAAAGCTACTGTTTATCATCAGATATCTTTTGCCCATTATCTGAAGACAGATGTTCTCAGAAACGCTGGGCATTTGCAGGAAATGCATGTATGCTGTTGCTGGAATATCCTCTGTCTGTCTGAAGTAGTCCTGCTTTTGGGCTTGCCTTTTCTCTGTTCTTCAAACATTACAAATTACTCTTCATGCAAAACAGCACTATAATTCAGATAAAAGTTTTAGAACTTGAAATGCAGATTTGTATTTCAAGTAAATAATGTTCTAGTTCTAAGTATGTGTCATTTTACATGAATATCCAGACTCCTGTCTAAAATAATAACTGGATTCTTTTCAAGGTTATTATTCACCAAGGAAAGTCACCTCTCTTACATTTTTACCATTCTTGCAGGTGTGTAGCCTGGACATATACACGTCTGCTTATTTGCAATATCTCTTCCCAGAGAAACAATGAAGTACACTTAACTTAGTTCATATATAGAAGTTAAAGAGGATTGAAGATTATAGGAAATGTAACAATGTGAATAGATTGCATTTTATTAGAAGTTTGTTTTAAACAACGAGGTAGCCAGATTTGTCTTTTTTTGAGATGGAGTCTTGCTGTATCACCCAGGCTGAAGTCCAGTGGCGCGATCTCAGCTCACTGCAACCTCTGCCTCCTGGGTTCAAGTGATTCTCCTGCCTCAGCGTCCTGAATAGCTGGGACTACAGGTGTGTGCCACCACGCCCAGCCAATTTTTGTATTTTTAGTAGAGATGGGATTTCACCATGTTGGCCAGACTAGTCTCGAATTTCTTGGCCAGGCTGGTCTCGAACTCCTGACCTTGTGATCTGCCCACCTCAGCCTCCCAAAGTCCTGGGATTACAGGCATGAGCCACCACGCCCGGCCTGAACATTTTTGTCTTAAGTCCTAACCTGTTGTGTTCTACCTACCTAGGAAAACTTGCTACCTCTCAAATTTAGTATGCTTAAAGCCAGTCTCTGCTACTTTCCTATCAAAACAAAGTTTCTCAGCTTTCCTGTTTTGGCCAAAGGCATTCTCCAAGTTCCCTAAGTTCAAAAATTGGTTATGAAGAATAAGAGATAGTATTCTTTCACGTCGTTGCTGTCATCCTGCCTTGTCATAAAAGCTTCTAAATCTTCAGTCTCTCCTTTCCAAGTCAATGTAATCATTACCAGATTGTTCCAAAGCAGTGTTTTAGCCATGTCAACCCCTTATTCAAGTGCCTACTGTGAACTCTTGACTGAGGAGACCACAAGTCTACTTTTCTATAGAGCCTTCAGGGTACTGCACAATGTCTTTTTTTCTCTCTCTTCTCACTTCTGACTGTCCAACAATAAACACTAGTAGCAATGGCAATAAACATAACTCTTACTTAGTATGTGCCAGGTAATGTTTAAGTACTGTTTTAAGTGTTTTTCATATATTAAATTATTTAATCCTCAGATTAAACAATAATAAATGTGTATATTGTAATACTAGTAATATAGACATTAAATCACTTGCATGTCTAATAGAAGCAGGATTTGAGCCCAGGTAGTCTAGTTCCCAGAGTCTGTACTTTTAACTAATCTGCTGTTCTGCCTTTCAGTAACACTCTTCTTTAAGTCAGGTCACTAAGTTTTTTGTTTTGTTTTGTTTTAAATGTGTCTTTTAACATACCATTTGCCCTGTTGTAGCTCTCTTCTTCCCATATGAAAAAATATCCCCACCTTTTCCCACTGTTAACCAGAATTTCCTGTTTTTATTGAGGTGTGATTCAAGTCTCATAAAATCTGTCATAGGTATTTCATCCCACAGCCTTTTTCCCTCTAAGTTTCTATCAGCTCTTCCCACAATATTTTAACACATTTCTTCTTGGCTTGTGTTGTTTTGTTTATAGGTTTTATTTTGCCCACAAGATTTTGAGATTAATGTTATCTGCATCTTGATGCTTTCTCAGTTCAATTCCTCTTTCTAGACATTTGTAAAATGTTACATAAGGTTAATGATCCTGGGCCTCATCCTGATCCATTGGACAACCCCATGCTTCTCTATCTAACCGGACAAAGCAGTGTTTAAATTTCAGCTCTGCCTAAGTGTGACCTTAGGGTAGTTACATTTACCCATCTTTCCTCATTTCTAAACGGTAGAAAAGAATATCTACATTGTGGAGTTGTATTGAATATTAGAGATAATATGTATAAAGCACTAGCTCACAGAGGTTTCTTTTTAAAAGGTCTCTATTCATGATCATCTCAACAGCATAATCATCTCTATTTTCTTATAAGGCATGTTTTATTAGTGTCAGTATTATAAATTTGTTCAGGCTAGAAATAAGATGAATTATTGTGTTGTTCCCAGGGTTCCTTTTAGAACCTGTCTTATTGAAGACTCTTCTATTAGCAGTCTGCTATCTTCTGACAGACTGGCTATTTATAATAACAAGCCAACAGTTCCATTATTTCTTTAAACCTCTTGGTTAGGTGCCACCTGGTCTATATAATTTAGTTGCATGTAATTTGTTTATTGGATGTAAAATACTCGGTGCATTTACCACAATTTGAGCTAATAGCTCTGGTCGGTCTCCTTAAAAAGGCAGATTGCCAATACAATTCAGAAGGCTTTATAATGTAGTTTTCAGTTTTGATGGCTGTTTGGGATTTAGATTTGTTCACTGTGCATGCTTTGTTTCATGAATCTTTAAGTTCTTTGCTTCCATCTGACACCATGTGTTTGAGGTTGCATTTTATGAATGGGAAACTTTGCAAATGCTTACTAAATGATTTAAAATTTATTTCTGCCTCATGTGTTCTTAAAAATACCAGCTGCTGCTTAGTTGAAAATGTAATTTAATTTGACTGACACATGAGTTTTATAGTTCATAAACATGGATGTATTTTCCTTGTTTGTATTCATAAGCCTGTTAGTCCATATGTTAATGTGTTCTTTGATTTAATTTCATTTCTTTATTTTAAAAATCAATAAAAACAACAACAAAAACCTTGGGAAAGCCTTCATACTTGCTACATTTTTGAAAACATGCTTCTATTTTTTGGAGATCACACTTATGTCTACAGAATTTCTTCCCATTTTAGTGGTTTCCTAAGGTTTCTATTTTAGGAGTTTTATTATTATATTAACAGAGAACAGCTTTTGATATTGATATAATTTTGTACTGTATTTATAGAAACAAGTGCATTTTGGATGTGTGAAAGACATATTTTCTCCTAAGTTGCTTGGTACAGTTTTAAAAGCCTAATTGCTAGATTTAGTTAAACGTGGTAGACTGTTATAAATCCATTCATGTATATTGATGATTCTTAATAATTTGAGAGCGAGAAAGCCTCTTGCAAGATTATTACTTTGTCTCTTCTCTCCAGAAAAGTTTATATGTAGACAACCGCAGATTTAAGGACCCCCTGAAGACCTGTTTGGGAATTGGGATAGTACAGGTGTCCCCAAGCCCCTAGCCGTGGTCCCGTACCTGTTAGGAAACGGGCCACGTGGCAGGAGGTGAGCGGTGGGCCAGCAAGCATTACTGCCTGAGCTCTTCCTCCTGTCAGATCAGTGGTACATTAGATTCTCATAGGAGCGTGAACCCTATTCTGAACTGTGCATGCAAGGGACCTAGGTTGCACGCTTCTTACGAGAATTGAACTAATTCCTGATGATCTGAGATGGAACAGTTTCATTCTGAAGCTATTCCCCCAGTGGAAAAGTTGTCTTCCACAAAAGCAGTGCCTGGTGCCAAAAAGGTTGGGGACCCCTGGGGTATGACATGTATATGTGTAAGTATAAGACACTATATAAGATCTTGAAGAAAAATATAAATAGATTAATATAAATACTCTAAGCAGGGAGCAATTAATATAGGTACATGTGGCACAGGGGTACAGGACAGGGCAAGCTTCATGGAGATGATGGAATTTGAAGTACTGATAGGCATTCAGAAGACAAAGCCAGTTCTATACAGGGTCAAGAAAGCAACTGACCTGTTTGGCTACCCATGAGTACTGAAATTTCCTTAAGGATAATGACTTTCTGATTGACCCTCGAGTTCCACATTGTGCCTAGTATGGATACAGTTATCTTACTCATTATGTAAGCTCAGCAAATACTTGCTGAATTCAGCCACAGTTTTTACTCATTGTTGTGGTTTCTGAGACCACTTTTCTCTGTGTTCTAACATGTTGCATGTTTGCCTTCATACATATTTTTATTCAGGGAAAAAAGTTAAATTATGTAATTTCAATGACTATGTGCTTTGATTGGCTTTAAAAAGAAATTTAAAACTTAAGTTTTGTATTAGCAGGAAACAGCTTTTGATATTGGTCTAATTTTATATTTCTTAAATTGTGTCTTTGGCAACAGTTACTTTTTCGGTGTGGAAAGAAACATTTCTCCTCAGTTCCTTGGTTAGCTTTTAGGGAAAAGTTAAAATGGTCATGAAAGCATCAGATAAACTAATAGTAACCCCAACTGAGTATACTTTTGTTTAAATAAAAGCCAAGTGAAGTCTGTACTGCCATGGTAATATAATGCAGAAATAATAAGTTAATATATGTAACAAATAATCAAGGTTTATAGACTACATTCTTAAGAGATTATTTTTTTCCTCCCTTTGGAAAGTAGTGATATTTAAGGGGAAGAGGGTGTGGGGGACTGGCATTTTCTCAACATTCATAGTTGGATAACAAAATCCACCTAAAAATAAAACATGTACTCATATGCAAAAATGCTAAACTTACTTTTTTGATTATTGACCTTTCTTTGCACAACTCTAAAACATACTTGTCACAGTTTTGTTGACTGGTGATTTCTTGCCACTCCTACATTAGAGCAGTAAGTCCTGTGCCAACAAACAATTTATATTATTTTAGTTTTTTAAAAAATCACTTTCTGCCTGATTTTATCTCCTGTGTTTATAATGTTATAATATGAGCTATTAATTTAAGCACATTAAAAAAATACATTTAATTGATTCAAGTAATATTTAATACTGGCCTACCCTGTGTCAGGCTGTTTCATAGGTGCTATGGAGGCTATAAGATGAACAAAGTATTAATTTTTTGGGGCAGTCATAGCTCCTACAGATTTAGTTTTTTTCAGTAATAGGATAATATTATTCTGATTTATCCACACTGTTGTCTCTTTCAGAACTCTAACTTGAATTGGTGGGATAGTTTTAGAGAAGTCAAGAATAATGTAGAAAAGAATTTTTCTCTGTGCCAAGTCAACTGACCTGACTGGGGTTGAATATGTAGACCTCATTTCTCTTACCTAGCTTTCAGATCCAGAGTCTGAATAATTGCACATCCTTTTTACATTTGGGAACTTGACTCTTTGGGCTTTCCCTGGCCCTTTGGAACATGACTCAGGTTTTATTTTTATTGAATTATAGCAGAGTGTTGAATCATTATAATGCTGATAACTAAAATGGAATTAATATTAGACTTGGAAATTCTTCTAAAAAATTAATATGCCTGTTTCTTAAAAACACTTAACACTCAAACACTCTGAGACATACCGTTATGGAATGCTCATAAGGTAATGTATTTCAAGAGTTTCTTACTATCATTAGTATCCAGAACTATATATACTCAAAAGTATTTCAAGTATTCAAAACTATGTATATGTATGTTTGCCCTCCTAATTTTTATTTTATTCAACCAATATGCAAATAATGATCTATCTGATCCTTCATTTTTGCTAATAGTATAAAGGTCATACAATAAGTAGTTTAGGTCTGGGTTTATTTTTACTTATAACAGAATATTATTTTTAAAGTGAGATGTAATAACATGTTTTGACACTTTCCAGATCTTTCATGTAAGAAAATTCTGCCACATATCCAACTATATTCTTTTTTTTAAACATTTTTTTTATGTTTTTATTATTACTATACTTTAAGTTTTAGGGTACATGTGCACAATGTGCAGGTTAGTTACATATGTATACATGTGCCATGCTGGTGTGCTGCACCCATTAACTCGTCATTTAGCAATAGGTATATCTCCTAATGCTATCCCTCCCCCCTCCCCCAACCCCACAACAGTCCCCAGACTGTGACATTCCCCTTCCTGTGTCCATGTGTTCTCATTGTTCATTTCCCATCTATGAGTGAGAACATGCGGTGTTTGGTTTTTTGTCCTTGCGATAGTTTACTGAGAATAATGATTTCCAATTTCATCCATGTCCCTACAAAGGACATGAACTCATCATTTTTTATGGCTGCATAGTATTCCGTGGTGTATATGTGCCACATTTTCTTAATCCAGTCTATCATTGTTGGACATTTGGGTTGGTTCCAAGTCTTTGCTATTGTGAATAATGCCGCAATAAACATATGTGTGCATGTGTCTTTATAGCAGCATGATTTATAGTCCTTTGGGTATATACCCAGTAATGGGATGGCTGGGTCAAATGGTATTTCTAGTTCTGGATCCCTGGGGAATCGCCACACTGACTTCCACAATGGTTGAACTAGTTTACAGTCCCACCAACAGTGTAAAAGTGTTCCTATTTCTCCACATCTTCTCCAGCACCTGTTGTTTCCTGACTTTTTAATGATTGCCATTCTAACTGGTGTGAGACGATATCTCATTGTGGTTTTGATTTGCATTTCTCTGATGGCCAGTGATGATGAGCATTTTTTCATGTGTCTTTTGGCTGCATAAATGTCTTCTTTTGAGAAGTGTCTGTTCATGTCCTTCGCCCACTTTTTGATGGAGTTGTTTGTTTTTTTCTTGTAAATTTGTTTGAGTTCATTGTAGATTCTGGATATTAGCCCTTTGTCAGATGAGTAGGTTGCGAAAATTTTCTCCCATTTTGCAGGTTGCCTGTTCACTCTGATGGTAGTTTCTTTTGCTGTGCAGAAGCTCTTTAGTTTAATTAGATCCCATTTGTCAATTTTGGCTTTTGTGGGCATTGCTTTTGGTGTTTTAGACATGAAGTCCTTGCCCATGCCTGTGTCCTGAATGGTAATGCCTAGGTTTTCTTCTAGGGATTTTATGGTTTTAGGTCTAACATTTAAGTCTTTAATCCATCTTGAATTAATTTTTGTATAAGGTGTAAGGAAGGGATCCAGTTTCAGCTTTCTACATATGGCTAGCCAGTTTTCCCAGCACCATTTATTAAATGGGGAATCCTTTCCCCATTGCTTGTTTTTCTCAGGTTTGTCAAAGATCAGATAGTTGTAGATATGTGGCATTATTTCTGAGGGCTCTGTTCTGTTCCATTGATCTATATCTCTGTTTTGGTACCAGTACCATGCTGTGTTGGTTACTGTAGCCTTGTAGTATAGTTTGAAATCAGGTAGTGTGATGCCTCCAGCTTTGTTCTTTTGGCTTAGGATTGACTTGGCGATGCAGGCTCTTTTTTGGTTCCATATGAACTTTAAAGTAGTTTTTGCCAATTCTGTGAAGAAAGTCATTGGTAGCTTATGGGGATGGCATTGAATCTATAAATTACCTTGGGCAGTATGGCCATTTTCACAATATTGATTCTTCCTACCCATGAGCATGGAATGTTCTTCCATTTGTTTGTATCCTCTGTTATTTCATTGAGCAGTGGTTTGTAGTTCTCCTTGAAGAGGTCCTTCACGTCCCTTGTAAGTTGGATTCCTAAGTATTTTATTCTCTTTGAAGCGATTGTGAATGGGAGTTCACTCATGATTTGGCTCTCTGTTTGTCTGTTATTGGTGTATAAGAATGCTTGTGATTTTTGTCCATTGATTTTGTATCCTGAGACTTTGCTGAAGTTGCTTATCAGCTTAAGGAGATTTTGGGCTGAGACAATGGGGTTTTCTAGATATACAATCATGTCGTCTGCAAACAGGGACAATTTGACTTCCTCTTTTACTAATTGAATACCCTTTATTTCGTTCTCCTGCCTAATTGCCCTGGCCAGAACTTCCAACACTATGTTGAATAGGAGTGGTGAGAGAGGGCATCCCTGTCTCGTGCCAGTTTTCAAAGGGAATGCTTCCAGTTTTTGCCCATTCACTATGATATTGGCTGTGGGTTTGTCATAGATAGCTCTTATTACTTTGAGATATGTCCCATCAGTACCTAATTTATTGAGAGTTTTTAGCATGAAGGGTTGTTGAATTTTGTCAAAGGCCTTTTCTGCATCTATTGAGATAATCATGTGGTTTTTGTCTTTGGTTCTGTTTATATGCTGGATTACATTTATTGATTTGCGTATATTGAACCAGCCTTGCATCCCAGGGATGAAGCCCACTTGATCATGGTGGATAAGCTTTTTGATGTGCTGCTGAATTCAGTTTGCCAGTATTTTATTGAGGATTTTTGCATCAATGTTCATCAGGGCTATTGGTCTAAAATTCTCTTTTTTGGTTGTGTCTCTGCCTGGCTTTGGTGTCAGGATGATGCTGGCCTCATAAATTGAGTTAGGGAGGATTTCCTCTTTTTCTATTGATTGGAATAGTTTCAGAAGGAATGGTACCAGTTCCTCCTTGTACCTCTGGTAGAATTCGGCTGTGAATCCATCTGGTCCTGGACTCTTTTTTGGTTGGTAAGCTATTGATTATTGCCACAATTTCAGATCCTGTTATTGGTCTATTCAGAGATTCAACTTCTTCCTGGTTTAGTCTTGGGAGAGTGTATGTGTTGAGGAATTTATCCATTTCTTCTAGATTTTCTAGTTTATTTGCGTAGAGGTGTTTGTAGTATTCTCTGATGGTAGTTTGTATTTCTGTGGGATTGGAGGTGATATCCCCTTTATCATTTTTTATTGCATCTATTTGATTCTTCTCTCTTTTTTTCTTTATTAGTCTTGCTAGCAGTCTATCAATTTTGTTGATCCTTTCAAAAAACGAGCTCCTGGATTCATTAATTTTTTGAAAGGTTTTTTTTGTCTCTATTTCCTTCAGTTCTGCTCTGATTTTAGTTATTTCTTGCCTTCTGCTAGCTTTTGAATGTGTTTGCTCTTGCTTTTCTAGTTCTTTTAATTGTGATGCTAGGGTGTCAATTTTGGATCTTTCCTGCTTTCTCTTGTGGGCATTTAGTGCTATAAATCTCCCTCTACACACTGCTTTGAATGTGTCCCAGAGATTCTGGTATGTTGTGTCTTTGTTCTCGTTGGTTTCAAAGAACATCTTTATTTCTACCTTCATTTCATTATGTACCCAGTAGTCATTCAGGAGCAGGTTGTTCAGTTCCCATGTAGTTGAGCAGTTTAGAGTCAGTTTCTTAATCCTGAGTTGTAGTTTGATTGCACTGTGGTCTGAGAGACAGTTTGTTATAATTTCTGTTCTTTTACATTTGCTGAGGAGAGCTTTACTTCCAACTATGTGGTCAATTTTGGAATAGGTGTGGTGTGGTGCTGAAAAAAATGTATATTCTGTTGTTTTGGGGTGGAGAGTTCTGTAGATGTCTATTAGGTCCGCTTGGTGCAGAGCTGAGTTCAATTCCTGGGTATCCTTGTTAACTTTCTGTCTCATTGATCTGTCTAATGTTGACAGTGGGGTGTTAAAGTCTCCCATTATTACTGTGTGGGAGTCTAAGTCTCTTTGTAGGTCACTCAGGACTTGTTTTATGAAGCTGGGTGCTCCTGTATTGGGAGCATATATATTTAGGATAGTTAGCTCTTCTTGTTGAATTGATCCCTTTACCATTATGTCATGGCCTTGTCTGTTTTGATCTTTATTGTTTTAAAGTCCGTTTTATCAGAGACTAGGATTGCAACCCCTGCCTTTTTTTGTTTTCCATTTGCTTGGTAGATCTTCCTCCATCCTTTTATTTTGAGCCTATGTGCGTCTCTGCACGTGAGATGGGTTTCCTGAATACAGCACACTGATGGGTCTTGACTCTTTATCCAATTTGCCAATCTGTGTCTTTTAATTGGAGCATTTAGTCCATTTACATTTAAAGTTAATACTGTTATGTGTGAATCTGATCCTGTCATTATGATGTTAGCTGGTTGTTTTGCTCATTAGTTGATGCAGTTTCTTCCTAGTCTCGATGGTCTTTACATTTTGGCATGATTTTGCAGTGGCTGGTACCGGTTGTGCCTTTCCATGTTTAGCGCTTCCTTCAGGAGCTCTTTTAGGGCAGGCCTGGTGGTGACAAAATCTCTCAGCATTTGCTTGTCTGTAAAGTATTTTATTTCTCCTTCACTTATGAAGCTTAGTTTGGCTGGATATGAAATTCTGGGTTGAAAATTCTTTTCTTTAAGAATGTTGAATATTGGCCCCCACTCTCTTCTGGCTTGTAGGGTTTCTGCCGAGAGATCCACTGTTAGTCTGATGGGCTTCCCTTTGTGGGTAACCCGACCTTTCTCTCTGGCTGCCCTTAACATTTTTTCCTTCATTTTAACTTTGGTGAATCTGACAGTTATGTGTCTTGGAGTTGCTCTTCTCAAGGAGTACCTTTGTGGCGTTCTCTGTATTTCCTGAATCTGAATGTTGGCCTGCCTTGCTAGATTGGGGAAGTTCTCCTGGATAATATCCTGCAGAGTGTTTTCCATCTTGGTTCCATTCTCCCTGTCACTTTCAGGTACACCAATCAGACATAGATTTGGTCTTTTCACATAGTCTCATATTTCTTGGAGGTTTTGTTCGTTTCTTTTTATTCTTTTTTCTCTAAACTTCCTTTCTCGCTTCATTTCATTCATTTCATCTTCCATCACTGATACCCTTTCTTCCATTTGATCGCATTGGCTCCTGAGGCTTCTGCATTCTTCATGTAGTTCTCAAGCCTTGGCTTTCAGCTCCATCAGCTCCTTTAAGCACTTCTCTGTATTGGTTATTCTAGTTATACATTCGTCTAAATTTTTTTCAAAGTTTTCAACTTCTTTGCCTTTCGTTTGAATTTCCTCCTGTAGCTCAGAGTAGTTTGATCGTCTGAAGCCTTCTTCTCTCAACTCGTCAAAGTCATTCTCCGTCCAGCTTTGTTCCGTTGCTGGTGAGGAACTGCGTTCCTTTGGAGGAGGAGAGGCGCTCTGCTTTTTAGAGTTTCCAGTTTTTCTGCTCTGTTTTTTCCCCATCTTTGTGGTTTTATCTACTTTTGGTCTTTGATGATGGTGATGTACAGATGGGTTTTTGGTGTGGATGTCCTTTCTGTTTGTTAGTTTTCCTTCTAACAGACAGGACCCTCAGCTGCAGGTCTGTTGGAGTTTGCTAGAGGTCCACTCCAGACCCTGTTTGCTTGGGTATCAGCAGCGGTGTCTGCAGAACCTCGGATTTTCATGATCTGCGAATGCTGCTGTCTGATCGTTCCTCTGGAAGTTTTGTCTCAGAGGAGTACCCAGCCGTGTGAGGTGTCAGTCTGCCCCTACTGGGGGGTGCCTCCCAGTTAGGCTGCTGGGGGTCAGGGGTCAGGGACCCACTTGAAGAGGCAGTCTGCCCGTTCTCAGATCTCCAGCTGCGTGCTGGGAGAACCACTGCTCTCCTCAAAGCTGTCAGACAGGGACATTTAAGTCTGCAGAGGTTACTGCTGTCTTTTTGTTTGTGCCCTGCCCCCAGAGGTGGAGCCTACAGAGGCAGGCAGGCCTCCTTGAGCTGTGGTGGGCTCCACCCAGTTCAAGCTTCCCCGCTGCTTTGTTTACCTAAGCGAGCCTGGGCAATGGCGGGCACCCCTCCCCCAGCCTCATTGCCGCCTTGCAGTTTGATCTCAGACTGCTGTGCTAGCAATCAGCGAGACTCCATGGGCGTAGGACCCTCCGAGCCAGGTGCGGGATATAATCTGCTGGTGCGCCATTTCCTAAGCCCATGGGAAAAGCACAGTATTCGGGTGGGAGTGGCCCGATTTTCCAGGTGCCGTCTGTCACCCCTTTCCTTGACCAGGAAAGGGAACTCCCTGACCCCTTGTGCTTCCCGAGTGAGGCAATGCCTCACGTTGCTTCAGCTGGCGCACCTCCTGTCCTATGCCCACTGTTTGGCACTCCCTAGTGAGATGAAGCCGGTACCTCAGATTGAAATGCAGAAATCACCTGTCTTCTGCGTCGCTCACGCTGGGAGCTGTAGACTGGAGCTGTACCTATTCGGCCATCTTGGCTCTCACATCCCAACTATATTCTTAGGGTGCAAAGATTACTATTTTGGAGGCTAGCTTTAGGAAAGATCAAATAGCTAGATAGAACCAGAGTAAGCAACTTCAGCCTGCAGGTATTTTTAATTTTTTAAAAAGCTTTGTAAAGGAATTTTACAGAATATTTTGGATGATCAAGCTAGTGATATGAATTGGTTTTATCTGACTTATTTCTGTGTGTTAGGTATGGTATTAAGTATTTTTAAAATATTATTTTACATATGACAAGAATATTGTCATTCTCATTTCAAAGGTTAGGAAACTGAGGGTTACAAAAGAAGTAGTTTGCTTAAGTTCATCCCACTAATTCATGGCAGAGGTGGGAATTGAATGCTCAAGGTCTGGTAACTCCTAAGCCTGATTATAGCAAGTTTCTACCTCTTTAGAGCAAAACAGATTTATTGCTTTGGGTCCTTTTAATGTTTTAGCTTGTATCCTCATCCTTTATTTACTTCAATAAGTTTTTATAATCAATTGTAAAACATCTATATGTCTCAAGAGCATACCTGAGATTTACTTCTATGTATGTTCATAATCTAGTCCTAGGTATATAGTATAGACTTGCTGATTTATAGAGTTGAGGGACACTGTGACAAACCACTGTCTTCCTTATAACATGATTTTTTTTTTTTTTTTTTGATTTGCAGGTTTTAAATGCACAGAGAGCAGGATACAAGGCAGCCATAGTTCACAATGTTGATTCTGATGACCTCATTAGCATGGGATCCAACGACAGTAAGTACAGGTATCACTTTTCTTCTCTCCTGTTTGACAGATCATTTGTAACTAAAAATTAACAGGATTTTCCTTCTCTCATTTTCTTTTTAAAAAGCAAAATTTCTTCTCTTTCAGATAATCCCTCATTCTTAACTCTCTTCGGGTGATTTTATTCGTAGTAGAGATGAAAATGACTTTCTTTTCTGAACAGGTTTTTTTTTAAACATACGTGTTTTATTTATTGATATTTTGTTAAAAACCAAAGTGGGGGAAACAGCTTTAATAGGGATAAACATGCTGAGTTAAGAATGCCATAGAAGGCGTTTTGTAATTTATTTAGAGATTCACAGCATTATTTTAGGGTATGCACATATACTAAGTAGCTGCTATAATCTGCTGGAATTCCAAAGCCACATACTTGTGCTTCCTTATACCAGTTGGTTATTAGCCCTTTGTCATACATTGGCATGTTCATAGTTTTTCATTTCAGATGGGAATGTCTTTCCTGACTCTCTACTAATTATTAGCTTGTAGGGAAAAACGAGCCAATTTTAGTGGCATAACTGGCTGTAATAAGATACTGACTTTTAAGCTGTACGCCTCACTTAATGTAGTTTCTATTACTCAGGGCACTATGGGGTTTTATCAAAACCTTTCTAATTGATACTAAGATGATTTACTGTCAACACTCATGATTAGAATTTATTTTATTTTATTCTTTTGAATGCATAACCATAATATATTTTGTTATTAAGTCCTATTGATTCATATTTTCAGGGTAGAGCAAAGTATAGGCATAAAGCTATAGACTGATAGAAAACACTGGAATGTATTTAGGAGTTTAAGTAACTACATCCTGAAAAGGAAATATTTTATATTCCTTAACCAAAAAGTCTTCTTTTAGCCTATGACAGTGTTTTCTGTTGTTTTTGTTTCTGCCCTTCTTCTTCTTCTTTTTTTTTTTTGAGATGGAGTTTCACTCTTGTTGCCCGGGCTGGAGTGCAATGGTGCAATCTTGGCTCACCGCAACCTCTGCCTTCTGGGTTCAAGCGATTCTCCTGCCTCAGCCTCCTGGGTAGCTGGGATGACAGGCACCTGCCACCACGCCTGGCTAATTTTGTATTTTAAGTAGAGATGGGGTTTCTCCATGTTGGTCAGGCTGGTCTTGAACTCCCGACCTCAGTTGATCCACCCGCCTCAGCTTCCCAAAGTGCTGGGATTACATTCATGAGCCACCGTGCCTGGGCATTTTTGTCCTTCTTAACCCTAATAGAGTGAGGCAAAATTATAGTATGTAAAAAGTAAAATTTATTAATACATTTCTTAGTTAATTTCTTTATATTTTAAATTATTATTTAAACCTCCTAGCTGATTAAATCTTCATGACTGTAGAATCCGTTAAGTACCCATAAGAAGTTTTAGCATTTCAGGAATAGTTTGACAGCTACTACATGGGAATTACAGGACTTACTTAAGTGAGTTTACTTATCAAATAAACTGGTAATGTTAGTACTGCGAATTTGACACATTTTACTTCTCCTTTAACTATTTCCCTCTTTAAAAAAAATTATCCCAGTTGATACATCCCGTGGTCAATAACTTTTGTGATCTGTATACATTTATTGGCAAAATGGAAAGCATGCATAGTCTGGAAATAGACAGGCCTGAATTCGAAATCGAATCCTACTTGTATCAGTTGTATAACTTTGAGCAAGTTACTTATTCTTTGTGTGTTTTGCTAAAGGCCCAAGCCCAGGATTTAGCAAACCTTCAAGACCCTCTCAAGGGCTGAATATGTTTTGGATTGAACAAATTGATTATTATTTGTAAACTATTTACTCTTTTGACATGTTTTCAGTAAAAATTTTGCAGGCTGAAATTGTCAGTTCCCTTTATCACTTATTTTTTCTTTGTAATACTGTAAAACCTTTTTGTGATAATCATGTCAGCTCCTAAAGAAAATACGTTCAATATTAAAAGTAGCACATAACCATATAAGCCTGCTGTTGCCATGGAAATGTTTCAACTGAGTTGTTATTCAAAGACTGCTCAGAATTTTGGTTCTTTGTTGCTTAGATTATTTTTTATGATATTTTGCTCCATCTTTGCACATGTGTTTAAACATTTTATATGTACAGAGACAAATGTTGTAAAGATCTTTACCATTTTCATCTTTGCTGTTACTTGGTAGAGGTAAGAAAAGCATGGATTTATCAGAAGGGGCTTGTATCTGTCCCTCTTTTCAAGGCCTTCCCTAGGAATACTGGTATCTTATACCAAGTAGAGATACTAACATCTGGAAACAAAAGGAAGTTGTAAAAGCCCCTTCCTGTTGACACTTCACGTAAGGAATATATCAATTTTTATTTCAGCCAGGAACAGAATGGATTAATTCAGTAAGCCAATAACATTCTTTATCTTTAGGAGACAGCAGAAAGTGGTAGGAAGGACACCAACTTCAGAACCAGGAAATATGTGTTTATTCTAAGCCAGGCTAGTTGATATATGAACCAGGTACCTGCGCCCTCAGGAAAGTTACTTGATCTTTATAAGCCTATTATTTTCATCTATAATAGTGTGAATAATTTTAATAATTATTTGACCTGACAAATTTTTGAAAACCTTATGAGAGAAGGTATATGAGAAAACCCATGCAATGGCAGAATGAGAGGAGCCTAGATAAGGAGTCAGAAGCCTCCAGTTTGAGTCCAAACTGTGCAAATATCTAACTGTATAACCAGGTCAAGTTGTTAATATCTCTGGGTCATTTTTTTCTCATTTTTTTCTTTGATTTCTTTCTTCAACAAATGCTTTTTGACAGCTTACTCTGCACTGTTTTAGGCACCATGACTATAGCAAGTAATGATGCAGTCAGAGGCTCTGCCTTCATATCTTTCATTGAGGTAGTAGAGTGCAGTAGTTAAGAGAGTACTTTCTGGGTACTGCCTGTCAGGGTTTGAATCCCAGCTTTACCACCTAGTAGCTGTATGACCTTGGGTATATTACCTAATATCTATATGCTTCAGTTTTTCTGATCTGTGAAATTGGGATAATAATAGTACCTAAGTTATTTAGTTGCTAAGAAGATTGAATGAATTAAGGCCTGTTAAGCGTCTAGAAGACTTCCTTGTTCTTAGCAATCATTTAATGATGGTTCAGCTATTACTATTGTGATTATTATCATTTTATTGCATTCTAGAGTAGGAGAGAAGAAATGAACACATAATCAAATAGATGTGCTATAATGTCAAGTAGTGATAAATGCTATGAAGAAAAGTATCAGCATAAGGGGATATAGAATGACAGAGATGAAAGGAAGGCAGCTATTTTAGATAGGGTGGTCAGAGAAAGCTTCTGTGAGGCATTGCAATTTGAGCACAGATCTAAAGTTAGAGACTGAGTCATGCAGATTTCTGAAGGAGGGTATTCCAAGGAGACGGAACAACAAGTACAACAACTCAAAGATAAAGCATGCTTGGTGTTTCCAAAGTGTGGCATAAAGCCACAATGGCTGGAGTAGTGAACAAGGGAGGGAGTCGGGGGATAAGGTTAGAGAAGGAGCCCGGGGTCAAATATGATGGGCCTTGTCAGCCATGATAAGGACTTTGGAATTTATTCTAAATAAGTTTTAGGCTGGGCGCAGTGGCTCAGGCCTGTAATCCTAGCACTTTGGGAGGCCAAGGTGGGAGGATTGCCTGAGCTTGGGAGTTCAAGACCAACCTGGGCAACATTGTGAAACCCTGTCTCTACTAAATATATAAAAAATTAGCCAGGTGTGGTGGCGTGCATGCCTGTAGTCCCAGCTACTCAAGAGGCTGAACCACAAGAATCACTTGAACCTGGGAGGCAGAGGGTGCAGTGAGCCGAGATCGTGCCACTGCACTCCAGCCTGGGCGACAGAGCAAGACTCCGTCTCCAAATGATTGAATGAATGAATCAATGAATGAATAAAAAAATAAGTTTTAAACAGCTGTGTAAGGTAATATGACATATTTTATAAAAGGAGCACTTTTCCTGTTCTTTGGAGAGAACACTGAAGGTGAAAGATGAGCAAAAGTGCCAACAGAGAGAACATTTAGAAAGCTGCTGCAGCAGCCAGGCAAGAGTGATGGTGGTTTGGAGTATTAGTAGTTAAAGTCATGAGAAGTGGTAGGAATATGGCTATATTTTGAAGCTGACAGGATTTGGTATAGGGAGTAAGGGAAAGGGAGGAGTCAAGGATGATTCCAAGATGTTTAGTCTGAGAAACTAAGTGAATGGCTATGCTGTTTACAGAGATGAGAAATAGAGTTGATCGACTGAGGGAAAAGAGACATTCAGAGTTCAGTTGAGAAACTTTGTTTGAAACATCTATTAGGCAATCAAATGGAGATACTGAATGGACAATTGGATATACGAATCTGGAGAGTTTGGGGCTGGATCATTCAAATTGTAATTTATCTTTGTTTGTCAATATATACTTCACAGAGTTTTACAGATCAAAATAGAGTGTTTTAAAAGTATTTTGTGAAGTAAAACATATTTAGTTTTGTTTTCAGTAGGTAATGTTGCCATTTTCAAGATGGCTACTCATATTTGCTTACAATATTTTCTCCCTTTTTCTTAATCATTTTATTAAAGTAAGGAGCTTTCTACATCTCTTTAGATATCATAATTCAAAGAAGCTAGGTTACTTCCAATATTATTAGCCAATAGTTACAAACCAAAAGTTATTCCTTGAGTTTGTCATAGTATCTTCATGAAAGAAGAAAGCATCATACACAGGGTATATAATTCCAAGTTTTAAGTATCAAATAAAATAAGCTTTAAACTCATATGTGGTAGAGAAAATATCTTAGCAAGATAGAAAATATCTCCCAAATATGAAAAGATAATATATAGTCCTATAACAATACCTCTGCATCTATTAAAAAAAATGAAATAATGCCTGTAGCCCCAGCTACTTGGGAGGCTGAGACAGGAGGGGCACTTGAGCCCAGGAGTTACAGGCTGTAGTACACAATGGTGGCATCTGTGAATAGCCACTGCACTGCATCCTGAGCAACATAGTGAGACCCTGTCTCTTAAAAAATAAAAATAAAAATAAATGATGAGGTAGATCTGTATTTATTGACATAACAGGATATCTGAGCTGTATCATTGTGTAAAAAAAAAAGCTTACACTTTAAAAATTATATGATCCCATTGATATAAAAAATAAAATTGTATTGATCACGTTGATATAAAAATAGTGATTAAATATTTCTTGACTAATATTTTTTGTTTCTGCCCTCTTTGGGGCTTACATGTTTTTTTCTGGTGTGTATGTGCACGCGCATGTGTGTGTGTGTGAGAGAGAGAGAGAGAGAGAGAGAGAATGTGTGAGAGTTGAATGTTTATATTTGCGTAAAACAATCTAGAAGTGAAAAAAGCTTACTCTACCAAGGATATCAAGATTTTAAACCTTGTCTTTATAAGGATGAAAACAATAACAGCAAAATAGATCAGTAATTTGTAAGTTTGGGGGGAGGGGTTGACTGTATGAGGGAATTTTGGTGGGTGATGGAACATTCTATATCCTAACTGTGGTTGTGGTTATAATTGTATGTATTTGTCACAACTTACAGAACTGCTTATTACTTTAAATAAAACATTTGTCCTTGGATGGGAAGGATTATGGTTTGGTTTTGTTTTCTTTTTCTTTACTTGCCTCCCCTCCCTTTTAAATGCATAATGAATATGCATTGTTTTTAAAATGCAGAACAAAGTTATTTTGAAAACTATAAAAAGGAAACAAATGGGCCTTCACTAAAACCAAATGTGTTAAACTAACTCACAGCTAATAATGAGGCTGCTTTTTCTATTGGCAACATTAAGAGGATTGTTTTTCTTTCTATTCCTGAGTAATGGGTAATTTTTGCAAAATTCTTTTTGGATGCCATTTGATTTTGGTTTTGAATATGTGTAGAAGAGTCAAACATCTTAAGATACTAATCAAACACAAAGCTTTGCCATGAGCGCCAGGATTACAAGGAAGTAGAGACCAGCTTTCCTACCCTATTCCCTTTCTCAACCCCTGTCAGCCTTTCAGTCTGGAAAGCCAGAGATGTGTGGTATTACTTTTTAGATTGTTGTGAAGTTGTCTTTTCTTATATTCTCTGGCTTATACGTCTCCTGGAAATGGGTATGTAAAAGAAGCTTTTTCTCTTTTTCATTTAGGAATTAAGTTATGTGTGGGAAGAAAACCTAAAATTTCTTCCTCATCTTTCTTCTTTAATAAGTTATGTCTAGAGAGGAAGAAATCAAATGGAAATATTAAAAATAAAAATTACATCTCAATCTTATAGACTATTGAGAGAATTCAGGTAATGTGTATATGCAAAATGTTAGTTTTGTTACTGTAAATGTTATGTTTCTCAACCATTTTGAAGATGAATAAAATCTGCAATCTGGAAAATCAAGCAATAGACAATTAAAGTTGATTGTAATTGTTTCCAGTTGCATTTGCTGCTATTATGAAGAAAGTTAAGTTGATTATACACTAAATATGGGCTTTTAAGAATAATTTCATTATTCTTTTATACAGTTGAGGTACTAAAGAAAATTGACATTCCATCTGTCTTTATTGGTGAATCATCAGCTAATTCTCTGAAAGATGAATTCACATATGAAAAAGGGTAAGTAATGGATATAAAAAATCATGTTGCTTAAAATTCTGCTTTATATTAAGGTAGAATTATATAATATTGTAATCAAGATTATGTTTCAGAATGAACTCTGTAGTGCTAAATTATCCCTTTTTAAATCATTATGCTTTTAAGACGTATTTTAAAGTATTTTACTACTTTGTATGATTATGTTGAAAATATATTCATGCTAGTGAGAGTAAGTCACTCTTGTTGCTAAAAAGATAACTTTTCATTTTAAAGTTTAATCAAACTACTGGTATTTTAAAACAATGCAATTTATGCTTATATGACATTTTCTATTAAGAAATGTTTGTATATTACTAAAAAGATATTTTATATATTATAAACACAGAATCCAAAACATTGTGTTAAGTGACTAACATTTACAAAGGCAAAAAGTCAGTTTTCAAGTTTTAGAAGCTTGATTTGAATGAGAACTTTTATATGAAACTCTTCTCCCCTACCCCCACAAAATAATCTCATTACAAAGATAATATACAGATTGAAATTAACTTAAGGCACAGCTGTCTCAGCTAATACAGAAAACAGAGAGAAAATGGTACAATGAACACTTCAGAACTTCCATGACACAGATCCCCAAAACGTAGTTGAGCAGAACAGACTTTGGTCTAAGAGGAACAACAACAAAAATAATAATAAAAGCAGCAAATATTTATTGAGCATTTAGCAAAGCTGGGCACTCATGAAAGCAAGACTTCTACATTTTGTTATCCATTTAATCCTCACAACAACCCTCTAGTGGTTGTTATTATTATCACTTATTATCTACATTTGCCAGAAGAGGAAACTGGCACAATGAAATCCGATTCTAATTATTTAGGGGGAAAAGAAATCCAGGAATATTTCTGTTTGAAAATGCATAAAAAGAAGAGGGCAAGGTTTTCTGTTTACTGTTATTGTTAGTTCCCCACTACAGTGTTGATATTTAAAATACTGTTCACATATTATATGCTCAGAACATATTTTTAAGTTAAGGAATGTAATTTTGGAAGTTGTATCAAAAAACAATTATGCAAAGTGGTGTTTTGTCAGCCGTATTTGCTTGGTTAAAAGAGGGGAGAATTAGTACTTGCTTTTACCTCAATATTGCTCCCTCATTTAGAATATTCTATATATTTTAATATGTATTTTAAAGAGTATTTTTTGTTTTTAATTATAAAACCATACTTTTTAAATTAAAAAGCAATATATAGATACTAGCAAAATATGGAAAAATTGAAATACGAAACATTTAAAGTGAAAGTCTCTATATGACACTATTGTTTAACAACTACTGTTTTTTAAAAAGCCCTTTGTTTTTCCCCATATTTGATTATTCACCTTAATTAGTGATCACATGCTCATAAAATGGAACCATACAGTACCTAATAATTTGTAACCTGCTTTATTTACTTAATGTTTTGACCCTTTCCAGGTGAATACAAGTTTACAAACTCTCTTATCCCACCTCTTGGCTACAGATATATTGTGGCATTGAAAAATGTTTGAATTTTAAAAAGTTAAATAACATTCCAAATAGAATTTGAGGCAACACCCCATAATCAAACAAATTAATGTATCTGCAGTAAATATATGGCTATTTTTTCATGTCAGTTCACTTCAAGTTGACTGTCAAATGAATTGCAAACGTTATTTTTTAAAGCTTTTTAGGTTTTAGAATTGGTCATAAGGAATTGTAGACCTGTACATAAAGATCTACTCTATCTATCTATCTATCTATCTATCTATCTATCTATCTATCTACCTACCTACCTACCTACCTACCTGTACCTATCATCTATCTATTTATCAGTCTGTCTATTTATTATCTGTCTACCACCTACTTTACCCTCAAGCCCCCTCTCTTTCTTTCAGTGGGCAGAACTAGGAAATATATATGGCTTTTAAAGATACAATAAATCATGAGTATATACTGTTGCTTCCAATTTAAATTCAAAGGTCTAGAATTTTTACTTTATTGATCTTAAATGGGTATTTTATTTTTCTATGCTGAAAGACACCAACATAATAATATATTGTCTTTTCTAATTGTAAAGTACGTATACAACAGACTCAGAAGAAGAATATCAATGCTATTACCAACATTTTTTAAAAAACAGTTCTTTCTCTGCTTAGAGTATGTCATAATAGATAAAGTTAAATTATTATCATTATTATTATTATTTTTGAGACAGGCTGTTACTCTGTTGCTCAGGCTGGAGTGCAGTGGCATGATCTCAACTCACTGCAACCTCTGCCTCCTGATCTCAAGCGATCCTCCTACCTCAGCCTCCCCAGCAGCTGGGGGCTACAGGCAAATTCTTTTTTTAAAAGATAAGTGAAATAGTCTGTGTGCTGATGTTATAAATTGAAAACACAGGTTTATTTGATTCATTTGCTTTCAGAGTTTGGAGATTGCTCCCCTTACCCCCAAGTGTAATTTTAAAAATTATATATAAACTTTAACTCAAAATCAGTGAAACAATGTATATTCAAAGAAGTTCAGATTCTAAGTATCATCCATCTTGTCCATCTTGTTCCTCTCCCTACCTTATAAGTAACAATTAAAAAAGATTTTAATTTATTCTTTAGTTCATTAAGTTTAAAAATATGTAGGAAAATATATATCTCCTCTCCCCTATCTTCTACCCTTACTGCATAAACAGTATTCCCCATCCTGCTTTTGACTTAATCATTTATCCTTGAGTAGATAGAGATATTTTTCATTCTTTTGTACAGCTGCATAGAACTCTTATTTTGTGGATGTTCCAGTTTAATCAGCCAGTCCCCTGTTGATCAGCATTTGAATCGGTTATGTTATTTTGTAATTATAAATACTGCTGTAATGCATAACCTTATGCCTAAATGTTTTCATGTTTTTGCCAGTATACTTTTGGAGTAGATTTCTAGAAGTGGGATTGCTAGTTCAGAGGTTAAATGTATATGTATTTTTGCTAGATATTGTCATTTCCCATCCATAAGGGTCATGCCAACAGTTTATGAGGGTGTCTCTTTTATTGTACCCTCACCAACAAAGTTGTTGTCAGATTTTTTTATTTTTACTAATCAGATAGGTGAGAAATGGTATTCTATTATAGTTTTCATGTGTATTTCTCATATTACAAGCACATTTGAGCATTTTTTTCTTAGGCTTAAGCACTACTTTTATTTTTTATTAGCTGTTTACCTCTAGGCCAGTTTTTCCTATTAGATTATTGGTCATTTTCTTCCCTATTTTTAGAACTTCTGTATTTTATTAGGTGTGTTGGTCCTTTATTTTTTAATATTACAATTTTTTTTTGTATTTTGAAATTTTTATTTCACTATGGTGTTAGTTTTTTTTTAATGTAACCAAAAATCAAATCTCTCTTCCCTTGGGCTGTTGATCTTGAGTCTTAATGAAGTTTTCCCTACTCCTGTGTTATAGAGGAATTCACCCACGTTTATACTTGTATGATTTTGTTTTTAACATTAAATCTCTGGTTCATTTGTAATTTATCCTATATATGGCTTGAAGAATGGATCCAATGAAATCTTTTTCCAAATAGCCATCAGTTATTCCAATGGGTTTTTTTTTGTCCTTCCCAATGAAATTTTTAAAACAATTTTATTAAGATATATCTCACATACCATAAGGTTTACCCATTTAAAGTGTAAAATTCAGTGATTTGAGTGTATTTATAGAATTCTGCAACCATCATCACATTCTAATTTTAGAACTTTTTCAGTATCCCAAGTAGAAACCCCGTACACATTTGCAGTCACTTCCTGTTCCCCAGTCCTTCTTCGTCCACTCCAGCCCCAGGCAATCACTAATCTACTTTCTGTCTTTATGGATTTGTCTATTCTGGTTATTTCACATAAATGGAATCATATAATATTGTATGATTTTTTTTCATTTAGTGTAGTGTTTTCAAGGTTCATCATATTGTAGCATGTATTGGTACTTTATTCTTTTTATTGCTGAATAGTTTTCCATTGTATGGATATACCACGTTTTGTTTATCTATTCATCAGTTTATGGGTGGACATTTAGCTTGTTTCCACAACTTGGCTATTACGAATAATGCTTTTTTCACTATTTGTGCACAAATTTTTACATGTGCATATGTTTTTATTTCTCTTTGGTATATACCTAGAATGGAATTGTTGCATTATGTGGTAACTCTATGTTTAACACTTTGAGGAACTGCTAGACTTTTTCCCAAAGTGCCTTCACCAATTTATATTCACACCAGCAATGTATGAGGGTTCCAGTTTTTCCTGCCAAAGGAATTTAATAATCAACTGGTCTAGCTTCAGAAAAACCTGATGAGATTTTTATTGAGATTACATTATATTCATAAATTAATTTAGGAAGAATTGACATTTTTAGGATAAGTCTCCTTATTCAAGAGTGTGGTATGTCCTTTCATTTGTTCAATTCTGCTTTTTTTTTTTTTTTTTCAATTTAGAAAGGGTCTCACTCCAGTTGCACAGGCTGGACTGCAGTGGCGCCAGTTCACTGCAGCCTTGATCTCCGAGGCTCAGGTGATCCTCCCACTGCAGCCTTCTGAGTAGCTAGGACCACAGGCATGCACCACCTTGCCCAGCGAATTTTTTGTATTTTTAGTAGAGCTGGGGTTTTGCCATGTTGCCAAGGCTGGTCTTGAACTCCTGGACTCAAGCAATCTGCCCGCCTCAGCCCCACAAAGTGCTGGGATTACAGGTGTGAGTAAGCCACTTCGCCCAGCCAATTCTGTTTTTATGTATTCAGCTTTGTTTAGTTTTTTTAGTCCAAAATCTATGTGAGATAAACATTTCTTGTTAAATTTATGCCAAGATATTTTATTGTTTGCTATCATAAGTGGAGTCTCCTCGTTCATTACATCTACTCACTGGTTTTTATTTGTACAGCTGAAAGCTCATTTTTGAGTATGGATATTATAACCTGCAATTTGACTAAATTCTCTTACTGTTGGTAGCAGTTTTTTCATATAAATAGGAATAGTTTTATCTTTTCCTTTCCAATTCTTATGCTTCTAATTGCTTTGCCTTATCTAATTGCATTGGTAATAACTTTAACACCATGTTAAATAGTAGTAGAGATAGGCATCTTTCCCTTGTTACTCCCTTTAGTAAGAAAGCTTCTCATTTCCTCTTTAAGTAAGATTCTGGTTTTTTGTCATATTAATGAAGTATTCATCAATTATTATTCATCCATTATTCTTTTTAGCTACTGTTCACTCTTTTAACTGCTTTTAAAAAGGATGATATATTCTGGATTTAACAATAGTCCATTGTTTAGATATATTCTAATTTACTTTGCCAGTAAGCCACTGGCTATAAGCATGACCTCTGGAGTAAGAGCTGTGTGGATTCAAATCCTAGCTTCCAACTTCTTAGCTGTGTGATCTTCAACAAAAAATTTATTATCTCTGGGCCGTAGCCTCTCTCCTCATTGAAATGTGAACAATAATAGAACCTACAGCATATAGCATTGCTGGAAGGATTAAACACATTAATAAAATTCTTAGAAGAATACCTGGGACATAGTAAATGCTTCATAAATGTTAACGCTTACCTTCCAATTCTTGTCTATTACAGAAAGTGCCATAATGATATCCTTGACCATATACTATGTGCAATTGCACAAATGTTTCTTTAGCAAAAGCACCTAAAAGTGGAATTTTTTGATTAAGGAGAAACAGTTTTAAATTTCAGTAAACAATTGTCATATTGCTCTTTAAAAAGGGGAACCAGTTATGTTTCCACCAACATTTTAGGAAAGCCAGTGTTTTCCCCTACTCTTGCCAGAAATACATATTATCAGTCTTTTTATGACCTCCCAATCTGACAAGAAGAAAATGAGTTGGTCCGATTAGCATTTCTTTATTCACAGGGAATAGTTTCATAAACTGTTTGATGTCCTTTGTCAATTTTGGTCTTTTAAAAACTTAAATTCTAGAAGCATTTTGTAGCTTTAATTAGGGAAGGCAAATTATTGGATAACATACAACTTTTACAAGTTGTGGGCAGAGACAAAGCTTGTTTTTGATCAGAGTGCAGTTCACTGGAGGGATTGCTGGGGTGTGGCCTTTGGGAGGGTATTTAATCTTCATGGACATATTTTCACTTTTGAAAATGAAGAGTTAGAACAAAGAATATTGAGGTTCCTTTAAGATTTCTATATTCTCTCTGATGGTTAGGGATTCTATTTTTTCACATTTAATCCCTAGCACCGGGCCCATTGACTATATCACAGTAGATAGTAAATTCTAATGAAATTAAACTGCTTTTATGCTACCTCAGAATTCCTCAAGAAGACAGAGCAGTGCACTGGCAGTAAATGGGGACACAGGGCTGAGCACAGAGCCTGTTTATTAAGTGATGTAAGATGTTTAATGAGGCAGCTGTGAGCTTTGTCTGAAAGGAGCAAGTTCAAGCAAGTAGTCGGATGAAATGGTGGGGATATCCAGCAGTTGGGCTGAATACAGGTTATTGCCTGGAAAGCTGATCTATAGACAGAAGGCTCTGCTGTGTGGCTGTAAATCCACTGAGGCTCAGTAGTTTGATTGGTGGGGGTTGGATGTCAGAAAAGAACAGACAAGACTTCATGTGTCAACAGAAGGATGGGGAAATTAGACAGGTTATTATTATCAAGCTTAAGCCTAGGCAGCTGGTTTGAAATTAGCCTGGGAAGTCACACAAAGGAAAATAAGACCTTATTTTCTGGGTTGCTTAGGACTCTGCTTCAATGATCAAATCTTAGCTGCAGAGCTCATGAGATGTGCTGTATTTAGGCATGGACATGGAGGCAGTGTGGTAGGATACTTAACCTGTTTAAATACCTTCTTCCTCAAATACAGATTAATCTGGGACTAGGGCAAGGATAAGTCTGCAAGTTCAGCTGTGGGAGACCTGGGCTGACAGAAGAAATAGAAATGGAGCCAGAGGACTGAAATTACATTGTAGTTCTGTTGTAGTTCCCTGTATCATCACTATCACTACATCCACCATTAGCAATTTGGTTAAGAAAAAAACAGTATCTTGAGTGTACATTGAGCTTTTGATTCAAGATGCTCAAAACCTTTTTTTTTTTTTTTTTTTTTTTTTTGAGACAGAGCCTCACTATGTCACCCAGGTTGGAATGCAGTGGTGCGATCTCAGCTCACTGCAACCTCTGCCTCCTGGGTTCAAGCTAAGGTTCCAGCCTTAGCCCCTGGGGTAGCTGGGACTACAGCCCAGGGGTGCTGGCCACTATGCCTGGTTAATTTTTTTTTTTTGTATTTTTAGTAGAGACGGGGTTTTGCCATGTTGGCCAGGCTGGTCTCAAACTCCTGTGGCCTCAAGTGATCCACCCACCGTGGCCTCCCAAAGTGCTGGGATTACAGGCGAGATGCTCAGAATCTTTTATCAATTGTTGACCCTTTAAAATCCTCACAATATATCTTGACAGTAAACTAAAATGGTATTTAGTTTATAATGGAAAGCATTAATAGGATATGTGGAATATTAGATTTAGAACCTGGGCGTATGAATCTTAGCATAATGCTTACTGGGAAATTCTGAAATTGATTCCATTTCTATAGTTACAAGCACACAGGAAGTTCCTAGTTCACTGGGACTTCTTGATTTGTTCTTTTAGCTTGCTCCTTCTCACCTAGAAGCTCTGTTTATTTCTGAGCAACCCTGGGGCTTGTCTCATAGGACAGGATTTATTTATCTCATCAAGGCTGAATGTGCCTTAGGAAGTCATAAACATAAAAAGAGAAGGAAAAAAAAAACAGAACACGAGAGTTGTAAGCCTTCCTACTGCTGAGATACTAAGTTACAATGGGTTGAATTTAGGATATGCAATAGTCTGGCTTCTAAACCCTGACAGTGTTTATTTATAGCAGGTTAGTGGCTGTGGGGTAGGGAGGTTATAGAGGATTAGCGTCTCATGGAAAGGCTCTTATACTTAAAAGTGGTACCACTGGCTCAGGGCAGTTTCAGAGGGTATGTGCCAGGAACAGGGATTTTATTTGCAGAGCTGGCTGGCCTCGTGCTGGAAGAGATGGTATCAAATAGAGCAGCTTAGGCCCTGCTGCTGCTGATTTTCTTTTTTACACTGATGATATATTAGTTACTTTAGTATTTTGTGCAAAGCTATACAAATGTGTGTGAAATCCTTTGTCATCCCCCATTCTGCTGGAAAGTGAAGTAAAAAGCTACTTGTATTCTAGCAATCGTAGCAATTTTTGGAAAGTTTAAATTATTGGGGTAAATTCCTGGTATTTTCTTTTTTGTTTGTTGAAGCTTGATAGAGCCCCTTGTGTGAGTGTATAAGAAATAATAGCATGAAGATTTAAAAATAGTCTCGGAAAAAAATAAGTTGCATACATGTTATTTGTCTTAAGTGCTATGGTGTCCTAAGCACCTCTGTATGAGGAAAGGAGTAAATTTGTTTTTATTTTCCTTTATACTGAGAACGATTGTTTTGCATTGAACCTTTCTGTTATGAAATAGCTGGCTTTACTACTTAAAAAATTAACTAGCAGTGGATAACAGAGTAGCTTTGCTGGCACCATACTAGTCTAGTAGCACAGTGGACCCAATGGAGTCATCTGTCATATCTGTCATATTACCGAACATTATATAGACTCTTCCCTAAACTAAGGATATTTTTAATGCAGAGCTTTGATGCCATGTTAAAATTTCCTCATGCAACACAAATGATGTGCTTATTCTGATTACAGTTTTATTTCATGGGTCCCTGTCAATTTTTGTAATGATAATGTCACAGTAATAACATGGTTAACGATAAATGAGAATTAAGGCATGTAGCATTTCCTATTCCCCACCTTACAACATACACATTTCTGTAGTTTTTTTCAGTCCAGTGGTGGAGAAGGTGGGGGATATACAGGAAGCCATAACTCTTATGAATTATTTGACCAGTTTTTCATTCCATATCTCATAGATAATTGTAGAGTATAGGACCTGTATCCATTGTACCTGACACAACAGATACACGTAAAGCAGATAGGGAGGAAACAGTATAATTTTTATCAATACTGACTCTAGAGTTTTTCCATAGGAAGAACTTATGAATAGTAATTTGATTGAGGTGGAGGTTCTTTTTGGTACCCAAGGTACTACCATGATTTTACATATAAAATATAACTTTTGCCCCAGTTACTAAATTCAATAAACAACATCTCTAGACCTGCCGTGGTGGCTCACGCCTGTAATCCCAGCACTTTGGGAGGCCAAGGCAGGCGGATCACCTGAGGTCAAGAATTCAAGACCACCCTGGCCAACATGGCAAAACCCTCTCTACTAATAAAAATACAAAAATTAGCAGGGTATGGTGGCAGGCACCTGTAATCCCAGCTACTCAGGAGGCTGAGGTGGGAGAATCACTTGAACCCCGGAGGTGGAGGTTGCAGTGAGCTGAGATTGCACCACTGTACTCCAGCCTGGGCAACAGAACAAGGCTCCATCTCGAGAAAATAAAGTAAAATAAAATAAATAAATAAATAACATATCTCCAGGATAGACAGTATTGATTGGCTAGTTTTCTTTACCCGGTTTAATCATATAGGCATGCTATTAGGAAAAATATATAAAATAGACTTAAAGATGTAGAAAGCATTCCTTAAATTATTGAAAGTCATATTTTAGAAAATGAAATGTATGTAGTGGATTTAATTGTAATGTCTATATGTCTGTTTTTAAAAATATTTTTTCTTGTTTTTAATTAACATCAGAATTTGACAACTCTTCATTTCTCAATTATTGATTTTTGTTTTCTTCTAGGGGCCACCTTATCTTAGTTCCAGAATTTAGTCTTCCTTTGGAATACTACCTAATTCCCTTCCTTATTATAGTGGGCATCTGTCTCATCTTGATAGTCATTTTCATGGTAGGTACATTAACTTTTAATAATTTTTAAAAAATAGTATGGATGAATCTAAAACATTGTATTGAGTGAGAGAATTTAAACAATATGTACATAAAAGAGTACATATTGTATAAATTCATTTATATGAAGTTCTAGAAGAAACAAATATAATGTGAATAGGAAAAAGTAAGAATGGTGATTTCCTCGGGGGGGTGGTTAGAGAGAAGTGATCAATTTACTGAAAAGAGTATAAGGGAACTTTTGGGGGATGACAGTCGTGTTCTGTATCTTGTTAGAGATGTGGGTTGCAAAAATGCATGGTATGTGTCTGGATTCACAAAATTAGTTGTGTTGTACATTTCATTATATGTAAATTTTACCTCAAAATGAACTGTAAAAAAAATTTACTAGACCTAGTAATGATATGCATGCCAAAGTATTTTAGGGAAAGTACACTGATATCTGCAACTTACTTTAAAATACACTGTAAAAAAATAAGAGGAAAAAGTAAGATGTATTGATGGGTAAATAGAGATGTGACAAAAAGCATAGTAAAATGTTAATTATATAATCCAGGTGGATATATGGGTATTTATTATAAAATTCAACTCTTCTGTATGTTTGCAATTTTTTATATTAAAGTATAAAAAAATAATGTGAGAGCTTAAGGTTAAGGGGGAATGACATATTATTTCTCCATAACGGTGCTTATCAAAATATGGTCACAAGACTATTAGTAGGTCTGCAAGGTCAAAATTATTATGCAATAATATTAAGGTAGTATTTCCTTTGGTCACTCTCATTCTTTTAGAGGTGTATAGTAAAAATTTCTAGAGGCTACATGATGTGCAATATCAAAATATTTGAAAACAGAAGCAGTTTGAAAATCCCTCTGTATTCTATTTGGACAGATATTAAAATAGATTTGCAAAGATATAAAACAGTCCCACTCTTCTTGCCAACTTCTTTGTCATAAAGAATACGTATTTTAATATTCAGTACATTTATTATTATATTGAATTCATAGATTAGTTTACAGATTAAATGCTATCTTTAAAATGTTCAGTCTTCCTATGATGCTATGGTATTTTTAAATTTACTTATTTAGGTCTTTCCATCAGTTAAATAATTTTTTTCCTATAAATGTTTTGCATGTCTTTTTTTAGACTTATTACACATATAGTAAGTTTTTCTTGCTACCAAAAAAGAGATTTTTGAAATTATATTTTATAATTGGTTATTCTTATAATTGAGTATTAGAGCATTGCTTTTTATTAAACATTTAATTTTGGAATAATGTTAAGATTTACAGAAAGTTTGCAAAGAAGAGAATTCCTGTTCATCCGTCATCTACTTTCCTGCATTGTTCACATTTTACATTGCCGGGAGACTTTTGTCAAAACTAAGAAACTGACATTGGTACATTACTATTAACTAAACTCCACATTTTGGATTTTACCAGGTTTTTCATTAATGTACTCTTTCTGTTCCAGGATCAAATCTAGGATACCACATTGTATTTCATTATCCTGTCTTCCCTCTGGTCTATGACAATTTTGCTGTTCTTGTTTTTCATGGCCTTGATAGTTTTGAGGAGTACTAGCCAGGTATCCTGTAGAATGTCTCTCAACCTGATTTTTTTCTCATGATTAGACAAGGCTACAGGTTTTTCAAAAGAGTATCACAGACGTGAAGTGCCCTTCTCATCACATCATATTTGGGGGTATATGGTATCTGTAGAACATCACTGATGATGCTAACCTTCATCCCTTGGTTAAGGTAGTGTTTGCTGAATTTCTCCACTTATAAAGTTAATAGTTTTTCCTTTTTCTACTCTTTTCTTTCTTTAGAAGTGAGGCACTAAGTATAGCCCACCCTTAAGGTGGGAAGGGGAGGGCATATCTGCATTATTTGAAATTCTTCTGCAAGGAAGATTTTTCTCTTCTCAGCATTTATTTATTCAACCACTTATATTAGTATGCACTCATGTATATTTATTTTATACTTAGGTTATAATCCAGTAATATTCATACATTATTTTTGTTTTTTGATTGTTTTTAAATTGTTTAACTTTGGCTCTTGTCATGCTGGATCTTGTGTTCCTTTGATTCAATGCTATCCCTTTTTTTTTTTATTATTAAGCACTTCTTGACTACTACCTTGTACTATAAGATGCTTCAGGTTCATCTTATATTTTTTATATTTTTCTTGTCCCAGCCCTAGCATCAGACCTTTTCCCAAGGAGTCGTGGTTTTTTTTAATTAGAGAGCTATATTTAGAAAGCAAGGTTTGGTCAGGGGACATTATCGATTTTTATATATTAATCATGTAATCATGTCATTAATCATGTAATCATGTAACAGATTCCATTATGGTAATTTGTTTGTTGATTCCCTTGGGGTTTCAGCATAGAAGCAAGAAAGTAGAGAGTAAGTTAGAAAACCAAAAAACAGACAAACAAAAATACCCTTGGAAAACCAGGAGTACAAGTAAATATCCTTGTAGAAAGAATATAGACTAAAATCTTAAAATAAACATTATTAAATGGTGATATGCTAGAAGCCTTCCCTTGAAATGCAAGAGCAGCGGGGCCGGGTGCGGTGGCTCACACCTGTAATCCCAGCACTTTGGGAGGCCAAGGCGGGCGGATCACCTGAGGTCAGGAGTTCAAGACCAGCCTGGCCAACATGGTGAAACCCCGTCTCTACTAAAAATACAAAATTTAGCTGGGCATGGTGGCAGGCGTCTGTAATCACAGCTACTCGGGAGGCTGAGGCAGGAGAATCATTTGCACCCAGGAGGCAGAGGTTGCAGTGAGCCAAGATCACGCCATTGCACTCCAGCCTGGGCAACAAGATCGAAACTCCATCTCAAAAAAAAAAAAAAAAAAAAAAAAAAAAAGTGAAGAACAGGAAATGGATGTCTGTTGTTGTACCTCCTTTAACATTGTGCTATATTTTTTGGGAAAATAAAGGGGAAAAAGCAGTATAAATCCTGGACATAAATCAGATTTTTATTTGCTTGACTTTTTAAAATGGGTACTGGATTATATGTTTTTTATCTGTTGTAATAATAATTCGTTTTTCTCTCTTTTATCATGTTTATGTTGGGTTACATTAATATGCTTTGTAAATTTTGAAATTCCTTATATTCTGGGGATAAATCCTGTTTATGATGTATAAATTTTGTCCTTACATCTCTGGATTATTCAGATTTCTAATATAGATTACTTTTTTATACTTGGATATCGATGTAAAAATTCTAGAATATTAGCAATCTGAATATTCAGGTAAAAGAAAGCTTTGGTTTTATGGGGCCAGAATAACCTTGACATCAAAACTAGACAATCCCTTGAGCACTGTTGGTAGGAAGGTAGAATGAACAACCACTAAAGAAGACAGTATGGCAACTCCTCAAAAAATAAAACATGGATCTGGTAATTCCACTTCTGGGTATATACCAAAAAGAATTCAAAGCAAAGACTCGAATAGATATTTGTACACCATGTTCATAGCAATATTATTTACAATAGCCAATGATGAAAGCACCCAAGTGTGCACTGACGGATGGATGGATAAACAAGATGTGGAGTATGCATACAATGGAATATTATTCAGTGTTATTGAGGAAGGAAATTCTGACACATGCTACAACATAGATGAAACTTGAAGACTTTATGCTACGTGAAATAAGCCAGTCACAAAAGGACAAATACTGATTGTACTTATACGAGGTACCTAGAGTAGCGAAATTCATAGAGACAGAAACTAGAATGGTGGTTGCCAGGGACTGAGGGGACTGAGGAAGGGGGAGTTATTGTTTAATGGATACAGAGTTTCAGCTTAATAAGATGAAGTCTGTGAATGGATGGTAGTGATGGTAGCACAGCAGTATGAATGTACTTAAGCCATCGAACTGTACACTTAAACGTGGTTGAGATAGTAAGGTTTATGTTGTGTATATTTTACCATAATTTTAAAATTAACTAGGCAATCAAAATTATAGCCTCATAAAACTAAGCTTTCTCTTACTTTCTAAAGTAGTTTTTTTTTTTAAAGAAAATTGGGGTTATCTGTTACTTGACATTTTTATAGAGGATGCCTATAAAATCATCTAGGTCTAGTGACCTTTTCATAGTTATATAGACATTCAGATGGTTTTCCAGTTCCTACTAAAGTATTTCTAAGAAATTTCCTGTTTTCAAGTGTATTGGAATAAAGTGATTTATAATATTCATATACTCAACAATTTAAAGAGAATTTCTACTATTTGTGGAATAAGTTATCTTTATTCATATCCATCTGTGCCTTTCACAATGTTGTCAGAAATTATTGCCTTATTAGTCTTTCAAAGAAGTAGGCTTTCATTCAATAAATATTTATTCTGTACCTATGGTGAACTAGGCACTGTTCAAGGGTCTGCAGATTCATCAGTAAACAAAATCAGTAAAAATCCATGATGTTAAGCAGCTTACATTTTAGTAGAACTTAATGCTAAATTCTTTACTTTATCTTTATCATGAATTTTTGTTCTTATCATTTTCTTTCTTCTACCTTGTCTGGTTGTATGGCTTTTCTTTTTCTAGTTTATTCAGCCAAATGCTTATTTTTTTCTTTCTAGTATATGCATTTAGGTTATAAATTTTTCTGCAACAATAACTTTAGCTGAAACCCACAACTTTTGATAAGGAAAATTCTTATTTTCATTTGACTTAAATTTAAAAGTTTTTCATTTTAATATAGGATGTTTCTTTATCACTCTTAATGTTTCAATCCATATGAAGGGGGAACTCAGTTACTATAGCTCTTAGCCCTTCTCTGCCCATTTACTCTTTCCACCTTAGAGGAGATAAAGTGTCTTGTCTGACACTTTAGGAAGGGCAAATTGGGCACACTTGGTTCAGCTCCACCATCTTTGTTTTGTTATTAACCTGACTTTGGGACATAGATGTTCATTCAGCTCCTCCAGGGTTAGGGCTGGTTCTGCAATTCTGCGGCAGGGTGAAGGGAAGGCCTACTTCATTCCAAAGTTGTCTTTGTCTATATCTGAGTGGCTAAGGCAACCTAATTCTATTGCTCAATAAAAAGTTCTGTTTCTTGCACTGCACAGGGGTCATGCTAATCTTCTCTGTATCATTCCAATTTTAGTATTTGTGTTGCTGAAACGAGTACAGAAAGTTCTGTTTCTCTCTCCAGTGAGTTGTTTCACCTTCATCCTTCTGGCCAGTACATGGTCTTATTTCTCAAGTTATTTAGAATCCAGGTGGCAAAGGGGCATGCTGATTATAACACCCCCTTAGAAATGTAGATATTCATTATGATTTGTTCTGTGACTTATGAATTATTTCAGTACAGTTTTACATTTCCAAAATATGTATTTTTTTCCTTATGGATTTCTAATTCAGTTGTGTTGAGGTAAGAAAACATTGTTATGGATTCTTTGATTATTTTCAAAAACCTCCTTTGTGGCATGGTTTTCTGATTAAATTTTGTAAACATTCCATGTGTGTGAAAACATGTGAAGTGCAGTTCTATGTCCATTAGTTCGAACTTGTGAATTTGTTTTGTCTAGTCTTTTATTTTAACAGCTTTATTGAGACATAATTAATGTAACCTAAAATTAACTCATTTAAAGTGCACAGTACAATAATTTTAAGTATATTCATGGAATTATGCAACCATCACCACAATCGTTAATAATTTTCTGCCTTCTTTTTCTATTTTCTGAAGCAGTGCTAAGAATAGAACAATATTATGACGCACATTTTATTGTAATTTTAAATTTCCTGGTAGCCAAATTTAAAAGGTTAAAAAAAGGAAACAGATGAGATTAATTTTAATACTATATTTATTTAACTCAATAAATCTAAAATATATAACAATATTCAGTTAATACAAATATATGATATTTTTACATTCTTTTTGTATAGTGTCTTTGTAATCTGGTGTCTATTTTATACTTACAGTACATCCCAATTCAGACTATCTATGTTTCAAGTGCTCAGTAGTCACATGTACTTGGTGGCTACCATATTGGACAGCACAGGTCTATAGTCTTCTAAATTTTTTGTGTGCTTAAGCTATAAGTTGCCGAGCTTGTGAATGTATGTATTTCACTATTTTGTTTCTAGATGAGGTGTTGTTTTTATTGTTGTCATGACTCTCCTAATGATGCTTTTTGCCTTAAATTCTATTTGCTTGATAGTCTAGCTTTTCTTTTGCTTAATATTTTCATGGTAGATCTTTATCCCTTTATTTTATTTTTTATGTTAATTTGGTTATTTTATGCAGGGTCTTGCTCTATCACCCAGGCTGGAGTGCAGTGGCACAATCATAGCTCACTATAACCTCAAGTGATCCTCCCACCTCAGCCTCCCAAGTAGCTGGGACTAGAGGCGCATATCACCATGCCCAGCTAATTGTTTTTATTTTTTTTTTGTAGAGATGGGGCCTCTCTATGTTGCTTAGGCTAGTCTCAAACTCCTGGGCTCAAGCAGTCCTTCAGCCTTGGCCTCCCAAAGCACTGGAATTACAGGTGTGAGCCACTGCACCTGGTCCTATCCCTTTATTTTTTACTTTTATTTTTGTCCTAATGTATCATTCAGTTTTAATCTTGTGTCTTGTAAATAGCATATGATTAGAATTTTTTTCTTATACAATGTGATACACTCCTTTTGAAAACTGGTGAATTTCATCCATTTAACATATATTGTGATCACACATGTATTTGGATTAATTTCTATTGTTTACTTTTTATTCTGTATTTTCTTCTGTGTAAATTTGCGATAGTAACTTTTACTTTCTTTTTCCTATTGATATGAAAATTTGCATTATATTGCTGTTCTTTTAGTGGTTACCATTAAACTTTAAAAAAACTTATGGAGGTATGATTTGACATAATAAATTACACATATTTAAATTGTACACTTTTGTAAGTTTTGACGTAGGTTTATATGCATATATATCACTTATACATGTGTATATCACATATATCATCCATATGTAACAGATATGTATGTATATACCTGCGAAACCACCACCACCACCCTAATAATGAAATATTGAAATATTAATGAAAGATAATGAAATATTAACCACCCTAAAAAGTTTGGCAATGCCTTCCTTCTACCCCTTCCAACTTTTCCTTCATCCTCCCCTCCCTACCCTTCTCCATGCCCAGACAACTACAAATCTGATTTTAGTCACTATAGATTACTTTGCATTTTCTACAGCTTTATATAAATGGAATCATAAAGTCTGTACTCTTTTGTGTCTGTATTCTTTCTGTCACCATAATTATTTTGAGATTTGTATATGTTATTGAGTGCATGGATTGTTCTTTCCTTTTTATTGCTGAGATATATTCCATTGTGTGAATATACCATGATTTGTTTACCCATTTACCTATTGATCAACATTTGGGTTGTTTCTAGTTTTTGGCTATTACAAATAAAGCTGACATGGACATTTGTTGTATGGAATTATGCTTTCATTTCTATTGGGTAAGTATATCTAGGAGTGGGACAGTTGGGTCACAGGATAAATGTGTGTTTAGATTCATAAGAAATTGCCAAGCTCTTTTACAAAGTGGTTGTACCATTTTACAATCCCACCAGAAAGTGTATGAGAGTGCCAGTCCCTCCACTTCCATGCCAACGCTTGGTATAGTCAGTCTTTTACATTTTAGTCACTCTAATAGGTATATTGTATTATAGTATTTGTGATTTGAATTTTTGTTTTCCTATTGACTACTAGTAGACGTTGCACATCTCTTCAAGAGCTTATTTGCTATTTGTATGTCTTGTATGGTGAAGTATCTTCAAATATTTTGTCCATTTTCTTCTGTTGGGTAACTTGTTTTCTTATTATTGAGTTTTGAGAGGTTTATATATTATATATTCTGGATACAAATCCCTTATCTTGTATACAATTTGCAAATATTTTATTTCAGTCTGTGGCTCATCTGTATTTTTAATTTTTAAATTTTATTTATGTATTCATTTACTTATTTATGTTTTGGAGACAGGCTCTCACTCTGTTGCGCAGGCTCTCACTCTGTTGTACTCCAGTACAGTGGCACAAACATGAATCACTGCAGCCTTGACATCCTGGGCTCAAATGATTCTCACACTTCAGCCACCCAAGTAGCTGGAACTACAGGCACACGGCACTGTGCCAGGCTAATTTTTTTCTTTTTAGAGATGAGGTCTCGCTATGTTGCCCAGGCTGGTCTTGATCTCCTGGCCTCAAACAATCCTCTTGCTTCAGTTGTCTTTTATTTTTTTAACAGTGCCTTTTAAGCAGAGAAGTTCTTAACTTTGACATAGTCAAATTTTTCCTTTACAGAGGGTGTTTTTGGTATTTGGTTTTTGGCCCTGTGTACTTTCTTTTTATTCTTGCAAGCATAGCAATTTATAGTTTAAAATATTTTGTATATTTTATCCAGCATTTCTGAATATTTGTAGTGAAGGTGTTCTGCATTATTTCTGCCCATTATTCTGCAGTAACTAATAAGTGTATGTTTGAAATTTTTATCAGTTTGTAATATATAGGAATATCAACCTTCCCATTCTTTTTTTTTTTTTTTAACCCACTGGAGTCTTTATAAAATCTATAGTTTACCATCTGTATTTTTGCAAGCAAACAGTTATATAGTTTTTATAATGTCTTTGTAGGTAATTCAGAGATAACCAAGATCAATTAATAAAAAATTCAAGGGGTAATTTATGGGTTAACTAATCACTAATGTAATTTAATGCTTTAATTAACAATACTATTGCAATTAGAATTTAAATGAATTGAATTGATTTGCAGTAGCTATCCAGAAACTTAAAAGATATTTGTTATTTTAATGGTCACTTTCTCTTTGCACATTTAATATCTGACTCCTTTTTTTACTCTTTTATTTTTAGATCACAAAATTTGTCCAGGATAGACATAGAGCTAGAAGAAACAGACTTCGTAAAGATCAACTTAAGAAACTTCCTGTACATAAATTCAAGAAAGGTAAGTATTTGTTTTCTAAATAATTATCCTTAGTTTATTTAAGACTGCAGGGTGACTATACTCTTTTTAAAAAAAAAATTTTTTTTTATTATTATACTTTAAGTTCTAGGGTACATGCGCACAACGTGCAGGTTTGTTACATAGGTATACATGTGCCATGTTGGTTTGCTGCACCCATCAACTCGTCATTTACATTAGGTATGTCTCCTAACGCTATCCCTCCCCCAGCCTTCCACCCCACAACAGGCCCTGGTGTGTGATGTTCCCCTCCCTGTGTCCATGTGTTCTCATTGTTCACCTTCCACTTATGAGTGAGAACATGCAGTGTTTGGTTTTCTGTCCTTGTGATATTTTGCTGAGAATGACGGTTTCTAGCTTCATCCATGTCCCTGCAAAGGACATGACCTCATCTTTCTTTATGGCTGCATAATATTCCATGGTGTATATGTGCCACATTTTCTTTATCCAGTCTATTATTGATGGACATTTGGGTTGATTCCAAGTCTTTGCTATTGTGAATAGTGCCACAATACACATACGTGTGCATGTGTCTTTATAGTACCATGATTTATAATCGTTTGGGTATATACCCAGTAATGGGATTGCTGGATCAAATGGTATTTCTAGTTCTAGATCCTTGAGGAATCGCCACACTGTCTTCCACAATGGTTGAACTAATTTACACACCCACCAACAGTGTAAAAGCATTCCTATTTCTCCACATCCTCTCCAGCATCTGTTGTTTCCTGACTTTTTTTTTTTTTTTTTTTTTGAGATGGAGTCTCACTCTGTCACCCAGGCTGGAGTGCAGTGGCGCGATCTTGGCTCACTGCAGCCTCCGCCCCCCAGGTTAAAGCGATTCTCCTGCCTCAGCCTCCCAAGTAGCTGGGATTATAGGTGCCTGCCACCGCACCCGGCTAATTTTTGTATTTTTAGTAGAGACGGGGTTTCACTATCTTGGCCAGGCTGGTCTTGGACTCCTGACCTCGTGATTCACCCACCTCGGCCTCCCAAAGTGCTGGGACTACAGGTATGAGCCACTGTGCCTGGCCTGTTTCCTGACTTTTTAAGACTATACTCTTATACTACCTTCTGTGTCCCTACCATAAACTATGCCTAACGCTAAGTAGACTTTCAGTTAAGAATGAATGAATGAATAAATGAATGAATGAATGCGAGAGATGATGTTTTGCTGTGATGACCTGGTGAAAGCAGGAGAGGGATGCACAGTCTGCAGAGAATTTAAAAACAATAATTAAACTAACCAAAATGCTTTTAAATATTATCACCATGTGCCATTAATTCTAAACAATGTCAGTGGATAAAATATTTTTCTGCACCAGGTGAACTACTCTCACTTACCTTCCTCCTATTCTGTCTCCCACGATATAACACTGTATAGTGTTGTATTAACTAAACACATAGGTAGGTAGCTGTTATATATCATCACTTATATATCTCATCTTAATTTTCATACTTTTATGAACTGTATACTATTATTATTTTCCCTTTATAGATGAGGAAAAATCGGGTCAGGGACATTAGGAATTTTAATATCATATAGCCAGTATTGACAGAGCTAGAGGAGAGTTGTGACTATAATACCATAGCCAATGTAAATTTCCCCTATAGAATAGTTTCTCTGTGATTTAGTGACCTTTTAGTGCAGATACCTACTTGATAAATCCGTTTGGCTGGCACTTCCCAGACTTCATTTTCATATACCAGTAAAAATATTCTGTTTTTTAATTCAGCAGTGAAAAAGTGTAGGGAGTGGAGGGAGAAAATAGAGAAAAAGGCAATAAAACATAGTTCTGCCACATTTTTATTTTTCAAATGATAAAATGTTTATAAACCTGCCATTTACCATTAACATTAAAAAATAGAACACTTAACAACAAAAAAAAGTAGGAAAAAGAACATCATTTTAAAATAAAGAAATGAATAGACATTTCTAAAAATGCACTGCATTTTACATTTACATTATCATTATACAGTGTGGATTAGTTAATAGTTTTTTTTTGTTTTGTTTTTAAGAGATGGGTTCTCACTGTGTTGCTCAGGCTGAGCTTGAACTCCTGAGCTCAAGTGATCATCCCACCTCAGCTTCTCATGTAGCTAAGACTATAGGCATGTGCCACTGGGCCCAGCTTGGATTAGTTAAGATTTCCACATAGACAAGAACTAGTCTGAAGATTAGGAATTACTTTTTAGGCTTCATTTTGTGTGTTTAAAAATATGTTTAAAAAGGCCGGGTGCGGTGGCTCACACCTGTAATCCCAGCACTTAGGGAGGCCGAGGCAGACAGATTACGAGGTCAGGAGATCGAGACCATCCTGGCCAACATGGTGAAACCCTGTCTCTACTAAAATACAAAAAAATTAGCCGGGTGTGGTGGTGCATGCCTGTAGTACCAGCTACTCGGGAGGCTGAGGCGGGGGAATCACTTGAACCCGGGAGGCAGAGGTTGCAGTGAGCTGAGATCACACCACTGTAATCCAGCCTGGCGGTAGAGAAAGACTCCATCTCAAAAAAAAAAAGAAAAGTTTAAAAAATGGTGATACTGTCCTGGGTTTAAAGGGAATGCATGTCATTGGCTTTTCCTCTGAGTAAGATGGGTAGCTATAGTAGGATTTTGAACAGAGGAGAGAGAGAATGTCTCAGTCAACTGTTAAAAGGATCCTTCTGCTGACATTAAGAATAGGTTATTAGATGGCAAAGGGTATAAACAGAGAGAACAGACAGGAAAGTTATTGTAGTAATTCAGGTGTGATATAAATGTGGCTTGGGCTGATACCAGTGGAGGAGAAGAAATCTTTAAATACTGGCTGTATCTGGTGATGGAATACACTGAATTTACTGATGGACTAGATATTGGGAGAGGAGACAAGGATGACTCCAGATTTTTTGGTCTGAACAACAAAATGGATGGTCTGTCTATTTAAGGAAAGTCCTTAAATAGAATAAGGATAGTTAATGTATGAGAGAGCAGGTTTTAGGAGGGAAATTGGAAGATTGGTATTGAACATATGGAATTTCAGATGTCTATTAGATATTAGAAGTTTAAGAGAGAGGTCTGAACTGGAAATACCAGCACGAAAATGTATTTATATCATTAGACTGGATGAGATTACCAAGAGAGTGAGTACAGATAGAGAGAATACCAAAGACACTGTGGGGCATTCCATCATTCAGTAGAAGAGGAATCAGAAGTGGCAGCAGTGGAGACTGAGAAGGTGTGACCAATTACATAGGAAGAAAATCAGGAGAGCGTGATTTACCAGAGATCCAGTGATGCAAATCTATCAGGGAGCAAGGAATGATAACCTGTGTCAATGCTGCTGAACATAAGTAAGATGAGAGCTCAGTATTGACCACTAGAGACTATTGATGATCTTGATGAGCAGTTGACAGAGTGGTCAGGCCAAAAATCTGATTGTAGCTGATTTAAGAGAGAATGGTGGAAAGAGAGGAATTGGAGATAATATTTGTAAGAAGTTTAACTAAAAAAGCAAAGAAATGGAGTCATAGCTGCTGGGGGAAGTTGAGTCAAGAAATAACAGCATGTTTGTTTGCTAAAGGAAATTGCTGATGTAGGTGACAGATGGGAGAGTTCCTGTAATGTTCTTGAGAAGGCAAGAGGAGATTGGATCTCTTGCACAAAAAGGTGAACTGGCCTTAGGTAGTATCATAGAGACTTGAGCTAAGGGAAAGTAGAATATGTGGGTGAAAAATCATAGTAGGTGGGTATTTGTAGTGGTGAGTCTGTGGAAATGTTCTTTGCTTTCATTTCTCTCAGTTAGGTAGGAAATCACCAACTGAGGGTGAGGACAGAGGAGGAGGTATTGGAGCTTTTAAGAACAGAGGTATGAAATACTATTATTCCAGGAGAGTAGGAGGAGGAATGGACTAGGGAAATATAATATGGTTGCTTGGCAGCCTGAACCCATTATGAACCCATCAGCATAACTGTTTTTCTCTATGGAGTGGTGTTTATCATCACTTTTTTCAAAATGTAAAGTATAACATTTATACAGAAGAGTATGTAGGATTTCTAGAATCATATTTTCTAGATATCATCCAGTTCAAGAGATAGAACATTACTGTCACCCCAGGAGCTATTATGTTCCCTTCTAGATAAATAATCCTTTCTTGTCCTCTGGAGGTAATCACTATCCTGGCTTATGATAATTTCACTGCCTTTCTCAAGTTGTACCACATATGAATGCATACCTAAACAGTTGGCTTAATTTTGCCTATTTTTGAATTGTATTTTTCTTACCTCTTATTAATTTTTTAATGAAATTTATACACTTAGTTGCATTTAGGTATAGTTCATTTACTTTCATTCTGTCTTTTAAAGATTTTACTTACCCACTTTACTGTTAATTGACATTCTTTTTTTTTCAGTTTAGGGCTATTATAAATCATACTTTTGAGAATATACTTGTATATATATCCTGGTGCGTATGTCCATGAATTTCTTTAGCATATATACCTAGAAGTAGATTAATTTGATCATAGTATATAGCTATTTTCAATTTTATTGGATAATGCAAAATCATTTCCAAAGTGATTGATGGTACCAATTTCTACTCTCACCAACAGTCTATAGGAGTTGCTGTTGTTCCATGTATTTATCCAATACTTTGTACTGATGGACTTCTAAATTTTAGCATTCTGGTGGGTTTATAACTCATTGTTGTTTTACTTTTTATTTCCCTTCTTGCAATGAGATTAAATATCTGTTCACATTATTTGCCAGTTAGATTTTCACTTTCACGAAGTACCTTTCATGATATATGCCGATGTGTCTGTTTCATATACAGGAGGAATTCTTTATATGTTCCTACAAGCCCTTCTGGAGGTGTAGTGTATGGCAATTTAGTTCTTCAATAATTCTATGTGTTTTAACTGTCTTTTTCTAGTTTATGGACCAAAATTCTTGACTTTCATGGTAGTGTTCTTCTATTTTTGTTTTGTCTTGATTTGTTTTTTTGAGATGGAGTCTCACTGTGTCCCCTAGGCTGGAGTGGAGTGGCGTGATCTCAGCTCACTGCAAGCTCTGCCTCCTGAGTTCACACTCTTCTCTTGCCTCATCCTCCCGAGTAGCTGGGACTACAGGCGCCCGCCACCATGCCTGGCTCATTTTTGTATTTTTAGTAGAGACGGGGTTTCACCATGTTAGCCAGGATGATCTCGATCTCCTGACCTCATGATCCGCCCACCTTGGCCTCCCAAAGTGCTGGGATTACAGGCGTGAGCTACCACGCCCAGCCTCTTCTATGTTTTTAGAGAATGTTTTTATCCCAAGATCATACAGATGTTATTTTATATTACCTTCTGAAAGCTTTATATTTTTGTCTTTTGTGTTTAATCCACATGAATTGATTGTGTAAAACTGGAGTCCAGTTTAAGTTTTTTTCCAGTTTGATATTTTATATAAGGGTATCCAGTTGTTCCAGAGCTAATTATTGATAATACACTGTTTTGCAGTGTCACCTCTGATATAAATTGAGGTCCAGATATGTGTGAGTTTGTTTCTGGATTTCTCTTGGTTTTATTGTTTAACCATGTATCAGTATCACACTGTTTCAATTACAGTAGGTTTATGGTAAGACCTGATAGAGCTAGTCTTCCCACTTTGTTTTTTTTCAGTAGTGTTTACCTATGTTTAACACTTTGCCTTTCCACTTAAAGGTAAAAATCGACTTGTCAAGGCCACCCCACCTCCAAATATATGCACAAGTGATTGTATTTTTTATTGTAGCGGAATACACACAGCATAAAATTTACCATTTTAATCATTTTAAAGTACCTTCATATTGTTATGCAACCATCACCACCATCCATCTCCAGACTTCTTTATCTTCCCAAACTGAAACTCTGTACTTGTTAAACAGTAACTCCCCATTTCCACTTCCCCCCAGCCACTGGCATCCACCATTCTACTTACTGTCTCTGAATTTGACTACTGTAGGTACCTCACGTAAGTGGAATTACCTGATATTTGTCCTGTTTCTGACTTATTTCATTTCTCATAATGTTTTCAAGGATTATCCATGTTGTAGCATATATCAGAATGTCTTTACTTTCTCTGGCTGAATAACAGTCTGTTGTGTATTTTTACATTTTGTTTATTTATTCATCTATTAGTGGATATGAGTTGGTTACACCTTTTGGCTATTGTAAATAATACTGCAATGAACATTGATAAAAAAGTATCTGTTTAAGTACATGGATTCAATTATTTTGCGTATGTACCAAGGAGTGATATTGTTTAACTTTATGAGGAACCTGGATACTGTCTTCCACAGTTACTGTACCATTTTACATTCCCAGCAGCAATGCTTAAGGGTTCGTATTTCTCCACATCCTTGTCAACACTTGTATTCTGTTGTTTTGTTTTAATATAGCTATCCTAATGGGTATGAAGTGGTACCTTAATGTGGTTTTATTTGCATTTCCCTACTGACTAATAATGTTGAGCATCTTTTCTTGTGCTTATTGTCCACTTGGATATTTCCTTTGGCAAATTATCTGTTCAAGTACTTTGCTCATTTTCAATTGGGTGGTTTATCATTTTGTTCTTGAGTTATAGGAGTTCTTTGTATATTCTAGATAACATGATTTGCAAATATTTTTTCCCATTCTGTCAGTTGTCACTTTCTTGATAATGTCCTTTTGTGTACAGAAGTTTCAAATTTTGATGTAGTCCAATTTACCTTTTTTCTTTTTTTGCTTATGATATGAAGCATAAGCAAAAACCTTTTTTTTTTTTTTTTTTGCTTGTGAAGGAAATTAAAGATCTCAATAAATGGAAAAGCATCCCACATTCATGGATTGGAAGACTTAATATTGTTAAGATATCAAGACTACCCAAAGCAGTCTACAAATTCAGCACAATTCCTATCAAAATTCCAAGAACTTTTTTTGCAGAAATGAAAAGTTTAAAAATTTTGATTAAGTCCAGTTTTTACCTTATGTCATATCTAAGAATACATTGCCAAATCTAAGGTCATAAAGATTTACTCCTATGTTTTCTTCAAAGTTTTATGGTTTTAGCTTATATTTAGGTCTTTTATCAATTTAGAGTTGATTTTCATATATAGTAAATATGAGGTAGGGCTCCCGACTTATTTTTTTGTATGTGGAAATCCAGTTATCCCAGCACCATTTGTTGAAGAGACTGTTTTCTCATTGAATATCTTGGCACTCTCATCAAAAATAAATTGGCCATAGATGCATGGTTTTATTTATGGACTCTCAGGTACATTCCTTTGGTCTATATGATTATCCTTATGCCAGTCCCACACTATTTTGATTACTCTAGTTTTGTAGTAAATTTTGAAACTGAGAATTATGAGTCTTCCACATTTGTTGTTCTTTTTCAGTATTTTAGCTATTCAAAGTCCTTTGTAATTCCATAATAACTTGAGAATAATTTGAGGATACAACTTTCTATTTTTGCAAAAAAAGTTATTAGAATTTTGATAGGGATTGTGCTAAATTTGTAGGTTGCTTTGGGTAGTCTTGACATCTTAACAATATTAAGTCTTCCGATCCATGAATATGGGATGCTTTTCCATTTATTGAGGTCTTCTTTAATTTCCTTCAGCAATGTCATGTAATTTTCAGTCTATAGGTCTTTCATCTCCTTAGATTTATTTCTAGGTATTTTATTTTAGATACTATTATAAATAGAATTCCTTTCTAAATTTCTTTTATGGATTGTTCATTGCTGGTGTGGAGAAACACAACTGATTTTTATGCATTGATCTTAATAACCTACAACTTTGATGGATTTGTATATAGCTCTGGTAGCTTTCTTGTGGATTCTTGGGGATTTCCTATATAGCAGATTGTATTAGACTGTTCTCACACTACTATAAGAAATACCCAAGACTGGGTAATTTATAAAGGAAAGGTTTAATTGACTCACAGTTCCACATTGCTGGAGAAGCCTCAGGAAACTTATAATCATGGTGGAAGGCAAAGGAGAAGCAGACATCTTGTTAGGGCATCAGGACGGAGTGAGTGCAAGCAGGGGAAATGCCAGATGCTTATAAAACCATCAGATCTCGTGAGACTCACTATCATGAGAACAGCATGGGGGAAACTGCCTCCATGATCCAATTACCTCCACCTGGTCCTGCCCCTGACACGTGGAGATTATGTGTATTATAATTCAAGATGAGATTTTGGGTGGAGACACAGCCAAACCATATCACAGATCATGTCATCTGTGAATAGGTGTAGTTTTACTTCTTTCTTTCCAACATGGATTTATTTCATTTTCTTGTGTAACTGCTTATAGAACTTACAGTACAATATTGAATAACAGTAGTGAAAGTGGCCATTCTACTTTCTTTCTGATTTTAAGGCAAAAACTTGCAGTCCTTCACCAGTGTGTATTTTAGCTGTGAGTTGTTGTTGTTGTTTTTAATAAATGCCCTTTATCAAGTTGATGAAGTCCCCTACTATATATTTTGGCATGTTGAAATCTACTTGTTCCAGCATTACTTGTTGAAAAGACTGTCCTTTCTCCCTTGAATCACCTTTGCTCCACTGTTAGAGAGCAGTTGACTATATTTGTGTGAGTCTTTTTCTGGAATCTCTATTCTGTCCCATTTATCTATTTATTCTTTCACCAGTACCACACCGCCTTGATTACTGTACTTTTGTTTTGTTTTGTTTTGAAATGGAGTCTTGCTCTGTTGCCCAGGCTGGAGTGCAGTGGTGCAATCTCGGTTCACTGCAACCTCTGCCTCCCAGGTTCAAGCAATTCTTCTCCCTCAGCCTCCCGTGTAGCTGGGAGTACAGGTATGTGCCACCATGCTTGGCTAATTTTTTTTGTATTTTTAGTAGAGACGGGGTTTCACCATGTTGGCTAGGCTGGTCTTGAACTCCTGACCTCAAGTGATCCACCTGCCTCACCTCCCAAAGTGCTGGGATTACAGGCGTGAGCCACCACGCCAGCTGATTACTTTATAGTAAGTCTTAACATTGGGTAGTGTCAGTTCATTGACTTTGTTACTTCAGTATGGTGTTGGCTGTTTTGGTCTTTTGCCATTCCATATATACTTGTGAACTAGTTTGTTGATATCCAAAAAAATAAATTGCTGAGATTTTTATTGGGATTGCATTGAATTTATAAATCAAGTTGGGCACCCCACTTGGTCATGGTATATAATTTTTTATATACAGATATTCAATTTTCTAATATTTTGTTTAGGATTTATCATCTATGTTCATGATAGTTACTAGTCAGTAGTTTTCCTTTCTTGTGATATCTTTGCCTAGTTGTGAGATTTGGATAATAACTGGCTTCACAGAATGAGTTATGATATACCCTCTGCTGTTTTCTGGAAGAAATTGTAAAGAATTCGGGTAATTTCTTTCCTGAGTGTTTGGTAGAATTCACCAGTGAACCTATCTGGATATGGTGCCTGCTGTTTTGGAAGGTTATTATTTATCGGTTCAGGTTCTTTAATAGACCTAGACCTATTCAGATTGTATATTTCTTTTTGTGTGGCTTTCAGCAGATTGTGCCTTTCTGAGTAATTGGTACATTTCATCTGTTACCAGATTTGTAGGCACAGAATTGTTTAGTATTCCTTTATTATTGTTTTTATATTCATAGGATTAATAGTGATGACCCCTTTTCTAAAATTTTTGATATTAATAATTTGTATCTTTTGTCTCTTTTTCTTGGTTCACCTAGCTAGATATTGATTTCATTTATCTTTTCAAATAACAATATTTTGGTTTTGTTGATTTTTCTGTATTGATTTTCTGGTGTTTTTTTGGTTGTGTGTGTGTGTTTTTGTGTTTTTGTTTTTTTTTCTGGGGGGACAAGGTCTCACTCTGTCATCCAGGCTGGAGTGCAGTGGCACAACCATGGCTGACTGCAGCCTCGACTTCCCAGGCTCAACCAACGCTTCCACCTCAGCCTTCCAAGTAACTGGAACTACAGATGTGCACCACTGTGACCGGCTAATTTTTTTTTTTTTATTTTTTTAGAGACAGGGTCTCACTATGTTGCCAGGTCCGAACTCCTGGCCTCAAGTGATCCCCCCACTTTGGCCTCCCAAAGTGCTGAGATTACAGGCATGAGCCACCACACCCAGCCTGATTTTCTGCTTTTACTTGCATTGATTTGTTCAATTTTCATTTCTTTTTTTCTGCTACTTTGAATTTAATTTGCTCTGTTTCTAGTTTCCTAAAGGTAAAGCTGAGATTATTGATTTTAGCTCTTTCTTCTTTTCTAACATATATATATATTCAGTGCTATAAATTTCCCTGTACTGCTTTCATTGCATTTTACAGTTTTTTATTGATATGTAATAGTTGTACATATTTATGGGGTACATGGTATATTTTGATACATACATACAATATGTAATGATCAAATCAGGATAATTGGGATATTCATCACCCCAAGCAATGATCATTTTTGTGTGTGTTGGGAATACTTCAAAGCTTCTCATCTAGCTATTTGAAATACATAACTTTATTGTTAACTATAGTTGCCTTACCATACTATCAAAAACTAGAACTTATTCCTTCTAACTGTTTTCGTACCCAGTAGCCAGCCTCCCTTCACTGCTCCCTTCCACCCTTCCCAGCATCTGGTAACCACCGGTTTGCTCTCTACCTCCATGAGATCAGTTTTCTTAGTTCCCACATACAAGTGAGAACATGGGATATTTGTCTTTTTGGGCTTGGCTTATGTCACTTGGCATCATGTCATCTAATTCCATCCATGTTGCTGCAAATAACAGGGTTTTATTTTTTTATGGCTGAATAGTATTCCATTGTGTATATATACCACATTGTCTTTATCCAGTCATCCATTGATAGAAACTTAGGTTGATTCCATATCTTGGCTATTGTGAATAGTGCTGCAGTAAACATGGGAGTGCAGATATCTCTTCAATATACTGATTTTCCTTTCTTTTGGACACATATCCAGCAATGGGATTGCTGGATCACATGGTGGTTTCATTTTTACTTTTTTGAGGAACCTCAATACTGTTTTCCTTAGTAGCCATACTAATTTATATTCCCACCAGCAGTGTACGAGTGGTCCCCTTTCTCCCGCCACATCACATGTTCCTCTTGTGTTGTACAATACAATCATCTCTTCCCAGTAGTATCCAAAGTCTTAACTCATTCCAGCATCAACTTAAAAATCCAAAGTCTAAAGTCTCATCTGAGACTCAAGACACATTTCTTTCCACCTGTTAGCCCGTAAAATCAAAAACAAATTCTTAACTTCCAAGATACAATAGTGGTGCAGGTATTAGGTAAACATTCCCATTCCAAAAGGGAGGAATTGGCCAAAAGAAAGGGAAATAGGCCCCACACAAGTCTGAAACCTAGCAGGGCAGACATTAAAGTTTAAAGCTCCAACATAATCTTTGACTCTGTGTCCTGCATCCAAGGCACACTGGTGCAAGGGGTGGGCTCCCGAGGCCTTGGGACGCTCCATCCCTGTCACTCTCACAGGTTGGAGTCTGGTGTCTGTGCCTTTTCAATGCTGAGGGTGAAAGCTGCTGGTGGCTCTACGCTTCTTGGGTCTGGAGGGTAGCAGTCCTGTTCCCATAGCTTCACTAGACTGCCCTGGTAGGGAATCTGTGTTGGGGATCCAACCTTACATTTCCCCTCAGTACTGCACTAGCAGAGTTTCTGTGTGGGGGCTATGTCCTGTGACTTCTGCCTGGGACCCAGGCTTTCTAATACATCCTCTGAAATCTAGGTTGGAACCTGGCGAGCCTTCTTTCCTTTTGAATGCTGCACACCTATGGCCTTAATACCACATGGAAGCCACCAAGGATTACAGCTTGTGCTCTCCAGAGCAGTGCCCCAAACTGTACCAGGGGCTCTTTTGAGCTGAGGCTGGAGCAGCCAGGATGCAGGGAGCAGCCTCTTAAGATGCTGCAGGGCAGTGGCTCCCCAGGCCTGACCCACTAAACCATTCTTTCTTCCTAGGCCTCTGGGCTTGTTATGGGAGGAGCTGCCTTTTGAGGCTTTTTTTTTAATTGTCTTGGATATTAGCACTTGGCTCTCTTTTAGTAATGCTAATCTATCTAGCAAGTGGTTGGTTCACAGCCCACTTGTATTCTTTTGAATGCTGCACACTTACAACCTTAATACTGCATGGAAGCCACCAAGAATTACAGCTTGTGCTCTCCAGAGTAGCTATTGTAAATGAGATTACTTTCTTGATTTATTTTTCAGATTGTTTGCCATTGGCATATACAAATGATACTGATTTTTGTATGTTGATTTTATAACCTGCAACTGTACTGAATTTGCTATATTCTAACAGTTTCTTTTATTTTTTCTTTCTTTCTTTTTTTTTTTTTTTTTTTGAGATGGAGTCTAGCTTTGTCACCCAGGCTGGAGTGCAGTGGTGTGATCTTGGCTCACTGCAACCTCTGCCTGCCAGGTTCAACCAATTCTCCTGCCTCAGCTTCCCAGGTAGCTGGGACTACAGGTACCCATGACCACGCCTGGCTAATTTTTGTATTTTTAGTAGAGATGGGGTTTCTCCATGTTGGCCAGGCTAGTCTCGAACTCCTGACCTCAAGTGATCCACCCGCCTCAGCCTCCCAAAGTGTTAGGATTACAGGCATGAGCCACCGTGCCCGGCCTCTAACAGTTTCCTAATGGAGTTTTCTTTGGTTTTTAAAATATACAATCATGTCGTCTGTGAACAAAGTTAATTTGACTTCTTCCTTTCCAGTTTGGTAGTTTGCAGCAGTGAAGCCATCCAGTCCTGGGCTTTTCTTTGATGGGAGACTTTTAATTACTGTTTCAGTTTCATTACTTGCTATTGGTCTGTTCAGGCTTTCTCTTTCTTTATGGTTCAGTCTCGATACGTGTACATGTCTATGAATTTGCCCATTTTTTCTAGGTTATCTAATTTGTTGGCATATAATTATTCATAAAATCTCTAGTGATCATTATATTCTAGGGTATTGATTGTAATTTTTTTCATTTATACTTTGAGCGTTTTCTCTCTTTTTATTAGTCTAGCAAAAGGAATGTGGACTTTATCTTTTCAAAAAACATTTTTTTCTTTCAGTTATCTTGTATTTTTTCAGTCTGAATTTTATTTCTGCTCTGATCTGTATTATTTCTTTCTACTAATTTTAGATTTTGTTTATGCTTGTTTTTCTAGTTCCTTGAGGTGGATTGTTCAGTTGTTTATATGAAGTTTTTCTCCTTTTTTGATGGAGGCTTATTGCTATGAACTTCCTACTTAGTATTGCTTTTGCTTGTCCCATAGATTTTGATATGCTGTGTTTCCATTTTCATTTGCTCAAAAAAAATTTTAGATTTCCTTTTCAATTTCTTTATTGACCCATTTTTTATTCAGGAGCATGTTGTTTAATTTTCACGTATTTATAGTTTTCAAAGTTCCTTTTTTTTTTTTTTTTTTCTGAGGCAGTGTCTCACTCTTTGGCCCATGGCTGGAGTGCAGTTGCACAATCTCAGCTCAGTGCAGTATCCACCTCCCAAGTAGCTGGGAGTACAGGCATGCACTACTACACCCAGCTAATTTTTTTGTAGAGATGAGGTTTTACCATGTTGCCCAAGGCTGGTCTTGAACTCCTGGACTCAAGTGATCTGCCTGCCTCAGCCTCCCAGATTGCTGGGATTATAGGCATGAGCCACCACACCTGGCCCAAAGTTCCTCTTTAAAAAAGAATAAAAATCTAGTTTTATTCTGCTGTGGTCAGAAAAGATACTTGATACAATTTTGACTTTTTTGAGTTTGCTGAGACTTGTTTTTTCTCCTAACGTGATCTGTCCTGGGGAATGTTCCATGTGCTAATGAGAAGAATGTATATTCCACAGAGTTGGATGAAGTGTTCTGTAAATGTCAGTTATCATTATATAGTGATTTTTTTGTCTCTTTTTATAGTGTTTGTTTATTTTATCTGATATAAATATAGCTATTCTTGCTCTTTTTTGTTTTCCAATTGCATGGAGTATCTTTTTCCACCCCTTTACTTTCAGTCTATGTGTCTTTATAGGTAAAGTGAGTTTCTTATCGGCAGCAGATCATTGAGTTCTGTTTTTCTATTCATTTAATCACTCTATGTCTTTTAATTAGAACATTTAGTTCATTTACATTGTTATTATTGATAGGTGAGAACTTCCTCCTGTCATTTTGTTGTTTGTTTTCTGGTTGTTTTGTAACTCCTCTTTTACTTTCTTTTCTTTCTTTCTCTTTCATCTTTCTTTGTGATTGTGCAAATTTCTCTGGTAGTATGTTTTAATTCATTGCTGTTTATTTTTAGTGTTACCTATTATAGGTGTTTTGCTTTGTGGTTACTATGAGGCTTACAAAAAACATCTTGTAAGTTATTTTGAATATATGAGAACTCAATGTTGATCACAAAGAAAAAGACGAAAAACTTTACATCGTAATTTCATCCCCTGACACACATTTTGACCTCTTGTTGACACAATTTACATCTTTTTATATTGCCTGACTTTTAACAGATTGTTGTAGTTTTTATTTTGGTAGATTTAGTCTTCATACTAGAGATACTACAGTTACAGTATTAGAGTATTCTAAATTTGTCTATATACTTTTACCAATGACTTTTATAACTTCAGATATTTTCTTGTTGCATGTTAGTGTCCTTTTGTTCAAGATTGAAGAACTACCTTTGACATTTTTTATAAGATGAATTCCTTCAGCTTTTGTTTGTCTTCAGAGAAGTCATTATCTCTCATTTATGGTCGAAAGATAGCTTTGCTGGGGACACTATTCTCAGTTGGCAGTTTTGTTTTTTTTTCCTGTAGCTTTTTAATATGTCATACCACTCCATTCAGGCATGTATGGTTTCTACTAGATGTCCATTAACAGATGAATTAGAGCTCTTTATATGTTATGCTTCTTCTTTTTTTCCTGCTTTTATGCTCCTATTTTTGTTTTTGACCTTTGAGAATTTGATTATTGTATGCCTTGGGATAGTCTTATTGGGGTTTAATCGGTTTGGTAATCTTTGACTTTCCTATGCCTAGATATTTATCTTTCTATAGATCTGGAAAGTTTTCTGTTATTATTTCTTTGAATAAGCTCTGTACCCCTTGCTCTTTCTTAACTCTGTCTTGAAGGCCATTGACTCTTAAATTTGCTCTTTTTAGGCTATTTTCTAGATCTTATATGTGTTCTTCCTTTTTATTCTCCTATGTCTCCTCTCTTTATATATTTTCAAATTGTCTTTGAGCTCACTGATTCTTTCTTCTGCTTGATTAGTTCTGTCAAAACTCTCTCATGCATTTTCAGTTCAGCCAATGTATTTCACAGTTCCAAGATTTCTGTGTTTTTAATTTTTTAAATCTCTTTGTTAAATTTTTCTGGTAAGTTTCTGAAGTGTTTTACTGTGCTATCTTGGAGTTCCCCAGGTTTCTCCAAAATTTCTATTTTGAATTCTTGATCAGAGAACCTACACATCTTCATCTCAGGTTGGTAGGGTATCACTGGCTCCTTGCTTTGTAAATTTGGGAAGGTCGTGGTTCCCTGTTTGATGTTGTTTCTTACAGATGTACATTTATGTCTTCACATTGATTTGTTATTTATTCTAGTTTTTGCTATCTGCCTTTGCTTGGTCTTTTGGGTGTGGTTTGTTGCATTCTCTTAGACTTAAATCACTGCCTTCTTTTCAGCACTAGATGGCACCCTAAGCCCAGGTTTGCCTGGCTTTCACGAAAGTTCAGAGCACTGACCATCTTGGGTTAGGGGATTTTCCAAAGGGGATTCCCTGGCTGGGGTTGGCGGGGAAGGGAATTAGCTAGGAGTTTGTGCGCAGAGGACCCGTGGAATGTGCCTCCTACTGCTACTGATCCACTGTCCCTCTGATTTGGCATCTCCTTTGGCTGAGATGAAGAGCAGCCCCAAGTTTCCTTCACTGGAGTTGCTAGCCCTACTTCCATGTTTGTCCATAGCTGTCTTCAGATTTTCTCCCAACAGGCACTAGCAATGCTTCCTGTGGGTTAAGGCAGTAACAGCTTTCCCACATAGTAACCCTAGATGGTGGGGAAACTACCTTAGTCTTAGTTTCTCCAGGATAGGAACAATAAGTCTTGGGAGACTTTTTTACCCAGTGCCTAATAACTTAAGGGAGGGGCATCATGGATAGAGAAGTCGAGGGGCATCATGGATAGAGAAGTCCATTCTCTTTTCTCATAATTTTTCACTTCTTTGTGACACTAAGGATTGTCACAGCCTCAGTTTTGTGTTCTGGAATATTGGTGGTGATAATGTTGTCACTGTATAGTTGTTTTTCATTTTCTGTATGGGAAAATCAACTCAGATTGCTTCTACTCTGCCATTTTGGTAACATTACTGCATTTTAAAAATTTTGATATGTTGTATTTTTATTTTCACTTAGCTCAAAATATTTTAAAATTTCTCTTGAGATTTCTTCTTTGACCTACTTGTTATTCAGAAGTGTGTTTTTTAATCTCCACGTTTTGGAATTTTCCGGCTATCTGTATTTATATATTATTATATATTTCTAGTTTAACTCCATTGTGGTCTGCATGGTAATATTGTAAGACTTATTTTTAAAAAATAAAGTATACTTTATGTCCCAGAATGTGGTCTCTCAGTGGATGAATGTTCCATGTAAGCTGGAAAGGAATGTATATTCTATTTCTTGTTGGATGATGAAGTAGTGTGTATATCAATTAAATCCAGTTGACTGGTGCTGCTGTTGAGTTCAACTGTGTCCTTACTCATTTTCTGCCTGCTGGATCTGTCCATTTCAGATAGAGGGGTGTTGATGTCTCCAACTGTAATAGCAGATTCATCTGTTTCTCTTTGCAGTTCTATCAGTTTTTGCCTTGTATATTTTGGCACTGTGTTATTAGGTACATACACATTAAATATTGTTTTTTATATATATATAATTTTTACAAATTTTTATTTATTTATTTTGAGGCAGAGTCTTGCTCTATCGCCCAGGCTGGAGTGCAGTGGTGCGATCTCAGCTCACTGCAGCCTCTGCCTCCCAGGTTCAAACAATTCTCCTTCAGGCTCCCAAGTAGCTGGGGCTATAGGTGCAGACCATCAAGCCCAGCTAATTTTTGTGTTTTTTAGTAGAGATGGGGTTTCACTATGTTGGGCCAGGCTGGTCTCAAACTCCTGACCTCAAGTGATCCACCAGCTCCAAAAGTGCTGGGATTACAGGCATGAGCCACCGTGCCCAGCCATATTGTTATTATTATTTTTTTTTTAGAGAATTGATCCCTTTATTGTTATGTAATGCCTATCTGTGATGATTTTTCTTGCACTGATGTCTGCTCTGTCTGAAAATATGCTTACTCCCACATTTTTTGGATTAGGGTTAGCATGATATTTTTGTCAATCTCTTTACTTTTAATCTATGTGTCTTAATTTTTTTTTTACTTTATTAAAATATTGAGTTTTATTTCACATGTATATTTTTGCCTCCCCACCATTTCCATGTCTGACCACCACTACTACTGTGTCCTATCATAACATTCCATACATACTTAAAACCAAGCAAAGGGTGGAGTTCCATCTTTAAAAACTAAACAGGCATTTTGGACAACACATTCTTGGCAATAGAGCCTGGACAACATTTATCAAACACAGTAGGGAAAGTTCTCTGCATTATAAAAAGGACAGCCAGATATCAACTGTTACAGAAATGAAATAAAATGGAAAATTTTTAACAAATTGTTTAAACTATTTTCCTAAAGAGACTTCCTCCACTGCCAGAGATTTTGAATAACCTCCTAGTCAGTCATCCGGAAGCATTCCTCACATAATTGATGAACTGCTTGCATTTTAATGTCTTCTACAGAACTAGGTCCTTTTCGTGTTTTACGAGTTTTTTCCTGTTTTTTGAAAGATTCTTGTCCTTTTGATCTTGGTGTTGATGGTTTTCAGTCTTTTCTATTCTGATTTGACTTTTGTGCATTTTTGGCTGGAGTGTCTCGTATAGATTTCCTCACTGGTGCTTTTTCTTCAGTTTCCTCATCATCAAAATCATCATCGTCGTCATTTTCATCATCTTCTGCATCAGCAGCAAGTTTTACTTTTTTTTGTGGAACCTTTCTACCACCTCCGGGGGCAGATCGCTTTCCAGATAAACTTAAGAGTTTCACATACGCCTCTTCTTCATCTTCTGACTCTGCATCTTCCTCCACAGCTACTAAGTGCTGTTCACTAATATTCACTGGCTCTGAAGCACACTTCAACCGTAAGATCACCGGTGGTGTTATTTCAAGGCCCCCAAGGGAAACCATTGGCTGTACAGACATTTTCAAAGTTGCCAGTGTTACTTTAATTGGACTGCCTTCATAATTCATTGCCTCTGCTTCAACAATATGCAATTTATCCTTTGCACCAGTCCCTGAACTGACTGTTCTTAAAGATAACTGGTGCTCATTTTCATCATTATCCACCTTAAAGTGATAATCTTTGTCGGCCTTTTGTTGACAACTGAAAAGATAGTTCTGGGGCCTCAGGGGGCTCATGTCCATGTCCATCAAATCTTCCATGGGGTGGTGACACGCACTTAGGTGGGAGAGAAGGTGGACGGAGATAAACGACTGCTGCTCCAGAGAACAGCCGCACAGGATGGAATCACACCAGGGTATGTGTCTTCATATTTAAAGTAGATTTCTTTTCAACAAAATATAGCTGGTCTTATTTTTTTTTATCTGATCCACTCTGACAATCTGTCTTTTAATTAGCATATTTAGGACATAGATATTTAAAGTGATTATGAATATAGTTGGGTTAATATCTATTATATTTATCATTGTTCTGTATTTGTTGCCCCGTTTCTGTTTTTCTCTTTCAGTCTTTTTTCACCATTTGTGGTTTTAATTAAGCATTTCATAATGATTCCACTTTCCTTTCTTAGCATATTAATGTTATTTATGTGTGTGTATGTATTTTCTTTTTTAGTGGTTGCCCTAGAATTTGCATTGTACATTTACAACTAATCCAATTTGACTTTCAAACAACACTATACTTCTTTGTGGGTAGTGCAAGTTCCTAATAATAACAAAATATTCCTAATTTCTACCCTCCATCCCTTATATCATTGCTGTTATTCATTTCACTTATATATGTTATACATTTGTAGCATACATAATTGAATATATTATTGCTGTTATTATTTTGAACAAACTGCTATTTGTTTGTTCACAAGTAAAATCAAGTAAGAATAAGAAAAGTAGAAGTTTTTATTTTCCTTTTACTTATTTCTTCTCCAGGACTTTTACTTTCTTTATGTAGATTTAAGATTCTGACCTATATCATTTTTCTTCTCTTTAAAGAACTTATTTTAACATTTCTCACAAGTCAGTTCTGTGGGCAAAAATTACCTCAAATTGTGTTTATGAAAGTTTTTATTTTTTCTTCACCTTTTTTTGCTTGCATTTTTTATTGTGGTAAAGAAACACATTACAATAAATTTACAATCTTAACCATTTTTAAGTGTACAGTTCAACAGTGTTAAGTATATTTACATTATTGTGCAACCAATCTCTAGAATTTTTTCATCTTATAACACTAAGACTGTACCCACTAAACACTAATAATTCCCTCTTTCTTTTCTCTCCAGCCCTTGCTAACCACATTTCTGCTGTTTCTTTTCTACAATTTGACTACTTTAGATACTTCATATGAGTGGACTGATACAGTATTTGTCCTTTTGCAACTGGCATATTTTGCTTAGCATAATGCCCTCACGGTTCACCTATGTTGTGGCATGTGACAGAATATTCTTTTATTTTTAAAGATTTCATAATACTACATTTTATGTATATAACATTTTCCTTTTCCATTCGTTATCAATAGACATTCGTATTATTTCCACTCTACCCCTTGTCTATTATAAATAATGCTTCCGTGAACATGGGTGAAAATTTATCTTTAAGATCCTGCTTTGAATTCTTTTTGGATATATATCCAGAAGTGGGACTGCTGAATCATATTCTAATTGTCTTTTTAATTTTAGAAGTATCTCCTTACTGCTTGCGCTCTGTACTACCTGCACCATTTTACATTCCCATCACCAGTGCACAAGGGCTCTCCACATGCTCAACACTTACATTCTGCTCTTTTGATAGTAGCCATTCTAGTGAGTATGAGTCGATGTCTCATTGTTTTGATTTACATTTCCCTGATGATTAGTGATGATGAGCATCTTTTCAAGTATTTGTTGGCTATTTGTATATCTTCTTTGGAGAATTTTCTATCCAAGTCATTTTCTCATTTTTAAATTAGGTTTGTTGTTTTTTGTTTTTTTTTTACTGTTGAGTTGTAGAAGTTCCTTATATAGTCTGGATATTAACCCCAAATCAGATACATGAGTTGCAGTTATTTTTGCCCAGTCCATAAGCTGCCCCTTCACTCTGTCAATCATGTCTGTTTATGCACAAAAGTTTCTCGTGTCCCATTTGTCTATTTTTTTCTTTTGTTGCCTGTGCTTATGGTGTCACTTCCAAGACATAATTCTCAAATCCGACATCCTGAAGTTTTTCCCCTATATTTTTTTCTAGGAGTTTAATAGTTTTAGGCCTTACATTTAGGTCTTTAATCCCTTTTGAGTTAATTTTATGTAAGGTGTAGCTTAATAAGGTTAAGGTCCAGCTTAATATTTATTTATTTAGGCATGTGGATATCCCAGTTTTCCCAGTACCATTTGTTAAGGAGACTGTCCTTTATTCACTGTGTCATCTTGGCATCCTTGTCAAAAGTCATTTGGCCATACATACAAGGGTTTATTCCTAGGCTCTAAATTCTGTTCCATTGGTGTATATATCTATCTTTATTCTAGTACCATACCATCTTAATTACTGTTGCTGTGTAGAATGTTTTGAAATCAGGGAGTATGAGTCTTCCAATTTTGTTCTTTTTCAAGATTGTTTTGGCTATTCATAGTCCCTTGAGAATTTTATGATGCTTTTTTCTGTTTCTGCAAAAAATGTCATCGGTATTTTGATAAGAATTACATTGAATCTGTAGATCACTCTGGGTAGCATGGACAGTTTGACAATGTTAATAAGTCTTTCAATCTATGAGCCTGGAATATCTTTGCACTTATTTCTGTCTTTGATTTCTTGTGGCAGTGTTTAGTTTGTAGTGTAGAAACCTTTTAATAAGCTCAAGCTTATTCCAAAGTATTTTATCCTTTTTGTTGCTATAGTAAATGGAATTGTTTTCTTAATTTCCTTTTTTTTTTTTTTTACGGCTCCTTTGGTTGAGTGATAATTTCCTTTGTGAATTGATTGTTAGTGTATAGAAATGCAATTTTTGAATTTTGATTTTGCATCCTGTAACTTTGCTGAATTTGCTAATTTTAACAGTTTGTATGGAATATGTCACCTGTGAAGGGAATTAATTTTACTAATTTTCCAGTCTGTATGTTTTCTATTTCATTTTCTTGTCTAATTGCTCTGGATAGACCTCCTAGTACTGTGTTGAATAGTAGTGGTGAGTGTGGGCATCCTTGCCTTATTCCTGCTCTTAAAGGGAAAGTTTCAGTCTTCTTTTGTTGACTATGATGTTAAATGTAGCCGTCTCATATATTACTTTTATTATGCTGGGATAGTTTTTTTCTATTCCTAGTTTATTGAGTGTTTGTGTCATGAGATTGTTGAATTTGTCTGCATCAATTGAAATGATCATCTGGTTTTGTCCTTCATCTTGTTAATGTGGTGTATTAAATAGATTTATTTTCATATGTTAAACCATCCTTTCATTCCACAAATAAGTCCCACTGGTCATGGTGTATAATCCTTTTAATGTACTGTTGAATTCAGTTTACTAGTATTTTGTTGAGGATTTTCACATCAGTATACTTAAGGGATATTTGCCTGCAGTTTTCTTTTTTTGTGTCTCTCTCTCATTCTGGTGTTAAGGTAATTCTGACCTCATAGAATGAGTTTGGAAGTGTTGCAGTTCTTTCTCTCTTTTTTTTTTTTTTTAAGACTTTATTTTTTAGAGCAGTTTTAGGTTCACAGCCAAATTGAGTAGAATGTACTGAGATATCCCAATATCCCCTGCCCTCACACAGGCAAAGCCTTCCCAGTTATCAACATCCTGCACCAGAGTGGTCCATCTGTTGCAACTGATGAATGTACATGGACATATCATTATCCTCCAAAGCCCATAGTTTACATTAGGGTTTACTCTCGGTGTTGTATGCCTCCCCTATTATCAACATCCTGCACCAGAGTAGTACATCTGTTGCAACTGATGAACCTACATGGACACATCATTATCCTCTAAAGCCCATAGTTTACATTAGGGTTTATTCTTGGTGTTGTACGTTCTATGGGTTTAGACAAATTTATAGTGACATGTATCCATCATTATAGTATCACACGGAGTAGCTTCACTGCCCTAGAAATCCTCTGTGTTCTGCCTGTTTATCTCTTCCTTCTCACATCCCCTAGCAACCACTGACCTTACTGTTTCCACAGTCACCTTTTCAAGGATGTCAAGTAGTTGGAATCATATAGTATATTGCCTCTTCAGGCTAGCATACTGGCATACTGTGTTCCTTCTTTTGTCTTTTTTTTTTTTTATACTTCAAGTTCTAGGGTACATGCGCACAACATGCAGGTTTGTTACATATGTATACATGTGCCATGTTCATGTGTTGCACCCATTAACTCGTCATTTAGCATTAGGTATATCTCCTAATGCTATCCCTCCCCCTCCCCCAACCCCATGACAGGCCCTGGTGTGTGATGTTCCCCTTCCTATGTCCAAGTGTTCTCATTGTTCAATTCCCACCTATGAGTGAGAACATGCGGTGTTTGGTTTTTTGTCCTTGCAATAGTTTGCTGAGAATGATGGTTTCCAGCTTCATCCATGTCCCTACAAAGGACATGAACTTATCCTTTTTCATGGCTGCATAGTATTCCATGGCATATATGTGCCACATTTTCTTAATCCAATCTATCACTGATGGAGATTTCGGTTGGCTCCAAGTCTTTGCTATTGTGAATAGTGCTGCAATAAACATATGTGTACATGTGTCTTTATAGCAGCATGATTTATAATCCTTTGGCTATATCCCAGTAATGGGATTGCTGGGTCAAATGGTATTTCTAGTTCTAGATCCCTGAGGAATCGCCACACTGTCTTCCACAATGGTTGAACTAGTTTACAGTCCCACCAACAGTGTAAAACTGTTCCTATTTCTCCACATCCTCTCCAGCACCTGTTGTTTCCTGACTTTTTAATGATTGCCATTCTAACTGGTGTGAGATGGTATCTCATTGTGGTTTTGATTTGCATTTCTCTGATGGCCAGTGATGATGAGCATTTTTTCATGTGTCTGTTGGCCGCATCAGTGTCTTCTTTTGAGAAGTGTCTGTTCATATCCTTTGCCCACTTTTTGATGGGGTTGTTTGTTTTTTTCTTGTAAATTTGTCGGAGTTCTTTGTAGATTCTGGATATTAGCCCTTTGTCAGATGTGTAGATTGCAATAATTTTCTCCCATTCTCCAGGTTGCCTGTTCACTCTGATGGTAGTTTCTTTTGCTGTGCAGAAGCTCTTTAGTTTAATTAGATCCCATTTGTCAATTCTGGCTTTTGTTGCCATTGCTTTTGGTGTTTTAGACATGAAGTCCTTGCCCATGCCTGTGTCCTGAATGGTATTGCCTAGGTTTTCTTCTAGGGTTTTTATGGTTTTAGGTCTAACATTTAAGTCTTTAATCCATCTTGAATTAATTTTTGTATAAGGTATAAGGAAGGGATCCAGTTTCAGCTTTCTACATATGGCTAGTTTTCCCAGCACCATTTATTAAATAGGGAATGCTTTCCCCATTTCTTGTTTTTGTCAGGTTTGTCAAAGATCAGATGGTTTGTAGATGTGTGATATTATTTCTGAGGGCTCTGTTCTGTTCCATTGGTCTATATCTCTGTCTTGGTAGCAGTACCATGCTGTTTTGGTTACTGTAGCCTTGTAGTATAGTTTGAAGTCAGGTAGCGTGATGCCTCCAGCTTTGTTCTTTTGGCTTAGGATTGTCTGGCAATGCGGGCTCTTTTTTGAGCCTTGCTCATTGCTAGCACAGCAGTCTGAGATCAAACTGCAAGGCGGCAGCGAGGCTTGGGAGGGGGTGCCCGCCATTGCTGAGGCTTGAGTAGGTAAACAAAGTGGCCGGGAAGCTCTAACTGGGTGGAGCCCACCACAGCTCAAGGAGGCCTGCCTGCCTCTGTAGACTTCACCTCTGGGGGCAGGGCATAGCTGAACAAAAGGCAGCAGAAACCTCTGCAGACTTAAATGTCCCTGTCTGACAGCTTTGAAGAGAGTAGTGGTTCTCCCAGCACGCAGCTTGAGATCTGAGAACGGACAGACTGCCTCCTTAAGTGGTTCCCTGACCCCTGAGTAGCCTAACTGGGAGGCACCCCCCAGTAGGGGCAGACTGACACCCCACACGGCCGGGTACCCCTCTGAGATGAAGCTTCCGGAGGAACGATCAGGCAGCAACATTTGCTGTTCAGCAATATTCGCTGTTCTGCAGCCTCTGCTGCTGATACCCAGGCAAACAGGGTCTGGAGTGGACCTCCAGGAAACTCCAACAGACCTGCAGCTGAGGGTCCTGACTGTTAGAAGGAAAACTATCAAACAGAAAGGACATCCACACCAAAACCCCATCTGTACGTCACCATCATCAAAGACCAAAGGTAGATAAAACCACAAAGATGGGGAAAAAACAAGAGCAGAAAAGCTGAAAATTCTAAAAATCAGAGCACGTGTCCCCCTCCAAAGGAACGCAGCTCCTCAGCAGCAACGGAACAAAGCTGGATGGAGAATGACTTTGACGAGTTGAGAGAAGAAGGCTTCAGACGATCAAACTTCTCCGAGCTAAAGGAGGAAGTTCGAACCCATCGCAAAGAATCTAAAAACCTTGAAAAAAGATTAGACGAATGGCTAACTAGAATAACCAGTGTAGAGAAGTCCTTAAATGACCTGATGGAGCTGAAAACCATGGCACGAGAACTACATGACGGATGCACAAGCTTCAGTAGCCAATTCAATCAACTGGAAGAAAGGGTATCAGTGATTGCAGTTCTTTCAAAGAGTTTCTGTTTTGATTCTTTCAAAGAGTTTGAGAAGGATTAGTGTTAGTAGTGTTAGTTCTTATTTGATGGACTTATTTGATGGACTTCTCCAGTGAATCTGTCTGGTCCTGGCCTTTTTTGTTGGGAGGTTTTTAATTACTATTTCAATTCTTTACTAGTTATAGGTATGTTCACATAGATTTCTTATTTCTTCATGATTTAGTACTGGTAGGCTGTATGTTTCTAGGAATTTATCCATTTCTTCTAGATTATCTGGTTTGATTGTAATTTAATACTAGCCTCATAATTCTTTTTATTTCTATGACATCAGTTGAATATCTTCTCTTTTATTTCTAATTTTAGCTATTTCAATCTTCTCTCCATTTTAGTTATTGCAGCTAAAGATTTGCTAATTTTGTTCATCTTCTCAGAATACCAACTGTTGGTTTTGTTGTATTTTTTCTATCTTTTTTCCTATTTGATTCATTTATCTCCGCTCTAAGCTAGTTGTGGATTTAGCTTATTTTTCTTTATTCCTTTAAGTGCCAGGTTAAGTTGTTGATTTGAGGTCTGTCTTCCTTTTTAATAAAACTTGCCTCTTAATACTGTTTTTGTTGCATTCCATCAGTTTTGGTATGCTGTGTTTTCATTTTATCTCCAGATATTTTCTAAATTCCCTTGTGATTTCTTATTTGACCCATTGGTTGTTTAAAACTGCATTGATTCCTATACATTTGTGGATTTGCCTGTTTTTTTGTTTTTTGGGGTTTTTTTTGTTTGTTTTTTTGCTATTGATTTGTAGTTTCATTGTGCTGAGGTTGGAGAATATATTTGTATGACTTTAATCTTCTTACATTTAAGGCTTTTTTTGTGGTCTAACATGTAGTCTCTCTTGGAGAATATTACATGTGCACTTGAGAAGAATGTGTATCCCCTGTTGTTGGGTGGAGTGTTCTGTATATGGTAGTTCCAATTGGTCTAAAGAGTTATGCAAGTCATCTGTGTCTTGTTTGATCTTCTGTCTGGTTGTTCTATTCTTACTGAAAGTGGGGTATTGAAGTTGCCTGTTAGTGTTGTGTTGCTGCTCATTTCTTCCTTCAGTTCTTTTTTTTTTTTTTTTAAAGGTGGAGTTGCGCTCTTTTGCCCAAGCTTGAGTGAAGTGGTGCAATCTTGGCTCACTGCAACCTCCTCCCCCTGGGCTTAAGCGATTCTTCTGCCTCAATCTCCTGAGTAGCTGGGATTATAGGCGCCTGCCACTACACCCAGCTAATTTTTTGTATTTTTAGTAGAGATGAGGTTTCACTATATTGGCCAGACTGGTCTCCTGACCTCTGGTGATCCAACTGCCTCGGCCTCCCAAAGTGCTGGAATTACAGGCGTGAGCCACCGCACTTGGCCATCTTCCTTCAGTTCTGTCAATGTTGCTTCACGTATTTGACTGCTTTGATGTTAGATGTGTATATATTTATTGTTATATCTTTTTGGTGAATTTACCATTATATCATTATGTAATGTCCCCCTTTTTCTCTTATGATAGTTTTTTTTCCTTAAAAGTCTATTCTGTTTGATATATGTATGGCCGCTCCTGCTCTCCAGTTTCTCATTTGCATAGAATATCTTTTCCACCTTTTCACTTTTAGCCCATGTGTGTTTTTTGTTTGTTTGAGAAGGAGTCTCGCTGTCGCCCAGGCAGGAGTGCAGTGGCGCGATCTCGGCTCACTGCAACCTCCACTTCCTGGGTTCAAGCAATTCTCCTGCCTCAGCCTCCTGAGTAGCTGGGATTACAGGCACATGCCACCATGTCCAGCTAATTTTTTGTATTTTTAGTAGAGACAGGGTTTCACCATGCTGGCCAGGCTGGTCTCGAACTCCTAACCTCATGATCTGCCCACCTCGGCCTCCCAAAGTGCTGGCATTACAGGTGTGAGCCACCATGGCTGGCCCCCATGTGTTTTTAGATATAAAGTGATTTTCTTGTAAGCACTTTATTGTTGGATCTCATATTTTTTAGCCATTCAATCAATGTCTTGGTATGTTTGATCTTTTTACATTTAAAATAATTACTGACAGGAAAGGACTTAGTATTACTTTGGTGTGTTTAATACTTTTATGTTTAAAGTAATTACTGATAGGAAAGGACTTAGTATTACTTTTGTTCATTGTTTTTTTGTCTGTCTTACTGCTTTGTCTTTCCTCTCACTGTGTTTTTTGTTGATTTTTTCTAGTGACATTTTGATTCCTTTATTTCCCTTTGTATATATTCTACAGATATCTTCCTCATGGTTACCCTTGCAATTCCATAAAACATCTTAAAAGTTCTAACAATCTATTTTAAACTAACATTTTAAATATTTCAAACTGACAAATTAACTTCAATCACGTATAAAAACCATGCTCCTTTACCTGTCTCTCTGTCTCCCATTTTATGTTATTGATGACTCAAATTGCCTGTTTTTACATTGCTTATCATTTAACATAGATTATTACTTTTTATGCTTTTAGAAAAATTCTGGGCCAGGTGCAGTGACTCATGGCTGTAATCGCAGCACTTTGGGAGGCCAAGGTGGGTGGATCACTTGAATTCAGGAGTTTGAGACCAGCCTGAGCAAAATGGTGAAACCTCATCTCTACAAAAAACACAAAAATTAGCCAGGCATGGTGGCGAGTGCCTGTGATCCCAGCTACTTGGGGGACTGAGGCAAGAGGATGGCTTGAGCCTGGGAGGCGAAGGTTGCCGAGAGTCGAGATCATGCCACTGCACTCCAGCCTGGGTGACAGAGCCAGACCCTGTCTCGGAAAAAAAAAAAAAAATTATATACCAGATTTATAAGTGATTTACTCACCTACATTACAATAATACAGGATTCTATATTTGTCTATATGTTTAACTTTACCTGAGACTTATGTTTTTATTTATATATGGTTTTATGTTCCTGTTTATCAGCTTTTCACTTACTTGTAGATGCTCTTTTAGAATTTCCTATAGAATAAGTCTAGTAGTGATAAACTCCCTCAATTTTTATCTGAGAAGGTCTTAATTTCTGTTTTAGTTGGTTTTGAAAGGGCACTTTTGCTAAACATAGCATTCTTGATTGGCACTGCTTTTCTTTTGAATACATCATCCCATTTCCTAGCCTGGAGGGTTTCTGCTAAGTCTGCTGAGAATCTAATATGAGCTCCTTTGTATGTACTGGGTTGCTTTTTTTTTTTTTTTTGCTGCTTTCAAGATCTGTCACTAGACAGTTTAATTATAATATGATGATATGTCTCAGTGTAGATCCCTTAGATCCCTTTAGATTTATTCTGGTTGGAATTATCTGAGATTCTTGAATTTGTATATCCATTTCTCTCAGATTTGGGAAGTTTCCAACCATTATTTCTTCACATAAGTCCTCTACCCCTTTCTTTCTTCTCCTTCTGAGGTTCCCATAATGCATGTTTTCTTCTGTTTGATGCTATCCCAGAAGTCCCTCAGATTCTCTTCATTTTCCTTCATTCTTTTTTCTTTTTTTTTTTTTGCTCCTCTTCATTTCTTCTCTTTTTCTTTCTTCTTTCTTTTTTTGGGATTTATCCTGCTTGGTGTTCTCTTAACTTCCTGGATCTGTGGTGGGGTGTCTGAAACTAATTTCAGGAAATCCCCAGTCATTATTACTTTATTTATTGCTTCTGTTCTTTTCTCTTTTAATTTTCTTGATGTTTCCATTATGCATATGCTACATTTTCTGTAGTTGTTCCATATTCTTGGACATTATTCCATTTTTTTCCGTCTTTTTTCTCTTTGCTTTTCAGTTTTGTAGTGACATGTCCTTAAGCTCAAAGATACTTTGCTCAAGATGTGTCCAGTGTACTAATGAGCTAATCAAATGCAGTCTTCATTTTTGTTAGTGTTTTTGATCTCTAGCACTTCTTTTTAATTCTTTCTAAGAATTTCCATCTCTTTGCCTACGTTAACCAACCATTGTTGCATGTTGCGTAATTTTTCCACTAGCACCCTCAGAATATTAATGGTGGTTGTTTTAAATTCCTGATCCGATAATTCCAACATTCCTGCCATATCTGAGTCTGTTTGTGATGCCTGCTCTGTCTCTTCAAGCTGTGTTTTTGCCTTTTAGTATGCTTTGTAATTTTTGGTTGAAAGTGGGACATGATGCCATGATATACTGGGTGAAAAGAATTGCGGTAAATAGGCCATTAGTCAGGTAGTAGTGAGGTACAGGGGAAGGGGAAGCATTCTATAGTTTTATAATTATATCTGAACCTTTTTTTTAAAATTAGGACAGAGCGAAGCTCTCACTCTGGTACCTAAGCTGGAATGCAGTGGCATAATCTTGACTCACTGCAGCCTCTATCTCCTGAGTTCAAGCCATCCTCCTGCCTCAGCCTCCTGAATAGCTGGGACTACTGGCACACACCACCATGCCCAGCTAATTTTTTTTTTTGGTAGAAATGGGGTCTTTCTATGTTGCCCAGGCTGATCTTGAACATCTGGAATCAAGCACTCCTCCCACCCCAGCCTCCCAAAGTGCTGGGATTACAGATGTGAGCCACCACACTTGGCCTGTCTCAGTCTTTAAGTGAGCCTGTGGCCCAAGGGTCTGAACTTCACAAGTGCCCCTCACTTCTTTTCCCAGAATTAGGTGGGACCAGATGGCTGGAGGGAGCTGGAGTTGGGTATCTTCTGTTCTACATAGGTTAGAGCTGATTGGAGTTGGGTATTTTTGCCCTTTCCCCAGGTCAGTTAGATTCTAAAACCACAGTAGATTATGATCTGGTAAAATAGTTTTTCTTGGGGGAAGGCCTTGTTCAGAACATAATGCTTCTCCCAACCACCCCCAATACCTGAGGGGATTTTTCCTGGTAGAGCTTCAGGAGGTAAAACTCAAAGCATTGGGTCCCCTGGAAGTTTTTTAACTCTCAGACTTGTCCACACTGAGTCTCTGGCAATTTGTTTATTACAGTTCAGGCTTTGCTACCAGTACTGGTTCTTATGGTGCTTTTCTACTCAGGGTTTCTGCTAAGTTGTGACTCTTTGTATCTGCTGTCTGTCAGAAAAGGGAATGTTTCTCAGCTGTTCTAAAGGAATACTTTTCAGAAGGCCCACAAAGCAGTGAAATAACTGAGGATGCAAGTTGGGTGAGGAATTACTACCATGATTCCTAAGAAATCAGTGCATTCATGAGTTATTTGAAAAGGAACTGTTTTATTACCTCATGTCCAGAGATAAAGATCCTAAGGTCTGTACTGTAATAGCTTTGACTGAAGGAGACTGAGAGAGTTGGTGCTATAGGTTGATTTGTATCATGGCACTCTTTTATCATTTGCCTGTAGCTGTATTTGCTTAGGAGAACCATGCTTCAGTCCACCCCTGCCTCTTTCTACTTTAGTCCGTGTTGTTTGTACCAAATGGGTTATTTGGAATTAAGTTGGATTGGGATGGGCATTGCACCAAATCAAAATTTGGTAATTTTGCATTTTAGGTCTTATAAGCATGTAACACATACTATTATGTAGTATTAAAGCAAACTGTGTACTTTGCATACATGAATTCACTTAGTTTTCAGAGCAGCCTAATTAGGGAAGTACTGTCATGTCTATTTTATGGATAAGGAATATGAGACTTAGAAAGGTCAAGTAAATTACCTGAGGATACACAAGCAGCTAAAGGTAAGTGGCAGGGCTGCAATTGAACCTCCTGACTCCAAACACTAGTAAATACTCCCCTACTCTCTTCAGTCACTGCCATTTCATGGCTTTCATTCTTCCCATTCTCCTTCTCTCGTCATTCCCTCCACCCACTCCTGCTTTTCCTTCTCCTCTTTAACTCACTATGTCAAAGAGAAAAGGAAAGACCATTTTGGAGACAAACTTAATTTGCTGAAAGTTCAAGTCTACTGGCAGTATATAATACTCATTTCATCATATTCTGCATTAACAAGGTAAAATATCCATTTATATTTCTGCTTTTGAAACCTGGCATGCCCTTTGTTCACATTTCTGTTAGGATCATACTATTTTATTATTGATTTGTATGCACTATTTAGAAGGAAATTTTATGTATGACTTCCTGTAGTCACCTTTGCCACTCTGAGAGCTGCAACATATATTAGACTAATCTAATCAACAAGCAGAAGTCATCTAGAAGCAATTGGGCTTTATGCAAAAATAATGTAGGCCCACTGCCGCAAGTGTAACTGAGACGGACAGGTTTTTTATTTAATTTCCTTTATATGTTGGAAAAGAAAAATTTTAGATTAGGATGTACATAAATTTGAGTTTGTTTAAGCGGGCTCTGGAAGGGTGTTGTATACCCTCATTTCCTAGTGGCCTGAAAAAGAATAATAAAAGAAGAATAATGAATCTTCTGTACTTAGTAAAAGGAAATGCTTTTTTTTTTTTTGAGACGGAGTTTCGCTCTTGTCGCCCAGGCTGGCGTGCAATGGTGCAATCTTGGCTCGTCACAACCTCTGCCTCCCTTATTCAAGCGATTCTCCTGCCTCAGCCTCCTGAGTAGCTGGGATTACAGGCATGTGTTACAACGCCCAGCTAATTTTGTATTTTTAGTAGAGACAGAGTTTCTCCATGTCGATCAGGCTATTCTTGAACTCCCGACCTCAGGTGATCCACCTGCCTCGACCTCCCAAAGTGCTGGGATTACAGGCATGAGCCATCATGCCTGGCCTAGGAAATGCTTTTTAAGTACTTGAGGTCTGGCACAATATTTACCATTCCAAAACTCCCATTAACTTTGGTTTTTCTCCTCAGCATGATAAATCTTTATTCAGAAAGGCTTTGGGTACAGTTGTAGTTTATCTGCATGGATAATATCAACCAAGTTAGAACCAATAAAGAGTAATAGAGAATGACTGTTTAAAATACTATAGGGAAAAGTTGGATTTTTTTTTTAAGCTAGATTACCCAAAGTTAACTTTGGCCAAAGTGGATATCAATTCCTAGACTTGGGTTTTAACTTAAATGGATTTATTTATGGCCTCTAAGACAATCATTTTATTCTCACTGCATTCATGAAATAATTCACTAACACATTTCTCCCAGAGAGTTGCTAATGCAATGCTCTTTCCCTCAGTGGAGTCATCTGATTGTTTTAGCACAGGCACTATCATCTCACCATCAGAATATATAAGAAATGTTTGATATTGCAGAATATTAGCTGCTATTGTGTAGCATTCTAGAAATGTTTATAAAAGTATGAAACCATGGGAGATGGGAATAAAAAATGGTCTTCATCCCTTCTTTGTGTTAAATATCTGAAGAAAAAAGTGTTCTGGCTTATGAATTGGAAACATTTTCATTCCTAGTGAATATGTAGCTACTTAAGTATATTTCTTAACACTATGAACCAAAGGGAAATATTTAAATGTGACCAAAATTCTACATACATAACCTAGGAGGCAATATAATACAACATAACAGCTAAGACTGTGCAAAGGCTTTAGAGCCCAAAAGACCTGGGCTGGAATTCTGGATCCCCCATTTATTGGCTGTGTGACCTTGTGCAAGTTTCTTAACCTTGCCAAACACCCATTCATGTGTAAATGTACCTAATAGTACCTACTTCACAAGGTGTGTGGTGGGAGGGATTTATATCAGTTTATGAAAAATGCCTACACTAGTGCTTGGCGGCACATAGAACTCAACAAGTGGTAGCAATTATTATTATAAAAGCAAAACAACCTCTTAAATAAAAATCATAAAATATTAGTGTCATCAAAATTCAGTCATTAAACATATTTTATGATTAAAAAGAAGACTGCCAAAATCATGAAGCAGTTGGAAAATAAAAACATTACACTTGAAATTTCAATAACAGTAAGTTTGAGCTAGTTGTATTTTTGTTTTAGAATTTTTTGGTTATCATGAGATTTGACATCTTAAGTAAAAGGTCTATTTGTTATACTATGTTCTGGTGTGCTCTAGTGGTTTCAACAAGGTATACACATAGATGTTAGAAAAAAAAAACCCTTTGGTTGTTGCAATTTTCTCCTTATTGCATCTAATTGAAAACATAGAGGAAAGTGTAGAACACGTCTGTGGGTACTTTTCATACCAGTGATAGTACCACGGAAGCCATGGAAGTCTTTAAGAGAACTCCCGTAGGCTTAGAATGTAGTGAAAATGTTAGGGGACTCTATAACATTTGTATTACCACCCTTACCCTTACTCCTTACCCACCCACCTGCAAAAAAACAAAAAAGAAAAAAAGAAACTATTCTAGTAATCAGCTGCTTCATTGTGCTAAAAAGTACTTCTGTTTTGGAAATATTTGCCAATGAACCAAAAATAATTTGGCATTTGGAAATATCTTCCATTGGCATAGCTTGTAATACAATTCACAGAAACTTTTAAAAACAACTTGAATGTAGTATCTGTCAACTTTCCTATTTACCACACTTTGGGGACAGGATCTTAAATCTTCCTATCTTATTCATCTTCACTTTTGAAGTTCTTTCAGAAATGTTCATGCTGATTAATAGTTAAACGATTTAAGTATTAACTTACCCATTTCTAGCACATATAATATAGTAGTAGCCTTTTAGTTGTTTTCTTGCTTCTGAAGCAGCCAGCATCCTTACACATTTTTTCATTACTCATTAATTGTCCTCAAAAATTGCTCTTCAAGCAAAATGTGGTTTCCTGTATTTCCTGTGTCATTCAATTAATGTATTTCTCTAAGTCTAACCATAAGAACTAGATACCACACACAGTTTCCTAACAGATGGAAAATCCTTATGTTTTCACTTAACATCCCTCTCTATTAAGCAGCTCTCTCTGGGAGCTGTCTCCCTTGCCCCATTAGCATGTTAAAGCAGCCAGATCCCTGATATATAAATGATAAAAGTGGATTTCATATCTGACATTTTAAGTTACCAGGCATTTTTCCTTTATGGCTTAATCATTGAGATTTTTGAAGATTATATGTACAGGAGGGGAAAGATTTTTATTTCAGAGACTGGAAAAAAGCAACATAGCATTTTAGTAGACTGCATAAAAATGGAGCAATAGTTAATTTTTATAATTTTTTACTTTAGCTATTAAAGACTTTTTTTATAACTACATTTTAACAGCTTTTAATCTAACCTTAATAATAAATATTAATTCCTTTGCCCAGGGTTTGGAAATAATCAGAAAGAGTTCTCAGGCAAATCTGGCTTTTTAAAATATTTTATCCTGTTGTATTTTGTTCAGATTTCTTGGGAACTGGTATAGGGAAAAGAAGAATAAAAAATAAGATTCATTTATTTCTTATTTGCTAGAAAAAAAGCTGCTATTCATACCAAACACACTTTTGGACTACAGGGCAATTAAAAAGAATTCAATACTAAGAAAAAAAAGCTGCTGTTTTCTTCACTGGCAGAAGCAGCGAGTAAGTGGCAACTCATGACTCTAATGATGCATCATCCCTAGGCAGATTATTTATAATGCATATGTAAAGTCAGTATCACTAGTGAAATCTATATGTATTTAACCCTGAATCTTCAATCTCTTTTATCTTTTACTTTGAAGAAACCTATTCTTGGTTTACTTGATACCCAGGCTAGTTTGGTATAGAATTGAACAATTAACTTCTACATCAATTTGTCTGCACTGTGACTATTTTAACTAGCTCAGTTTTAAGCCTTGTTTAGAAATGGTAATTCCTCTTTCTAAATTTAATTTTATGTCCAAATGTTTTTGTTACAGCCTGGCCAAATTCAGGTCCCCATCTAACTTACTATCATATTTATTCAAAGACTGAAAGAAGGCCACAAGGATGAAGCATGAATGAAGGGTGGATTGGTATGAGATGAGATAGGATGGGGGGGTAGGCGGATCAGATCATATATAGTTATATGAAGGCCATAATAAGGAGGTCAAATTTTATTCTCAGGGAAGCCATTTAAATTAGAATGGCATGATGTGATATTTCATTTTTAAAAGATCACTCTAGGTGCTAAAAACTACATGGGGCAGGAATAGATGGGAGACCAGAGAGGACGCTCTTAGCATAATCTAGAAGATTAGACCAGAGTAATCAAGGTGATGGATAGAAGGGGAAAGATTCAGGGTATGTTTTGCAGATAAAAGGTTCCAGGATCTGGTGACAGACTGTATGAAGGCTCTAAGGAAAAGCAGCATCAAAGATAGGCCTAGGCCTGATACTCAGTTCATGCCACTGCCTTGGCTGCCTAGGTCTTTGTGTGAGTCTTGTTATGAAGGGCCAATGCTTTTCTGTATCTGATGAGCCAAAGTTTTGGGCTTGAAATGGGGAAAAATCATGGATGAACAAGTTTAAAGAGGAGACAATCTAAGTTCTGTCCAGCTACATGTTTTAACATTCCCAGATTGATGAGATTTACTTTAAAAGTACCTTCATGAAATTTTTCTGAAACTTTATTCTACAGTAGTGCCAAAAACATTCCAGACAAAAGCGTGTCCTATTGTTTCATGTAACAGACATGAATCTGATTTCTCCCACAACTTCTGACATCTTATCCACCAGTGAATTAGCAAAGTTTTGTTAGCCAGCAGGGGTTTCTATGAGGGTTTCTCACCCTCAGCACTACTGACATTTAGATGGGGTACTTTGGTTTAGGGGGCTGTTCAGTACATTATAGGATGTTTAGCACCATCCCTGGTCCACAAGATGCCAGCCACAACTCTCAGATATGAAAACCAAAAATGTTTCCAGATATCACCAAATGTCCTTTGGGAGCAAAATCATCCCCAGTTTAGAACCCAACTCATGGTGCTAATAGTAACAAAACTAACACTTAAGCACTTGTTATAGCCCTTTTATCTTATACTGCCAGAGACAGTAGGTAATGTTTAAAATCTTATAAATCATAAAAATAGATAAATGCCTTTAATTTCTATTTTAAATGTAATTATAAATCCACTCAACAATTGATGTTGGACCACAGCCTTTTGAGTATGAATCCACTGGCTGGATTTCCAAATTGCCATGGTACATGAAGCATTTTCTACCATTTTTAGTTTCAAGTATTTTAGTGGGGGGAAAACTGGATTCTGCTTTCATCCTTGCTTTCTACATTTGTCCAGTATTTTAGTTTTTTTACCCATACCCAATTTAACGACTTTTTGGCTGGGGATGGGTTGAGGGGAGCAATTAGCTTTTTTTTTTTTAAGTATTTCTAATGCATTCAACCTAACTTTCAAATAAAACCAGAAGTCTTTTACACTCACAGTTTATGGACTGCTGAATATTTAACTGAATTACATAATTACCCTAAGTAAAACAAACAGGTTCAATGACCACTGCCACTAGCCTTTTGTAAGCATGCAGCTGATCATCTGGTGGGACAAAAGCATAAGGTTGATTAGAGAATAGCCTCCTAGCCACAGTCTTCTACCATGTGATAAGTAGGTATGCCTATCGGCTAGTTTTACTAGGTAAAAATTGGTTAAGAGGTATTGTATGTGTGAAACACCATGTAAATTACTCTACTTGCATTATCTCTTTTAATCTTCACAATAACCCTTATACATAATTATATTAATGTTTGTGTTTTGCCTTTGAGAAAACAAACATAAAGATAAGTGTTTTACATAAAGTTACATAGCTAATAAAAGGACCAGGATGGGAACCTCAGGCATTCTAATATGTGCTTTACCATTTCATCACAAATCCAAGGCCATAAAGGTTAATTTTCTACAGAACACTAAGCTCCAGTTTGGTCCATGATCACAAACTGTACCTTGGAATCTTGACCTGTCATCTTCAAACTAAGTGCTGTGGCAGTAAAATATGGGATATTAATATAAATCTACTACTTGAACAATTCAAAGGATTGATAACAAAGCTCAGTGACTCCAAATCATCAAGTCTGTACATTTAAAGATAACCCAAATATACCTGTATTAGTTTCCTATTTCTTTGATAACGAATCACCAAAAGCTTAATGCCCTAAAACAACAAAAATATATTATCTATAGGTTAGAAATTTGACACAGGTCTCACAGGGCCAAAACCATGGTGTCAGCAGGACTGTGTTCCTTTCTGGAGGTTCCAGGGAAGAATCCATTTCCTTACCTTTTCTGGCTTCTGGAGGGAACTCACATTCCTTGACTTGTGACCCTTCTTCCCCCTATCTTCAAAGCCAGTAGTTGCATCTCCCTGACCATTCATCTGTAGCCACATCGCCCCGACTCTGAATTTTCCTGCTTCCTTCTTCCACTTTTCAAAACCCTTGTGATCACATTGAGCTCACATGGATAATACAGGCTGATCTCCCTACCTCAATAAAATGAGCCTTAGAGCCTTGGCACAGCTTTGAGCCACAGTCAGTTCCTGTTCAGCTACATTAACTGTTTTGTTTTTAGTAGGCGTTTTCAAAAGGTGATGTGACTCAGAGGTTGATTTGTATGAGAAATCAGTCATGATTGAATTGCCTAACTATCTGTCCTCAAAGTCCATGTAAATAGATCTATGTAATTATAATTAAAAACAATAATTACAGATATATCAGAGGTCCTTTAGTCTTCTAATAGTTGAGTCTAGTAAGTTTCACCAAATTCCACACACAAGAGTCTAACACATGTACACATGCATTTGTTACAGAATGTAATTTAGATACTATAGTAACCAAACTCAAGGTAATGGACAAAAATTAGTAATTCTCATTAAAGCTATTTTGGGCTCCTCCTGAATGTGCGTTTTAAATGACTAGGACATTAAAGGGATTGTTTCAGAAGAACTATCAGCACCTTTTTTATGTGTCATGTTCATCCAGACTATCCATCCAGATAATGGCTTTATTTCTGATATGTCTTCCAAGGTTGTTACCCTTCTGTGTGGGATAGGCAATGAATTTAACTGTCTTTTTTCCCTAAAAGTTTTATAAGTTTTTATCTAACATATTCATGTAGTGGGAAAAAACTCACAAAAGTGCTTTCAAGCACTCACAGTGGTGTCTAAGCCACTATTAATTGAAAAAGCTGCTGTATTTTAAAAAACTGCTAGTTCCTGTGAACCAAGATCACGCCACTGCACTCCAGCCTGGGCCAAAAGTGCGAGACTCCGTCTCCAAAAAAAAAAAACTGCTAGTTCCTTTAAAAACTTAAAAAACTACACTGGCATTCCAAAAAGAGCTATGAATTAATAAATTTCTATGATTATAAAACTGATAAATTCCACAGTAAGACAATTAAAGTGGCAATATTAATAGTATACCCTTTATTGAATACCTATGTGTCTGGCCCTTTGCTCATTTCATCCTTATAACCTGCAAGGTAAGTTAATCTTTTTACTGATAAAGAACTGGATGGCAAAGACTAAACAACTTGCCAAGCACCACAGAACTTGGTAAATGTTGGAGATTTGAAGCCCAGTGTGACTCATTTCGATTCCGTTTTTATTTGCTAATATAGTTAAACATTTGAGTATATTCTCATGTTTCCATTTTTATTTAAAAAATGACTCAGAATTTGAACATTTTAGTAGTGAAATTTTGTTCTCTGGCATTAAATATTTCAAAACTAGCATCTGATTAGGTAGAATACTGATGTAATTATGAGTCTTATTAAAATATTTTGCAAAGATAATCAAGGTAAACAAATTTGTCATCAATTTTTAACTAGTTTAGGTAAAATGTTAATTACTTAAATTGAAACTTCAGGTCCTAGGACTTAGATAAGCAGATCCTTGAGTCCGACGCAAAAAGCATCATTCAAAAATAAAATAAATACATCAAAAGGCAATAACTGAGGACTAACTTGAAAAGTTTGAAAGGTGAAAAAATAGTTCTCTACATATTTTCTGTTTTCAGGAGATGAGTATGATGTATGTGCCATTTGTTTGGATGAGTATGAAGATGGAGACAAACTCAGAATCCTTCCCTGTTCCCATGGTATGAGTAATTACATACTGCTTTGAATTTACATATAGTAATTTATATTTAGGTTCCATATTCCAGGGGAAGAGATGGAAAATCATTATTAGCACACCATAAGCCAGGCCCTGTACTAATTAGTGGTCTCATTCAAGGATGGTGGTGTATTTATAAAAATTTATAAACTTTCAGGCCGGGCATGGTGGCACACGCCTGTAATCCCAGCACTTTGGGAGGCTGAAGCAGGCAGATCATGAGGTCAGGAGATCGAGACCATCCTGGCTTACACAGTGAAACCCCGTCTCTACTAAAAATACAAAAAAATTAGCTAGCGTGGTGGCAGGCGCTTGTAGTCCCAGCTACTAGGAAGGCTGAGGTAGAAGAATGGCGTGAACCCGGGAGGCAGAGGTTACAGTGCGCCGAGATCGTGCCACTGCACTCCAGCCTGGGTGACAGAGCAAGACTCCATCTCAAAAAAAAAAAAAATTTATAAATTTTCTTCCCGTCCCTACATGATACATACAGAACACTGAATAAATATGCCAAGAGATTAAATATAAAAGTATCAACCGCAGCATACTAACTAAAGATGTATATTTTGCTTCAACAGCTTATCACTGCAAGTGTGTAGACCCTTGGCTAACTAAAACCAAAAAAACCTGTCCAGTGTGCAAGCAAAAAGTTGTTCCTTCTCAAGGCGATTCAGACTCTGACACAGATAGTAGTCAAGAAGAAAATGAAGTGACAGAACATACCCCTTTACTTAGACCTTTAGCTTCTGTCAGTGCCCAGTCATTTGGGGCTTTATCAGAATCCCGCTCACATCAGAACATGACAGAATCTTCAGACTATGAGGAAGACGACAATGAAGATACTGACAGTAGTGATGCAGAAAATGAAATTAATGAACATGATGTCGTGGTCCAGTTGCAGCCTAATGGTGAACGAGATTACAACATAGCAAATACTGTTTGACTTTCAGAAGATGATTGGTTTATTTCCCTTTAAAATGTTTAGGTATATACTGTAATTTGATTTTTTGCTCCCTTCAAAGATTTCTGTAGAAATAACTTATTTTTTAGTATTCTACAGTTTAATCAAATTACTGAAACGGGACTTTTGATCTGGTATTTATCTGCAAGAGTATACTTCATTCACTAATAATAGACTGGTGCTGTAACTCAAGCATCAATTCAGCTCTTCTTTTGGAATGAAAGTATAGCCAAAACATACAAAAAAAAAAAAAAAAAAATCCTCAGTATAGCTTGCAATTAAGACCTAGACCACAGTATTTAAGTGTTTTGCGTTTTATACATGAGGTCAGTGCTACAGCCACCTAGCATGAACTAACCCAGCCTCCACCTCCATAAAGTTACCTAGAGTTGTTCAGTTGGAATATGTTCTGGCATTTACTCAACCTGCCAATCATTAGGGAGAGGCAACAAGGTAATTCAGCCTTTCCTCCTATCAGCACAAAGAAACTCAAAGCTGTTTTTTCCCTTTTCTGTTCCAAAGCAGTCTTATCCTGACAGGAGCGGTCGATACTAGTGCAGATTTCAACACTTTTTTTTAACGTTTTAATTACTATAGTGTTATGTAGAGATTTGATTGAGCAGCTAATGTTTCTGAACTTTACTAATTTTCAGTGTCCTTAAGGGTTCTGTGGTGTTGTTATCAAAGCAAAAAGAAAATGCTGCATAAAAATACCAAACTTCAGCAACTGTTAATACTCAGATCATATACCTCTTAATAAACGGCATCTTATGCTAATTAGCCCTGCTAAACTATGTACAGAGGAAACTGTTCAAGTATTGGATTTGAAAGTAAGTGACTTATGTTTAACAGAACTAATGATGTATTGAAACACTGTATTATGAAAAGCTAAATTATACATCATTGTAACTATGTAGAAAATGTAGACTAATGTATAATCAAAATGCTAAGGATTTTTATATGGCCTTGTATGAGAGGAGTTTGAATGTTAATAAACATGTTTTCCACTTTAAGATCCAGTAAATGTTTGTTCTACTGTAGTATTACTTAACATATTAGCCTTATTTATATATATCCTATAAAGGGATAATAATTGAGGTCAGAGAAATCACATCACCTTAGTTTATACAAGATAACTGACCATTCACATGCAGTTAGTTAGGTAATATCCCAAAAAGTTCAGACTGCTGCCAAAATTATTCCAAAAATAAACAGTGTACATTTTGGTACCCTGTTGTAAATTATGGTATATCAAGGGAAAATTTCACTTTCCAAATTGCCTTCTAAAAAATAATGTTCATAATCAGGAAAAAAATAGGTATTTCTACTTTGGAAAATAAACGGTTGAATTCAACATCAGCTAGCTGATACCTCATTCCTCTTCCCCTTTTTTATAGAAAATTAAAGAACCACAGGGCTGAGAAACAGGACATCAAAGATTACCACAGTAGTTAGTTAAGCAGAGTTTGGAATTTGACATAATTGTATGGCCCTAACCTTTTTAAACCTGCTTGGTCATTTGCATAATTTTCATTTAACCTGAGTGAGGGTGTGAGGACAAAACATTGAGCTCAGTATCTGGCACATAAATGCGCAATAAGTAATAGCCTTCAAAATAATTATTAAATAAAAACAAACCTAAAACAGTATTTTAAAATAGGAAAAGGGGGAAAAAAAAGTCACAGTAATGGTTAAGTATGTATTAGATGTTATATTCCCTCAGTCTTTAATCCAAAGTTTAGAACAAGGACCTGGTTCCTTTATGTTAGGAGTTTTCATGGAAAAAAAAATTTTTTTGAAATTCCAAATTATTACTTTAATTGTAAAGAAAATCTACGAAGTGTCTTACTTAGCAGCACTGGCTAGGGCTGTTACTAGGTTCTGTTAATGTTCACTTGAAATGTTCTGTAATTTCATGGTATAGCTTTTTGAACAGGACAGTAGGTCCAATTAAAATCCAATTTCTATTTAAAAAACATTTAAAATTTTCTTGATTACAAAAGTAACATTAAAACACTAGAAATCAAAATATAGTCACCTGGAAACTTTCACTCCAGAAATAAATTTATCTTAATATATTGCCTTCACAAATACATATGTAAAATACATGTATATTAATACTGTATGTGCACTGTCGTGACATATTTATATCATTAACATTCATTGGTAAGCATTCTCATGTCATTCTTCAATGACTATTTTGTCCTATGGACTTCTTAAAATCATTTATTCAAACCATACCCCTTAAAAAGCTGAACTTTGTAGATATTTTCCAAGTTCGGATGTCATAAGTAATGCGGCACGATGCACATTCTGGTATACAAATTTGTATAGCTTCATTTCCATATGCTAAATTCCTACAACTAAGTACAAAGCAAAGTACACAGGTATATATTTCCCTAAGTATTTTTCTAATGAAATTGTGGGTAGAGAGCCAATGAATAATTTCATTATATACTATTTTAATGATACAGTCACCCTTTACCACCTTCTCTACCCCCAACCTCCTCTCTGAACACACACATACACACTGCCCCCTCACCTACTTACAGATTAGTTCATTGACAGTTTCAGAATTTTGGTCACTGCCTTCTATAATTGGTTACCCTAATAGTTCTTTACATGTAAAGTGAATGTGTATTACTGTAAAATCTCAAATCATCACAACTCAACCACTGAATTTTCATTTGCCCAATCTTTTGGCCTTAACAGGTCAAGAAACTGATACCAGGTTTTTATTATAGTTTTACTATTTCTAGGTTATGTCCAACTACCAAAATAGCCCCAAATCCTTTATCTCCCATATTTGTACATCTCTATGTACAACCATATTCACAACCTATGCCTGACAACTAGTCAAATAAAAAAAAACTTCTTTCATGATGCGTATTTTAAGACAGAGAGGTTAATTCCTATTCCCTAACCCATTGTTTCTCAAAAGGTAGCATATATACCACTTAAAATGAATCAGACTGACCCAGTGATTGTTTTTGAAAAGGGATTCCTGGGCTTATGGACTCTCCATCTCCAGAGTGGAACCCCAGAGTCCATAATCTGCCTTATAACCAGCTCCCCAGTTTTATTGAGCCCTACTAACTTTTGAGCACCCCTGGCTCTAAGCGTCTGCTTGACAGTTGTTGGTAATAATGATTTATCTAAATAGCCCTAAATTTACATATTTACCGAACTTCAATACATATCAGGGATTTTATGGCCTCTGGATTTAAACCTATTACATAGCCATGGTCAACATGTCACTACAAAGCCAAAAAATGCAAAAGCATCCCAATTATCTTATATGCTGCCTAAGGAATGTCTTCTGCTCTTATGTGGGAGGGCCCCAGCTGGCTGACTTCAGCCTGCCAACACAGCCTCCAAATCTAAAGTCATATGACATTTCAACACAGAAAAATCCACAATAGTGCAGAAACCCTTCTTGGTACTCCCTTTACTGTTTATTAGATTTCACATCTAGAAACCAGCAAGAAGAGGAAAATACTTATTTTCTAGCAGATAAGTCAGTTGCTTCTCACATACGCCTGAAGATGAGCCTGAAATGACCAAAAGCTATGTGTAACAGATCAAAGCCCATTAAAAAGGAATTCCCAGGCGCTAATTTTATCTGTAATATTACTTGAAGTAGGCCATCACCTAATGTTGTTAAAGTTTTATGCTTGCAGCAGACTTTGGCCTATTCTGTGTATTCCCGCTTTGTCAAAAATCAACTTTTAACAGTTTATATAAACAATGTATATAAACAACAGGAGCCTAGAGTATTTGGTTGGAATAAATTTATTTCATCTGTCTGTAAACAAGGTGTTTAATAGTTATGGCATTTTTTTAAATGCATATTAAATCAGATGAGTTAGACTGTATCCCAGATGTAACAAAGTGCAGGGAAAGAAATGGACAAATCAGCAACAAGATTTGTTTTTAAATCTGTACATTATCCACAAGGCCCAAACAATAGAAGCAAACACTAGAATGTCCCTAAAGTAGTGCCATTCGAAAGAAACCCTTAATAGGTCAGTTAAAATCCATCTCACAATAGCAACAGTTCATTTTAACAATAGTATGGCACAGAATACATATGAAAAAAATTCATCACAAGACAGCCAAGTCCACAAAAATGCAACTTCATATAAAAACTCAAGCTGCAAATAAAAATTGGTCCTATGAAGAACAAACTGGACACACTCCAGATGGTTATGTTGGGATACCTAATGTCCATAATGGCAGCCTTTTACAATTTTACTAAAGAGTAGAGCTGGTGTGCAAAGAAAAAGGAAGAAAAATCTGAGCTATTGCAATGATGGAATGTCCCTGGGGATTCAATCAGTATGGTTACTGTAAGGTCATGGGAGGAAGTGCTTTTTGCTCTTGTTTTGCCATTGCACTCTTCATATGTCCTGTAGACACTATGAATAAAGGTTTGTCTCTACTCAAGTGCAACAACAATACTAAAAGCAAACTACTGCAGCTCTCAATAGCTCATCAACAAAAGGGATATTAATTGGTTAAAAAAACAGGCACTGCATTAAAAAAGATGGACGCAAACCAAATGCCTATGTCCGAAGGGAGTCGGGGGCCCGGCGGGGGGTGGGGCGGGTAGGAAAAAGAGAAGAGTGAAGGAAAGATGCATGCACTTTTTCCTCCCAACCATGCGCTACAAAAGGAAGACTAAATGAGCCAAGTAAATGCTCAAAGTGCTGAAAAGACACTGATCAGAGATTGTACAACCGGCACCTTGCTTAATATTAACTTATTTTAGTAATCAATATCCCATTAATTGCTAAGACAAAGTGATGCCCAACTTGGCATGCCCCCTCCCCCCAATTTCAAGGTATCATGCAAATCATTATTGTGCTGCAATTATGTTGCCAGATAAGGGTTGGTTACATACAATGGTTAACATACAAATGATCCATTGGGCAAACAGGAATCATGACATTAGAAAATAGGTGAAGAAAAATTAGCTACCATCTATAGTTTGGTAGCATTGTGACCATAATTAGGGTTGTTGATGAAGACAGTTGCTAGGTAGATGGGGAGAGGCTGCTTACACATCAGACCTCCTCAGGTATAAAGCGAGTTCATATGCTTTCTTGTTAAGTGTGCCTCCGTGGACACCTTCCTTTCCCATGACTATAACCAATGCTGGAGTACACAAGGAAACAAAACAAAAGTGAACAGAATTATTTTGGGGGGGGAGGGCAGAAAGAAAGACACCTTTCCCCACCAACAGAGGGATACAAAGGAGACACAGGTTCATACCCCATCACCCTGCATTGCTAATAAAATTTCCAGAATTAAGACTTAAGCTTACAGCTAGGAAAGTTTAAGAGCAATTTTCCCCTAATACTTAACAGTCTGCCTAGCAGCTAGAACCCAGAGTCTCTCAAGTATTTTGCCATTGAGTATGCCTTCTTATTCAATCCGCCTCCATGGACCCCTTCTTTTCCCATTACAAAGACCAAGACTGAAAGAGAAAGAAGAAAAGTGTTTCAAAAGAAGTGTTAATCAAGAAAGTCACATAAGTTTTAGCAGACAGAACCCCGATTAATAAGTTAACATTAAGTTAGTTTTCCATGAACTGCCAAGCACTGAAGTCAAGTAGGTTTCCGAAAAGAACTTTCAAACTAGTAATATACTAAACAGAAAATAGTAAACTTGACTGCATCTTGGAAGCCAATCAATGCAAGCAAAAGTTCTATACAACTATCTTTACACTAGCTACAGAAAAAAAAAAGGGATCATTTGTCTTCTATTTTAGGGCAAAAAAATTCTGATAACTTCACCGTAGTAGCCTTGTTTTTAATTGCGTCTAAAAAAATAGGTTTACGATTTCTAATTGCTCTTCTATGATGCAATTCAAAGGTCTATAACCCAAAATATATGTATATGTCAAATTTTATATTCACTACCACTAGATGTCAGTAGTGCTGTATCGTATAAAATATTCTGTTTTTTTGTCTTGTGTTTGACACTTCTTTTTAGCGTATAGTGCAGCTAAGGTTTAAAGAGATTTGTCACTATTTCAAAGTCATCTAATTTTCTTATAAATACTTTAATAAACATCAACTCACACCAGAATACGAGTAACTTTTAGGATAATCACAGGGAACTGGTACAGCCATAGCATTAATTATAACTCACGGCAGCTTCAACTCCCCTCACATGGTAGAGCTGTTATTAAAATTAGATGTGCCAAGTCAGCTATGTGAGGCTACAGAAGCACTCTCTATTTACAAAATATTCGTATGCGTTAACACATTAAAATGTATTTGTAAATCAATTAAATGTCATAATAAACCTCAATTTCAAAAGTTTATTTTGAAAAAGTAGGGAGACTTCTTTAGTGCAATTAAGAGTTTCTAAAATGCTGACAACAGTCTGGAGACACCTGATTTTTGGACCAAGTATACAAACTAAATGTAATTTCCTACTTTTCAAATCTAAGTCTCAGACACAATCTTTGAAAACATTACAGTGAATGGACAACTTACTCCAAAATCCTCATCTAATTATCTTTTCCCCAGCAAAGTTCCTAACTGAAAAATGAACGGATGTTAATTTTTCCTTCTTTATGCTGAGCAGTGAAATGGTTAGAATACAAGCAAGAAAAAAAAGGAGATCCAAAGGTCAAACACGCACCGAAAGGGACTAAAATAACCAAGTGATTCGAAGAATTTAACAATCTGAAACACCACAGGATTATGATTTGACATGTCAAGCAGTTTAAGAGACTTTTAAGTTTACTAAAGCTTAAAGTGAGTTGATACGAATATTCTATCCTAGAAACAAAATCAGGATCTAAGAGGCCAGGCTGTAGATGCTGTAGAGTAGGTAAAACTAAAGCAGTGCTTTTCCATAGTGCTGGGCAGTTCACAAAAACCACCTTAATAGCCATTATAGACTAACTTTTATTCAAAATGTTAAAAGAAACTGCTTAATAAATTGTAACTGTGGCATGCAACTTTAACCAAAAGAATGCTTTACTTACCTCTACCAGCTCTGCCGACAGCCACATTGTATGTTGGCTCCCCACCTTGACTCTTTGTCCGGATGTCCATTGTGCAGTCACCATCGACGTATAGACTATCTCTGATCACTGAGCATTTCTTCGCGCCAAGAGTCAAACCGTTGGTAAAGAAACCTTCCCGGTCTTTTCCTACAATCATATCTATTTCTATTGGCTGCCCCCCACCAAAAAGAAAAAAAAAAAATTAAGTTGTAGTTAATTCCTTTTAGGGCTTGATGTAACAGGAAAGGCTGTGTGCTAGGCTTATACTACCACTGCCAGATAACCACATTTCACTAATGTAAAACCAAGATTCAGTCTTTTCTAAATAATTACTTAATCCTATATAATCACATCTTTTACATCAGTTGATTTGACTTCAGTTAACGGTGTCGTCTCTTAACCAAGACCAGTTTATACAAAGAAACTCTAAAGAGTTGATAGTTGACACTAGACAAAGTGCAAACTTAAAGAGTTATTTATAAACTGTATTAAGTCAGCTGGTGCCTGAAAGTGTTTACGTAATGGTAAAAATTCAGCTATCAACTCTGAACACAGCTGGTCTATCATATTCAGTCCCATTACAGTAAATCATGTTTCATCAAATTTAAAGTTGCTTCAAAGTCTCCCAAAATAAAGCCTGTTCTTTGTTCACTTTTCTGCTTAGAATAACTAGAAATATACCTGATGATATGGACTTCAATCCCTGGACATCAGTGCTTTTCCAAATTCATATTTCCCTCCTATTTTTCTAGCCACGACTCCTGTTTCTTTCCAACTTCCCTTCCCCTCCCAACTCAGTAATCAGTTTTCTTTCTGGGCAAACGCAAAGTGGATTCTGTCTACAGCACTGCGGTAGGCAATAGTAAAACAGAAAAAATGGAGGGAGATTGGGAAAGAAACTGAGGTAGCCACCAGAACCGGAAAGGAGAAAACGTGCATTCTAACATTCCATGAATAAGAAGGAAGGCGTCGCCCCCATCAGAACTGCAGAGTCATAGCAGGCCCCAGCCATTTCCAAGCACACTCCCGCAATCTTCCTAGTCAGACAGCGGGAACTCACACACAAAGACAAGAGGACTGCAGGAAAAAAGTTGATGACCAGATGCCAATTCCCTACAAGAATTGTAGTCCACTGCGGGTATACGAGACCTTAAAGTACTACTGTCAAGGACTGAGTTCCAAAGTTAGACTTTAAACCATGTTAAGTAGTAAAAGAATAATTAGCACCCTTAATAGGGGACCTGAATTTTGGTGTTTAACGGGAAGGGAGCGCGGTGCTAAGAAATTAAGGGAATGGTCTCGTATTTAATACAATTATCATAATTTTAGAAACAGCCTTGGGCAGAAACAGGCAAAACAATAAGCTGGAGGCTTAGTGGCAAATATTCCCCAAACATACTGCAACCAACTCAAAACCATCAAGTCTCAAGAAAATCAGGCAATGTGAAGCATAAAACTGCAGTAGTTCCTCTACTGCCACCACTAAAGAGGGAGGGACTTTAGAGAAGTGAAGTGTGCTCCTGGTCTTCACAGATAATTGAAAGCCCCCGAAAAGCACCCCTTTTTTGAGCTATGTTGCGTAACTGGGGATAACCGTATATCGATGAATCTCCATATGAGGAGAGAAATCAATGGCAGTTCGCCATCTTGGAGAATTAAAAAAAAAAAAAAAACAGCCTATAGAGCTAGAGCTGAAGTCGAGATTCACGAATCCACCTACGCGGTCGGCGTACATCTCTCGCAAGCCCCAGAGGCCTGGACATCGGCAAACCTACGCAAAGTCGCTTCGAGAATCCCGGGGGCCGGGCCGGGGCCGCCGCCTCCCACAGCCGGAGGCGCGGGAGGCGCGCTGTCCGCGGAGCAAGAGGCGGCCAGAAAGCCTGGGGACCTCCACCCGGGGCCCGCGCTCCCCAGCCCGGATCCCCGACCCCCGCTTCCACCCCAGGACGTGCATAGCAAACCTCAGGGCTTCAAGAGAACCTAGAGGAACCGCACTACGAGAAAAAAGGAACCCCTCCCCTTGCCCTGGCCGGTGCGTGCCCCCTCCCCCAACCCGGGCACCTGGACCGACGCTGGAAACGCCAGGGGCGCCCCGGCCAGGGCCAGCAAGGAGTCCGGCCGCCGCCCCCCGCCTGTCAGCGCAGCCCCGGGTGAGGGGGCGTCCCCAGGCCTTGGCCTCCCCGCCCGCCCGGCAGCCGCATCCTCGGCGTCCGCTGCCTAGCACACCTGCAGGCTCGGCCCTCAGTGTTCCAGCCCCGCGCTGCGGCGCCCCCGCGGCCGGCCAACCCCGCTCCGGTGCAGGGACCAAGGTACCGGCCGCCACTGGTCCTCACCGTAATGCTCTGAAAGACGCCCCCGGCCGTGGCTGCCCAGACGTATTTGGCGTCGCAGTAGCCGACAATGGCGGCCTCCTGGCAGCAGCCATCGCACATCAGGTTATCCACGTAGCTCTGCCAACCGGCCATCTTCGAGCCCTTCGCACTGCAGCGCGGACGGCGAGGAGCAGCAGGCGCAGCGGCAGCGGCGGCGGCGGCGGCGGCGGCGGTGGTAGCGGGCGGCGGCGGCGGCGGCGCGGGGGGAGGCGGGGCGGGGGCGGGGAGGAGGCGGCTCTGCGCAGGCACCGACCGCCCCCCTCCCCGAGGAGCTGCGGAGGGAGGACGCGGGTTCAGCGATGAGGGACGAACCTCAGAGCGCGCTCGGCCGCCCGGCCGCCCGCAGCCGCGGGGCTGACAAACCAGCGGCGGCAGGCTGCGAAGCGGCTGTGCCGGCGGCGGCGACGGCGACGGCTGCTCCTTACCGCAGCGCCCTCCGTTTTCCGCGGACACGGCTGGGCGTGCGCGCGCGCGTGCGTGCGATCCTTCCGCGGCGCCCGGGCACGGAGGGTCCCGGGAAGGGCGGGGGGAGACTGAGGCGGGGGCGCGGAGGGATACCGCCCCGGGACAATCACGGCCGCCACGTGCGGGAGGCTCCGGCCGGGCGCGGTGGCGTTGCGGTGAAGGGCGGAGCGTCGGACCCTGGGCCGGCGGAAAGGGTGGCCCCCGCGTCCCTCTCGGCACCCCAGGAACAGCGGCAAAACGGACGCTTTGGAGCCCCGCGGCCGGGCCGCGATGTGCTTTTCTCCTGTGTCCGCTGCCCGGGATGCGGAATCTTGAGCCTTGGTGTCGGGTTGCAGAGTTGCCCTGGTGACGGGATGCGGAGCGTTTCCTCTTCTTTGTGGTGGGGGCGGCTGGTGGCAGGGGCAGCTGGTGGCAGGGTTGCCCACGCTAATCTCCGAGTCTCTAAGGGCACCCTCTTTCCTGGACCCCTCTTGCGCCTCATCCATAAAGGCAGACCCGCGGGCGCGCGCCGGCAACCTGAAATCAGAGCAGGCGTCCGTGGCGCTCAGGAACCTTGCTGAGCTTCGCCGATCTTTCATTGTTGCTTCATTTGGGTACCAAGGGCCTCTCATTCTGTGGATTCTTTGCCTGCAGGAGCCCCCTTAATGTTGCTAATTACGTGTGTGGTTAAATTGTTCGTAAATTCCGAACAAAACAAATAGCGACCTGTGTTACACAGTTTCTTGGTAACTGGGAAAGTTACGGTGGCTTGAAGTATACGCAGAAAATACAAAGATTAAAAACCAGGGAAGACTTCACTGAATGAACACCATAACACCTTTGCTCTGCAGGGTAAAATTATTTCGGGACCCAGGTCTGGGAAAGATTTGTATTAACAAGGTAAATGGTGGGCAGAGTGCCTGAGAAGCTATTCGTATCGTCTTTGGTAGCCTCTGGGCACTAGGACTAGACATGGAATTAGGGGTCCTCCAACAATGACTTCAATTTTAGGTTAATATAAACCATCTGCCAATTAACGGAAAGAAAGCACCAAAATGTAGATAAGTTGATGTTCACCCTTAAAGTTACCGTGTAAGGTCATGATTTGTAGGAGGATTAAGGAATGTATCTCTGGAAAGGGCAAGAACGTTGCTTTTAAAAGTCTAATTGGTTCTGAAGTTTTATATTTTTTTCTGCTGATTGCTTTAAAATGCTCAGCTACTAGAGAAAAAAAAAGTACAGTAAAAGAACCCCCAAGTCAGAGACCTATCAGACTGAGAATATGTATTTTCTCATGTTCTAAAGATACAGAATACCTGTGCGGTGTAAAATGTGAGCCAAAAATTGTTTCATTTTTGTAAGTGTGCCTCCCACCTGATTTAATTACACTTAATTGTTCTTGTTTATGACTCTGCTTTTTATGGTGATGTTGATCATTTTAGTCCTTCGATCATAGCACTGTATCATCTTAAAAGTTAATAATAGATTACTTGTAACACAGGCTCACTATGTGAGAATTCATCAAGCTGTATGTACATTTATTATTGTACTCTTCATTGTATGTATAATTCAATAAATTGAAACAGTAAACAAAAAGGTAATGATAGAAAAAATAAAGTGATAACTTGAAGTATGTTGAATTTTTATTAATTTACTCTGAAGGTTTTAAGATATAATTTCTAGACGTTACTATCTTATTGTTATAGCACAGAGTTGGAAATAACTATATTCTTTTCCTATTCTTTTACTGTTGGCTTTAAACAGTGAAAGAACTGGACCAACAATATTTTCTAATTCAAATCTCAAAAGATTCTAAAACACATTTCTTGGGTAAAATATTCACAAAAATTTAGAATTCTTGTCATTTTTCTATATTTTTCAAAATATAATTCATTTTAAATTACTGCTACTTTTCCAACATGATGTTATTTTTCTAGAATTGCAAACAGTAAAATTTAAACAACTATGAAAAAAAATTCTGTATAATAGATTAAATTTTACAGTTTCAATTTTTAGGTTATATATTCAAAGAGAATCCCTGTGCTGTCTCGGTTTTCAATACTGTAATAAAGTAACCTGTGCTTTTTTGTTTGTTTGTTTATTGAGATGAGACTCCGTCACCAGGGCTGCAGTGCGGTCAGTGGCATGATCGCGGCTCACTGCAACCTCTGCCTCCTGGGTTCACGTGATTCTCCTGCCTCAGCCTCCCAAAAGTAGCTGGGATTACAGACGCCTGCCACTATGCCCAGCTAATTTTTTGTATTTTTTGTAGAGACGGGGTTTCACCATGTTGGCCAGGCTGGTCTCAAACTCCTGACCTCGTGATTCACCTGCCTCGGCCTCCCAAAGTGCTGGGATTACAGGCATGAGCCACCATGCCCGGCCACCTGTGCTTGTTTTCTTTAGAACAAGCTTCCTTGCATGCTGCTTTATTTTCCATTTGTGTACAGTGATCTCTTCCTATTTCATCTAAGTGTTGCTTATACGTTTCAGAAAGTATAAATAGAGGTGGAATACTGAGCTTTAGTAATAACAATATTGGTTCACTTAAGTCCAAAGGAGTATCAATGTGAGAAAAAGAATTGCCAATTTGTATCTTCCTCTACTTTTCTGAGAGTGAGTAATCCCTAGGATAATAATTGTAATATCTGGGCAGAAGTTTAGAAAAGTTGTGGCTGTGTTGATACAAATATCCAGAATAATGTAGCCATTAACAATCAGTAGCATATTTAAGTTTGGAGTGCATTATTATGCATTCTTTCCAGAATTATTTTATTCTTATTGAGTAAAGCAGAAACTGTGTAGTAAGCCACATTCTTTAATGTATAAGTCAAGTGGTGTCTGAACCACTTGAGTCCATGTAAAAATCATTTGAAATTTTAGCAAAACACAAACAAGAAATTACCTTTAAAATGTACACAACCTGATAATCATTGGGGGCAGGATCTAAAACTATACACTGTAATTACCCCCAAATTTAGTAAAACCATACTTAACCATCGGTTATTTAAAAATTTCACGTGCATACTTCATTTCTGAAAAAAATATATGAATTATAAAAGCAATATCACAGCAATAAAGTTTAGAAAATGGAGAAAAATCCTTAATCCCACAAGCTAATACAAATATCTTTTGAATGTATTCATTGTTTTATTTATGATTTTTACAGTAAAGAACAAGGAGGACTTATAATTCTGCATTTGGCCATTTTACCCTGAAATTCTATGAATTTTTGCTTTTTATATTTTGAGGCTATCAGGAAAATGGAAATTTAAATTGTTATATTTTTCCTTTCTGATGAATTTATTCTTTATTATTTAGTAGTTGCCCTCTTTATCACCAATACTGCTTTTTGTCTTAAAATTTTTGTCAAATATTAAGGTAACATCCCAGCTCTCTTTTTATTGGTGTTTACCTTATATGTCTTTTCTCTCCCCCACCTCTCTTTCAACCTTTCTCTGTCCTTTTTATTTGTGTCTCATAAACTTCACACAGCTGGATTTTGTTTTTTTATCCAATATGGCAGTATAACCTTTAATTGGCAAGTTTATTCCATTTACATTCATTATAATTATTGACATATATTTGGACTTGTTTGAACTAATTTTATTAGTCTCATTTTTCTTTCTATGCTTCTTTTTTCTTCCTTGCCTTTAAAAAAATGTGGGGCATGTGTGTTTTATTCTTCCATATTTTTTTCAAATTTATGCTAACAATTCTTGTGTTACCCTTAAATTTTTGCCTTGCATATTTAATACAATAAAGTTTTAAGTTAAAGATCTTAAACATTACCCCTAGACAATCCAAAAACCTTAGAATGTTTTAAATCTGGATACCTCTCTCCAGACTATACACAGATGTTTATGTATGTGTGTATATATATGTGCTTACATGTTTGTATTTTATTTACTTACTATTCCTTTTCATATCTCAGATCATTCTATGATCATTTTTCTTTCTTTCTAAAGTACATCTTTTAGAAGTTCCTTTAATAGCAGTCTCTTGGTGAGAAACTGTTTATCTGAAAATGTATTTATATCACTGTCATCCTCTGACAATGGGTTGGATCTACAATGCAAAATGGACACTTTGAAGATGTTATGCCATCTCATTTTGGTTTTTGTCACTGCTGTTGTATCATATGGATGATTTGTCTCTTTTCCTCTCGCTACTTTGGAACCTTTTTGTGTTTGCTCTTCTACAGTTTCACTATGATGTGTCTACATTTGGGTTTCTTTTATTCTACAGATTTATATTTATCATCACTTCTGTAAAATTCTCAATCACTATCTCTTCAATTAATTCCTTTTTCTCAGTTCTCTTTACTGTCTTAGAGTTCAGAATACATATGTTTCTGTTTCCTCTTCTGTTCTCCATATCTCTTAGCTTCTTTCATCTTTTTCATCTTCTTACTACTCCCTGTGCTCTATTCTGGGTAATTTCCTCAGATGTGTATTCCAGATCACTGTTCAACTATGTTTCATCTGTTGTTAAACCCATACATTGAGACTTTTTTAATTTCTAAAAGTCTATTTTTCATTTTAGAAGTTCCATTTTATTGTTATGCATATCTTCCCAGTTATTCCTGATACTCTTGTATTCTTTCCCAATCTTTGTGGTTCCATACTTCTTTAAATGTTTCTTACCTACTTATTCTGTACTCTGTATCTGTATCTCAGTACTCAGTATTAAATGAGGCTTTTAAAATCTTTTGTTTTTGCCCAATGAAACCATTCCAATATATAAACAAGTTGTATGTTGTTTTTAATCTACCTCACCCATAGTGGCTTGCCTCCTTGTATGCTTGGCGATCTTAAAGACTGTGAATGATATTTCATTGATCTTAATATGTGGGAAATTTAATGGCCTAAAGTGTGGAGACTTTTCTTCAAAAACAGTTTGTATCTGCTTCTACTATATGTCCAGGGTGCTAGCAACCTGGGGGCACTTTAACCCTTTCTGTGGTGCCCCCTAAATGCAGGAGTATCTGATTCAGCTCCTCACATAGCTACCACTGGCATCTGCACTCAGACTAGCCCCATTTTTCCTGGTTACATGCAGACTTCAGCTCTGCTTTCTGCTCAAGATTTGTTTCCCTTTATTTGGCGGGAAAAGGGTATTTTGAAGATTTTTCTAATAATTTCTGTATGAGGATTTCAGTTGCTCCACATATGCACCAACAGTTGATATTGTGTGTCTTTTTAATTTTAAACATTTTGCTAGGTGTATTATGGTATTTAATTATGGCTTTAATTTGCATATTTCCAATGACAAAGGTGAGCATCTTTTTCATGTTGTTAGTCATTTACTTTTTTGTGAAGTGCTTGTGCAAATCTTTTGCTACATATTTTTCACTGTTAATGACTGTGTAGTAGTCCATCAAGTGGCTGTATCATAAGTTATCATTTCTTATTGAAATATCAGGTAAGTTGAGAAACAATAACCAAAAGAAAACTTCTTTATGACCTGTGTGGTGGTGAACTTTGAATTGTGTGGAAATGGATGAAATACATTCTTTTAAATGTCTGATGGCAAGATTTAAAATATGAAGTGTGGCACTTAATTCAGTTAGTGAAATGTGATAGACATTGCTGGTTTGCCTATCGAGTATGTACTCTTCTTCCTTGCTAACAGAATCTTGAATTTGCTTGAGATAATAGTAAATAATTTAAAATACCTCCATAAACACCCTTCCAGCTAGGGTGGTCATCTATTCCATTGGCCAATAAACTAGATCAAAAGCTACTTCATGGAAAACTATTTTTTCCTTGATACCTACATCTTTCTGTAAAGGACTGCTCAGCTGGCATAAGCTTTCTACTTTTAACCTGTCTTTTCTCTTGTCCAGATTGTGATTCAGTGTCAAAGTGGGGCAGTCATTCGTAAGTGCTGAGCATTGTGGAGCAGGAGGGGAAAGGGGCCTGTTCTCTCAAGGGCCTTCACTATCCATACATTTCCTACCCCCAGACTCTTGTTACATTGGGTAAATAAACTCCTTACTTCGTTAAAGTACTGTAATCAGTCTGTGTTAAGTGCAACCAGACCTCGCTCTAACCAGAATATCCATTTTGTTATCCCACCTCAGGTTTCTAAGCATTCTAATTTACCCAGTTTTGCTTTTCCATAATGAGTTAAGCTCTTGAGGAAATGCTTTATATCTATTGCATCCCTATTGTAATAATGACTGAATTAGCCATATCATAGAAAATTGCTCTACTGTTTTTTTTTTTTTTGGCAATAATACATTAAATAGTGCCCTAGAGGCTTCAACAATTCCGTGTACCTCCCTAAATATCACATTAGCTGATAGAAAATTCCTTAGGAGTTATGACTCATTTTTTCTGATTTGATGCAGAAAAGAGAATTCTGGAAGCACATGTGGAGCATTTCATTCCAAGTTATATGTGAACTTGAGAGATGTGTTTTGTAGAATTCCAAGGGTAAAGGCACAAAGCCTATAAAAACACTGGCCATCTTGTTATCTGATATGTGAGAGAAATGCAGGCAATCCATCAAAACACCCCCCAAAGAGATTACATGTCTAATTTTTCTTCATCTCAGTCCCAGAGGACAAATAATAAAATTTAATTAAGTAGCTGTTTCCACCAAAAAAATATTAAATGAGGCTTTTAAAATCTTTTGTTTTTACCCAATGAAACTCAGATATCACTTCTGGGAAAAATTCTTTCTGGGTTCACAAACATACTGACAGAGAACTAAAAGGAAAGTGTAAATTGAGCAATGGCTGTGTTCCATTTACAAGCATTTTAAAAGTGAATGTCAAATATATAGATGTCTAAATCATTTGATTTTCAAAGAATGTAAACTTTGCCACCACCAGCTACAGCACCCGCATACTTGTTGAGAAATTTATATTAGGTAGCTAATTGTGCACATAATAAGACTGTCAAAGATCATGTTGACACCTTATCCCACTTTACTATTTCAGGCTGATCCAAACTCATAATACGAATAGACGGACATTGACCAAAGAGACCAGCAGCAGAACAAAAGCATAAACAAACATGAGAGTAGGCTAATTTTACCAACCTGAGGTCAAAAGGAAGTAGTTTTAGAAGTAAGTGAGTAACTAGATGAAGTAGATGATGAAGGTGGTATGCAGGACTGTTAATAACTGAAATTCCAAATAGAATCCAGGGAGGTTAAAGTGAAACACTTTCAATACGATTCCTTTATGTTGTAGAGGTTAGACTCACTTGATGACTTACTTGGCTCTGTTTTAAAGACCTCTTGAACAAAATATTTAATTGGAACAATTTATTTGCTATCAGTTCCTTTAGTGGATAGTAGATATTCCTGGTAATATTTACATTTTTCAAGTCATATAACAAGTATTGAGCTCTTGCTCTTGTTACATATAACAAGTATTACATATAACATATAACAAGTATTGTAGCTCTTGTTACAGATAACAAGTATTGTAGCTCTTGCTACAGCTGTACTTGTTGGTATGTATTAAGGATAACATTTGTTAAAAAGGCCCTTGCCCTCTGATTTAAAGTCAGGCAGGAAAGTAGTGCATGCAAAGCACGTAAGCAATGTGGTCTGGCTGTAGAGTATGTGAGAGGCAAACAAGGATACGAACTAATTATATTACCAGTAGATCACAAAATCAGGTGGTAAACACTCTAGAAGGGCAGAGATGGTGAAAATTAATGGAGGCTGGAGTTATAAGAAACTAATAAAACAATGTTTCATAGAAAAGACCCAAGTACTGTTAGACCTTAAGGAATGGGTAGAACTGAAGTTTGGTTTTCAAAATCATAGAGACAGCATAAGCCACTGATTCCCCCTTCCACTAGAAAATGCAGCCCACAGAATGAGAGAAGATATTTGCAACACATACATCTGACAAAGTACTTCATATGGTTTGGCTGTGTGTCCCCACCCAAATCTCATGTTGAATTATAATCCTCACATGTCAGGGGCCGGGCCTTGTGGAAGGTGACTGAATCATGGGGTGGACTCCCTGCCTTGCTTTTCTTGTGATAGAGTTCTCATGAGATCTGGTTGTTTGAAAGTGTGTACCACTTCCCTCTTCGCTCAGTCTCTCTCTCTCCTGCTCCACCATGTGAAGATTGTGCCTGCTTCTCCTTCACCTTCTGCCATGATTGTAAATTTCCTGAGGCCTCCCGAGCCCTGCCTCCTGTACGGACTGTGGAACTGTGAGTCAATTAAACCTCTTTTCTTTATGAACTACTGAGTGTCAGGTAGTTCTTTATAGCAATGTGAGAACAGATTAATATAGTACTCATTCAAAATATGTAAATAAACTACAGGACAACAGAAAAAGGGTGACAACTTGTAAGAAAGGTGGGCAAAGGCTTGAATGGAAAATCTACAAAAGAGATTACAGGCCAATAACCACAGGAGAAGATGTTTAACTGCGTTATTCACCAGGAAAAAGCAAATTATCTTTTGCACCGTCTTAGACCCATTAGGATGGCTATTATAATAAAAAAAAAAAAAAACAGAAAATAGTAAGTGTTGGTAAGGATGTGGAGAAACTGGAATCCTTGTGCACTCTTGGTGGCAATGTAAAATGGTACAACCAATATGGAAAATAGTAAGGTGGTTCCTCAAAAAATTAAAAATACAATTGCCATATAATCCAGAAGTTTCATTTCTGGGTATAAAAACAAAAGAAGTGAAAGCAAGAACTCAAACAGATGTGGCACACCCATGTTCACAGCAGCATTATTTCCAATAGCCAAAAGGTAGAAGTAACCCAAGTGTCCATGACAGATGGATAAACACGTGGTGGTATATACATACAATGGAATGTTATTTAGCCTTAAAAAGGAAGAAAATTCTGACACATGCTAAGACACGGATAAATCTTGAGGACATTATACTTAGTGAAATAAGTCAGTCGCTAAACGACAAATATTGTATGATTCCACTTATATGAGATACTTAGATTAGTTCAAATCATAGAGATAGTAAATAGAATGGAGGTGCCAGGCCTGGAGGGAGGAGGAAGTGAATTATTGTTTAATGGGTACAGAGTTTCAGTTTAAGAAGATGAAAAGAGTTCTATATGTGGACGATGGTAATGGTAGCACAATAATGTGAATAGAATTCATTCTACTGATCTGTACACTTTAAAATGGTTAAGATAGTAAGTTTTGTTATGTGTATTTTACCACAATTGAAGTTTAACCACAATGCAATATCACTATTTACCTATTAGAATGGCAAAAATGAAAAAGAGAGAAAATACCATGTGTTACCAATCAGAACAACACATACACTGACTGCTATTAGAAGCGTAAAATAATACAATAATTTTGGATGATGCTTGCAGTGTCTACTATAACTGAACATACACAAACCTAAGACTTCACAGTTCCACTCCTAGATATATATCCAAGTAAAAATGCTTCCATGTCTTCCCTAAAAGACTGCAAGAATGTTCACAGCACAATTCATAGTAACTCCAAACTGGAAACACCCAAATGCCTATCAAAAATAGGATGGATAATAAATGTTATATTCATGCAATGGAATATTATACAGCAGTGAGAATAAACATAATGGTAACTATTTTCAACATATGAATGAAACTCACAAACATACAGTTAAAAAATGCCAGATAAAGTGTATCCTTTGGGTGGATTATTTGAAGGGTGCCCTGGATTAGTGTTATAGTACTGTTTCTTGATCTTGGGGCTATTTATATGAATGTGTTAACTCTGTGGAAATTCATCAAGCTATATACCTATAACTGGTGCAATTTTCTGTATTTTTATCATAATTAAAATGAGAAATTTTGAAATCCCAACAGTTATGTGTGTGTGCATATGTGTGTGTCTGTATGAGAGACAGTGAGTGAGAGAGAGACACAGAGAGAGAGAAAAAATTGGCAAACTGTTAATAAAATTCATACATAAATGCAAAGGACCAAGAATAACCAAGAAAATGTTTCTTGAAGAACAACAGAATTGGAGGACATTCACTATTGGCTATCAAGTCTACAGTATGTGTAATAGTGGCACAAGGATAAACATATAGGTCAGTAGGCCACAATAGAGACTCCAGAAATAGATCTATGTATGGTCAATCACTTTTTCAAATAGATGTCAAGGTAATGGGAGAAGATGATTTTTTTCCAAAAATAGTGCTGGAACAACTGGACATCTGTGCAAAAAAAGAACCTCTACCCTTACATCTCACTCTCTGCAAAAAATTGAAGGGGATCCTAACCTAAATTTAAGAGCTAAAATTATAATATTTCTAAAAGAAAATGAAGAAGTCTTTGTGACCTTGAATTAGGCAAAGAATTCTTAATTAGGACACAGAAAAGCATGAATCACAAAAGAAAAAAATGATAAATTGAATCTTATCAAAAAGTTTTTAATTTCTTTCTTTATACGACAAACTCACACTGATAATGGGAATGTAAAATATGGTACAGCCTTTTGGAAAACAACTTGGCAGTTTCTTAAAATTTTAAACACAAACCCACCATATGACTGAGCTATTGTACTCTTAAGTATTTATCATGGAACTTTAAATCACATGTTTACACAAACACTTGGACAAAAATGGTTTTAGCAGCTTTATTTGTAATAACCCCAAACTGGTAAAAAACCAAATGTCCATCAGCAGAGGTATGGATTAGAAAATTGTGATGTATTCATATAATGGAATATTATTCAACAATAAAAAATAACACATCTGATACATCCAACAACAGTGAATCATGCTTAATGAAAGAAGCCAGACCACTCCCCACCACAAAAGAGCACTTACTGATAGAGCTGACCTAAGAAGCTTTGAAATGCAATATTTTGACTTGATACTACAAGGCAGACAAAACTGTATACAAACACTACACTCTGGTTGGTAAATTTATTTCTCATAGGAGCATGGTTAGCAATTCTGAAACTCTTTTACATGTTGTGTTTTCTAAGGCTGCTGTAACAAATTACCACAGACTTGGTGGCATAAAGCAAGAGAAATTTAATCTTTCATAGTTCTGAAAACCGGAAGTCCAAAATCAAGGTGTTGTCAGAGCTGCGGTATCTCTGAAGTCTCTAGGGGAGAATCCTTCTTTGTGTCTTCCAGCTCCTGGTGACTTCAGGTGTTCCTTGACTTGTGGCTGCTTCACTACAGTCTCTGCCTCTGTCTTTACCTGGTCTTCTCCTATTGCCTCTATGTTTCTCTTCTCTGTGTGTTTCTTATAAGGATACTTGTCATTGGATTTAGGGCCCACCGGGATAATCTAATGTAAATGAATCTTGAGATCCTTGATTATGTCTGTGAAGACCCCTTTTCTAAATAAGGTTACATTCACAGCTTCCAGTGGTTAAGACATAGGCATATATATTTGAGGATCACCAATCAACCTAATACACATGTATATAAAACGAATCAGTGCTTTGCAAACACTGTCACTGCCCAGACCCCCTGACACCAGCCATAGTCGACCCCACCATACTCTTTGACATCACTGTCAGTAGCGAGCCCTTGGGCCACATTTCCTTAGATCCATTTGTAGACAAAGCTATTAATACAAAGACAGCAGAAAACTTTCATGCTCTGAGCACTGGAGAGAAAGAATTTGGTTATTAAGAGTTCTTGCCCTCCTTTTTTCTTTATTAGTCTTGCTAGCGGTCTATCAATTTTGTTGATCCTTTCAAAAAACCAGCTCCTGGATTCATTAATTTTTTGAAGGGTTTTTTGTGTCTCTATTTCCTTCAGTTCTGCTCTGATTTTAGTTATTTCTTGCCTTCTGCTAGCTTTTGAATGTGTTTGCTATTGCCTTTCTTGTTCTTTTAATTGTGATGTTAGGGTGTCAATTTTGGATCTTTCCTGCTTTCTCTTGTGGGCATTTAGTGCTATAAATTTCCCTCTACACACTGCTTTGAATGTGTCCCAGAGATTCTGGTACATTGTGTCTTTGTTCTCATTGGTTTCAAAGAACATCTTTATTTCGGCCTTCATTTCATTATGTACCCAGTAGTCATTCAGGAGCAGGTTGTTCAGTTTCCATGTAGTTGAGTGGTTTTGAGTGAGTTTCTTTATCCTGAGTTCTAGTTTGATTGCACTGTGGTCTGAGAGACAGTTTGTTATAATTTCTTTTCTTTTACATTTGCTGAGGAGAGCTTTACTTCCAACTATGTGGTTAATTTTGGAATAGGTGTGGTGTGCTGAAAAAAATGTATATTCTGTTGATTTGGGGTGGAGAGTTCTGTAGATGTCTAGACGCAATAAAAAATGATAAAGGGGATATCACCACCGATCGCACAGAAATACAAACTACCATCAGAGAATGCTACAAACACCTCTACGCAAATAAACTAGAAAATCTAGAAGAAATGAATAAATTCCTCGACACATACACTCTCCCAAGACTAAACCAGGAAGAAGTTGAATCTCTGAATAGACCAGTAACAGGATCTGAAATTGTAATAATCAATAGCTTACCAATCAAAAAGAGTCCAGGACCAGATGGATTCACAGCCGAATTCTACCAGAGGTACAAGGAGGAACTGGTACCATTCCTTCTGAAACTATTCCAATCAATAGAAAAAGAGGGAATCCTCCCTAAAACTCATTTTATGAGGCCAGCATCATCCTGATACCAAAGCCGGGCAGAGACACAACCAAAAAAGAGAATTTTAGACCAATAGCCCTGATGAACATTGATGCAAAAATCCTCAATAAAATACTGGCAAACCAAATCCAGCAGCACATCAAAAAGCTTATCCACCATGATCAAGTGGGCTTCATCCCTGGGATGCAAGGCTGGTTCAATATATGCAAATCAATAAATGTAATCCAGCATATAAACAGAACCAAAGACAAAACCACATGATTATCTCAATAGATGCAGAAAAGGCCTTTGACAAAATTCAACAACCCTTCATGCTAAAAACTCTCAATAAATTAGGTATTGATGGGACGTATCTCAAAATAATAAGAGCTATCTATGACAAACCCACAGCCAATATCATACTGAATGGGCAAAAACTGGAAGCATTCCCATTGAAAACTGGCACGAGACAGGGATGCCCTCTCTCACCACTCCTATTCAACATAGTGTTGGAAGTTCTGGACGGGGCAATTAGGCAGGAGAAGGAAATAAAGGGTATTCAATTAGGAAAAGAGGAAATCAAATTGTCCCTGTTTGCAGACGACATGATTGTATATCTAGAAAACCCCACTGTCTCAGCCCAAAATCTCCTTAAGCTGATAAGCAACTTCAGCAAAGTCTCAGAATACAAAATCAATGTACAAAAATCACAAGCATTCTTATACACCAATAACAGACAAACAGAGAGCCAAATCATGAGTGAACTCCCATTCACAATCGCTTCAAAGAGAATAAAATACTTAGGAATCCAACTTACAAGGGACATGAAGGACCTCTTCAAAGAGAACCATAAACCACTGCTCAATGAAATAAAAGAGGATACAAACAAATGGAAGAACATTCCATGCTCATGGGTAGGAAGAATCAATATTGTGAAAATGGCCATACTGACCAAGGTAATTTATAGATTCAATGCCATCCCCATCAAGCTACCAATGACTTTCTTCACAGAATTGGAAAAAACTACTTTAAAGTTCATATGGAACCAAAAAAGAGCCCGCATCGCCAAGTCAATCCTAAGCCAAAAGAACAAAGCTGGAGGCATCATGCTACCTGACTTCAAACTATACTACAAGGCTACAGTAACCAAAACAGCATGGTACTGGTACCAAAACAGAGATATAGATCAATGGAACAGAACAGAGCCCTCAAAAATAACGCCGCGTATCTACAACTATCTGATCTTTGACAAACCTGACAAAAACAAGCAATGGGGAAAGGATTCCCTATTTAATAAATGGTGCTGGGAAAACTGGCTAATATGTAGAAAGCTGAAACTGGATCCCTTCCTTACACCTTATACAAAAATTAATTCAAGATGGATTAAAGACTTAAATGTTAGACCTAAAACCATAAAAACCCTAGAAGAAAACCTAGGCATTACCATTCAGGACATAGGCATGGGCAAGGACTTCATGTCTAAAACACCAAAAGCAATGGCAACAAAAGCCAAAATTGACAAATGGGATCTAATTAAACTAAAGAGCTTGTGCACAGCAAAAGAAACTACCATCAGAGTGAACAGGCAACCTACAAAATGGGAGAAAATTTTCGCAACCTACTCATCTGACAAAGGGCTAATATCCAGAATCTACAATGAACTCAAACAAATTTACAAGAAGAAAACAACCCCATCAAAAAGTGGGTGAAGGATATAAACAGACACTTCTCAAAAGAAAATATTTATGCAGCCAAAAGACACATGAAGAAATGCTCATCATCACTGGCCATCAGAGAAATGCAAATCAAAACCACAATGAGATACCATCTCACACTAGTTAGAATGGCAATCATTAAAAAGTCAGGAAACAACAGGTGCTGGAGAGGATGTGGAGAAATAGGAACACTTTTACACTGTTGGTGGGACTGTAAACTAGTTCAACCATTGTGGAAGTCAGTGTGGCGATTCCTCAGGGATCCAGAACTAGAAATACCATTTGACCCAGCCATCCCATTACTGGGTATATACCCAAAGGACTATAAATCATGCTGCTATAAAGACACATGCACACGTATGTTTATTGCGGCACTATTCACAATAGCAAAGACTTGGAACCAACCCAAATGTCCAACAATGATAGACTGGATTAAGAAAATGTGGCACATATACACCATGGAATACTATGCAGCCATAAAAAATGATGAGTTCATGTCCTTTGTAGGGACATGGATGAAACTGGAAATCATCATTCTCAGTAAACTATCGCAAGGACAAAAAACCAAACACCGCATGTTCTCACTCATAGATGGGAATTGAACAATGAGAACACATGGACACAGGAAGGGGAACATCACACTCTGGGGACTGTTGTGGGGTGGGGGGAGGGGGGAGGGATAGCATTAGGAGATATACCTAATGCTAAATGGCGAGTCAATGGGTGCAGCACACCATCATGGCACATGTATACATATGTAACTAACCTGCACATTGTGTACATGTACCCTAAAACTTAAAGTATAATAATAATAATAATAAAGAGTTCTTGCTTTCACAGTATTATTCCAGGATTTATGTGTCTGGGTGGTGATTTCACATGCCATAATGGCACTGGTAGAAAGTCCATCTATGGTGAGAAATTTAATAATGAGAGCGTCATCCTGAAGTATACAGGTTCTGGCATCTTGTCCATGGCAAATGCTGTACTCAACACAAACGGTTCCCATTTTTTCATTTGCACTGCAAAGACTGAGTGGTTGGTAGGCAAAGCATGTGGTCTTTGGCAAGGTGAAAGAGGGCACTAATAAGGTGGAAGCCATGGAATGCTTTGGGTCCAGGAATGGCAAGACCAGCAAGAAAATCATTGCTGACTGTGGAAAACGCTAATAAATTTGAATCGTGTTTTATGTTAACCACAAGAGAATTGCTTCTGTAGCTCAGGAGAGCCCCCTCCAACCCATTTGCTCACAGTATCCTATAATCTTTGTGCTATCTCTGCTATTCTTTAGGTTCCATATTTTCCTTATTCCCTTCCATGTCTAGCTGGATTACACAGTTACATTTATGATCATGAAATAAAAACTAAACAACAAAAAATAAAAAATAAAAATTGAATAAGACAATATATTGTAAATAATGAGAGCCAGGTTTCTCACTGACATGAGAAAGAAGTTACAAATAAGCAAGAGTGAAAGGTTAGAATGACCCCTGTGGTGCTGGATTAGAGTCACATTTATCAGCATGAACTTATATTAATATGTATACAGATATATGAGCATAAATACAGGTATTGTAGATACATGGGTTAGTATACATACATATATCTCCTACCTCTGTTCACTAACAGAAGCTGAAGCAATGACAGTCGAGTAGTAACAAGTACACATACTACTTAGATCTTTATTTCTAAATACCTTTTTTTTGTTTGTTTGTTTGAGATGTAGTCTCACTTTGTCGCCCAGGCTGTAGTGCAGTGGCATGATCTCGGCTCACTGCAACCTCTGCCTCACAGGTTCAAGCAATTCTGCCTCAGCCTCCCAAGTAGCTGGGATTACAGCCACGCACCACCATGCCCTGCTAACTTTTGTATTTTTAGTAGAGATGGGGTTTCACCATGTTGGCCAGGGTCTCAAACTTGTGACTTCAGGTGATCCACCCGCTTTGGCCTCCCAAATCTAAATACCTTTTTCCAACAAACAGAACCAGTGCTCCTTAAAGAAATAGTTGTTTCTAGATCTAGAGCAGAGTAAATACAATATAAGCCTGGAGCATCTTACAGTGCCAGAAAGGAAGTGTCCAGAAAAAAACTCTATAGAGATGGAAATTAGATTAGTAAACGCCTATGGCTGAGATTGAGAATGGGAAAATGACTGCAAATGAAGATGAGGCTTCCTTTCGAGATGGTAGAAGTATTCTACAATTAGTTTGTCCTATTAGTTTTACAACTCTGTAAATATACTAAAATTCATATTGATATCATGTACCTCCTGATGTGATGAGTATGAAAGTTGAATATGTGCATACACGTCAATAAATTTTATGGTATATAAATTATACCTCAACAAAGCTGATTAAGAAGAAAGTGCTCTATAAAACAAACAAAAAAAGGCCAGGCACAGTGGCTCACACCTGTAATCCCAAAACTTTGGGAGGCCGAGGCCGGGGGATCATGACTTCAGGAGATCAAGACCATCCTGGCTAACACGGTGAAACCCCCATCTCTACCAAAAATACAAAAAATTAGGCAGGTGTGGTGGCACACACCTGTAGTCCCAGCTACCTGGGAGGCTGAGGCAAGAGAATCGCTTGAACCTGGGAGGCGGAGGTTGCAGTGAGCCAAGATGGCACCACTGCACTCTAGCCTGGGCAACAAAGTGAGCTTCCGTCTCAAAAAAAAAGACAGAAAGAAAGAAAAAAGGATGGTGTATATTGAAGACATACAAGAACCAACTGAAAGTGCTACCAATGGCCAAAGTTGGAACAATTTGAGCAACAAATTAAGTAATGGTAGTATTGAATTAAAGCCCCAAAATAGAATCTTCGTGATATTCATGACTCCATACTGACATACATACATACATACATACATACATACATAAATGGGTAAGAAGGGACAAATCTTCCTTACAGAAGAATTGTAAGTACTAAATATACAAGGAATGAGAGAAATAGAAAATCACCATTAGAACACCACAGTAATAGCTACTATGAGCAGGATCCACTGATGAATGCTAAAATTAGTGAGTGAAACTTTTAGGATGAGTGAGATATTTGCATAACCTCAAAGTGTCTCCTTCTAAATATTTATTAATTACTGTGGTCATTTAACATAAGCCTATAAAGTCTTTCATATATACCCTCCTCCAGAAGTAGAGTTTATCTCCTTTTCCCTTGAGTGTAGGCTAGACTTAGTGACTTACTGCTAATGAATAGAATATGAAAAGGGAAAAATAGCAAGAGAAGAGTGGCAAGCATGACCTTGAAAGTGGGCCAAAGTTAGCATCAACAATAAGTCGTTGATATAATGTGCCTGCTGATATGTGATAAATATGTATCTTTGGGGTTTGTTCATTTGTTTATTTGTTTGTTTTGAGACACAGTCTTGTTCTGTTGCCCAGACTGGAATCCAGTGGCGTGATCTCAGCTCACTGCAACTTCTGCCTCCTAGTTCAAGCAATTCTCGTGCCTCAGCCTCCTGAGTAGCTGGGACTACAGGCACTCTCCACTACGCCTGGCTAATTTTTTTTTGTATATTTGGTAGAGACAGGGTTTCACCATGTTGCCCACGCTAGTCTTGAGCTCCTATGATGTGATATATATCAAATCTCCCAAAGCTGATCCTACCCATACCCCAGGACCTATCCATTCCAACCATAGGTATACATGCAACAAAAACGTGTTCACATTTTTTGCACCAAAAAACCTTTAAAAGAGGTTGAAAAACAGCACTATTTATAATAGCCCAATAAGTAATACCTAGCTCAAAAGACTATTTTGAGGACTAAATAAAGACTATTTTGAGGACTATATAATATATATATAAAACATACAAAGTAGGACCACAGGCTCTGGTGCAATAGACAATAAAAAGCTGTCATCATCATCATCCTCATCATCATCATTATAATAAACAAAGGGGGCTGGGCGAGGTGGCTCACACCTGTAATCCCAGCACTTTGGGAGGCCAAGGATCACCTGAGGTCAGGAGTTCAAGACTAGATTGGCCAACATGATGAAGCCCTGTCTCTACTAAAAATAAAAAATTACCTGGGTGTGGTGGCAGACGCCTGTAATCCCAGCTACTTGGGAGGCTGAGGCATGAGAATCGCTTGAACCTGGGAGGCAGAGGTGGCAGTGAGCTGAGATTACACCACTGTACTCCAGCCTAGGGGATAGAGCAAGACTCTGTCTCCAAAAAAACAAGGAGAACCTTCCTTTTAACTCTGGGCCATTCTTTGTTGCATATGCCTCCAAAGCAGCTCAGTTTGGGTAAATCTCACAAAGTCCCACTTGACTGTGTCTGCTTTTAGCCTCTCCGAAGAGGTTCAAAATCAGCCAAAAAAGAAGACATGCCATCCTATCTCTATTCATCAGCTCAACACAAAAGATCCCATTTGTGTGTGTGGCCAAAACTGCCCTTCTCCCTGCTCCCCTAGGTGAAGTAAGGATGTGAAGAAGCCATGGATTGGGTAAGAAGCTTTGAAAATGGCATCTTCCAAGGTTAACTAATTAGAAGATATTTTGCTTGTGATGTCACTCAAGCTCAAGCAGAAGATAGGCTCTAGTCATTATGTGGTGATATAAGCATAAAAATAGAATAAGTTTAAATTGAAACAAGTGGTGTTTATGAAGGGTTATGAGCTTCTAACTAATGAGTTAACAAAAAGTACAGAATAATTGGATTGTTAATTAGCACCAGGGGTCAGTTGCATAACCAAATAAAAAAGAGGTCCATTCGTGTATTCCAAAACGATAAATTTCCTAAATGTCCTACAGAGGTTTGCTAAGCACACAGACTGAGGTAATGAAACTCTGGTGGTTCCAGCAAAGGCAATAAAGTACCAATAAGAACATATATGTTGTTTAAAACCCTAATATGACAGATCAATCTACCCCAATACAGGGTAATGTATTATATCGTCTTGACCAAGTGAGACTTTAAAATACATTATTTCAGAAAACAAACACAAAGTTCTGGGGACAAACTAAAATCTAGAGAAAGGAGTTGACTTTAAAAAGTTTAAGCAACCTAACAACAAAGTTAAATAATAAGAAAGAGAGGCTATTGTCTTAGGTTTAAGTCACTTTAGAAGAAAAAACTGAATTTTGTGTAATCCCAGCACTTTGGGAGGCTGAGGTGGGAGAATCACTAGGTCAGGAGTTTGAGACCAGCCTGGCCAACATGGTGAAACCCCATCTCTACTAAAAATACAAAAAATTAGCTGGGTGTAGTGGTGGGTGCCTGTAATCCCAGCTGCTCAGGAGGCTGAGGCAGGAGAATCGCTTGAACCTGGGAGGCGGAGGTTGCTGTGAGCCGAGATCGTGCCACTGCACTCCAGCCTGGGCGAGAAAGCGAGACTCCATCTAAAAAAAAAAAAAGAAAAAAGAAAAAAAAATCCAGGACCCCAGGGAATTTGGGGTTGAGTAAAAATTATTACCCAGAAGGTATCCAACTAATATTACTGAAACATTAGGAAGAAATCAAAATAAGTTTATCTCTAATCCTAGAAAGGTATAAAACAACTTTAAGGAAGAAATAAATTCACCACATGGTACTTGATGTTTGGAATAGCTTAAGGTTAAATGTTGTAATAAGTTTTATTGTTTTATCTACAAAATGCATTTTGTGTATTTTGTATTTTAAGGTGTTGAAATGTTCAAAAGAATCAGACATACTAAGTTTGCAATTGCTGTTTAAAGGAATTTAATCAAATTTTATATCAATACCTAAATGCTCACTCCACTGACATTAAGGTTCATATAATTGTTGGTGTTCCTCTCTATGCAAAAACTCTCTCAGATATTAAAGGCTAATCTACATGCCAGCAAACTCAGTCTCTGCAGAGAGAAGGGCTGTGACTCAAAATGCACCCTGTGTGCTGGGAAGATTTCTGTCTTAGTGTGCTTGGGCTGCTGTATCAAGTACCACAGACTGGGGGATTTAAACAACAGAAATTTACTTCCTCACAATTACAGAAGCTAGAAGTCTGACATCAAGGTGTCGACAAGATTACTTTCTTCTGAGGTTTTTCTCCTTGCCTTGTAGATGGCCATCTTCTCTCTGTAGTAATACATGGTTTTTCCTCTGTGCCTATCTGTCTCCTAATGTCCTCCTCTTGTAAGGACACCTGTTATATTGGATTAGGGCCCACCCATATGAGCTCATTTTACCTTAGTTACCTCTTTACAGGCCCTGGCTCTATAGTCACATCTTTAAGGTACTGGATGGGTGTTAGGATTTCAACATATGTGTGAATTTTGAGGAGCACAATTCAGCTCATAATGATTTCCAAGAACCAAGAGACTGAGGGCTCAAACACTGTGGGCAGAAGAACCCAGCCTTGGAAAGGAACTGCGATGGAAACTCTGGGGGTATAGAAAAGGAATTGAATGATACGAGGAGCAGAAATCAGAGAGGAGGGTGTATTCTGAGGAAGTGAGAGAGGAGCGCCAAGGGTTGTGGTACAGAGGCCCCCGTCTGCACACTGGTCATCATAATCTCAATGCCCAGGTTGTACTCAAGAACAATTCAATCAGAATGTCTGGGGGTGAAACCTGGGCATCAGTAACTTTTAAAGCTCCCCAAGTGATTCCAATTGTGCAGCCAAGGTTGAAAACCTAAAGGTTTGATCACAAGGCCTTCAGCTCCAGTACCCTACACAAAGAAAGTTAGACTAGACGATGGAACTTTCTGACCTCTTGCTCTGCAAAAGGTGGGGACGAATGGCCCCCACAGCCACACCATAGTAAATGGCAGGTGTCTTGATCATCTTCACTCTGACCCAGAAGGTCGTCTGAAAGAGCCACTGGTTGTAATGACTCCTACTGAGAAATACTAAATCTGACATTCCTGTCTCCCTTGACTCTTTCTAGGCACTTTACCCCTGATTTTGAGCTTCAGGGTTTTTCCATAGCTGTGTCCAACCCCACCCACACTCTCCCCACCCTCTATCCCCAAAAACATAGAAAAAGAGGAAGTGGGAAAGTGTGTTTAATATATTTGCAGATGTACATATTCACAAATATGTTGGGAATGTTTGAGCCATGTTAATTGGGTGAATACTTTGACCCAATCCTTCAGGAATATTGAATCATGGGAATACTGTACTTAGAACAACACAATATTACCATGGGCCTCTCTGCCCTGTGCAAATATTAGTCTTTAACTGGAATGACCAAAAACAGATGTTTCATATCTAGAATGTTTTCTCACAGAGAGTTTCAATAGAAATATTTTAGCCCCTCAGATACATCCAAATAAAATATTTGGTCTTGAAACATTCTATTTTAAAAGTCAGTGAGTTGTGGCTTCATTATAGCAGAAGAAGCATGAATCAGAGATCGGTTTTCATTTGTCACCTTCAGGTTAAGCAAGAGTGAACAGTGAAAAGTGATAAAATTCTGAACTCTGGTGATTTGGAGATGATTTTTTTTTAAAAACATGCATCCTTCATGTAATAAACCTGAGAAATGACAGTGACATTTGCTATAAAACATGCATGGTGCCTCCTTTCATGCTTATTTGTATTATAAAACCAGAAGTGACTTTTGATTAGAAAAAATTGTCCCTGGGATATACTAAAACCATTGCATGTAGCCAAATTTTAGTCACACCTTCAAAGAAACATGTATCACTTTAAAAAAGACCTAATATGGCCAAAACGTTAGTATTATTGATATGGCATATTCAAAATAAACTACAGGAAAAAAACATGGAAAGTAAAAATATTATACAACAATGCCTCTCAAATTTTAATTTGCATAAGAACCACCTGGGGATCTTGCTAATTCTGATTCTGGGAGGGCCCAATATTCTGCATTTCTAACAAGCTCCCAGGGGATGCTGTTGCTGCCAGTCTCTGGCAAAGGCTCTGAAAGCTTGATTTCTTCCGTATTAATTATGCCCACCCTAAAGGTAAAGCCTTGGTTCTTCGCTAACATTTTCATCAGCTTTGAACAGTCCTGACAGTTACAACTTTATATTACCACCCCCTTTTTTTTTTTTTAAACTCCTACGGGATCTCTTCTTGAACAGATTTTCCCTTACCATCGCTGTTTTACTTGATTATATGGCCTATAAGGAAAAAAACTGCATAAGGGTTATGAACTCCCATTATTAATGAGCAAACAGACTTCTCCCCAGTGTAGGATTGAAAGTCTGCTAGTAAGGAAATGTTTAGCAATGATCACCACATCACCTCCTGTAATGGTAATGGCAACTCCTGTTGACTACTTACTATTTGTCAGACATAATGGTGATTTATTTAAGTCATCTTAATTAAATGTTAAATCAAGGAAGTATTCATTTTATTTAGCAAACACTTATATAATGCTTTCTACATACAGGCATTATTTTGAGTGCTTTACAAATATTCACTCAATTAATCCACATAAATCATATAAGGTTGGTGTTACTCATCTTACAGATAAGGAAGTTAAGGCATGGAGAAGGTGAGTACTTGCCTAAAGTTATTTAGTTAGGAGATGGATTGATTGAACCTACGTAGTTTGGCACTTAATCATCTTCCTAAACAGAGGAGGGAGCAGGTGGCTCTGTCGCCCCGGCTGGAGTGTAGTGGTGCCATCTCAGCTCACTGCAAACTCCGCCTCCCGGGTTCACGCCATTCTCCTGCCTCAGCCTCCCGAGTAGCTGGGACTACAGGTGCCCGCCACCATGCTCGGCTAATTTTTTGTATATTTAGTAGAGACGGGGTTTCACCATGTTAGCCAGGATGGTCTCAATCTCCTGACCTCGTGATCCGCCCGCCTCAGCCTCACAAAGTGCTGGGATTACAGGTGTGAGCCACCACGCCCAGCAGATAATCACATTTCTAACAGATCACCTAAGAACACTGGAACTCAACAAAGAAATGACAGTAGACACCTAAGACAAAGGAGAGGGGAGTGAGGTAGTCAGCTCAGGGATGACAGGATCAGCTGGAGTCTGCAGAGGCTCCTCAATGTGGGGAAAGAGTAAGTGAGTGACTCCCAGTGGTCTACATTCTCACTGCAGACTCTCCCAATCCTAGCCATGGGAGAGCCCCTCAACTCATGAGGGCCCTGAGACTAACATAGGGATCTGCCTGGAGACTGCATAACAGGATTGCTTCAGAGGGGGGTCCCACAGATGCCCGGAGTCCTAAGCAGCTACAGCAAAGTGCCATTTTGAGAGTCCAGCTCCCACCAGCCTGCATCCTGCCCTGGGGCTCAGTAGCCCTTGCATCTCCATATCCATAGAGCCCCACTAACATACCTTGCATGCAGCCAGGTGCTGCTGCTAGTTGCTGCCACCAGGGCTGAAGTGCAAACTATTGGGAGCAACCCTGCCACTCCTAGTAGCATGGCTGCTTTGAAAGCACCCTGAGGACAGGCTATCCTCCTTAAATCTGCCACCAAGGGCCCAAGTTTGTATGCCCCCCTGCCATACATTTAAGACTGCAGCCACTGAAAGCAACCCTGCTTTTCACAGGAGCAGAGTTGCAGCATAGCCGCAGCTTCCCCCTACTTGAGCATTTCAGCCAGAGGCCTGGTGATCATCTCACCCCTGCCTACCACAGCCAGTACCTGCATGCACCTCCAAGGGGTCTGAGGACAGGTCTACATGGCCCAGCTCATATCCACCAGTGCCCAGGCACGCCATTCAGGAACCTGGGGATCTCCCTTCCCCGTCTACCACCATTGGCATGTGAGGACTCCTCTTGGGGGCCAGAGAACAGACCACCCAACCTGCTGCTAGTACCATAGCTGGCACTCACCCATGTGTATCACCTTCAGGCCTGGGGACTGGCTCACCCAGCCTATCATAGCCACCGTCAACACCACTTAGGAGCCAGAGAATTGTCCCACTACTGCTACTGTCATTGGCCACACTACACCCACTGCCTAGAGGCCCAAGGACCCACCCACCTCCCTGACCCACCACTGCCACTACTGGCTCCCAAGTAAGCAGCCTAGAGGCCCAAGAATTGGCTCACCTGTACCTGCTAAAAACAATGCCAGCATATACTTCCCTGGGAGCGAAGGACAGGCATGCTTGGCATGCTGCCGCCACCATTGGGACCCAATGGCTGGCCCACCTGATGTGCCTGTCTCCAGCAAAACTTCACCACGCCCTCCGTTAATGATTACACCCTAAGCCACTGAGGGAACTACAGACACTCTTGACACTGTTTATAGGCAAAGAAATCAAAAAGAGACTACACTATTGCACACACCCTAATTCAAAGCCAAAGTACCCTGCCAACCAATGCCATAGGGACATCTTCAGGAAAAAGTCCTCCGCTATGAAAGCAAATTCAAAGAATTGGAAGAAGTGACCATTACACCAGATGCACAGACATCAACATGAGAACACAGGAAACATGAAAAAACAAGGAAATATGACACCTCCAGAGGAACACAATAATTCTCCAGCAACAGATTCCAATGAAAAAGAAATTTACGAAATCTCAGAAAAATAATTCAAAATGGTTCAAAATAATATTTAAAAAGCTCAGTGGGACACAAGAGAACTCAGAAAAACAATACAAAGAAATCAGAAAATTCAGGACATAAATGAGAAATTTACTAAAGACATAGATATCATAAAAAAGAACCAAATATAAATTCAGTAATGCAAGAATTTATTGAATAAAATACAAAATACATATGAAAGCTTTAACAATAGACTAGACCAAACAGAAGAAATAATTTCAGAACTTGAAAAAGGTTTTTTGTTTGTTTGTTTGTTTTTGAGACGGAGTTTTGCTCTTGTTGCCCAGGCTGAAGTGCAATGGTGTGATCTCGGCTCACTGCAACCTCTAACTCCCAGGTTCAAGTCATTCTCCTGTCTCAGCCTCCCAAGTAGCTGGGATTACAGGTACATGCCACCACACCCGGCTAATTTTTGTATTTTTAGTAGAGACGGGGTTTCATCATATTGGTCAGGCTGGTCTCGAAATCCTGACCTCAGGCAATACAACCACCTTGGCCTCCCAAAGTGCTGGGATTACAGGCGTGAGCCACCGTGCCCAGCCAAAATAGGGTCTTTTAAAATCACCTAGTCAGACAAAAATAAAGAAAAAAGAATGAACAAAGCCTATGTGACATATGGAACACCATAAGGCAACCAAATTATTTGAATTTTTGATGTACCACAAGGTGAAGAGAAAATAAAAGGGATAGTAAACCTACTTAATGAAATTTAGCTGAAAACTTCCCAAGTCTAGCAAGAAATTTAGATACCTAGAAACAGAAAGCTCAGAGATTTCCAAACAGATAAAATTCAAAAAGGTCCTCTCCACAGCACATTATAGTCAAACTGTCGAAAGTCAAGGATGAAGAGAGAATTCTAAAAATAGCAGGAGAAAAGTATCTAGTTACTTATGAGGGAAGCCTCATCAGACCAATGGCAGATTTCTTAGCAGAAACTTTATAGCTCAGGAGAGAATGAGATTATATATTCAAAATGCTGAAAGGAAAAAAAAATTGTCGGCCAAAGATATTACACCCAGAAAAGTTATCCTTCATAAGTGAAGGAGAAATAAAGTCTTTCCTATAGAAGCAAAAGCTAAAGGAAGTCTTCACCATTAGACTGGTCCTACAAGAAATACTTGACCAGATGTGGTGGTGCATACCAATAGTCATAACTACCAGGGAGGCTGAGCCAGGAGGATCACTTGTGCCCAGGAGATCAAGGCCAGCCTGGGCAACATAGCAAGACACTTATCTCTTAAAAAACAAAAACAGAAAGAAAATTTAAAAAGAAAGAAAAAGAAATGCGTAAGGAAGTCCCACATGTGGAAGCAAAAGATGATATCTATCCTCATTAAAACATACAAAAGTATAAAATGCACTGGTAGAGCAAACACATAAATAAGTAAGAAAAAGAATTCAAATGTTATTACTACACAAAACCACTAAACCACAGTGATAAATAATAAAAGAGAACGAAAAGAACAAAGGATATACACAACAACCAGAAATCAATTAATAAAATGACAGGAATAACCCTCACATAGCAATAAAAAGTTTGAATGTAAATGAATTAAACTGTCCATTTAAAAGATACAGAGTGGCTGAATGAATTAAAAAACATGACTCAACTACATGCCAACAAGAAACTCATCTCTCCTGTAAAGACACATATAGACTGAAAATAAAGGGATGGAAAAAGATATCCCATGCAAACAGAAACCAAAAATAAGCAGGAATAGCTATATTTACCTCAGACAAAACAGACTTTAAAGTGAAAAACAGTAAAAAGAGACAAAGAAGGTCATTATATAATGATGAGGAGATCAACTCAGCAAGAGGATATAATTATACTAAACATATATGCACCCAGTACCAGAACACCCAGACAGATAGCAAATATTAGATCTAAAGGGAGAGATAAACTCCAACACAATAATAGTTGGGGACTTCAACATCCCATTCTCAGTATTAGACAGATCATCTAGACAGAAAATTAACAAAGAAACATTGAGTTTAAGCTGCACATTAGACCAGATGGACCAAACAGACAGAGAACACTTCATCCAACAGCTACAGAATACAAATTCTTCTCATCAACACATGGAATATTCTCCAGGATAAGCCATATATTAGGACACAAAACAAGTCTCAACAGATTTTTAAAAATTGTAATCATATCAAGTATCTTCTCAGACCACAATGGAATAAAACTAGAGATCAGTAAGAAGAGGAACTTTGGAAACCGTACAATTACATGGAAATTTAAAAACATGCTCCTAAATGACCACTGGGTCAAGGAAGAAATTAGGAAGAAGCTCAAAAAAATTGAAACAAATGAAAATCAAAGCACAATATGCCAAAACCTATGGGATAAAACCAAAGCAGTGATAAGAAGGAATTCTATAACAATAAATCTGACATCAAAAAAAGTAGAAAGATCCCCAGTAAGTTCTAATAATTCACGTTAAGAAACTAGAAGAGCAAGAAAAGAAGGAAAGACATAATAAAGATCAGAGCAGAACTAAATGAAACAGACTACAAAACCATACAAAGGATCGACACACTGAAAAGTTTGTTTTTTGAAAGGATAAACAAAATCAACAAACCACTAGTTAGACTAAGAAAAAAAAAGACACAAATAGAATCAGAAATGAAAAAGGAGACATTACGACTGTTGTCACAGAAATGCATAAGATAATCAGAGATTGCTATGAACAACCATACACTAACAAACCAGGTAACTGTGAGGAAATAGATGAATTCATGGACATATATGACCTATCAAGACTGAATCATAAAGAGAGAACCTGAACAGACCGATTACAAGTAATGAGATTGATGCAGTATCAAAAGTCTCCCCACAAAGGAAAGTCCAGGACTGGATATCTTCACTGCCAAATTTTGCCATAATTACAAGGAAGAACTAACACCTCAAACAATTCCAAAAATTGAGGAGGACGGACTTCTCCATAGCTTATTCTATGAAGCTGGCATTGCCCTGATATCAAAACCAGACAAGTTTGCAATAAAAAAGAAAATTACAGACCAATATCCCTGATGAATTTAAATGCAAAATTCCTCAACAAATACAACCCCCCAAAATCCAGCAGTACACCATGATCAAGTGGGATTTATCTCATGGATACAAGTACAGTTCAACATACACACATCAACAGAATAAAGGACAAAAACTATGTGATCATCTCAATAAAAGCAGAAAAAGCATTTGATAAAATGTAACATCTCTTCATGATAAAAAAAAACCCTCCTCAAATTGGGTATAGAAGGAACATACCTCAAAATAATAAAGGCCAAATATGACAGGTAACACCATACTAAATGGAAAATTGAAGGCCTTTAGATCTGGAACAAGACAAGGGTGACCACTTTCACCACTCCTATTGAACATAGTACTGGAAGTCCTAGACAGAACAATCAGGCATGAGAAAGAAATAAAAGGCATCCAACTTGGAAAAGTGGAAGTCAAATTGCTCCTCTCTTCAGATGACATGATCTTATATCTAGAAAAGCCTAAAGCCTCCACCAAAAAACTCTTAGATCTGATGAATAAATTTGGTAATATTGCAGGATACAAAATCGATACACAAAAATTAGTAGCATTAATATACAACAATATTGAGCCAGCTGAAAAAGAAATAAAAAAGTGATTCCATTTATAATAGCTATAAAATAATGAAATATGTGGGAATAAATTTAACTAAGGAAGTGAAAGACCTCTATAATGGAAACTAGTGAACTATGATGAAATAAAGAGGACACAAACAAATGGACAGACATCATATGCTCATGAATTGGAAGAATTAATATCATTAAAATGGCCATGCTGCCTAAAGCAATCTACAGGTTCCATGCAATTCTTATGAAAATACCAATGCTATTTTTAGAAATAGAAAAAACAATCCTAAAATTCATATGGAACCAAAAAAGAACCCAAAAAACCAAAGCAATTCTAAGCAAAAAGAACAAATCTGGAGGCATCATTATAAGGCTATAGTAACAAGAATAACATGGTATTGGTGACACATAGACCAATGGAACATAATAGGAAATCTAGAAATTAATTTACATATTTACAGCCAACTGATTTTCAACAAAGATGTCAAGAACAGACATTGGAGAGAGAACATCTTCAATCATGGTGCTTGGAAAATTGGATATCTATATGTAAATAATGAAACTGGACCCCTATCTCTCACCATAGATGAAAATAAACTTGAAATGGATTAAACACTTAAAATATAAGACCTGCAACTACAAAACTACTAACAGATAATATGGGGAAACACTTCAGGACATTGGTTTAGGAAAGATTTTATGAGTAAGACTTCAAAAGCATAAGCAACAAAAACAACAAATAGACAAATGGAACTTAACTAAACTAAAAAGCTTCTGCAGAGAAAAAATAACAGAGTGATCAGACAACCTTCAGAAAAAGAGAAAATATTTGGAAACTATGCATGCAACAGGAGACTGATATTCAGAATTTACAAGGAACTCAAACAACTCATCAATAACAAGAAAAACCCCAAATAATCTCATTAAATAGTGGGCAAAGGATATTAATAGATATTTTTCAAAATAAGACATACAAATGGCCAAGAGGCATATACAAAATGCTCAACATCACTAATCATCAGGGAAATTAAAACCATGATGCGCTATCACCTTGTATCAGTCAGAATGGCTATTATTAAAAAGACAAAAAATAACAGATGACAAGGATATAGAGAAAAGGGAATGCCAGTCACTGTTGGTGGGAATGTAAATTAGTACAACCTCTTTGGAAAACTGTATGGAAATGTATCAAAGAACTAAAAATAGAAGTGCCATTTGATCCAGCAATTCCACTACTGGGTATCTACCCAAAAGAAAATAAATCATTATATCAAAAAGATACCTACACTTGCATGTTTATCACAGCACAAAATTACAATCACTATAGCATAGATGTGGAATCACTTAAGTGTCCATCAATGGATGAATGGATAAAGAAAATGTGGTATATATACACAATGGAATACTATACAGCCATAAAAAGAAATCATGTCTTTTGTAGCAACATGGATAGAACTGGAGGCCGTTGTCTTAAGCGAAACAAGTCAGACACAGAAAGACAAATACTGCATGTTCTCACTTATAAATGGAAGCTAAATAATGTATATACGTGGACTGAGAGACAATGGAACCTGAGAAGGGTGGAAGAGTGTGAGAAGGTAGATGATGAGAAATTACTTAACAGGTACAATATACATTATTTGGGTGACGGATACACTAAAAGCCCAGACTTCACCACTTCACAATATATCCATGTAACAATATTGCACTTGTATTTCTTAAATGTATAAAAACAAACAAATAATAAATGAGATATATGTTTGTTAGCTTACTCTTTTCTATCTGTGGAAAAAGTATCATTAAAGTATCCTCCCACTGCCATCTGTCTAATTCTGCCATCTGCCATCTGCCACTCTAAGTCAGAGTCTCCTAAAGAGACCAAACAGCTGTGGAAGGTCTTCATCAAAGGCTTGGTGAAACAACCAACGGGAGTGTGAGGAGCCATTGTGAGCAATGGGAAACACTCACAGAATCTGTGGTAACGAGAGATCCAAACACCTAGCGCCATGAATCAAGGCCACACAAGGTAGATGGAAGAGTTGTGGAAACAAAGGGAGTTGTCTCAAGCGAAGATTCCCAAAGACTAGGTGCCCTCTTAACTGTGAGGAAGACATTTGTTGGTGCTATTAAAGGAGACATTGAAGAGCATCACCTAAGAGATTATTTTGAACAGTATGGGAAAATTTAAATGATTGAAATCATGGCTGTCTGAGGCAGTGGCAAGAAAAAGGGCTTTGCTTTTGTAACCTTTGACAACCATGACTCGGTGGATAAGACTGTCATTCAGAAACACCATACTGTGAATGGATATAATGGGGAAGTAAGGAAAGCGCTTTTAAAGCAAGAGATGGCTTCACGGAGCCAAAGAGGTCACAGTAGTTTTGGAAACTTTGGTGGTAGCTGTGAAGGTGGTTTTGGTGGAAATGACAATTTTGGTCATGGAGGAAACTTTAATGGTTGTGTGGGCTTTAGTGGCAGCTGTGGTGGTGATGGATTTGGCGGCAGTGGGCATAGTTATAATGAATTCTGTAATGTTGGTGCTTATGGAGGAGGAAGCCCTGGTTATTCTGGAGGCGGAAGCAGAGGCTACAGAAGTGGTGAACACGGTTACGGAAACCAGGGCAGTGGCTATGGCAGGACTGGCACCTATGACTGCTATAACAATGGAGGAGGCAGAAGCAGCGTTAGTGCTAGCAGTGGAAGCAATTTTGGAGGTGGCAGAAGCTACAATGATTTTGGCAATTACAACCGTCAGTCTTCAAATTTTGAATCCATGAAGGGAGAAAACTTTGGAGGCAGAAGTTCTGGTTCCTATGGTAGTGGAGGCCAATACTTTGCCAAACCATAAAACCAAGGTGGCTATGGTGGTTCCAGTAGCAGCAATAGCTATGGCAGTAGCAGAAGATTTTAGTTACTGCCAGGAAACAAAGCTTAGCAGTAGAGGAAACCTAGAGAAGTGATAAGGAAGCTATAGGTTACAAGAGATTTGTGAACTGGGCCAAGCACAGTGCTGGCAGGGCCTAGCTACCACACACACACAAAAAAGGACATGTTTTAGACAATACTCATCTGTATTAGAAAAAAACTTGAGGACTGTAGTTGTGACTAATTGTATAACAGCTTAATGTTTCTGTTCTGTGGAAAGTGTAAAGCATCCCAACAAAAGGGGTTTAATGTAGATTTTTTCCACTCATACTGTTGACTGCCAGATGTAATAGTCTGTCTGAACATGATGCTGAATAAATATGCCTTTTTAAAAAAGTGAATGGTGCTGGGCAAACTGGATATCCATATGCAGAAGAATGTTCCCCTATTTCTCACCATACACAAAAATCAACTCAAAATATGTTAAAGACTTAAGTGTAAGAACCAAAGCTATAAAACTACTAGCAGAAAATATAGGGGAATCACTTCAGGACACTGGTCTAGGGAAATATTTTATGCCTAAGACCCCAAAAGCACAAGTATCAAAAACAAAAACAAAAACAGACAAGTGGAACTTGATTAAACTAAAAAGTTTCTGCACAGCAAAAGAAACAATCAATAAAGAGAAAATCTCTTGAATGGGAGAAAATATTTGCAAACTATTCATTCAGTCAGAGACTAATATCCAGAATATACAAGGAACTCAAACAACTCAACAATAAGAAACCAAACAATCCCATTAAAAAGTGGGCAAAAGACATGAATAGATATTTTTCAAAATAAGACACAGAAATGGTCAACAGGTATATGAAAAAATACTCAATATTCCTAATCATCAAGGAAATGCAAATTAAAATCACAATGAGATATCATCTTACCCCAGTTAAATGGGCTATTATTAAAAAGACAGAAAATAACAGATGCTGGTGAGGATATGGAGAAAAGGGAATTCTTATGCACTGTTGATAGGAATAAAAACTAGTACAGCCACTATGAAAAACAGTATGGAGATTTATCAGAAAAACTAAAAATAGAACTATAATATGATCCAGCAATCCCACTACTGGATATTTATCCAAAGGAAAAGAAATCAGTGTATCAGAAAGATACCTGTACCCCCATGTTTACAGCAGAACTATTCAGAACAGTCAATATATGGAATCAACCTAAGTGTCTCTCAACAGGTGAATGGATAAAGACAGTGTGCTATACTTTTTACACAATGGAATGCTATTTGGCCATAAAAATAATAAATGCATGTCATTTGCAGCAACATGGATAGAACTGGAGGTTACTATGTTAAGTGAAATTAAGCTTGGCACAGAAAAACAAATATCACATAATCACATGTTCTCACTCATCTATGGGAGCTACAGAAGTTGATCTCATGGAGACTGAGAGTTGAATGATAGTTACGAGAAGCTGGGAAGGGTGTTGGGGGTTGGAAGAATGAATAGAGTTTGGTCAGTGAGTAAAAACATGCAGTTAGATAGAAGAAATAAGTTCTAATGTTTGATAACAGAGTAGGGTGATTATAGTTAACAACAATATATTGTATCTTTCAAAACAGCTAGAGGAAAGGACTTGAAATATTCCCAACACATAAAAATGATAAATACTTGAGGTGATAGGTACCCTAAATACCCTGACTTGATCATTACACATTCTGTGCATGTAACAAAACATCACATGTACCCCATACATGTGTACAGGTATTACGTATCAATTAAAAATAAAGTGGCAAGTTAATTTTTGATTAGGCTGTTTCCTAGAGAAAATAACTAATTTTGATAATGATAGACAACACTACGGTCTGAATTTTGGGTTTGCCCTCCTAGCGGCCTACTGAACAACTGACAAATTATGTGAGTTATATAAAGTATTAATTGCTTCAAAAATAAGATTTCAACTAGGAAAAAGAAGGATTAACACTATTTGATAAAAATATTTTTCTTTCCAAAATCTGACAGATTATGACATGTGATATTATATTTTGATGAACATAGTGTATAAAACTATGATGGTTCAGACTAGATTTTTAAGTACAAATGTTTCATATTCATGACTATATTTCCCTGTTTATGTTCCATTACATTATCAATAATGAGGTCAATTTGGGGAATCAGTAAGGATGTAAAACTAGAGAAAAACTTTTCATAAGAATTTTCAAAATGTTTAAGAAGCATTGGTAATTTTTAATTTGTTTCTTCTCCAGTTGTTGTAGAAACCAGAATGACTACATGACAAAATGCAGGGTTTCATTTTACCTTCTTCTTTCTGGCTTTTTATTGTGATATTCTGTGGTTCAGAATTTTTTTAAATAGGCAAGAGTTCACATGTATACTGCATTTTAATAAAACAGGGAGAGTCCAAAATTGGCTGTAGAAATTCTTTGTTTCAAGGGCTACCTGCAACCTACTCTCCTAAAGTAAGATTTTTCCTGGTTTCTTGGGTCCCTAATGTATTAAAAGTGCCCTATGTAGGGCAGTCTCTCTAGGTGATAGCTAACATTCCACAATTCTGAAAAGGGCCAAGAAGGTCTCTAAAAGATACAAACCTGAGATTTATAACCTTTTGTCCTGTCTCTCCTCTCACGAACACCTCACTGCACATTTGGCATGCATAGAAAGCCCATGACCACAGACTATTATTTCTAGATACAGAAATAATTAGAAATAAATTAGAAATAATTCTAGTTCTAGAGTATTTTATTTAGTATAGATAATTACAAGATTAGAGATTCACATTACATAATTATTTTTGACATGGGCTAAAAGCTTTGTCTTTTTCACGCTCTGCCAGTTTTATGGCCCCTTTACCTTGATGCAAGCCTCAAATATGGCTGGTTGCTCTTGCTTTAACTAAGCATTAGTTCAATCTCAGGCTCTGTCCTGTAGGACCCATTTAGAGCCTGGGAATGACAGTGCTCTTTTTCACTTTTGGCTCCCAGTGAGCTCCATGGGCTTTAGGTCAAACCTGGTCTTGCAGACACCTTGATCCATTGTCCCCGAGCTTTGATTGTCCAGAAATGCTTTGGATCCTCCTCTGAGAACATTGGCTGATGCTGTGACACAATATCTACACCAAGTTTAAATAAATTGTTTGTCAATATGTGAAATGTTATTGATAAAATTGTACCAGTTCTAAAAAGCCCAGTAAGCAAGCCCCTTTTTGTGGAATTATGACCACCTGAGGAATGTGTGACATTGTCACATTCTGTAGCCTTTCAGCAAGCCTGGAGTTTGTGCATTCTAGATAATGTAATCCAGCTGACTTCTATATGTGAATTATGAACATTGATACCTAATTACTATTTTTCTCTTTATGTCTTATCTAATGAGTAATAAGGAAGATGAATTAGTAATTCTAGTTAATCTCCGTCTCATGGAGACTGACTATAAGTCAATATCATAGTCAATCATAGGGTAGGGTGGGTGGGGAATCTCCACTCACAAAATACATGAGAGGCTGAGCTATAGAGTAAAGCCTAAAATCAGCAAATGAGACCCACCCTGGGGTACATTCCTTGTCAATGGAAGTGTCTGATGACAGGGAGAGGTTACAGGAAGAAATGCCAAAGAAAGCTGTTTCTTCAGGTCTGTACTGAGTCCGGTCTCAGACTATTAATGAGACATGGAAATTACTAAGTGATTTCCATATATTTCCATATAAGCAAATTACTTGCTTATATGGAAAGAAAGATAATAAGTAGAAAACAGGTTCCAAAAGTTTGGGTTGGCTATTATATTAAGACATTTGAAATATGCTAAATTAGTTTACCTTTGAACTTAGCTGGCACCATTTTGTCCTTGGCTAAGGTAGACCCTACAACATGGACGGAGATCTGAGCGGTGCTGTGATGATCTCAGTGGCTTTAGTGTCTACCAGTAACCATACTGCACAATTTTAGCATAATCATTGTCATCATGATCATCATCATCATTACTACTACTATTCAGAAGAGATGCGATATAGTAGAGTCACATAATATCACATAATATGTGCATATTGTGAGTCCAGTTCAACTACGTTCATGGAAATAAAATACTGTAAACATATTTGGCATGTGTATTCTTTATTATATTCTGTCCATCCTGCACACATAGCAAAAAGTTGTAAGTCCAAAGCCATGAATACTGTGTTTGATTCTTTTTAAGAGAAGATTGGATTATATGTAATCTTCTTATTACAGATTGATTTTAGAGTCTATGTTCTGGGTAAGACATGATTCTACTCTATAGTATAGATTCTCGTTAAGCAAATAAAACGTATTCTGTTTGTATTTTATCTTCACACATGGATTTATTACACTCATTTACTATAATAGTTATAAAAATAAGTTCTAAAGCAATATCCTAATTAATTATTCATTCTTCACAATTTATACTTATTCCATGGAGCCAGAACTCTTCTTTCTGCCATGAGGTGTTGGGAACCTGAGAGAACTCAGGCCAGTGTGATGTTCACCTTGGTTGAGGAAAGGTGCCCAGTACAGTCAACAGGGATACCACACACTTGGTTTCCCTTATCACAAAAGTATTTTTCTTGGCTTCTAAACTTAATTTTATTAAAAAAAAAAAACATATAGAATGGGAAATGTGTTAAATAGTGAGAGTGGGTGAAATTTTTATTAGGTTTTCTAAAAAGAGACTGGAGAAGTTAGTACAAAAGGAACTAGCTGACTAGACAGAATAAACATGAATATCATAGAGGGGAGAGGTCACGAAAAACACTGAAGACTTTGAAAAAGTTGCATGAATGTCCAGAAGGAGCCTCATCAATAGAATCTTTCATTGTGGAGATGAATTGCTAGGCAGGAATTACAGTCTTTCTCAGCCAGGTTGATGAATGGCATCATCTCAAATTATACAGCCTGTGAGACTGATTACCTTAGAGAGCCTAGACATGTACTGTCAGGAGCTGTGTCAGGGTCAACCCCCCACCATCAACTGGCAATTACACTGAAGCTTACATGCAAATTTACCTACAAACCTGTCAGAAATATATGTTTTGCAAAAATATATTTAAGAAGATAGGCATAAGATGTATCTGAATCAAAATATTGTTTCTACTTCTTTGGAAGACATAGAAGCCTTTAAAAAGATCTGCTTTATCCGCATTGCTCAGGTGATAGATACTCTCATCCATGGTAAGATAAAGCTTGATTGTTACAAGATGTATCTAGAGTCATGAGTCACAGGAACAGAGTCTGTTAGAGATTAGATCCTATCTGTTACTCTTGGGAAAATGCGGAAGTTCTGCTTCTTTTAAAGAAATATAGGTTTTTCCTGCCTCACTGGTCAGCCTTTCCCAGTGCACGGACACACACTCACGCTATTTGTACTGTGCCTTTCTCTCTAGAATAAGAACCAAAAACCTTTAACTCTGCAGAAAAATGATATTTAAACTATTCAGAGAAACCTAATGTGAGCAATATAATAAGATGCTTGGCTCTGAGCAAAGTTATACTCCAGGAATATGATTGGGAAATTGTAAGCTGAAAACATTTACCGATTTTGCTTCTGTAGCCCCAAGAAGATGAACTAAAACAACAGTGAAATGCTATGAATCATTAAGGAGACATGGGAAATGAAAATAACCACTATCCTGCCAGTTTATTGAACCTAGAAATATCATGTGTTATTCTGGTCACTGCATTCAAAGAAATCAAATCATAGCAGGCTTGAAGAAGAGCAGGGGGGACTTCCATATACAGAAAGCACAGAGCCTCCATTTCCCCTGAAGAAAGGCCTAGAAGGGGATAAGATTAAAATACATACAGCAGAGAAAGCTGTGACTAGATAAACACAAATTCACCAGGAGTAAGTCTCATGGGAAGCTTGAAAGTTGCAAATTTAAGACAAATAAAAGGAAGAATTACTTTGCACAGTAGTTAGTAAGTACAATGTACTGAATATTTGTATTCCTATAAAATTTATATGTTGAAGCCTAGATCCTCAGTGTGACGGTATTTGGAGATGGGGCCTTTGAGAGATAACTAGGTCATGAGGATGGAGCTCTCATGATGGGGTTGGTGCCCTTATAAAAGACAGGGGAGAGCTTGCTCCCTCCTTCTCCACCAGGACACAGCTCCTCACCAAACACTGGGTCTGCCAATGCCTGGATTTTGTATCTCCCAAAATTCTGCCTGCACAATTTTTGAGAAATTTCTGTTGTTAGAGTCATTCAGTCCATGGCATAGCTGCCCAAACAGACTAAGATAGTTAAGTTTTATGCAGTCTTTTCTCAGAGGGGAAGTACTAGTGACAAACATCCTTAATGCCATTTGCTGAGAGTGACTTTGGGCAAGTTAGGTAATCTCCCTGGAACTTCATTTTTCTAACCTATAAAATAGAGATGTTGACATTATCTACCTCACTAGGTTGTGAAGATTAAATGAGATAATGAATGGAAACATCTAACATGGGGCCCAGCACATAGTAAAAGATTAACACAGGTGAACTAGCAGTATGATTTATGCATTATTCATGGGTAAGAGTTCCTGTAATGCGGCTGGATGCAGTGGCTCATGCCTGTAATCTCAGCACTTTGGGAGGCTGAGGCGGGAGGATCACCTGAGGTCAGGAGTTTGAGACTAGGCTGGCCAAAATGGTGAAACCTCGTCTCTACTAAAAATACAGAAAATTAGCTGGGAATACCACTATTCCCAGCTACTCAGAAGGCTGAGGCAGGAGAATTGCTTGAACCCGGGAGGTGGAGGTTGCAGTGAGCTGAGATTGTGCCATTGTACTCCAGCCTGGGTGACAAGAGTCACCCACAAGAAAAGCAAATTAGGGCCACATCAACAAAAAATACTATAATAAATTTTCTCTTGTTGATATGTTCTGAAAATAACAAATATGAAATATTGTAGGAGCCATTGCCAATCTTATGTCTTTCTATTTGTGACTCAGTGGATCATAAGACTAGATACTCAGTTAATCAACAGCTGAAAAATATTATGATAATAAGGCCCAAGATTCTGAAGGTAGTTTTCTAAACATCTTTTAGAATAGTCTTTCTAATGACGAATGCTTAAAAAAAAAAAAAAAGAAAAAAAGAGTTCCCATAATGGGATTACTAAAAGAAACTTGGTGCTTCAGATCTTGTTCAGGAATTTCTGTGCTCCAAGACAGGGGTCCAGTGTTTTCTGTAAAGAGCCGGGTAGTAAATATTTTAGGCTTAGTGGGCCATATTATCTCTGTTGCAAATACTCAACTTTGCTCTTTGGCATGAAAGCTGCCATAATCCATAAATAAATTGACATAGTTATGTTCCAAATTAAACTTTATTTATGTATGCTGGAATCTGAATTTCACATAATTTTTTATGTCACTAAATATTATTCTACCATTTTAATTTGAATTTCATATAATTTTCATGTTACTAAATATTATTTTTCTTTAGGCTTTTTTTCCAACCATTGAAAAAATGTAGAAACCATTTTATCTCCTGGTCTAATCAAAAACAGGTGGTGGGCCAGATTTGGCTCACAGGTTGTAGTTTGCCTACTGCCGCTCTAAGATAATAACTCAGTTAACTTAGTTCTGACAATATTAAGAGCCGTTTTCAAACTCTCTAGTGTGCCACTCCATCCTTGCTTGAGGACACACACAGTCTACTGCTAAACACACCACTTGGCATCTCTGTGTTAGGTTAAAGGGAACTCAAAATATATTTTGAAAAGCATAGGATTTTCAGGATTCCATCTTAGATTCTCACCATTGTAGACCTGTAGAACAGTGGGGAAAAGCAAATTAGGGCCACATCAACAAAAAATACTATAATAAATTTTCTCTTGTTGATATGTTCTGAAAATAACAAATATGAAATATTGTAGGAGCCACTGCCAATCTTATGTCTTTCTATTTGTGACTCAGTGGATCATAAGACTAGATACTCAGTTAATCAACAGCTGAAAAATATTATGATAATAAGGCCCAAGATTCTGAAGGTAGTTTTCTAAACATCTTTTAGAATAGTCTTTCTAATGACGAATGCTAAGACATCTGCAGTGATGTTTGCAGTAGAAGACAAAATTTATTCTTGATATTTCTGTCAGTGTGCTTAAATTAATTTTATTTTAAATCTGAAAACTATAATCTTGTATTAGTGTTGTGGTGACTTATATGTGGGAAATGAAGCTTCACATCAATGCTCCCATCCTTCAAAGTGAATTGGAGATCCAGACATCATGGCTGAGAACAGGGAGCTGAGGGCAGTGTGAACAGATAGAAGGAAGCACAGTAAATGATTCCCTCATACCTCCATCTCTCTTCTATGTCGTGTTCTTACCCCTAAAGTTAACTTTTTTATAACATTCATCCATCCACCCATCCATCAACAGATACTTAACGGGCATATCTTAACAGGCACAGTAGGTACAGCAACTAAGATCCACACTATTTTCAGAGGTCTGTGAAAATGTTTTAATTTTTTTTAAAATTAGAAGAAAAAATAACTTTTCAGTTGAAGAAAATGTTTTCATACTAATATTATTTGTCTTTACAGCAATGCAGTGACAAAATATAATTTCAAATATTTTTAATGAAGGAAGAAGCCCAGGGAAGTAAAAGTGCTAAGGGCCCTTGAAATTCATAATATGTATTGAAGGAACATACCTCAAAATAATAAGAGCCATCTATGACAGACCCACAGCCAACATCACACTCAATGGGCAAAAGCTGGAAGCATTCTCCCTGAAAACTGGCACAAGACAAGGAAGTCCTCTCCCACCACTCCTGCTCAAACACAGTACCAAATGTAGTCCTGGTCAGAGCAATCAAGCAAGAGAAAGAAATAAAGGGCATCCAAATAGGAAGAAAGGTAGTCAAACTATCCTTGTTTGCAGGTGAAATAATTCTATATAGAGAAAAACCACACAATCTCAACTCAAAAAGTTCCTTCAGCTGATAAACAACTTTGGCAAAGTTTCAGGATACAAAATCAATGTACAAAAATCACTAGCATTCCTATACACCAAACAACAGCCAAGCTGAGAGCCAAACCAGGAACACAATCCCTTTCACAATTGCCACAAAAAGAATAAAATACCTAGGAATACAGCTAACCAGGGAAGTGAAAGTTCTCTACAATGAGATTTACAAAACACTTGCCAAAGAAATCAGAGATGACACCAACAAATGGAAAAACAGTCCATGCTCATGGATAAAAAGAATCAATATCATTAAAATGGCCACACAGCCCAAAGCAATTTACAGATTCAATGCTATTTCTATCAAACTACCAGTGACATTCTTCACAGAACTAGAAAAAAAAGTTTTAAAATTCATATGGAACCAAAAAAAGAGCTCGAATAGCCAAGGCAATCCTAAGCAAAAAGAACAAAGCTGGAGTCATCACACTACCCAACTTCAAAATATACTACAGGGTTACAGTAACCAAAACACCATGATACTAATTCAAGAAAAAACACGTAGACTAATGGAACAGAATAGAAAATCCAGAAATAAGGTCTCACACCTACAACCACCTGATCTTTGACAAATTTGACAAAAGCAAGCAATGGGGAAAGGATTCCTTATTCAATAAATGATGCTGGGATAACTGGCTAGCCATATGTAGAAGACTGAAACTGGACTCCTTCCTTATACCATATACAAAAATCAACTCAAGATGGATTAAAGATTTAAATGTAAAACCTAAAACTATAAAAACTGTGGAAAACAAGCTAGGCAATACCATTCAAGATATAGGAACTGGAAAATATTTCATGATGAAGATGTCGAAAGTAATTGCAACAAAAGCAAAAATTGACAAATGGGCTTTAACTAAACTTAAGAGCTTCTGCAGAGCAAAAGAAACTATCATTAGAATACACAGACAACCTACAGAATGGGAGAAAATATTTGCAAACTATGCATCTGACAAAGGGTCTAATACCCAGCATCTATAAGGAATTTAAACAAATTGACAAGAAAAAAACAAACAGCCTCATTAAAAAGTGGGCAAGGGACACGAACAGACACTCTTCAAAAGAATACGTATGTGGCTGGGATGGTTAATACTAAGTGTAAACTTGATTGGATTGAAGGATGCAAAGTATTGATCCTGGGTGTGTATGTGAGGGTATTGCCAAAGGAGATTAACAATGGAGTCAGTGGGCTGGGAAAGGCAGATTCACCCTTAATCTTCGTAGGCACCATCTAGTCAGCAGCCAGTTCAGCTAGAATATAAAGCAGGCAGAAAAACGTGAAAAGGCCAGACTGGCTTAGCCTCCCAGCCTACATCTTTCTCTCATACTGGATGCTTCCTTCCCTTGAACATCAGACTTCAGTTTCTTCAGCTTTGAGACTTGGACTGGTTTCCTTGCTCCTCAGCTTGCAGGCAGCCTATTGTGGGACCTTGTGATCGTGTGAATTTAATACTCCTTAATAAACTCCCCTTTATATTTATCTATCTATCCTACTAGTTCTGTCCCTCTAGAGAACCCTGATTAATACAGTGGCCAAGAAGCATATGAAAAAAAGCTTAATAGCACTATCATTAGAGAAATGCAATTAGAGAAACAACAATGAAGTACCATCTCACACCAGTCAGAATGGCTATTATTAAAAAGTCAAAAAATAACAGATGCTGGCAAGGTTGTGGAGAAAAGGGAATGCTTATACACTGTTGGTGGGAGTGTAAATTAGTTCAACCATTGTGGAAAGCAGTGTAGCAATTCTCAAAGAGCTAAAAGCAGAATTACCATTCACTTCAACAATCCCATTACATATACCCAAAGGAGTATAAATCATTGTGTCATAAAGAGACATGCATGCATGTGTTCATTGCAGCGCTATTAGAAACAGCAAAGACAAAGAATCAATCTACATGTCCATCAATGACAGACTGGATACAGAAAATGTACATATACACCATGAAATGTCATGCAGCCATAAAAAAGAATGAGATCATGTCTTTTGCAGAAACATGGATGGGGCTGGAAGCTATTATCCTCAGCTAACTAACGCAGAAACAGAAAAACAAATACCACATGTTCTCACTTGTAAGTGGGAGCTAAATGATGAGAACACAAGGACACAAAGAGGGGAATAACACACACTGGGGCCTACTTGAGGGTGGAGGGTGGGAGGAGGGAGAGGATCAGAGAAAAAACTATTGGGTACTAGGCTTAGTACCTGGGGGATTAAATAATCTGTACAACAAACCCCTGTGACACGAGTTCCCCTACATAACAAACCTACACATATACCTCTGAACCTAAAATAAAAGTTTTTAATAATACTTTAAAAAAAAGAAGAAGAAGAAGGCCGGGCACGGTAGCTCACGCCTGTAATTCCAGCACTTTGGGAGGCCGAGGTGGGCAGATCACGCGGTCAGGAGTTCCAGACCAGCCTGGTCAATATGGTGAAACCCTGTCTCTAGTAAAAAATACAAAAATTAGCCGGGCATGGTGGCACACGCCTCCCAGCTACTTGGGAGGCTGATGCAGGAGAATCGCTAGAACCCGGGAGGTGGAGGTTGCAGTGAGCCGAGATAGCGCCACTGCACTCCAGCCTGGATGACAGAGTGAGACTCCATCTCAAAAAGAAAGAAAGAAAGAAATTCATAAAGTGACCCTGACTCTTACTTAAGTCTCAACTCTCTGCCACGAGCTGCAAAGGAAACCGAGAAAACATAAGTTACAATCTCTTATCCTTTCCCAGCCTTTCTCTTTGGTTTTAGTTCCTGTGTGTTGCCTACAAGGCAAAATTGAGAGAAGGTGTCCTGGACCTTGGCCCTGAAGTAGCAGCAACTCACCAGTACCTCAGTTCCAGATAAACATACATATTTATTTGTAAATATAGTTGAATGTCCCCCCAGAACTGAACTTCAGGGGCACCTTCAGCAAGAGGGCCTGCCAGCAGACTGACGTGCAAAGCAAATGACGTGCATGCAGTCTCAGCAGATCTCCTCATGGAGCAGCACCTTGGAATCATCAGGAAGTGATGGAACCCACTCCGAAACTGCAGAACCAATCTTTGTAAGAATGTCTGACCCAGAGTTGGGTGAATGGATATCGAGTCACACTTGCACGGGGACTTTGAGACAGCTTTAGATTGAGACTATCCACTCCCTCGTCAGCTTATAGGCTAAACACAGTTTGTTTTTTTTAATTAAAAAATTTTTATTTGAGCCTCCATAAAGATAAGTTTTTTTCAGGAAATGTGAATGCATTTCAGAAAAGAAAAGGAAGTCAGGGGCACACATCATGGGGTAGGTAGTATAAGGAGTGTAAGGAGTGTCAGTGGGTTCCTGAGTCCCACCACTCAGACTGCTGTTCCTCTGACACTGGTCATCCAGCAACACCATCTGGCAACACCATTGTCTGCTGTAGTGATGAAAGACTCTGACAGCCAGACTTCCTGATACCAAGGGACTGTACTGTGGCCTAGTCCTAGACCAGACCTCATCCCCATCTCTGGTGGCTAGAGACCCCAGAGAAGTTGGACTAGTGTGCATTTTAGAAGCAGCAGCATCACCATGTCATGGCTTACAGAAGCAGCTTTCTGAGTGTGTATGAATTTTTTTTTTTTTTTTTTTTTTTACCAGGGTTCAGAGTCTTACTCCTCAGAGTCACTGTGAATGGGTCAGTTTTCTCAGCCAATTGGAGGAACTGATGCTTCATGAGGGCTCCACAACCAGGGAGTCTCCAAGAGAGCTGTTGATAGCAACCCAAAGGCAGGTTGAGAAATAGGTTCCAGTAGAGAATTACAGTAAATAAAATAAAGTTCACTGTCATCCCGCCATGGTAGACTGCCACATTTTCCAATGTGGTAAGGAAGGTTACCACTGGAATCAGCTATTTATGTATGTAGGTTATTAAGAAGGATGTTAGCAACCTTTTAATAGTACATTTTATGGAAATTGGGATAGCTTTTAATTTCTTCCAGGAGGTCCATACTTTTATAAGTTAGCAGTATCTTTCTGCAGCGTTGTTTATGTAATCTTAGAATTCAGTAGTGCATTTAGGGGCCTCCTTTTCCATGTTTCTGTTTAGGAGTCAGAGGACTCGGGCTTGGGTTTTCTTGCTGATGGTTTCCAGGAAAGATGCGCTGCAGTTTTATGCCAGTCCCCACTCAGAAGATCTGACAGGTCAATGGGTGTTGCAGGTACAATGTCAGGAGCCCCATAACCAGAGTCCTTATGAGACAGGTCTATCACTACCCAGTAGATGCCTTTCAGGAAAGCTGGGATGGTGGAGTCGGCCTCAGAATGAGCTTTATAGCCTTCTGGTCTAAATAGTATATGGGATCACACTCTCTGTTACAGGCAATAGGTGCTGCCCATCCTTCCTCAACTGGGCGCTTGCCTTTTTTCATAAACATAACCTCAACTATGGAGATCATATCCCAGGTGGCTGGCAACTTGACATCAAACATAAACTTTATCAAGCATTCCTGGAGGGTTGGCAGATGAACACAACTGGAAATACTTCCAGTAAATCTCACTGTCATGTCTAGATGGAATGCAATGATTACCTCCTTTTTTTCCCCACTTAAAACAGACACCAGACAAAACTGCCTTGACTGTCTTTACCATCTTTTCATTGTTTTTCCTCCCTGAACCATATTCATTTTTATCCATACAGACGATAATAGTGTTGGGATCCACTGGGAATTGGGCCGCTGTGGTGTTTCAATTGATAAGGGTTTAGAAACCACTAGTAGGAATTATTTGCTTTCAGAAACTACCGAAAATGTGGGCCAGATGGGAGAAGGGAACCTTGAGTTATGAAGGTGACAGGCCTCAGGTGGGGAAAAGATTGGGTTTGCCAAGTCAGCATTGTGAACTCAAAATTCGCGGGGCCTTTGTTTGTGTGACAGAGTTGCTTTAGCTATGGAAAGACTTTTTTTTTTTTCTTTTTTCAAACCAAAGTGGGATTTCTAGGTAGAGTTCATAGCTACCTAGCAAAGGGAATAGAGAAATGGTCCATGTGTGCTTTCAGACACAAGAGGCGGCTGAGGCATCCACTCAGCACAATGGAGAGCTCTGGAGAAGCAGAGCTGAGGCTTGTTCAGGAAAACCTTGTGACCAAGAGATACCAACAACCTTATATTTGGCCACAAACTAAAGGGCTGCCTGAGCTCTTACTTCCATGAAACTAATTAAAAAATAAGAAGAGCATGGGGTGACCATGGAGGTCATCAGAGAACACCAGGAAAGCACCAGGGAGCAGCTAATGAACCAGAAGTGGTGAACAGCCTGGCTGTGGAGGAGAGACTGAGCAGCCTTTCTTGCCCAGCCCAGGATCCTACCAGATCCTTTCCAGGATTTTGGTCACAGACAATATCCCTTAGTTTGCTTCCAACATGACTGGGTTGCTCACAGATAGAATCTCCCAGGTGGCTGGCCCTGTGGCCCCCAGGGACAAATCCCCTGATGTCTAGGAAACTGCAGTTCATGAGAAACTGGCTTGAATCTTGGTGGGTGGAGATCACCTCTTTGTTTCAGTTCTGGCAAATAATGACATCTGATATGAAATCATACTCTGAGGGTGGCAGAAAACTCAGTAAATATCCTACCTCCTAACCCTGGAAGAAGAAATAGACTTCATTAGGGGGTGGGGTGTAAAGAGAGTGTTAGATTAAATTTAGTTGTAGATTTGTTTCCCTGCCATCTAATTTTAAACTTCCCAACTCCTAGATTTTTCTAGAAGGTACTTTACAAACTAGTTCTTGGCCTATTAGTGGGTTCTGAAACCAATTTAGTGGGGCATGACCAATAATTTTATTTTGTTTTAAATTTTTTATTATTAAAGATATCAAATATATAAAATATTAGAATAGTGTAACAAACTCCCACGTGCCTATCACCCAGTTTGATATGATCAACTCATGACCAATCTTGTTTCATCTAGTCGTCTGTCTCAATTATTTTGAAGCAAGCTCCAGACCTCATATCGTTTCATCTGTAAATATTTTGGTATGTATCACTAAAAGATGATTAGTACCATTTTGAAATGACATACATAGAATAGAAAATATCAGAGTGAAGGTTAAGTAATATTAAACTTTTGCTTCAGATGTGTGTGTGTACACATATGTGCACTTGGCTGAGATGTGAAATGTATTTCTTACAACGAGTTGCAAAAGAAAAGTGTGAAAGTCACTTTTCTAGGAGAAAGTCTAGAGGACTTGGTCCTCACCAGCAACCTCAGTAGTGGCCCTCTACCCCACCCCCACAAGGCCTATGTCAGAGCAGAACCTGGCTGGACCCAATAGGAGAAAAGGATTGGGGGAAGTATGCTGGGGTGTCTGGAAGGTGACCCGGAGAGTATGATGTCCTCATTTCAGAGAACAGTAAAGTTTTCCCTAGAGAGAATCTGTGACTGGGTGAAAAGGAAACAGAATAGTATAACAAATGTTTGCAACCTCCCCCTTTCTTTCTAAGGAGGTCTTAGAGCCTGGCTTTGTGTTGCTGCTTGGAATAAAAAATGAATTGAAGGAGACCTAGAAAAGCTAATTGGGTCTCCTTAGTGAAGAGCTGAGCAGAAGTGGGGAGGGGAGAGGGAAACAGCCAACGCCGGAGGAGTTTAGCGGGAGAGTTTGCAAAGAAAGGGTGGGGAAAGGAGCCAGGAGAGATTTCTGAGTGGCTGCCGTGGAGACGGGCATGGATGGCTGGAGAGGGATTTTAGAGTAATTTGCTGTGAGTCATGCAGTGTATCTTGCTTTAGGCCTGTTCTTAAACCCCAGCAGAATGTTAACATCCTTTTCAGTGCCCTTTGGATGTTTCCAGTCAGTCACCCATATGAAGAGGAGGCTCAGGTTGTGTGGGTCAGAGTGAAATGGGGCAGGCAAGTTAGGAGGCTTGAAATTTCAGCAATTCAGTGAGAGGATGGTGGCTTGGACCAGGATAGAAATGCTGAAGCTGAAGAGGAGTGGGTGGATTCAGGATATGTTTTGAAGGTAAAGTCAATAGGACTGCCTACTGGGTTGGATGTGGGGGGAATGGGGAGAAAGAAAACAAGGATAACTTATCTATTTTAGAGATAGAATTGGTGAAGAGGCCATTTATGGGGGTATGGAAGAATGTGAGAGCGGGTAGGTTGCAGGTGAAACATCTCACGTTCTATTTGGGTCATGCTAAGTTTGAGATAGATCAGATATCTAAGTTGAAGGGCCAAGCAGAAGGCTGAATATATAAAAGTCTGTGGTTCTGCAGATAGATCAAGGCTGGAGATATGGGTTCCAGGACCATCAGCCCAAAGATGGTATTCAAGCTGGGATCCTGGTTGAGATCATCTGGAGCATGTTTGCTTTCTGATGAAAGTGATTGAGAAGTCATTGTTAAGGGGATGGGATCCAGAGCTCAAGTGGATGGGGCAATCTCTGGAGACACTTCATCCAGAGAAAAGAAAAGGTGGAGAATTTTACATAGATGCTGGTAGGTTAGGAGTCTACATTCAAGGTTGATGGAGTTCCTTTCTGATTCTTTCTAAAGTCTCAATGAAAAATGAGAAAAGTCACCAGCTTAGAGTGAGCACAGGGGAACAGGTATTAGAAGTTGAAATGATCAATCAACCAATTTTTCAATGTCTTGCCAAAGGACAGTCAACCCCATAAAACTAGTAGGGGTTGGGCCTGTCTTGTTCATTCTTGTTCCTAGTGCCTTGCAAGTTGATGCACATACAGTAAGTGTTCAATAAACAATTGCTGAATGAAAGAGTCAGTGATTGAATGAAAGTTAGACACCTCTGCTAATTATTTATTCCATATAACCATCTACCCCTGAACTTTGTGGCTTGAAACAACCATTTATGATTACCTCTCACCATTCTGTGGCCTTGATGAGCTCAGAGATGTAGTTCTTACTTGGGGTTCCTCATATGATTCCAGTCAAATGACTGGGGTTAGCTTACAGCTTCTTTACTAATGTGCCTGATGCCTGTGATGTCTGAGACATTTGGGTATACTGGTGGAGCATCTCTGTCTCCACCAGAAACAGAGAGATTTTTTTTTTTTTTTTTTTTTTTTTTTGAGACGGAGACTCACTCTGTTGCCAGGCTGGAGTGCAGTGGTGCAATCTTGGCTCACTACAACCTCCGCCTCCCGGGTTCAAAGCTGTTCTCCTGCCTCAGCCTCCCGAGTAGCTGGGACTACAGGCACGTGCCACCACGCCCAGCTAATTTTTGTATTTTTAGTAGAGATGGGGTTTCACCATGTTGGCCAGGATGGTCTCTTTCTCTTGACCTCGTGATCCGCCCACCTCGGCCTCCCAAAGTGCTGGGATTACAGGCATGAGCCGCCGCACCCGGACATGGTTTCTTTTTGTTTGCTGGCTTGGTTTTCCTTACAGCATAGTGGTCTCAGGGTAGTTGGATTTCTTCCATGATGGCTGGCTTTCTTCAGGGATTGCTTCTACCACAATTTGTGTTCCAAGGGACCCTGGTGGACTCTGCAAGGCTTCTTAAATCCTAGCCTTAGAAGTGTCACAGCATCACTATTTCTGTTGGTTAAAACAGTCACACATCAGCCCAGATTCAAGGGGGTGAAGGGATAGAATCTACTAACAGGAGAAGAAATTGATGCAGCATTCTTGGAGACAAGCTACAACATTCATGCAAATGTGTCATGCAGACCTGGAATTTAGATGAAAGAATAGAACTAGAGACCAAAAATAGAAATCACAGACAGAGATAAGAGAGGTGGATTCACAAGAATGGATTGGACCCTTCAAAGGAGAAATGGTAAAAAGCCTGAGCCTTGGAGGACATTCCCCCACCAGCAACCAAAGGTAAAGGAGAGAGAAGAGGGAGGACAGGGGAGGGAGAGATAAAAAGGAAGTGGGAGGACCAAGGTAAAGGAGGTGAGGAGACAGAGCTGGGGGAAAAGAGAAAGAGAGAATATTAGATTTAGAGTCTAACTTTAGCTTATGGAATAAATAAGAACTCAATTATCTGAAGAGTAAAATCAAATTCTCAAATCTGTTTTTAGACACTACTCAGCCTAACTGATAAAATTAATTGCAGTTGCTACTTTAACCCTCAATGGAGCAGAAGTTTAAAATTTGCTATTTAGATTTCAGTTTCTAGTTACACCTGAGGTTGTTCCAGCTTGGTTAGGTTCAAGCCGGTGAAAGGCAGGCTGGTACTAATGATTCTTGTAAAGATTGCCATTCACACACCCTACTGCATGCTTGATTGAGTTTCATGAAGCCTTCAAAAAGTAGTGATTTGGTTATGCTCTGAGTTTGAAAAAGGACCATTATTATGCCAGATTTAAAGTTGGATTTGGGTTAGCTCAGTTATCTGACTCATCACTAATCTTCTTTGACAATTAAGTCAATTCTTGGGTATACCTTGTAACTGAGTCTCAGTTTTCATTGAGAAATAAGATTTTATCTTTGCAAAGTTAGAAAAGGGAAAAGATAAAGCAGCAGGTCCTGTCAAAAGGAAAGGTGAATTCAATGTCAAATGGTGGGACTGCGAAATTAGAGAGCTAGGGGCTGTAATGAGGAGGAGTTCAAAGGACAGAGAATAAAGGGGTGAAGAAAATGACGGAAGGAAGAGGAAGTCAAATTGGCTTAGCTGAGCTGATGTGTTTTCTCGATTTCTTGACCTCGTGATCCGCCCGCCTTGGCCTCCCAAAGTGCTGGGATTACAGGCGTGAGCCGCTGAGCCTTGATGTGTTTTCTCTTAGAAACCTTTCCAGGATCTAGCAGTACGCTACTTTGCATAAAAAAAGAAATACTTCAATTAATCATTTTATTTAAGGTAGAGTCATACAATGTATGTGACTTTCTAAAAAATGATAGCCAAGTTAAAATGTAGCTAGAATCCTTTATATCAGCTGGTGTCTGTAAATATGCTCACATTCTTACACAGACACTTCATGACTTCTGCTCCAAGCTCAGAGTTAAGACGAGCGAGAAGCTTGATTTGTCCTTAAGTCTTGAACTGTTTGTAATAAGCAATTACTCCTACTTTAAGTTAAATTTCCCATGTTGAGCCAGCCTAGAATGTCGACGCTGGAAGGTACTTTCCAGCTCATTCATCTCTACCCCTCATTTAGCAGATGAGAACACACCATTCAGCAGACGAGAACACAGGCATCAGAACCCAAATGATAAGCCTATTCATTTTAGTTTAAAGACTGTGAATTTCACAAGAGATTTTTTAGATAAAATTGTATAGATGCCTTCAAAAAATCATTAATAGAATATTATTCCCTCTCATATCATCCGAATAAACTTATCATTGCCATAAATGTTTTGAATGAAGCCACAACAAAATATGAGCTGTCCTTTGAACCTCACTTTCAATGTCTTTAAAGCTACTCTTCCGGGCTTTGCAAACTCCTTGGCAAAATTAGTCTTTTAAGTCTGAACAGAAAATATCTTCACAGTGAAACTGTATTAGTTAGGGTAACCTCACTGCTGTAATGAATAAAACTCTTAAAATCAATAGCCTTGTAAGATACTTGTGTCTTGGGAAGTTATTTAGCCTTTTCTTGTGTCAGTCTCCTAATCTGTAAAGCGGGGATAATATTAGCATGTGCCTCACAATGCTGTTTTGTGTATTTAAGGAGTGAATATATATGAAGCCCTTAGAGTAGTGCCTGGCACATAGTAAACCTATGTAAGTGGCTGCTGAATGAATGAATGCGTAAGTAAATGAATGAACAAAAATGTATTTCTTGCTCACTCATAGTCCAGTGTGGGTGTTCCTGGTCTGGCTGTTTTCTCTGGGCTCACTCATTCCTCTTCTTGGGGCTGTGCTATCCTCTAGGTGCCCAAGGTCCACTCCATCCCTCCAGTAGCACCTAGCATCAGGCACTTGGTGCCCTCTCCCCTCCCCCAGCATCAGAATTGGAAATGCTCAAAAGCTGGCCAAGTGGGGAAAAATCCTGATTCAGCAGTCACTACAGGAAAGAGACCTCATCTGAGAAACCTACCTCATTGGGCCCTTTTGAGAATCATCTAAGACAGCACATATAAAGTACCTGGCACACAGGACCAACACGTAGTAGCCACTATTCATTTGCCATTGCTTGTTTATGCTTGTCTTCTGTATTTGAGCTGTTCTTCTGTTATTTCCTCCTCCTCCACCTCTGCCTTTCCAAATAGGTGTATGTATTTGACATTATTTTGTTGGTATTTAATGACATTTTCCATAGTATTATGTCTTGTTTCCCAAAATGTCTTCCACCTCATCTGTGACCTCTTCATTGTTTTGGCCTCTGGAAGAAATCTTCTGGATAAAGATGGGGGTGGTCCAAAAATACCTTCACTGACAGAGGTGCTGATGCAAAGCAGTTTTCAGGATGAATTCTCCCTTATTCCTTTGAAGCCAGTGGCATGGTTCCTGGTAAAGGATGAGTAGCAGTGACATGGAAGAAAACCTTTCAGGAAGAACACAATGTCTTTCACACATGGGCCATTTTTCCTGTTACATAAACACCATGGTCCTTGTTGCTGTTTACCTCTTTTGGGATTAGAAGGGCAAAAGTAAGATAGATGTCCTTCTGGGATGTGCACTGGCTCCCAAGCTAAGCCTTTCACTATGGTGCCATGAATTTCTGTAACCTTGGGTCAAGGCCTACTCGTCAGGCAAAAATTAAGCTATATCAGGTCACTCAAAGTTGACGGGCAGCAAAGCACTGATTTGTTTCAACTGATTAAAGAAGGACCAATTGTCTAAACCAGAATCCTAGACTCAGGATAGCTCAGGGATTATGACCACAGGCTTTGGACTCAGAACTATGTCCTTATCTTCACTCTGCCACTATGTGGAGCAATGTGATCTTGGACAATTGACCTAATCTTGCTGAGCCTCAGTTTCCTCATCTAGAAAATGGAGATATTACGTACCTCAGAGAATAACTGCAAAGACTAAATTAGATTGTAAAGTGTTTAGTGGCTGTCAGGTGCAAAGTAAACACTGATGTTGCTATTATGATTCTAAAAGTGGTTGTTTTATTGGGAGACATTCTTTGAAATGCCTGAAAGATTCATGTATAATGTGCAGGATCAGGGCATAAACCTGAAGTTGCTCAGTGAAGATGGAATCTGATCAAGGCCATAGACAGGAGCAAAAGATTAGCAGTGCCTCCTCAGAGAGAGAATCTTTCTAGGGCTGAATTCCTGTTTGAGTCAGTGTCTCACTCCTTTGCATGTGCCTGCTCTATCATAGATATTCAATAAATATTTTTGGACTGACTGAGCGTGCTGGACAACAATGTATACTTTTTGCTCATCGGGTTTTCTTTTTCTATGCTTCATTCTCACCATCCCATGATAAAATTGATTCAGTTTTTATTCACTAAATTCAATCACTTTCAAATCTGCTTCCCAGAAATTAAACTTAGGTCACCTTGATTGCAGTCCTAGGTATTCTAAGACATTCTCATTCTTTTTTATTTTTTATTTTTTTTAGATGGGGTCTCACTCTGTCATCCAGGCTGGAGTAGAATGGCGTGATCTCGGCTCACTGCAACCTCTGTCTCCCAGGTTCGAGCGATTCTTGTGCCTCAGCCTTCTGAGTAACTGGAATTACAAACATGCACCACCATAACCGGCTAATTTTTGTATGTTTAGTAGAGATGGGGCTTCACCATGTTGACCAGGCTGGTCTCAAACCCCTGATCTCAAGTGATTCATCTGCTTTGGCCTCCCAAAGTGCTGGGATTACAGGCATGAGCCACCGTGCCTGGCCACGTTCTCATCCGTAATTCCACTTAAAAAATTTACAACTCTTAGCCCGGCGGTGGCTCACGCCTGTAATCCCAGTACTTTGGGAGGCCAAGGTGGGTGGATCACGAGGTCAGGAGATGGAGACCATCCTGGCTAATACAGTGAAACCCCATCTCTACTAAAAATACAAAAAATTAGCCAGGCGTGGTGGTGGGCACCTGTAGTCCCAGCTACTCGGGAGGCTGAGGCAGAAGAATGGCGTGAACCCGGGAGGCGGAGCTTGCAGTGAGCCGAGATAGCGCCACTGCACTCCAGCCTGGGCCACAAAGCGAGACTCTGTCTCAAAAAAAAAAAAAAAAAAAAATTACAACTCATAAATACTTACACAAAGACATATGACTTAAATATAAAACCTAAAATGATAAAAAACCTACAAGAAAACCTAGGACATACCATTCTGGACACAGGCCCTGGAAAGAGTTCATGATAAAGACTCCAAAAGCAATTGCAACAAACAAAACAATTGATAAGTGGGACCTAATTAAACCAAGAGCGTCTGCACAGCAAAAGAAACTATCAACAGAGTAAACAGACAACCTACAGAATGGGAGAAAATATTTGCAAACTATGCATCTGACAAAGGTCTAATATCCAGAATCTGTAAGGAACTTAAGCAAATCAATAAGCAAAAAATAAATAACACCATTAAAAAATGGGCAAAGGACATGAACGGATACTTCTCAAAAGAACACATACACATGGCCAAGCATGTGAAAAAATTCTCAACATCACTAATCATTAGAGAAATACAAATCAAACCCACAATGAGACACCATCTCACACCAGTCATAATGGCAATTAATAAAAAGTCAAAAAATAACATGCTGGCAAGGTTGCAGAGAAAAGGGAACACTTAGACACTGCTGGTGGGAGTGTAAATTAGTTCAGCCACTGTGGAAAGCAATCTGGAGATTTCTCAAAGAACTTAAAACAGAACTACCACTTGACCCAGCAATCCCATTATTGGGTATGTACCCAGCGAAATATAAATTGTTCTACCATAAAAACACATGCACATGTATGTTCATCACAGCACTATTCACAATAGCAAAGACATGGAATCAGCCCAAACCAGGATTAAGATGGCGAATAGGAGGCAGGACTAGCTTGCAGCTCCTGCTCATATGGGGAGAGCAGCATGTGGAGACTCACATCATGAGCTTTTTTGCTACAATTCTTGTAGCACAGGAACATACCAGGAAAGCCAAGAGAATCCACAGACAGTTTGAAGGAACTGGATCACTGCTGCAGGCTCCCTGAGATGCTGAAAAACTGTGAGTTAACTTGCTTTCTCAGCAGGGAGGCTCATGGTCTGGGGCAAGTTCTCAGCCCTGGTCACGGGCTGCCTGGAAATAGACTTGGTGCTGTTGCAGGGCCTCGGTGGGAGTGAGACCAGCCTTTAGGACTGTGGGCTGAGTGGGAGTGAAGTGAGGCCTGTGACTGCCAGCTTTCCCCCACTTCCCTGGCAACCTGTATGACTCAGCAGAAGCAGCCATAATCCTCCAGGGAATATAACTCCCTTGGACTGGGAGCCACACACCCATTCCCCACAGCAGCTGCAGCAAACCCCGCCCAAGGAGAGGCTCAGCACAGACACACCTATCCCTATCCCCACTTGGTGGTCTTTCTCTACCTGCCCTGGCAGCAAAAGATAAAGGTCATAATCTCTTGGGAGCTCTATGGCCCTGCCCACTGCCTGAGAAACCTGAACACTTAACCAGGTCTCCCTAGGGCAAATTTGCATCCTCCTTACAGGGCCACAGCTGATAAACTCTTGAAAGTGGCACCTCCTGCCTGGAGGTTAACCAACACAAAACCAGTGCACTCAACAAAAACACAACCAAAGATCCTCACAGAGTCCACTTCACTCTCCTGCTGCCTCCACTGGAGCAGGTGCTGGTATCCATGCCTGCAAGGCCTGAAAATGGATCACATCACAGGACTCTTTGCAGACACTCCTCAGTACCAGCCCAGAGCCTCGTAGCTCTGCTGGGTGGTAAGACCCAAAAGAACAAAAACAAACACTACAGTTCAGCTCTCAGGAAGCCATATTCCTAGGGAAAGGGGGAGAACACCACACCAAGGGAGAACCCCATGGGACAAAAGAACCTGAAGAGCAGCCCTTGAATCCCAGGTCTTCCCTCTGATGTAGTCTACCCAAATGAGAAGGAACCAGAAACACACTTCTGGTAGCATGACAAAACACAGTTCTTTAACACCCCCCAAAGATCATACCAGCTCACCAGCAATGGATCCAAACCAAGACAGAATCTCTGAATTGCCAAAAAAAGAATTCAGAATTAAGCTAATAAAGGAGGCACCAGAGAAAGGTAAAGTCCAACTTAGAGAAATCAAAAACATGATACAGGATATGAAGGGAAAATTATTCAGTGAAATAGATAGCATAAATAAAAAACAATCGCAACTATGCAAATCAAGGACACACTTAGAGAAATGCAAAGTGCACTGGAAAGTCTCAGCAATACAATCGAACAAGCAGAAGAAACAACTCCAGAGCTTGGAGACAAGGCTTTTGAATTAACACAATCCATCAAAGACAAAGAGAAAGGAATTTTTTAAAATAAAGCCTCCAAGAAGTTTGGGACTATGTTAAACGTCCCAAATAATTGGTGAGTAACTGGTGTTCCAGAGGAAGAAGAGAAATCTGAAAGTTTGGAAAACATATTTGAGCTAATAATCGAAGAAAACTTCCCTGGCTTTGCTAGAGATCTAGACATCCAAATACAAGAAGCTCAAAGAACACCTGGGAAATTCATCACAAAAAGAACATCCTCTAGGCACATGATCATCAGGTTATCTAAAGTCAAGACAAAGGAAAGAATCTTAAGAGTTGTGAGGCAAAAGCATCAGGTAACCTGTAAAGGAAAACTTAACAGATTAGCAGCAGATTTCTCAGCAGAAACCCTATGAGCTAGAAGGGATTGGGGACCTATTTTTAGCCTCCTTAAACAAAACAATTATCAGCCAAGACTTTTGTATCCAGCAAAACTGACCTTCATAAATGAAGGAAAGATACAGTCTTTTCCAAACAAACAAATGCTGAGAGAATTTGCCACTACCATGACAGCACTACAAGAACTGCTAAAAGGAGCTCTAAATCTTGAAGCAAATCCTTGAAATACACCAAAACAGAACCTCCTTGGAGCATAAATCTCACAGGACCTATATAACAATATCACAATGAAAAAAACCAAGGTATTCAGGCAACAAATGCACAATGAATAGAATAGTAACTCACATCTCAGCACTAACATTGAATGTAAATGTCCTAAATGCTCCACTTAAAAGATACAGAATAGTAGAATGAATAAGAATTCACCAGCCAAGTTTCTGTGTCTTCAGGAGATTCACCTAACACATAAGGACTCATATACACACACATAAGGACTCACATAAACTTAAGGTAAAGGGGTGGAAAAAGATATTCCATGCAAATAGACACCAAAAGCAAGCAAGAATAGCTATTCTTCTATCAGACAAAACAAACTTTAAAGCAACAACCGTTTAAAAAGACAAAGTGGGACATTATATAATGATAAAAGGACTAGCCCAACAGGAGAATATCACAATTCTAAATATATATGCACTTAACACTGGAGCTCCCAAATTTATAAAGCAATTACTATGACCTAATAAATGAGATAGACGGTAGCACAATAATAATGGGGGACTATACTCCACTGACAGCACTAGACAGGTCATCAAGACAGAAAGTCAACAAAGAAACAGTGAACCTAAATCTAAATGTACCCTACAACAAATGGACTTAACAGATATTTACAGAACAGTCTACCGAGCAACTGAAGAATATACCTTTTTTTTTTTTTTTTTTTTTTTTTGAGACAGAGTCTCCTTCTGTCACCAGATTGGAGTGCAATGGCATGATCTTGGCTCCGGCTCACTGCTGCAACCTCCACCTCTTGGGTTCAAGCAATTCTCCTGCCTCAGCCTCCCAAGTAGCTGGGATTACAGGCGCCTGCCACCGCACCCGGCTAATTTTTATTTTTTATTTTTTTGTATTTTTAGTAGAGATGGGGTTCCAATCGCTTCTTGGCCTTTTGGCTCAGACCAAGTGGAGATGGGTTTTTGACATGTTGGCCAGGCTGGTCTTGAACTCCTGACCTCAGGTGATCCACCTGCCTTGGCCTTCCAAAGTGCTGGGATTATAGGTGTGAGCCACTGTGTCCGGCCCTAGAATATACATTCTATTCATCAGCACAGGATCATTCTCCAAGAGAGATCATATGATAGGCCAACAAACAAGTCTCAGTAAATTTTAAAAAATTGAAATTATATCAAGTACGCTCTCAGACCACAGTGGAATAAAATTGGAAATCAACTTCAAAAGGAACTCTCAAAACCATGCAAATATGTGGAAATTAAATAACTTGCTCCTGAACGTTGGGTCAACAATGAAATCAGGATGGAAATTAAAAAATTATCTGAACTGAATGATAATAGTGACACAACCTATCAAAACCTCTGGGATACAGCAAAAGCAGTGCTAAGAAGAAAGTTCATTAAATGCCCACACCAAAAAGACTGAAAGAACAAAAATAAACAATCTAAGGTCAGACCTCATGGAACTGGAGAAACAAGAATAAGTCAAACCCAAACCCAGCAGAAGGAAAGAAAGAACTAAGATCAGAGCAGAACTAAATAAAATTGGGAAAAAATACAAAAGATAAATGAAACAAAAAGCTGGTTCTTTGAAAAGATAAATAAAATTGATAGACCATTAGTGAGATTAACCAAGAAAAGAAGAGAGACAATCCAAATAAGCTCCATTAGAAACGAAATGGGAGATATTAGTACTGATAGCACAGAAATACAAAAGATTATTCAAGGCTACTATGAACACCTTTATGCACATAAACTAGAAAACCTAGAGGGGATAGATAAATTCCTGGAAATATACAACCCCCCTGGATTAAACCAGGAAGATATAGAATGTCTGAACAGACCAATAACAAGCAGTGAGATTGAAAGAGTAATAAAAAACTGCCAACAAAAAAATGTCCAGGACCAGAGAGATTCACAGCTGAATTCTATCAGACATTCAAAGAATTGGTACCAAACCTATTGGCACTATTACAAAAGATAGAGAAAAGAGACTCCTCCCTAAATCATTCTATGAAGCCAGTATCACCCTAATATTAAAATGAAGGAAGGACATAACAAAAAAGAAAACTACAGACCAATATCCCAGATGAACATAGATGCAAAAATCCTCAACAAAATGCTAGTGAACCAAATCCAACAGCATATCAAAAAGATAATCCACCATGATCAAATGGGTTTTATACCAGGGATGCAGGGATGGTTTAACATATGTAAGTCAATAAATGTGATACACCACTTAAACAGAATTAAAAACAAAAATCACTTGATCATCTCAACAGATGCAGAAAAAACATTTGACAAAATCCAGTATCCATTATGATTAAAAACCTCAGCAAAATTGACACAGAAGGGACATACCTTAACATAGTAAAAGCCATCTATCACAAACCCACAGTCACTATTATACCAAATGGGGAAAAGTTGAAAGCATTCCCCCTGAGAACTAGAACAAGACAAGGATGCCCACTTTCACCACTTCTGTTCAACATAGTACTGGAAGTCCTAGCCAGAGCAATCAGACAAGAGAAAGAAATAAAAGGCATCCACATCAGTAAAGAGAACTGCTGTTTGCTGATATGATTGTATACCTAAAAAACTCTAAAGACTCATCCACAAAAAGTTTCTAGAACCGGTAAATGAGTTCAGCAAAGTATCAGAATACAAATTTAATGTACCTAAGTCAGTAGCTCTACTATACACCAACAGTGACCAAGATGAGAATCTAATCAAGAACTCAGCCCCTTTCACAATAGCTGCAAAAAAATAAAATACTTAGGGATATACCTAACCAAGGACATGAAGGACCTCTACAAGGAAAACTACAAAACACTGCTGAAAGAAATCATAGATGATACAAGCAAATAGAAATACATCCCATGCTCATGGATGGGTAGAATGAATACTGTGAAAATGACGACACTGCCAAAAGCAATGCACAAATTCAATGCAATTCCCATCAATATACCATGATCATTCTTCTCAGAACTAGAAAAAAAAAAAAGTCTTAAAATTCATATGGAACCAAAAAAGAGCCCACATAGCAAAAGCAGGACTAAGAAAAAGAACAAATCTGGAGGCATCACATTACCTAAGTCCAAACTATACTATAAGGCCATAGTCACCAAAACAGCATGGTATTGGTATAAAAATAGGCACATAGACCAATGGAACAGAATAGAGAACCGAGAAATAAACTCTAATACAGCCAACTAATCTTTCACAAAGCAAACAAAAACATAAAGTGGGGAAAGGACACCCTATTCAACAAATGGTACTGGGATAATTGGCAAGCCACATGCAGAAGAATGAAGCTGGATCCTCATCTCTCACCTTATTAAAAAAATCAACTCGAGATGGATCAAAGACCTAAATCTAAGACCTGAAACCACAAAGATTCTAGAAGATAACATTGGAAAAACCCTTCTAGACATTGGCTTAGGCAAAGACTTCATGACTAAGAACTCAAAAGTAAATGCAACACAAACAAAGATAAATAGATGGGATTTAATTAAACTAAAGAGCTTCTACACAGAAATAATCAGCAGAGTTAACAGACAGCCCACAAAGTGGGAGAAAATCTTCACAATCTATATACCCAACAAAGGACTAATATCCAGAATCTACAAAGAATTCAAACAAATCAGCAAGAAAAAACAATCCCATCAAAAAGTGGGCTAAGGACATGAACAGACAATTCTCAAAAGAAGATGTACAAACGGCCCACAAGCATATGGAAAAATGCTCAACATCACTAATTATCAGGGAAATGCAAATCAAAACCACAATTCCATACCACCTCACTCCTGCAAGAATGGCCATAATGAAAAAATAAAAAAAAAATAGATGTTGGCATGGATATGGTGAAAACAGAACACTTCTACACTGCTGGTGGGAATATAAACTACTACAACCACTATGGAAAACAGTGTGGAGATTCCTTAAAGAACTAAAAGTAGATCTAGTGTTTGATCCAGCAATCCTATTACTAGGTACCTACCCAGAGGAAAATAAGTCATTATGTGAAAAAGATACTTGCAGAGTGATATATATCACATATATCTATATATATCTATATCTATACACACAAACACACGCACACACACACACATATATACACACACACACCATGGAATACTACTCAGCCATAAAAAGGAATGAAATAATGGCATTCACAGCAACCTGGGTGGAATTGGAGACTATTATTTTAAGTGAAGTAACTCAGGAATGAAAAAACAAACATTGTATGTTCTCACTCATATGTGGGAGCTAAGCTATGAGGATGTAAAGGTATAAGAATAATACTTTGGACTTCGGAGGCTCAGGGAAACAGTGGGGGTGGCAAGGGATAAAAGACTACACACTGAGTACAGCATACACTGCTTGGGTGATGGGTGCACCAAAATCCCAGAAATTACCACTAAAGAGCTTATTCATGTAACCAAACACCACCTGCTCCCCCAAAACCTATTGAAATAAAAAAATTAAAAAAATTTAAAGCAAAAAATAAAAAATAAATTAACAAAACAACCCCTTCCCCCCACCAAAAAAAAAAGACATGGAATCAACTTAGATGCCCATCAACATGGGCTAGATAAAGAAAATGTGGTACATATACACCCTGGAATACTATGCAGCCATAATAAAGAATGAAATCATGTTCTTTGTGGCAACACGGATGGAGCTGGAGGCCATTATCCTAAGAATATTAATGCAGGAATCCAAAAATCAAATACTGCATGTTCTCATTTATAAGTGGGAGTTAAACGTTAAGTACACATGTACACAAAGGAGACAACAAAAGATTCTGGAGCCGCTTGCGGATGAAGGGTGGGAGGAGAGTGAGGATTGAAAAACTACCTATCAAGTGCTGTACTCAATACCTGGGTGACAAAATTCTTTGTGTACCAAATCCCCACAACATGTAATTTACCTGTGTAACAAACCTGCACATGTATCCCTGAACCTAAAGTAAAAGTTGGGAAGGAAAAAAAGATATATGCATACAAATAAATATTCATGTAATAACAAAAACCAAACCAAAACATAAAGTTTATGAGAGTTATTCACACTGGAAATATAAATTTGGGTGTCATCAGCGTACAGACGGTGTTTAAAGCCAAGAGACTTGCAGAGATCACTAAGGTAGTAAGTGCACATAGAGCAGGAAAGGGCTTGGAGGACTGGGGGTCGGGGGAAAGGTGTTTAAATTTAGAGATCAGAGAGAGGATTAAAGAAAAAAACTGCAGAGGAGACTGAGAAGGAGTAGTTGGAGGTAGGAGGAAAACCAGATGTGTGTGGTGTCAGGAGTGAGCCACCGTGACAACTACAGATTTGCCATAGGATTTACCACCGTGGGAGCTTTGCTAAAGTTGCCTGTGATAAAGTTGACTGGGATAAAGGAAAACCTGACTAGAGTAGATTTAAGTGGAAATAGGGAAGACTTGGAAACAGGATGCAAAAAGAAGAAAAAGCTATACACACACATACACACGAGCATGCATTTGTACACGCGCAGAGGAGCTCTGGAAGGAAATGCGCTAAACTCAATGAAAACTCTCTTTGAGGAAGGAGGAGCTGGGAGCAGGCGGCGGTGGGGAGTGAGAGAGGGTATAGAAATGGAAACTTTACATTCTTACCTCATATAACTCTTTCCAAAGTAATTTATTTTTAGAAAGATATTATTTCAATAATAAAAGTATTCTATTTAAAAGCCAAAGAAAACTTTATAATCACATATTTACAATCATTTGGTTGCTTAATTTTATCCATTATGTGTGGACTGTATTAGTTTCAGCCTTAGGTAAAACATTATTCTTCCTATTTCGGGTGCTTGGGGAAGTAGCACCTCATGGTCAGGATTCATGCCACTTATACCAGACCTTTTGCAGCATCTAGCACTTCCCCCTGAAAAGCAGTTCTAATGTATTCACATTATAAAGTACAGAGAATTAAATTAAAACTACTTTCTTTGAAAAATTTGCAGTGCTTCTAAGATGACTAGAGACACCTTCGCCTTAATGTGTTGGAGAATGATAGAAGAAGTCAATGCCTAACAACTTCTCACCTACCGCAATGACAGCGCAGCTGATGAGCTAATGCCATCTCCTCTTTAGCCATAGAGGAATATTGTTCATGTGTTGCCCAAGCTAACTATAGCAGACTCTCTAGAAGTGAGACCCAGGCATATGAATGTTTTCATACAAGCTCCCAATTCTAATGTGACCTCAGGTTTGAGAACCACTGGGGTAGACAATTATAATTCTGCCTAAATTCACACAAGGGCTACATGATTACTTTATTTTTCTAGTAGTAAACTGCCTGTTAATTTTATATACATGAAGGCACATGGAGGTAGGATGCCCTGAGCCAACAGAAGCTAGAAACTAAGTCTGCTGCCAAGGATAGAAGTCCCCATTGTGTTTTTAAGGCCAACTATGATTCACTTCTCTTAAGCCTAACATTGCCTGACAGGGGATCCACGCAGCTGTTGGGGAATGAGGTTGGGCAATGCTGCTGGTGTTAGTCCTGCTGAGAGTCCTGCAATGGCGGCATCAATAGGGGGGACCATAACCACTGTAAGTGGCATAGTTTTTACATCCTAACTGACTGTGTTTTCCCATTATTGAACTACCTTCCATCTTCCCTTACCCTCTTAATGAGCTCTCATTTAACTATGTCATTATGATAAGCAAACCCTACTCATTGTGTCCCCACCCAAATCAGGTCCTCTGCATTACTGCATATACATTGTGGAAATAAAAGACACGTATTGGAGGAGGTAGCAATAAGGAATAAGACATGTCATTTGTCCTCACAAGTGGATGTTTGCATACATTTCTAAGCACCTGCGTTTTCCAAGTCCAGGCTTTGTGCTCAGGACTAAAGCCAGCAGCATCTGCAGAAATTTCGTATTTTAGGCCTCTCCCCAGAATGAGTGAATCATCATGTTACAGTAGGTAGCTAGTCAGGCATGCTCAGGGCAGGAGAGGACTCCCCCCCACCCCCCACCAGGAATGTCAGGCAACCATCAGGTGATGGTCAGGCGGTTGTTAACTGTCTTTCCAAAATAATAATTGGTCAGTTGCAGCTAGTGCCAGGGAAAGGCAGTCTCCCGATAGATAGAAAATGCCTGAAACTGGTAATCAGCAGCTTCCCAATAAGACCTCAGGAGTTGGGCAAGTGAGCTCAAGCATGAGCACTAAGAGGGAAAATGGTAGAGTTCAAATGGTATATGACCTTCTAGGGACATTCGACTGGTAAGAGGAGAACGCCTCAAGAGAGCATGCGTACAACTCCACTAAACACACCGTGCATGTTCCCCTCCCAAACGCTAGCAGGCCACTGCCTATGCGGACAGCCCACCCCATGGGAAGAATCAGGGAAGTAATGCAAGACCCTGGAAGTCAGAGGTCAAAGCACGTACTTGATCTCTCAAGTCGCCTTTTGGCCCTCTTCCTTTCATTCCTGCCCTAAAGCTTTTTAAATTATTAATAACTTTGATTCCTGCTCTAGAACTTGCTTCAGTCTCTCCTTTTGCCTTACACCTCCTCAGTCAAATTCTTTCTTCTTAGGAGGCAAGAATTGAGATTGCTGCAGACCCATATGGATTCGCTGGTGGTAACACTCAGTGATTTGGATGCACATTAAAATGTGAGAAACACTGAACCAGCACACAAAGATGACTGTGAGAGTTCCACCTGCAGGGAGTGCATGGCTGCTGGCAAATACTTTTTTTTTACAAAAAGTAAAAAGCATGGATCTCAGAAAAATGTATAGTGAGTGTGTGCCAAAGATTTATTTAATTCACTAATGAGGGGACCAGCAAAATGGCAAAGCTGGAGCAAAGGAGAATAGGAAGAAACTGATAAATGTAGTCAATAGGAAAAAAGAAAATGCTGGAATACGGTGGCAAAGTCAGGTACAAAACAGGTTAAGGTCCTTTCTTCAGGACCCTAAACCTTTGGGTTTATTCTTTTTGACTGGAAGAAAATAGTTTGCCTCTTTCCTGGATAAAAATCATTTGTAATTTATCAATCTTCTACAAATATCTAACTTTCCAGAATCTAGCCTCTAGTTAACAAAAAATAATAAGTCAAAGTTACTTTCCCTTTAAGTCTGTGTTAAATGAGGCTTGAGTATGATGCCAAAAACTATATGATTATCTTCAGTTTTGTGTAATTTTTCCTAACAACTCAAAGAGGAGACAGATCTAGAAATAAATAATTGCAACAAAACTGCACAGGTAATGATAAAAATAGTTAACATTTTTGGAGTGCTAGGCACTGTTCTAAGTGTTTCCATGAATTGGCTCTTCTAATCACTGTCAAAACCCTATGAGGCAAGGGCTATTCTTATCCCCATTTTACAGAGGAGGAAATTGAGGCACAATGAGGTAATTGTGTACAGGCTGATGGTGGCCTTGGATGCACTCCCATTTCCCATTTCTAATTAAAATTTGAATCGGGTGATGAGATGTAATATGACAATTTGGTCTGTGGGCTGCCTGGAAACCCTAAGATGGTTTGTGTAGAATGCCTGCTGCATTTTGCAATTGGGGCTGCTCCACCTGGTGCTCAGACCTCATGTGTCAGCTCATTACACCATCATTCCCAGTCTTAGGGCTGGAGCAGTTAAGTTGGTGTGTATAGTAGAGACAAGGGGAGGGAGACTGGTGTGTATGCTGTAATTCAGTGGGATGGATGTGTCAGTTCTCTTTGTGAAAAAACAATTTCATAAAAATCTGGCATTTTCTGGAAGTCTGGGTACTTAATTGGAGGGCTATATGGCTTGATTTGGTGTTTGGAATCCACTTTAGCAAGATGAGTTGCTTTTTTCTAATTAAATAAATCCACAATCTAATCCTCTAAAAATATGTTCGTAGGGCCGGGCGCAGTGGCTCACGCCTGTAATCCCAGCACTTTGGGAGGCCGAGGCGGGCAGATCACCTGACGTCAGGAGTTTGAGACCAGCTTGGCCAACGTGGTGAAACCCCATCTCTACTAAAAATATAAAAATTAGCCGGGCATGGTGGCAGGTGCCTGTAATCCCAGCTACTCGGGAGGCTGAGGCAGGAGAATCGCTTGAACCCAGGAGACGGAGGTTGCAGTGAGCCGAGATCATGCCATTGCACTCTAGCCTGGGCGACAAGAGCAAAACTCTGTCTCAAAAAAAAAATGTTCATAGACAGTGGAAGGACTGCTCCAGCCTGCAAATCCCAGGGTAGGTGCTACTTTCCTGTCCCTGCTGTTCTACCTTATAGCTGGCACACGGATGAAGTTGGAGATAGGACTTGATGAGCCAAACTGTTCTCCTCAGCCTCCTTTTGTTTTGTCACAATGAGCTGCACGTGCAGAATTGTTTTTATATGTAATTGCTCCCATGAGGGGGTAATTGCACCCAAAAGTGGCTGGTTGCACCAATGGCAGGAGCAATTAGTAATAAAAATGAAAATAATTGCAGTCATCCAAATTGCAGTCTTAAAATAGGGACACCCAGTAGAAGCTTGGTGAAGGATTTGGCCTGCTTTTTGTCCCATTGAAAATATATTTGTAATTCAAAAATCAATATTATAATCTCTGGGCCTTCCTTGAGTTTCCATGCTTTTAGGAGCCTCTTTAAAATGGTGTATATTATGGGACCAGTAAAAAATTAGACTAATTCCAAATGTCAGCTCATTTAAGAACTAGAAAATGAAGTGACTTAGAGTCAAAATTATATTTTGGAAAAAAAACCCCACTGACAAATGAATAAATGCATTTTTATCATAACTGTGAATTTGATCTCCACACATGAAACCTGGGGGAAACAGGTCACAGAAGCAGTAATAAAGTGATTTTTTATTACTCAGCATCTAGGCGCAATTTCAGCAACTCTAGCTACACATCTTTCCTGCTACCCCTGCCCCCAACCAAGTTATTCCCAAAGAATACAGAGAGATGGCAGCCTTGGTGAAGCCTGAGCATAACCTGTCTCCACAGCTTTGTACATGTCTCCTGTGATCTCCCACCTTCCCCACTCAGATAGCACTGGGTTGTGCTGGGTGGCTTTGGTGCTCTGCTGCTCTGGATGGCAATGTTGAGCTGACAGGTTGCCCCCTATAAAATGGGGATAAAATACTATTTTCTATTTGTGTTGTGCTCTGTAACATGGGCCATAGGGGATGGCATCTTTCTGCTTTTACAGCCTCACAGAGGTGTTAGTGAAACACCTCTTCTTTGTTTTTGTATCTCAACCTCCCTTCCCCACTCTAGCTAGAGAACTGCGGGAAGAAGGTACAGGGGAAAGCTAACGGTGGGGGCAGTAGGAAGGGGGATCCACGGGCAGTGTGAGCCCTGCACTCCTCGTCATACTCAAAATCATCCCTTCACTCACATTTATGCACACACACGAATCCTTTCTTCTTTTAGGAGTTTTCTCCCATAAATTTCTTGGACACTCATACAAATGAACATCCAAATGGGCTCCTTTTATTGGTCCACAGTGTTCCAGAGGTACCTGGACACGCCTGAATTTTACTGGTAAGACAGCCCCAGCTATCCTTGAGACCCCAGCTATAATGGTACTTGGTTGACAGAGAAACATTGCCCTAAGGAACACAGGAAGGGAAAGCAACATTTTAGAGCAAAGTATTTTACAGCACAGAAATAGCAAGCTCCTATTGATTACTGGTCCGTAGGGACCAACGTCACCAACAGAATGAAGAAAATAAACTCTGGTGATGTGTGTATTATTTAGCATTCTTATATTGGCAAAGTCTTTTCCTCAGGGAAGAAGTTTGTTACATGGATCAATGCCAACTCAACCAGAAGAATGTGGAAGAAATGTAGGAATACATAAGGCACTTTTCTCCTCTCAAAATGCCACAATTTTCTTTTGCTTGCAGGGTAGTGGTAGACCTTGTGGCCTACCCCCAGGGGATCAGGGTAAGCTTTGTGGCCACCCCCAGGGGATCAGGGTAAGCTCATTTGTTGACAAGAAACAATTTAGAGAAAACATTGGGCCACCTGTGGGCAGAATGTATTTAAAAACCAAAGGCTGGCCCAGCAGTGGAGATCTCATGGCTGCTGCTCTACGCATGAGCTGTTAGTTGATTTAATAATAGCCTCCTCCACCTAGTGCTGGGACAAAATGTCACCTTCCATTTATTCCCACTGTTTGTAGCATCTGGGATGCCACTCCATCATCTGGCCAATATAATTCTTCCTTCCTTTATTGCTGTAGGCAGCTCTCATTCAAAAGAGTTATGTAGCAGATAAAAGAAAAGGCAGTAAGTGGTCAAAAATGACTAAGAGAGAGGGGTTATAATGTGTTTTTGCAGAGACTGAGAGAGGAAGTATGAAGAAAAATAGAATTGTGCAAGAATAAGAGGGCTATTCAGATATGGTGATATCAGATGAAATATGGTTGGGTCAACTATTCGGTTTGGGTAACCAGAGAAGGGAAGATCATTTTGAGTCCCTAGTAAATCTCCTTAAGAAGAAGCGACTGTCCATGTGTCCCAGGCCTAAAAGAAACTATGACTGTTTATGGAAGGAATTCTCTGTGTACAGGCTGCAGGCAGATTCTGTTCTTCTGCCTTGATGAACCAGTGTGTGGTCAGTGAACTCTGTGTGACAATGGCTTGCATATGGAAAACTGCCCATCTGCTGGACTTTCACGTGTTGTAGGGAAGCTGCAGCCTCCCTGTTTGCCTATGGTAAAATTAATTTAAGCTAGGGATAAATGCTTTAATTGCTCACTTAAGCTTCAAGTTCAAATATTATTGGGAGACACAGTGCATTAGTGAAAAAAATCACATTAAAAGGTAAGTGATTGACATGTAAGTCTAAATCAGAAAGAGGCTGTGAGAGGGGAGTGACAAAGCAGAAATATAATCTGTTGAGAGCTCTGGGTAGATTCATGCAGAGATGTTGGAGTGTGAGACCATAGTTTCTAAATGGCATGAAGAAGGTGGAGCTCTGGGTCAGCAGAAGGAGGGAGAGCAGTGTTTCATAGTGTCATGGATGTCCACTGATTTCACCTGATTGGTATTCTTTCCCCTTCGTCAGGTAACAGCATGCTCTTTTTTCTTTTTGGGCACTATGCTTCTCACACTGCGTGTGGTCCTGGAAAAACTAAGTTCCCCCACGACCTTCTTCCACGACCTTCACAGAGGGCATCTCTGTGGCCCAGTCTGACCAACTGGCAGTCTCCATCATCTGGAACACTGGCCTTCCCTATGGCATGCTCTATGGACACTGGGAGAGAGGAGATGTCTATTTAACTCTGGGATTTCTAGTTGTAGGGATTGGGTAAGCCTGGAGTTGTTGGAAGCAATTTTCCCCAGTAGTATGAGAGAAACTGCCTGTAGAACCAAGCCAGCACACAAAGAAAAGCAGAGCCAAGGGGTGGGGAGACAAACACACTCAGAGTTCTGATGGTGTCACTAAAGGCCCCAGATCAAGCCATGCCTGAAGGGAGAACACCCTAGTTACAAGAGCCTCAATAGAGCCCCTTTCGGCTTGAGAGAGTTTCAGTTGGATTTTTGTCATGTGAAACCCAATGCAAGGGAATTAGAGAATAAAAAAAGCCAAAGGATTTTAATAAGAGTAGATACAAACACTGTGTTTACACTACATTTTTCAAAGGCCTGACACAGAAAAATGCAAACTGTTTGTGTTTCTTTGAATGAGATTTTGCTCTGAGATGGAAACGTGGGTTTTGGCTTTACCTGAGCAAGTTATTTATTCATTTTGTTTCCTCCTTTATAATATAAGAATAGTAGCAGTGCCTGCCTCCAGTAGGTTAATACATGCAGAGCTCTTAGAACAGTGCCCAGCACATAGTAAATGCCCTACACATATTCTCCACTCTAGTAGTCTCCTTGCATTTCCTTTCTTTCCTCTGTTAATTTTCCCCCCACCCGAAGTCAGCATCAAAAAAAGGCAGAGCCAGGTGTATAGGCCTGTTGTTCCAGCTACTTGAGAGGCTGAGGGGGGAGGATTGCTTGAGCCCAAGAGTGAACCCAGGAGCTCAAGGTCAGTGTGGGCAACATAGTGGGACCCTGTGTCAAGAAAAAGAAGAAAGAAAGGAAAGAAAGGAAAGAAAGAAAGAAAGAAAGAAGAGAGAAAGAAAGAAAAAGAGAAAGAAAGAAGGAAAGAAAGAAAGAGAAAAGAGGGAGGGAGGGAGGGAGGGAGGAAGGGAGGGAGGGAAGAGAGAGAGAGAGAGAAAGAAAGAAGAAAAGAAAAGAGGAAAACTAGTCTGGTAAATACCAGGCAGAACTTGCTTTGCAGGTTGGGGGCTGGGAAATAACTGAGCTGGTGAAGGCAGAGCCTCTTCAGTGAATGGGGATAGAAGACAATTTGTCAAGAACACATATTTGTTAACAAAGTTGAGTTCGTCAAATATAGACTGAACACAAATTAATCAGTTTGTTCACATTAGCCTTTAATATCTTCTTAATTAGTGAAAATTTAATGCTGGCACATATTTTCTGGTATAAGATTTTAAAGACAATTTGTAAGGCTGTAGGGAATTCATTCAACCAAATCACCTATGGAACAGTGAGCAGAATGATCTTAAAATAATATAGAATATTAGATAATACAAAAAATTATAGGTGTTTAGGTTGGTTATTGATATGGTTTGGCTGTGTCCCCACCCAAATCTCATCTTGAATTGTAGCTTCTACAATTCCCATGTGTTGTGGGAGGGACCCAGTGGTGGGAGATAATTGAATCATGGGGCTGGTTTTCCCCATACTGTTCTCATGGTAGTGAATAAGTCTCATGAGATCTGATGATTTTATAAGGGGAAACCCTTTTTGTTTGGCTCTCATTCTCTTGTCTGTCTCAATGTAAGATGTGCCTTTCATCTTCCATCATGATTGTGAGGCCTCCCCAGCTGAGGCAGGAGAACAAGGTATAGAGGCAGGGAACCTAAGGCCATTTCACACCGACTTCCCAGAACTAAACTGAAAGGAAAACCCTAACTTCCCACGCCTAAGTAACAAAAGGACCAGAGACTACTCCCTTTACAAACCCCCACCTTTTCTGCAAGGCAGATGGGAAATTGAATGTCTGCAACCAGTCAGACTGATTGCAGGCAGAGTCTTCATTTGTGTAAAAGTGCAACTTTGTAACTTCACCTTAACCTCTGATTGGTTGTTTTTTGCAGCCTATCAGATGTTTGCACAGGAGTGTAACCTTTGTAACTTTGCTGCAGCCTCTGATTGCAGGCCACCACTTCATTTACATGAGGTGACCACCAAGTGGCCAATGGGAAACCTGCAGAGGGTATTTGGACCTGAGAAGATTCTGTATCCAGGCCCTTGAGCCCCTCTGCTCCGGCCACTCCCACACTTGGGAGTGTACTTTCATTTTCAGTAAATCCCTTCATTCCTTCCTTGTTTTGCTTGTGCGTTTTGTCCAATTCTTTGTTCAAGATGCCAAGAACCTGGACACCCTCCACCGGTGACACAGCCATGTGGAACTGTAAGCCCATTAAGCCTCTTTTTCTTTATAAATTACCTAGTCTTGGGTATGTCTTTATCAGCAGCATGAAAATGAACGATTATAGTTATACACTAACTCAGAGCTGAAGATACTTGGTTACAGAATATTTGACATAAAAAAAAAAACAGGGACCTTTTTGTGCATGACTCCTTCCAATGCCCTTGGGGGATATAAATTTATGTGTTCTCATGTTTATATATTTCTATAAGATTTGCAAAAGTAAAATATTTTTGTATTCTTTTTTTAAAAGAGACTCTAATATTGTAAGAACTCCAGGCCCCATAAAACCTGGAATCACTTTCTGTCAAAGGACTTAACACTATTATGATAGATTTCCTAGTGTATTGATAAGAAAAATAATCAACCAAAATTTGGAAATAAGACCAAGAGAGAAACCACGACCTTTCAGTATCAGTCAAGGAGTTGTTCAAGAAACCCATCAATGAGTATTTAATTATCTAGGGAAATGTATCTTTGTTTGATTCCTTTTTAATTAATGTTTACAGGTCTCAGACTTTGTGAAATTACACGCTAACTTGTAGACATTTTTGTCTGGTGGAGATGCAAATGATTTCTGTCTGAGAGAAAAGGTAACCTAAAAGATTATAGTTTTATTGCCCTGTAAGACATTAACAAGTTTTGTATCTAATCTAGTAATCTCATTCTCTATTTTTTGTTGCCAAGGAACACCCAGTTCCTCCAATATTCTTTGCACCAGAGTTACCATCTTACAAATTCCCTCCTTAATGAATTAAATAACATATTTGACATGTGTTCATTCTAAATTTGTACAGGAGTTATGTCTTTAACTTTTTGAAAATTGTACTTTGACAGTATGTTAAACTCTCTAAAGAAAATCATTCTATTTATAATTTATTATGACATACGCAAGTATATGTCACCCGTCTTTATACGTTTACTTATAGTCAGGATTCGAACTTGGCTTGAGCTGCTCTCACCACAAAACCTAATAATCTCTTTCATTTTATGGCCTGGTGGGCTGGCACAGAGCCCCAACTTGAAACCATGCATGTAATCTTTCTGAGCCTCAATTTTCTCATCTGTGAAATGTGGGTTGCTGTTAAGCTTACGAGATGAGGTCTTTAAGGCTCTGACACAACACCTCACATATTTTCCCTCAACAATTGTTGACCTCTTTCTTGTCTCAGCCAGTATCCTTTCAGTTACCCAAGGCAGCCCAGGTGTCTCCCAGAACCCAAGGTAGAAATTGAGAAGATCAGACCCACAGCTGTGCTTTCCTGGCAAGTAAACAGTTGCAGCAAAAAAACCCTAGACCGGGGAGCCCATTTCTCTTTCTGATTATGGCTTACATGACTCTTTCAGCCCCAAGACTCACCCAGAAGCAGAAGATGGCTTCCCTCCTTGGGGCTTCCCTCCTGAACCCATTTGGTTCTCAGACAGCTGAAACTTCACTGTCTTATTAAACATTTTTTTTTAAAACCACTGATTGGATTCTTTTTAATCATGTATAGTCTGTCTTTCCATCTTCTCATTTTCAATCTTGAAGGCAAAAGATGTTTCCATTTTAGTTCTCTAGTTCCTTCAGATAACTCCCCCCTCCCCCTAAAAACTAGCAGCATGATCAACATTATTTACATGGTCTGTATTCTTGGCAAGACTCTATGGGATGAAGGATGTATGGGCAAAGAGGACATGAAGCTGAGTAGCTGGAATGGCTAGAGTGGGATACTGTTTTAGCTATATTTGTGGATTCCAGCAGAGGGACTCAAGGACACTGGATTCTGGACCAGTGTTTGCTCCATTCTGCCTTCATAATCCACCCCTGGACCTCCCCTTCATGTGTTTGCACCTTTCATTGTCCAGACTCCGTCACTATTTCTGGTTCCTTAAAGGCCATGTTTTAATTTCTTCCATCTTTAGAGATACATACACATATCCCTTTCTCCTTCATTTATTTACTCTTTTGAAACTGATGCCCAAGAAAGTCATTACAAAGTTTAGGGGAGGCAACTGGATTAGATTTGTCATAAAAAGAGCACTCTGGGCTCTTAGGAATTCTCTTTCAGTCAAGATGGAGGAACCCGGACCAGACTTACCCTCATGCCTATACAGCTAGAAAACCAAACAAAATATATGAAACAATGGCCTTCGCGTATTAAATAAGATGTGGTGCAGGATTGTGATATATGATAGAAGGGAAACAACTGAGGTGACTTCTGTAATGTCCCCAGGTTTCTACCTGCAGGCTCTTTCTAAGCTACAGCACAAGGAAGAGGAACCTGACTTGGCCCAACCATCATGCCGAAGAGACGAGACAGAGATCAGAGTTTGGGGAGCCAAGGCAGCATAGTACCAGAGACAGAGAGAGAAAGGGAGAGAGAGAGAGACAGAGAGAGAGAAAGAACCAACAAGAGTGCCCTAGAAAGATGTAGAGGAATATCCTCAAGTTTTTGGCTGAGTACAGATCTGTATATGCATGAGAAGCAGCAAAAAAAGCCACTAAAATGGTGTGGCAGAAGAATTCCTAGACTTGAAAATAGCTTGTATTTCACCATCCAGAGTTAAAAGACCTTGTAATACACAGGAAATTGAATAGATTCCTCAGAAGGGTATTATTTTAGTAGTAGGGCTAAATTAGCCCTAAAGACCCCTCTGAACTCACTCTAACAGAGTTGGAAAGCAAGCCTCAAAAGGGTCAAAATCATTCCATGTAACTTATCTGTGTATCAAAAAATCCAACACTATTCAAAGGAATATAACAAAATCCAGCAATTAATAATGTAAATTTTGCAATATCTGGCATGCAGTCAAGACAAAGAATATTACTAGGAGCAAAGAAGGACTTAATAATAAAAGTGTCAATTTACCGAGAAGACATAAGAATCACAAATGTGTATGTACTTAACACAGAGCTTCAAAACATATAACGCAAAAATGATAAGACTGAAATGAGATATACACAGATCCACAATAACATTTGGAATCATCAACATTCCTCTCTCAGTAGTTGACAGAACAATATAGAGACACAAAAGCCCGTATATGAATATTCGTAGCAGCACTATTACTAATAGACCAAAAGTGGAATCAAGCCAAATGTCCATCAGCTGATGGATGGGTAAACAAAATGCAGTATAGTAAATAAAGCCACCATAAGCATTGACTTAGTGAATACTGAACCACTGCACCTAGGCAAAATATACAGTTACGTTCCTGTGAGCCTCTGGTCACAATATTTTTGTCAACCAATCAATAAATAATTTTTCTTTGCCTTTGTTTCTGTTTTAAAGACACCTTATTTAATATATATTGTTGATTCATTAACATCTAACTCACAGCCAACAGCATTATAATTCATGCCTCAATAAAGCTTATTTAAAACACGTATTTTCACTGTAAGGCGTATCACAGATTTCTTATTCTGAGCAACACGAGATAAGCACTTCAGCACTACACTTGGTGGGGTGCATTTTAAATAGCAAATTCACCAACAAAAAGCAAAAAAAAAAAAAAAGGCAAAAAAGATAAGTGCTATGGCGTGGATATTTGACTCCTTCAGACTTCATGTTGAAATCTGATTCCCAATATTGGAGATGGGGCCTCATGGGAGGTATTTGGATTATGCGGATGATCCCTCATGAATGGCTTGGTACCATCTTTGTGGTAATGAGTGAGTTCTTGCTCTATTGGTTCCTGCAAGAGCTGGTTGTTAAAAAGAACCTAGCACCTTTTCTCTCTCTTGCTTCCTCTCTCACCATGTGATCTCTGCACATGCTGGCTCCCTTCGGCCTTCTGCCATGAGTAGAAGCAGCCTGAAGCCCTCACTGGGGTGCAATGCTTCCTGTACAGCCTGAGAAACATGATCCAAATAAATCTCTTTTCTTTATAAATTACCCAGCCTCACGTATTCCTTTCTAGCAACACTAGGTGGACCAGGACAACATGGCAATAAACAGACCACAAAAAGGACACTTGTTTATAGTATGACAGCTAAAACAAGACAGCTGGGTATCACTTTGTTTGACCTCAACTGGGAATATGCACATTGGGTAAATCCAATTTTTTGTTGTTCTGTTCATGTCCACAAATGACTGTGAAAACACTATGAGTGGTTATTTTTGGGATTACAAATAAATTTTAGCAAGTAGGCAAATTCACAAATATGGAATCTTTTAATGATGATGATTGACTATATATACATATGAAATATTATTAGGCCATAAAAAGGAATGAAGTTCTGACAATTGCCACAACATAGATGAACCTTGAAAATATTATGCTAAGCCAAAGAAGCCAGACACAAAAGGACACACATTGCATGATTTCATTAGTATGAAATGTCCAGAATTGGCAAAGCCATAGGAATAGAAAGTAGATTAGATATTTCTATTTCTAATCTATTTTTATAACTCCAAAAAGAAATTTCACATTGTTTAGCAGTCACAATTGGAGCAAATGGGGAGTGACTGCTAAACAATATGAAATTTCTTTTTGGAGTTATAAATATGTTCTGGAATTAGATAATGGTGATGAGTTATGCAATGTGAATATACTAATAATCCACTGGATTGTACACATTAAATGAGTGGATTATATGATATTAAATTATATTTAATAAAAATAAAAAAATAAAAATTTTAAAAAGCATATAGAAGGCTTGAATAACATAATCAACAAACTTGATTTAATTGATATTTATAGCACATTCCACTCAACAGCAAAATACACATTCTTGTCACATGTACATGGAACATTCACTAATATAGATAATATTCTGGGCCACAAAACAAGCCTTTAAAAATGTAAAAGTATTGAAATCATACAATATATGTTCTTTGTCCATAACTCAATTAAACTAGAACTCAGTAGTAGAAAGATATCTGAAAATCCCCCAATATTTGGAAATTAAACAAAATAGTGCTAAATAACTCATGAGTCAAATAGAAATTCGTAAGATAAATTAGAAAATAGTTTTAGTTTAATGAAATAAAAACAGCATCAGCTAAAATAATGCTTAGAGAGAAATTTATAGAATTAAAGACTAATATTAGGAAAGAAGAAATGCCTCTAAACTTTCAGCTTAAGAAACTAGAAAAAAAAGAGTAAATTAAATCCAAAGCAAGCAGAAAGAAGACACTATATGAAAAGAGCAGAAATCAATGAAATTTAAAATAGAAAAGCCATAGAGAAAATCAATGTAACAAAAACTGGTTCTTTTAAAAAAATCAATAAAATTTGACAATCCTCCAGCAAGCCTGAAAAAGAAAAAAGAATGAAGAAACAAATCACAAATATCAAGGATGTAACAGGAGATATCACTACATACCCTGCAGACACCAAAAGGATAATAAGGGAATACTATGAAAAACTCTACACACATAAGTTTGACAACTTAAATGAAATAGACCAATACCTTGAAAAGCACAAACTACCACAGCTTGTCCAATGTGAAATAGATAATTTGAATAGTGTTAACAATTAAAGAAATTGAGTTCATGATTACAAACCACCCAACAAAGAATACTCCAGCCCTAATTGTCTATTCTGCTGAATTCTATCAAACACTAAAGAAAGAAAGAAGACTAATTCTTTGTAGTGTATTCCAGAAAATAAAAGAGAAGATACTCCCCAACTCATTTTTTAATATGAGTATTATCGTGATACCAAAACCAGTTAAAGACACTACAAGAAAGGAAAACTACAGATCAATATTCCTACAGACCAATTTTCCTACATGCAAACATCTTCAACAAAATGCTAGCAAATGAAATCCAGTGGTATAAAAAGATAATATATTATGACAATTATAATAGAAATGCAAGGCTGGTTCAATGCTTAAAAATCAATATAATTTACCATATCAACAGATAAGGGGAAAAAAAGCATAAGATCATTTCAACAAATGCAGCAAAAGCATTTGACAAAAATCAACAGAGGCTCATAATACAAACTGTCAGCAAACTAGAAATAGAAGGGAAAGTCATTAACTCAATAAAGGTCATCTTAGTTCTTTTGACCTAATTGATATTTACAGAATGTTCCACCCAACAGCAGAATATGCATTCTTATCAAGTGCACATGGAGCATTTACTGCAACTGCCTACATACCTACAGCTACTATCATTCTTAATGGCGAAAGACTGAATACTTTCCTTCTAAGATAAGGTATAAGGCAAGGCTGTGTGCTCTCACCACCTCTATTCAATGTTGTACTACAGACCCTAGCTAGTGCAATCAGGCAAGAAAAAGAAATTACATGCATACACATTGGAAAGAAAGAAAGAAAACTGTCTCTATTCATAGATGTCATGATTGTCTACATAAAAAATGCCAACGCACCTATAAAAAAGTGACTCAAACTAAAAAGTGAATTAGCACCTGTGCAAGATACATGTCAATATGAAAAAATCAATTCCATTTCTATATGCTATGAATACATAATTAGAAATTAAAATGAAAATATTATTTACATTAGCATTAAAAAATCATGACATTTATAAGTAAGTTATATAACAAAATACATGAAAGATCTGTATGCTGAAAACTAAAAACATTGAGAAAAATCAAAGACCTAATAAAAGAAGGGTATACTGTGTTCATGGTTTGGAAGTCTTACTCTTGTTACAATGTCAGTTCTCCTTGAATTGATCCATAGATTCCATAGATTCAATGCAATCTCAATCAAAATTCTGGGAGGCTTTTTTTTTTTTAAAGAAATGGACAAATTTAGCTGAGCTTGATGGCATGCACCTATTGTCCCACTTACTCAGGAGGCTGAGCTAGGTGGATGGCTTGAGCCCAGGTGTTTGAGACTGGACAACATCGTGAGATCAAATTTCTAAAAAAGAAAGAAGGAAGGAAATAAATAAATAAATGAATAAATAAATAAATTGACAAGTTGATCCTCAAGTGTATATGGAAATGCAAAGGACCTAGAATGGCCAAAACAAAAAGCAAAAACAGAAGTGAAAAACTAACGCCACCCGATTTCAAGATCTACTACAATGCTAAAATAATCAAGAAAGTAAGGTATAGACATACAGATCAATTCAGCAAAATAGAAAGTCCAGAAGTAGACTCACATATATATGGTGAATTGGTCTTCAATGAATGAGCCAAAGCATATCAATATGGGAAAGGAGGGACTCTTCAATAACGGTGCCAGATCAACTAGGTATTCATATGCAAAAGAAGTACCTTGACCTTTCCTTCACATTTTAAACAAAAATTAACTTGAAATGGATCATACACCTAAATGTTAGAGTTAAAACTACAAAAGTTCTGGAAGAAATTATGGGAGAAGATCTTCATGGCCTTCTATTAAGCTGTCTTCTTTGATAGAACACAAAAAGGCATAAACCATAAAAGCAATAAATTGAGCTTCACCAAAATTAAAAACTTTTTCTTTTCAAAAGAAAAGAAAAGTGAAAAGGTGAGCTGCAGTGTGGAGGAAAATATTTACAAAACATATATGACAAATGTCTGTATACATAATCTATAAAGAACATGTACAACTAAATACTAATCAAACTACCTGATTAAAAATTGTACAAAAGATTTGAATAGATCAAAAAAAATACAAATGACCAAGAAGTACATGAGAAGATTATCAACATCATTAATCATTAGGGAAATGTAAATTAAAACCACAATGAGATATTAGCACACTCATAATTGACAAATGACTGACAATACCAACTGTGGTGAGAATGTGAAGTAACTGAAACTCCTAGATGTTGCTGATGTGAATACAAAATGATAGAACCAGTTGGGGAAGCAGTTTGGTAGTTTTTAATAAGTTAGATATACAACTACGATTATGATATGACCCAGCAATCCTACTTGTAGATATTCACCCAAGAGAAAAGAACATTTATATTCAAAAAAACCCTTTTACTTTAATGTTACAGGAGCCTTCTGTATAACAGCCTTAAACTGGAAACAATCCAAATGTCAATTAATTTCTGAATAGGTAAACAAATTGTGGTGTGTCAATATGATGGAATACTAGTCAGCAGGAAAAAGGGAATGAACAACTGATATACACAACACAGATGAATCTCAAAAGCATTATGCTAAGTAAAAGAAGTTTGACAACAAAGACTTCATACAATATGATTTCAATTATATGAAGTTCTAGAAAAGTAAAAACTGAAGTGTTCCGAAGCAGATCAGTGGTTGCCAGAGGCCAGGTGTGGAAGGAGTCTCGAGATTACCTGCAAAGGAACATTAAGAAACTTTTTTTGGTGTCATAGAAATATTCTACACTCTTGATTGTGGTGATGGTGGTGGTTATACAACTGTACACATTTGTCAAAACTCATAGATCATACATATAAAATTGGTGAGCTTTACTATATATAAATTATATCTCAATAAATCTGATTTTAAAAGACAGAAGGAGAGAGGCCCTCTGGTTGGCACAAAGAGGATGGGTTGGTGAGGGTGATCAAGACTAAAGGCCTAGATGTTAATTATTTAGAGACAAAAGCTAGAATATTCAAAAAGAAATTTGAATGAGAAATGAAGGGAAAGCACAAGACGACCAAAAAAGGGAAAAACAGAAGCACAGAAACAGATGAGCTTCCTGAGCACAGATTTGTGTCCTAAGATAACTTGGAGACAAGGCACAGATTGGCATGACAGACACTCCCTGGGTACACAAGCCCCTGTTCCTTCTTCTGCCCTACTTTGGTCTCACTTGAATGTTGCACCAAGCAGCTCAGGCTAATTCCAAGGTAGGCTCGTGCTAACACCACTGCTTCGGTTTGCCACATGCATTTTTAGTACACCCTGAAGATTGCTTCTACTGTTGGTAGAATTTGGTAGAATTCTAAATTACCTTCTGAGGCTGGAATGCCCAGAGGCCACTCGTTTACTCTGTTGGTTGGTGAGCCCATATTCCTGCTGGGCACTCACCCAGTGGCCATTTCTTATGTTCACATAATTCCACCTTGGTAAGGTGGTCCCATGCAATATAGGGAACTTATATTCTTTATCTGAAATTTACATTAAGCGGTTTTTCTGTATTTTTACTTGCTAAATTTGACAACCTTATACGTGAGGGCTTTCCCCCAAGATTCTGCCTCTGCCTATTGTCCCTCCTAAGTAATCCCTGAGACACTGTTTACCCCAAATCTTATCACCTAGGGTTAATAGTGGAAATATGTTTATCCATCAAGAAACAAAAACAGCCTGCCCAACAACTGGAACAGGGGGATTGTCCTCTCAAGATTCAGGCTAGCCAGAAGAATGGAAGTATCTTTTTCTTAAACAGCTATTTCCTCAACCACAGGTAATAAAAAACTGCTTTGTCCTGTCTCCTCACCGTGGAGCAAAGGGATATTTCCTTTTGCATGTTTAGATATAAAGATTAAGTTCTTGCCTTAAACTAGTAGCAATAAGTTAAAGATGTAACCAATATAACCTAAGATTGTTTTACTTCTTTTTCAAGTTATTTTACCTACATTTTGTATGGAAAGGTCTTAAGAAACCTATTTTTTTCCCAAGTGTGTCAGAGTTTACATTGAAAGTAATTTCATACTAAACGAAAACAATGTGAATCATGGCATTTGGTGCAAGAATTAAGAATTCTTTATTGCCTGCATAATGTTCTAAAATGTCTTATGAATAAGCCAATATTTTCAGTCTTCAGCTGAATCAGCTTTATTATTTGAAATCTGTATCTTATACTTGTAATGTATTTTGAGCACATTTTTCATCCTCATTAATAATGAAAATGAGATTGTTAATGAAGCTAAATGACATGGCTGGGGTTATAGTAAGTTGATTGTTACAGAGTTCCTGAGTCAGAAATTCTTGCTCCCTTTTCTCTCCATGCAATTGGTGATGAGAAATCTATCTATAATCTGATATATTATAATTATAATCCACCTTACAATCTATCTATAAGATAATTATCTTTTATATTCTGGTTCTCCATTTTTTTCTCTTATGATCCATAAATTAAGAACATATACTTATGACTTAAATATTTAAGAATTGGATAGAAGTATTCATCCATAAATTTTTCTCCCCAAAAAAGCCACAATCCATAGCCCCAAACCACATGAGTAATGCCTATATGTGTAAATATGATTCTTGTGTATTAAATACATATACGTATATATCATGTTAAGATACACACAGGTGGCATATATTATATACTGCCAGGTGGGTACATGTGATTGGAGGAAAAGACTGTTGTCTCTCTGCACTCCATTTTCCTTTGCCCCACTGTATCACTTAGGCATGCAACCTCTTTGCTTCAAGTTATTATAGCAGAAAAAAAGGCTATGCCTTTTAAAAGCATAGGTGCTGAGGGGCTCAGGGCATAAAGAAGACAATGAGAAGGAGACAGTCTTCCTTTTGACCCTTAATTCCTCCAAAGGTTCACAGGTTACTGGGATAGGGAAAGGAAGATAATTAGAGGGGAGGCAAAGGGAGGTTAGCTAAACTCTGGTGTGACCTGAGAAACGGTCCCACATTGCTGCTCCCACCCCTAGGCTAAAGCCCTGGGAAGGAGGTAAGGAGCAGGGTAAGAAAAATACCAGATAAAAGGAGAGGATCTGAGCGTGGTGAGCATCTATACTCTCTTGTCCCTCTACCCCAACTTCAAAGGAGTGGCAGCCAGAACCAGAGTCCCCTGAAATCTTCATGTGCATGCTGCAGCAGCAGGGTTCAGGGCCCCAGGCAGCCGCATGGAGCTGCTTGTGCCCTGGGCTGCAGCTCTGAGAGCATTGAACCCTTGGAGCCTTGCTGCCTCTCTGTGTGAACAATCAAAGACCAGAAAGCAATAAGGATGCCTCAGTCTTCACCAACTTGGATCATGACCCAGACCAGACACCCTCTTCCGCCCACTGCCTGGGCACACAGCTCTTCTCCAGCAACTTAGAAGGGAGGAGAAACCCTCCTTGACTGAGATTGTTTCCTCATGTGTTCAAGTTTGTTCTCATGAGACAAATAAAATGATATATTTTATACCACTAAGTTTGTGGTCTGAAATACCCTACACACACATATACATATACACAATGTCCATACATATAATTTTTATTTATACCTTATATATAATTTTTACCTATACCTATAATTTTTTATTTATACCTATGTGGTATACATTTTATATCTTTTAGTTATGTGCATCCTCTATTTTATGTTTCTGGTTTGCTTTAGGGAATTTGCTTGGGAAGTGGACAACAAGAAGGGTAGGCTTTTCTTCGCTATCTGTGATGGGGACTTGAAAGGGTACATAAAAAACTTAGTATTTTAGTGGTTAAGATAAGGAAAATGAAAAGAAATTGTGTGTGTGTGTGTGTGTGTGTTACATATATGTGCATAGATGGATACGTAGATACATAGGTAGGTAGATAGATATGGAGCTGCCATCTCTCTGCCTACAGCAGTTTTCCTGATGCAGAAAAACCAGAGTGCCACAAAAGCCTCCACATAAACTTGAATAACGTTATCTCCTGGGTTCTCCAGTCCTCGTCACCAGTCTTAGCTATGTGGTTCATCTCGTGGCCTCTTGTGCTCTCACAAAAGATGGGTAGAATTCCTGCTTTAATTCTGGTGCTGGATTGTGCTTTTTAAAATAATTAGATAGTGAGTGGGGAACACGTTGACTTAATTTGGCCCAGCAAGACTTTTTCTCTATTAATGAGGGCAGCATGAATAAATGAAAGACCCTTTCTGCAATAACCTGTCAAAGACTCTTTTTCAGATAAAGCATTGGTCGTAGGTTTTTATTTTCAGGAAGAAGGAAAAGAATTACATTTATTTATAAAATAATAAAGAAAAAAGAAAAAGGTTTTTGGTGTCTCTTCATGAGTCACTTACACAAACAAACAGAAAAAGAGAGAGATTTGTGAATAGCAACCCAGATGGAGAATTTGCTTATGGGAGGGGCAAAACGGTGCAGTGACTGAAGCAAAGATCCTGGAGACAGGGGCGTGGGCTCAGATCCCAGCTGTGTCTCTCACTAGCTGGTGTTTAGCTTCTGTGCCTCAGTTATTCCACCTGTAAAGTGGGATTAAAACAGTTATCTATCTGATGGAATTGTTGTGAGAATTAAATGGTAATCTGTAAAGAACCTAGATTAGTAAACACTATGTGTGTTGCTTGTCATTGTTATTTATTTTAAAAGTGTAGTAGTCCGTTCTCTAACTGCTTTGAAGAACTACCTGAGACTAGGTAGTTTATAAAGGTAAGAGGTTTAATTGACTCCCAGTTCCACAGGTTGTAAAGGAAGCATGGCTGGGTAGGCCTCAGGAAACTTACAATCATGGCGGAAGGGGAACGGGAAGCACGCACAAGCATGGCCGGAGAAAGAGGAAGAAAGTGAAGTGGGAGGCGCTACACACTTTTAAACAACCAGATCTCCTGAAAACTCTATCATGAGACAGCACTAAGGGGATGGTGGTAAACCATTGGAAACCATCCCCATAATCCAATCACCTCCCATCACACCCCACCTCCAACGCTGGGGATTACAACTCAACATGAGATTTGGGTGGGAGTACAGAGCCAAACCATATCAAAAAGTGTAATGTGCTGACGGTAACCACCAGTTTACCCTTCTCCATATATGACAGAATTAGAGGAAATAACCTAGAAAGCAATGTAAAAGACTTAGGTTAGAAATAAGAAAGAAGTGGAAAGTTGTTTTTTAAGTTCTGGAACGGTCTACCCAAGAAGTTATAAGTGCTTAAAAAACAAAGCAGGAGAGTTACTCATTTGACCAGAATACTTTGGGTGCAAATCTGTTATACTAGAGCCATTTCAGAATAAGCACCTACCTTCTTGACCTGATGGCTTAGAATTTCACTCAGTTCTCACACTGGGTGACTTTAAATTATCTACGTCACTGTTGACCACGGTGGATAATTGTCATTTTCGTAGACGTACATTTGCTCTGGTGGTCAACTACTGCATATTAAATCCCTAGAGAAGAGGCGTCACTACAGTCAGAGTTGTTTGAACATTTAAGATGATAAAGATTGAGCAAACCCAGTGACTCACCTTCGCCGCGCTAACTCCTCGCTAGCTCTCCCCCTCAATACACGCTCACACCCTCCTCAAGATGGCGGCGGCGGCGGCGGCGGGGGACTCCGACTCTTGAGACGCGGACGCATTCTCCGTGGAAGACCCAGTGCATAAGGTGTGGGGCGGCGGCACTGCTGGCGGGGAGCGCTGGGAAGGCGAGGTCTAGGACGAGGGCGTCAAGGATAACTGGGATGACGATGATGACGTAAAAAAAGAAGAAGCAGAAGTAAAACCAGAGATAAAAAGTTCAGGAAAGAAAAAAACAGCAGAGAAGATAAAAGAGAAGGAACGGCAACAGAAGAAAAGGCAAGAAGAAATTAAAAAGAGGTTAAAAGAACCTGAAGAACCTAAAGTGCTAACACCAGAAGAACAATTAGCAGATAAACTGGGGCTAAATAAATTACAGGAAGAGTCAGACCTCAAATTAGCAAAGGAAACTTTTGGTGTTAATAATACAGTTTATGGAATAGATGCTATGAACCCATCTTCAAGAGATGATTTTACAGAGTTTGGAAAGTTACTGAAAGATAAAATTACACAAAATGAAAAGTCACTGTATGATGTCTTTTTTTTTTTGGAAATCTTAGTTCGAGATGTGTGTATTTCATTGGAAATTGAGGACTTGAAAAAGATTACCAATTCACTGACTGTACTTTGCAGTAAAAACAGAAGCAAGAAAAGCCAAAAAGAAGAAGAAAGGTGTGGTTCTTGGAGGGGGATAAAAGCCATCATGAAAGATGATCTGGCAGATGGAGGTTATGTACAAGACTATGAAGACTTCATGTGACATTTTATCTTTTCCTGGTGTCTTTTTTTTTTTTTTTTTTTTTTTTTTTTGAGACGGAGTCTCGCTCTGTTACCCAGGCTGGAGTGCAGTGGCGTGATCTCGGCTCACTGCAACCTCCGCCTCCCGGGTTCAAGCAATTCTCTGCCTCAGCCTCCCGTCCTGGTGTCATCTTTATGTTGCCCACAATCCCTTGAACATGTAGTACAACTTCCTTTCCTTTCAGTTCTGCCAAATGCTACAATTAGAAGTGCAGTAGTATCTTTTGTGCTGGTTATTTAACCCCTCAACACTTAGATGCTAACGTGCAAATGAGGGAACTTGGATCTTGCTGCCAAGGGGTTAAAATTGGGAACCTCAGCTGCTACTAACCCATAGTTCAAAACGAACCTAATAATGTTGTCATTGTTGCTGTCTGATTTCATAGAGCAGCAGTCACAGAATTGGAAATAAAACGTTGCAACATGACAAAAAAAATTGTGTAGTATTTACCAGCACCATTCAGTAATACAGCCTTAACCATACCTCCTTGAACTACTTCATAACTTGTCAAGAAAACCAGCTTGCAGCAAGGGCATGTGATATGCACCTAGTATTAAAATTGCTTTGTCTTAAAATTGAACATAAGGATATTAAAAATACATTGTGAAGAAGACTGCTTATCTCAGAGTGAAGATACTGTGGCTGATATCTTCACTCTATAGTTTTCATATCAAACTATAGCACTAGTTTGATATAAAATTAAAATGGCCAAAACCCTCCAACTTTGAAGCTAAAGGAGGTAAACCTCTCCATTATTGGATTACATGTTGTGGAATCTCTTGAGTGCAGACTGTCTAGTAATTTATCAGGCTATTTCTACTGATGAAGTGCTTCAGATGGGGGAGGGGAACTCTTTACCTGTTTTTATCTGCCTGATTTAAGTGTCTGAGAAACAAATCTTTGTTCTCTTAGGCCACAATGGAACAACTTTACCAGGATTTTGGCATTTCCTTTCCTTTATAAAACGTGCTCAGCACACTGCACCAGTTAACTGCAGTTTGGTAAATTGTTATGTTAACAATTATGACATCTGCAATGTTTTATAAAGCAACTAATTTAATAAAGTCACTATTGTGAGGACTTAAAAAAAGATGATAATGATTTACAAACAGCGTTTTGACACTCATTTTAACTGTTCAGAATAACCAACTATGCAAGTTGATGCTATCAAACAAAATAGAAAGTTTCTGAAAGTTTTCCCAGACTCAGTTGTATGACTTGATACATGCTCTTTAGTTGCTGAAAAAAGGTCAAGACACAATACAGAACGATTAAAATAAACTTTAAAAACTAGGTTCCTGGGACCATATGTGAGCTGCTAGTATTTTGCCACCAGGAACCAAAAACTATCTATGGCCAGCTGATCTTTCTGCCATTACTAATCCAAAAGATACTTCGAAATAAGCAGAATAAAGGATTTTACATCATGGGGCCTGATTAATTTTACAGATAACTCTTGCCTAAAAATCAATATAGACACTTGCAAACAAGACTAGACAATCTGTAAGAGAGTCATATTTGACTGCAGTATTGTCATCATAGGAAGAGTAATAGTGCTTTTGGTCTATGTTACAGTCAGAGTTGAAAGGACCTTAACAATGATCAAGGGTAACCCCTTCCCCTCATTTTTCAGAGGGCAAAACTGAGAGATTTCAAGAGTTTAAAATCTTTATTTAAAGCCCAACAGCTTGCTAGTAGCAGAGCTGGGATAGGAATTCAGATCCCCTGCCTAGACCTTCAACTTCATCTCGTCCCATCTCTCTTTCACCACCCCAGACACCATTGTTCTCATTCAGTTCTCCCTACCAGCCAGGCTTGATCCCACCTCAGGCCTGGGCACTTGTTTCCTCTACCTGGCCCCTTCTCTACTCCTATGGCTTCTCCTGGCAGGTGTTACCTCAATTATGATCCCTTATAGAGGTTCTTTCTAAAATCCGCCAGTCACTGTCTATCATATCACTCTGTTTAATTTTCTTCTCAACATTTATGGATATCTGAAATTATCATCTTTATTAACTTATTTCTCTATTATCTTCCTGCCATTCACAGGTAACCTTCAGGAGAGCTGGGGCTTTACCTGTCTTGTTCTCTGCTGTATTTTCTGCTTCTAGAATGATGTTTGGTACAGTGTAGGTGCGCCGTGAATACTGTTAAATGCGTAAAGGAAGAAAAAGAGAGCTTTTAAGAGTTGCTCTGTTTATCTGTGTCTTCTGATTATCCTGTACTTCCATCGTAACGTAGCACATTAATACTAACTACTATTTATTGAGGATGTGCTATCTTTTCAAATGTTATGTTAGGCCTTTTACAAATCTTACCTCATTGTCTTCACAACAACCGTAGGTGGAAGGCATAATTACCCCTGTTTTACTGATGCAAAAGTTGAGGCTGAGAGAATTTAAGTGGCTCAAGCATCTGGCAAAGCCACATCCAGATCCATACTTTTCCAACTTGAAAGTAATCATGTCTAAGATTTGCAACCTCCTGTATTTATTATATCTGTTCCCAGGTGTTCAATATCAGGGCAGTATCAGTAAAAACAATTATAGAACACTTACCAGATTGTAAGCGCTCAGAAGGGGTTTAATTTCACATTAATAATGAAGCAGTCGGTTGGAAGTACAAAGATGCTCATAATTGCATTGATCTGTGAATGTTCAAGAGAGCTTGGCATCCTCACCTGTTTAGGGTTTGATTTATTGGTTGTCTCTGCTAGGGCTCATGACAGGAGAGGGGACCTAGAGTGTTCCGTGAAAAGAAAGCTGTTGGCTGTGGGCTGAGAGCTTAGGAGGGGCCAATGTCAAGTTTGGGGTTCAGCCTGCCCTTGTGAAGGAGGCCTCCACCTGAAGGAGATGGGGTTGGGGTTTCTTCATTTAGGCAGTGAATCAGGATCTTAAGAAGAATTGAAAACAGGACCCATAGCCCTCATCTTGTTCTCTGTCATGATATGAATGACTAACTGCCCTCAGCTCCCCAATCTGTAAACGTGGAGTGCTATGTAAATGCTGACTGACAACCATGTTGGAAAATGGTTTAGTGTCATTTGGGGCTGGCAGCCTTTTGTGGAGGGCTATTTTCAAGGCGACTGTAACTTTCTGCCTTGATTCTTACATCTTTGCTATTATGGGAGAAGGGAGGTGGGACACCAGAAGAAGGTCAAACAGCTGTTCACTACAAGTCTGAGGATATTTCTAGTCTACCCAGAGAGCACCAGACGGAGAAGGTTCAGGAGTGGGGTCACTGGTCTAGTCGGCTGATTCTAATCCTGGCCCTGGTCACAGGCATTAGGCACAGGCCTAATGTCCTCCATGGACATTGTCTCCTGCCTTCTGCCCCAATGCCTCAGTCCTTTAAAATGCGTTCCTGCCACCCTTCCTGCTAGCCTATCCCCTGGAGTTCTATCACAAGAGCCCACTTTCATGACTGGAGCTTGCACTCTATAGACTGCTGGGGCATCCCTGAGCAGTGGGTTGCATGTGAAAAAAATAAAACTGGATTTTAAAATATGTTAATGGCAAAAGGAAAGAATACTACTTGGACATTAGATGTAAAGTGGAAGGGCTTTAGCAGGCTACCTGGCAGCTTCAGGATAGCAATATGGGGAAAGAAAGTAAACCATGAGGTTTTAATGAGATGTTGTGGCTTTTATGAGGGAAAACAGAAAAGGCCTGGGAGGAAAGCAGGATATGCTCACTGAGGCTGGGGGTTCACCTAAGAGGAGTGTGTAGGATTGGAAAAGACAGGGGGCCGGTTTAGGGAATTTCAGCTGCCAGAATCCTGGGGTGCCCGGGGAGAGCGGGTGTCTTTCAAAGTCAAGGGACAGGCATGGAGCTCAGATGGGAAAGGACTCAGCTGTTTTAACATAGATTTCCAGTGATCAGGGCTGGGAAGGATTGGCAGATTTTAAGGCTGGTAAGCAGAGCACCTGCACCTTGAATGACAAATCAGTCATGTGGCTCAAAGAAGCAGCACAAACAAAGCAAGCTGTTCCTAGGGCTGGCTGAGCCATTACCAAGGTCAGAGGAAGCCTTAACTGTGAGCATGGCACACTGAGCTCTGATATGGCGAAGGACTGAAGTCAGGGTGAAGTGGTGTCCAGGCTAGGGCGTGCCATGTAGACACAGGTGTGGGGGATAGGGAAAAAAGCAGAGGTTCCTAAATCCAGATGCCTACAGGAAAGAAAGGGAGTCTACATAAGCCTCCAGAGGAGCTTGAACAATAAGTCAGATCTTTTAAGGCTACTGTAACTTTCTGCCTTGATTCCAGAGGAGATTGAACAGTAAATCAGATCTTTGCCATACTTTGGGCTGATTCCCATTCTACCCTGGTTAGAGCTAACCTCTGATTGGGCTGCCTAAAGAGAAAAGCGAACAGCTAGCTTCATTGAAGAAGCCCTTAATATAATAGTGGAGATAATGTTTCTCATCAATGTTTCACTTCATCATAGGGCTGGAGCTAGAAGCAGGCAGCTAACTAACTGGAAGGGATCAAAGGGGTTTGGTTCAGAACAGACTGGGATGGTTTGCATTTATGCCAGGTTGTCAGAGTGACTGAGGCTGTGGACCCATTACCCACCCAACCACTCCTGTACTCAAGAGTGCCAGTGCTTGGGCTTGTTACAGGGAAAAAGCCCATGGGAAAAATAAGAGGAGAGAGCTAGATACTGTTCACCTTAAACCTAAATTCCAACCCAAATGGGCTGGCAATCAAGGGAGTAGTCTGAGATCAATGACCTGTACTGGGTCTAGAAGAAGCAGATGTTTAGAAGGCAAGGCATCTGTCGGGAGACACAAAGATGGGGCTCCATCTTAAGGGTCATGGCAAGGAAAAAGTCAAGAGTTCAGAAGTTCAGTCAGTATAATGCTTGTGACCGGGCGTGTTCTATTTAGCATGGGGTTGGTCTCAAGGTGGGGAAGGAATGGGTCTACGCATGGTTTGGGTGGGGTTTATTCTATCCTCATAACAGGAGTGAGCCCTGTTGACTTAATCTAGTGATTGGTTTATGGGTGCATAAGCCAATCTGAGATGATGAGAAACAACATGCTGGCTAGGGCTTCCAGGAAAGAAATTTTTCCTTTTCCATTTGATAAGCCTCTTTTCCTCTGGGCAGTGGAGTGTGAATGTGTGAGGTGCACAGTGGCTGTAGTCACGGGGTGAAGGGCATGGGGCAGGGTGGGCTGCAGCCCCACATCACGTGGAGCTGAGGATGGATCCTTTGTTGTGGCAAGGAGGAGGGAGGATTTTACTGAATTATCTGAGCTGCTGGATCAAACCCGACTTAATGTACCAATTACCCCTGTGTTTCAGATACTGGAACCAATACATATTATTATTATTATTATTATTACTATTACTATTACTTCAGCCAATTTTAATGGTATTTTCTCTTTTTCTTTCTTCAACACAGAGTTTTACCTGCTGTTTTTTCAACACAGAGTCTTAGCGTGAAGGGAGCAAAGCCTAAAGGAGGAGTAATAATGGGATACAAAGACCTCTGAGTTCAGGAATCAGGCTTTTAGAAAATAACTCCTCCTGGCTTTTCTGGGGATGGTGGTTTGGAATGTTACCTGAGCACAGTCCTCCTGGATTGGGGGCTTCTTTTTGGAAGCAGCAGCCCCTACCACAAACTGAACACAGGGCAGTGCAAGGCCAGTAAAGATGTTCAGAAGGTAAATGGTGAGAATGTTGTCACCTTGGGTTGATTTTTGTTCAGGGCTTTCCTAAAAGGGTAGATGTGTCAGAATTTCTTGTGCTCTGTTAATCGTTTTACTGATCTCATCTCTGAGGTTAGAGAAAACTCGCAAAATTGGCCCTTCCAGATTGTTCTCTAACTTCTGAGAAAGTAAGACAGCCCCAAATACCACAAGCTGGCAGAGCGTGGGTGGTGCTGGGAGAAGGCGCAGAAGTGTTCCTGGTAGACGGCCCCTGTGGGACCTTTCAGAGGGAATGTGCTCCTGGGGCCCAGAAGTCACTGTCAGCCTCAGCCTCACAGTCCACAGAGGGGGAACCCAGGCCTGAAGCTGCTCTTATGAAGCATTCTGTTTGGGGCTCAAAAAGCACATACTCATCCCAGTGAAAAATCACCTGAAAAAAAAAAATAAAAAAAATAAAGCTGTACAAATAGGTGGTCCCTTTCAGCGGCCTGACCTCAAGAGCAGAGAAACTCCCCAGTACTGCCTTGCCTCTTCCATTGGCTTGTATTCTCTCTAATGTGAACATGCTGGTGCTGGGTGATCTATGAGCAAGCACCCTAAATTAAATCATCTCTTAGTATAAATTATTTTATCAACCCTCTGCTGGGAGCAAGGTTGGTGTTTTGGAGAGAGGAGAAAGAGCATGAATGTATTGATCAGACTGGCTGGGGAAGAGACCAGGAGGAGAGAACAGATAGTTGTTAAGCAGCTGCTGTGTGTTGGGTCGGGCCTCTTCACAGACTCTTCATATACCTGTCTAATTTAGTGTTTCCCAAAGAGAGTGCTGATAAAACTAGTCTTGCAAGAGATAAGTCTCCAAACCTTTTTGCTCACTTACCTCACAAAAGAATTTTGAGGAGTCACATACCCTTTTACACATTTTTAAGTTAACATCTAAGATTTTTCATTACAAGTCTAAAGATTCCTTTTTTAATTATAGGAGTAGCAAATATCAAATGTTTGATAACTTGAAATCAGGTGGGGGTAGATCACAATTGACATAAATATTTCATAATATGACTTGATAAAATGTTTTAACTAGCTTGTTGAATAAGAGGACCAAATCTAAAATAAATAATGTAGAATTTTTACCCAAGGGTTTTCTTTAATGTATCTTCAAAAATTTGGGAGTCTCAGAAAACTTTCCAGTTATAGGCTAAAGAATATGTGTCACGAACCCACACCACTTTAGCTATTCTGAATTCAGAGCATATCAGCAGGCCCCAAACACATCATTAATGTAAAGCTTCAGGTTTAAAAATCTGTGTAAGACAGTGGGCCCTAGGGACTTCATGATTTATCATTAAAGAAGTGGGAAATCCAGAGTAATCAGATCTCGGTACAGGTCCCCATGGTAAGATTTGGGATAAGGGTGGAGCCGGACTCTCTCTTATAAGGGGGAGAAGACCACAGTATTGGGAGGGCAGGCTGATTCTTCGGTGGGTCAGTTTTATGAAAAAAATCCATGTGGAATTAAGATCTGGAAACTGGTTCATTTTACTCTATCTGTATCTCTTAGAAGTCTTTGTGTATCCCTGAAACACATGCATGTATGTATGAAGACAACTCTTGTACATTCTTCATGATAGTAGGGTTCCAAGTTTAAATTGATTTGGGAAATGCATACCAGGTTCCCTGACTGGCTTCTTAAAGACTCTGAGAGGCTCCAGTTGTGGTGGCTCACCCCTCTGTAATCCCAGCACTTTGGGAGGCCAAAGTGGGAGGACTACTTGAATATGTGTCACAAACCAGTACCAGGAATTTGAAACTAGCCTGGGCAACATAGCAAGACCCTGTCTCCATAAAAAATAAAAATAAAAAAATTAGCTGGGCTTAGTGGTACATACCTGTAGTCCCAGCTACTCAGTGGGAGGCAGGAGGATTGCTTGAGCCTAGAGGTCAAGGTCAAGGCTATGATCTTGTGACTGCACTTCAGCCTGTGTGACAGAGCAAGACCCTGTCTCAAAAAAAAAAAAAAAAAACAAAAAAACAACCAAGCATCCTTGTTTAACTTAGAGTTTTCCAAGTGTACTTATTTATTTTTGTTTTACATCTATTAGCATTATCATAAAATCTTTTGGAATATTATTATCAGGATTGTATGGATAAAGAAGTTGAGATTAAGTCACTAGCTCTAAGTCAGGGAGCTACAAACTCTGTAAAATGTCAGGCGAAAAATGTTTTAATCTTTGACAGCTGTGTAGTCTCTCTTGCGGCTACCTGACTCTACCGCTGGAGCACAAAAGCAGCCATAGAAGATACCTCAATGAGTAAGCATGGCTGTGTTCCAATAAAACTTTTCTTTATAAAATCAGGTGGCAGGCTGGATTTGGCTCTTAGGCCTTAGTTTGACAACCCCTACTCTAGGCCATGTATCTTAAGGGATTTGAACCCAGGCCTGATGACTTTATAGTGTTAACCCTGTCTCTATGTCACTCCGATGAGGTGCCATGGAGGGCCCCAAAAGGGGAGGCTGGGGCCCAGGAGGCAAATCTCATCTTCTTGAGCCTTTCTCCAAGGCTGGCTTCTTCCAGTTTGGCTGGTTCTAAGGGCAACTAGGGTCTCTCCCTCAGCGTCAGAGTTTGCCTGCCACCAACCCCACTCATCTTTAATAATAAATTAATATAGATCTCAAAGCCCAAAGAGTAAACATCCCCTAGCAGGCCTCAGTGGCAAAGTACAAAGTAAAGTACACCAGTAATTTTTGTAGCATGAATCAACTGCCCAGCAGTTCTGGGCTCAATTGGGCCCACAAGGAGTACTTTCTCTTATCATTTAATAGGCTTGGCCTTGAGTCAACAGCTTCTGAATAGTGCTGTTAATTAGATTGGCTATTTCTATTTCAGTTCTTCAAAGCTTTCAGAATGCTAAAAAATATTCGTAAACGTTTGTCTGCTGCCAAGGTAAAGATATTTACCTGGGAAAGGAATGCCACATGTAACCTGCCCTGATTTGAACTCACCCTCCCTTATACGACTGTCCTTGGGAAAAGCCTAAGCGAGTTCATTTTTTAACAGATTCCAGTGGTGGTCATTATTTCTTGACCAGAGATTGCTCCCTGGAGGCAGAAGTCACTGGGGGGCAGCTACAAAGTGCTGCAGAGGGTTCAGTAATCCCTAATCATGGAGACCAGTTACAAAGGCCTTCATTACATTATTAACCTCTGCAACAACAGAAAGAACTATTTTCATTTTTATAAGAATGGTAGGCAAGGGTCAGGTCATAAAAGCCTAGAGATGTCATGCTAAGGAAGTCAGATTGGATACTGCAGAGAACTGTTAAAGAAGGGGAGTGACACTCAAATATGCATTAAGAAAGTCCATCAAGCAACAGGATAAATGAGAAGGAGGGCAGGTGGTCTTTACAACAGTCTGGGAGAGAGATGATGGGGTCCTGGTTTTAGGCTGTGACTATGGGAGAACCCACAGAGGGTAGGTTCAAAAGAGAGGCGTCAACAATAACCCATGTTGCTACATAAATCATAGGTTGAAATGAACATTTCAGAGTAAAATGCCAAAACTAAGCAAGGCTTTCCTTGGAAGGAGTGGGAAAGATTGAGAATCATGTTGAAATGCAGGATTAAGCTAAAAGCAATGACACCTCAGGGGTAGGAAGGATGATGATTGTAGTTCGGGGGGCTTTAGTCCTCACTCCACTCTTGGTATAGAAAATTGAGGTTTTCCCAATATTGTGAAAGTTACCATGTAAATGCAGCTTCCAGCCTCCTTCTCTACTTCCAAAGATATGCGTACTTTAAACCCTTCCATTATAGAAATTCTGGATCTTCTCTTACCGCTAACCATCATATAAGATGCTGCATGTTTTCACAACAAGCATGTGCTCTTCGAAATAATCTCTATTTCGAAGCCAGGATCAGTGACCCCAGCTTCTTTGCTTAACTATAAATTAAACAATCCTTCTGTTTTATAATTATTACTGCAAACATGGATAATATCCAGATGGGCTACCTCTTGAAACAAAAAACAAAAAGTGACTTTTTCAATGCAGGGTGTCAACTGCAAAGAAACAACCCCATAGAGAAGCACTCACGGTTTAGTTATGACAAACTGCTTCCAAATCAGAGGCTGAGACAACCATCTTAAATATAGAAATCTGTGCAGGCAGTGTCCTTTCTGCCCTCTTAAAGCCTGCCAGGACTTGGAGGCTGTGTCATAGATCAGTGCCACCCACAACCAAAGGGCTGAGGACTTGTGATAATTGTTGAAGCTTCACCGATTGTTTCCAAGGCATATCAGGTCTTGGAGCGACAGGTGAGATTCCCTTTGAATCATCTCCCCTTTCACTCTGGCCAGTTCAGAAGTTGCCAACCGGCTGCTGCCTCATCTCCCTGTGGCAGCCACCTGACACCACTTTGGGCTTTATGCCTGTACCACTGGAACTCAGTGGCAAAATCAGATCCAACTCAGTGTTATCATGGGCACTGCAGAAGTGGCCGAGTCTCAGGTTTTAGATGTTCCTTTGTGTTTGGCGTTGCTTCCTCCTGGCCGTCTCCCTGACCTGCTCTCTGAGCCGGCCTCTATCTTCTAATCTATTCATTGAATACCTACCACAACAAACTAGATATGTGGGGGCTCTAAGATGCACAGGGCATGGTTCCTACCCTCAAGGACTTGACAAACCAGCTGGAGAGAGAGAGGAATATGCACAGCAATATTAAGCAGCAACAACATTCTCTTAAAGGCACACTTTTTTTTTTTCAATGTTCTCTGGTCTCTCCCTGTGTCTGTGTGGATATGAGTGCCAAATCAGAGGTATGATGTGAAAAAATGGTATTTATTTGTGGAGGTTACAGATCATTGCTTGTGAGGTTTATGGGAAAAGTGTGGACAAATGTGGATAGTGTATACATGGCTGGGTGTATCAGGAATACAAAACCCCCACAGGCTGGGACAGAATACCTTTCACTATCCAGATTCGTTTCATTCATATAAATTTTACCTGAGGTTAGTTTTTAATTTTTTGGGTAGCTAGACTGTGGGATCATGAAAGGAATTTCCAGGAAACTAGGTAAATGTAGGTGAGATATGAAACAAATATCTTACTTCAGTGTAAACCTAAACAATAGAGTCCTAACAAACTCTGTTTTTAGGTTTTTATCCCTCCCCTGCAAGGTAGCAAAGGAGTGAAACCAGGAAAAGGATGAGCGGAACCCCCACGGCATCTTCCAGGCCTCTGGTTTTTCTTCATCCACTGATCTCTCCACAGAGGAGAAATTATATTTAAGGTCCCAGTGAAACTTGACCCTAAAGCATTCTGTTCAGAAGTTTCAACCCGTAAGGGAGAAAAAGCTGTTCCAAAGGGCCGATCTTATTTTTTGTTGGAAGCTTCTGAGCTCTGTCTGTCCAAAGAACATTCTGCTGATGAGTCACAACAGACGGTTAGTTAGAACTGCTTGGTTTTTTAGGAAACAGGCATTGTACAAAGTGTAAGGATCTCTCTGGCAGTTGGGATTTCTGCTTTCAGTTTGCTAACACTGAGTTCCTCTCTGTCGCGATCAAAAAAGTCGAGCCCTTCTGTGACTCCAAGCACCACTGAGTATTTGTTCACAGGCCTGTATGTGGCTTGGAGGAGAGAAAGCTGTTAGGAGTTAGGTCTGGGCCAAACTGCAAGGCTGATTAGCAGGAAAACAGACTCTATCCTTATACATACTGAAGAGTGAATTGAAATTTCTTGGCTCATTTACTCCAGTAATTTGGACTGGGGCTGGATCATTGCCCTTGGTGGTCTTTAACTTTTTCCTCTGTCCTTGTGTGATTTATTGTATAGCAGTGGACTACAGCACAGGGCTTCGGAATCAGACAGACATGAATTCCAATCCTAAATCTCTTTGCCTACTTTGGGAGGGATTCTTAATCTCTGTAAGCCTCAATTTCTTCATCTATAAAATAGGGATAATAACTGCACCTAGGGTTACTGTGAGGATTAATCCCAGTAAAGTATATGAATGCCTGGCCCATTGCCTAATCCACCATGGGTGCTCAATAGTTGATTTTCCTCCCTGGTTCCAGCTTTGCCACTTAATAGCTGTGAGACTTTTAACAAGTCATTTCAATGTTCCTGGTCATGATTTTCCCCATCTTTAAATTGGGTAGCAATAGAACACACCAGTAATACCTGCTCACTGGGATGTTCTGAGCTGTGCCTGGACAAATGTGCTTGTGGCCGTGGGCAACTACCCCAGTGAGACCTGCCTGATGGCTTGATGGCCAGCTTCACAGTTGTTTTCCCTGTTGGATGGTAGAGTGTCAGCTGTATGTCTGAGAGGTCAGGGAGGGTCTCTTCCCAGAGTTGGGACAAGACTGTAGGTGTACTCCTGGTAGATGGACATCGTGAATCCAAATTGTAAATATTTTATTTCCTTGGGGAGTCTTTCATTTGTCCCTTTTTTGTCTGCCACTGCTGCTATTTTAATTATTTTAATCCAGGCTCTTCTCATCCCAGATATGAACAGCAGCAGTAAAACTGATCTTTTTGCTTTCTGCCTTCAGATGAGTCTTTCAGAGATTCCAGTTACCTGTACTCATTTTATTGCTCAAAGGCTCAGCAGCCCCATCATTTCCTGAATAAACTGAAGACCCTTCAGCCTGGTATTTAAGACCCTCTAACCTGGCCCACTTTATCTTACTTCCTACTATACGCCTCACAAACTCTCCACTCATCCGCTCGTGTTTCCTCACAGTTTTTCGATGACGACGTGCATATTCTTAAATGCCAGCCCTTGTTAATTCTGTTCTTCCTGGCTGGAATGCATGGCCCCTCAGCCCATCCTAAATATAACCTCACTTTTGCCATGTGGTCTTTTTAGTCATTGCAACTCACTGCAACTTGGTTTGGGAAACAAATGCCTGGGTTTGTGAGTTCAAGGATGGTCCCAATAAGTCAAGCAGGAAGGAGAAGCAGGTTGAATGGGAGAGACAGTACATCTTGGAGATGTTGAATTTGTGGCAATGGCATTTTTGTTGTTGTTCCTTCTTTCAAAATCACATGGATTTCAGTCAGAGAAATGTTGTTCAGGGGAAATATTTCTTAGTTAGAAAAAAATACATACATGTAGTTTTTTAAAATTTTGTTTGTAGAGAAGACTAGAAAGAAAGATATCAAGAAAAAGTAAAAATTACCTCTATTTCCAACACCTTGAAATTGCTACGGATATTTTAATGCGTGTCTTTCTTGGCCTTAAAAAGATATTTTTAATTTTTTAAAAAAGAAAATTATGCCATATATACTCTTTGGTACATTATATTGAACACTATATTGTGAATGTGATTTACATCAATAAATCCTGACTAAATAATAATTTTTAATATCTGTTTAAGGCTACACTATAATGTATTTAATCAATCTTGTATTGGTGAAACTTAGCTTATGTCCAGTTTTCAGTTCCTCAATATGTGACATTATTTTTTTATACCTGAGTTCAAAAAACAATATTGACCTTTAGCGACAAAATTTGAAGGTGTTCATTGTAAAAACAAAAAATAGAGTCAGAAGCAAAAATAAAATAAATAAAATAAAAATAACTCATAATTCCATTACCCAAAGTTAAACTCAGCTAGATTTTGATGGCACTCCATCCCCAAGTTGACGGAACATTTATTGCAAAATTCTGATAATTTCCTTCTATTTTCCTCTTTGCCCAAATGGCTGAAATTTTATCAGGGTACTTATGTAGTAAAAACCTACTGATGTCTTCACATTTTACACATTACTACTATTTTTCTTTCAGAGCTTATTTATTGGGTATTCAGCAAAATCAAGATGAATTCTGACATGATACATTACAAATGCCAAGAAGGAAAACCATGATTCTACTGCTCCATGTCTCGTCATTATAAAATATTTTTTAGCTTTACGCTCCCAACTTGGAAAAATGATATGATGCCACAGTGCTGTGTCACCTTCCTCCTGATACACAGAGTTCATCATGCTGGGATCATGTGTTGGGAACTTCCCAGTCACTCACATCATTGGCTTTTTGAGGAAACAATAGTCCTCTCTGGATTATTCCATCTCTTTATCACCCTCCTTCTTTGCCTCTCCATTACCTAATACTGTGCCTGATGAGCACCCCAAACGCAGAGAACCCCTCCCACTCTTTCTAGGTTTTGTTCTTTATAGGGCAGTGTCTGATCTACAGTAGCAGCTTAATGTATAAAGTTTTAAATCAAATTATCCATTGGAATAACAAGAATAGAATGATGGAAAGAAACAGGAACACATTGTAACTTTTCATGGGGCCTTTCTTTCATCAAAACAAAACAAATTATATTATGTTTTATAACCACATTGGTATAACAGTGAATATAATCCAGGCTAGATTTATTATTACATACTCATTTTTATTATATTCCTTTTGCTTCTGATTTTAAAAGAAATAAAACCTTTTCATGGGCCCTAGGCATTGTGCCTAATGGGTAAATTACCCATCTGTACTTCGAAAGCTAAGGGCAAAGAGATGCAATTCTAGGAGGAAATTCTTCATTTAGAATTGGCCAGGGCTTTTTATGTTTGCATTATTCATTGAGAGCTCACTATAGTCCAAGCAGTCTTCTTATGTGTATTATCTCATGTAGTTATCACACCAATCTCTGTGTTAATTGCTATTATTATTCCACATTTTATAGTAAAGGTAATTAAGGCATAGAGAGATGACCTAATGTGCTCACAGTCATGCAGTTAGTATTTGGTGGAACTGGGATTTCATTCATTGCACAAATTTTCTTGAGCATCTGCTGTGTGCCAGGCACTGTCCTGGACACTGGGGACGTGAGCAAAACAAAGCACCTGCCCTTGTGCAGCACCATCCTTGGTCTGATTTCAAAGCCTGTGCTCTTAAGTCTTGTGCTACTTGTCAAATTTTCAGACTGCTTGTATTCTGTGGGCTGAGGTTTTATAAGTACACATTGAGTAGCCCTTATTCAAAATGCTTGGAACCAGAAGTGTTTCAGATTTCAAATTTTTTTGGATTTGGGAATACTTGCATATGCATATAATGAGATATCTTGGGGATAGGACCCAAACCTAAAAACAAAATTTATTTCTATTTTATACACAACTTATGCACATAGCATGAAGGTAATTTTATACAATATTTTAAATAATTTTGTGACTGAAAAACTGTGCAAAGTTGTGACTGTGTTTTGACTGCAACTCGTCGCGTGAGGTCAGGTGTGAATTTTCCACTTGTGGCATCATGTCAGTTCCCAAAAAGTTTTGGGTTTTGGAGCATTTCACGTTTTGAATTTTCAGATTAGGGATGTTCAACCTGTAGTGAGAAGGTGTATTTCTTACAGATGGACAAATTCCTGACCAGAATTTTACCCATCTCTCGCTGCCTCTTGTGTCTGAAAAAAATATATTTATTGTTAGAAAAGAATAGAGGTTCATAGTCCAAAAAACAAGGAATAAGAGGAAGAAGAGGGAGAAAAGTAAGAGAAAAAGAAGAAGGAGAAGAAGAAGGAGGAGGAGGAGGAAAAGGAGGAGGAGGAAAAGGAGGAGGAGGGGGAAGGAAGAAAGAAAGAAAGAACAAAAGAAAGGAAGCAACAGACTAGGAAAAATATATAGAGAAGTGAAAATTACCTGCATTCCTTTCCTTCCCCCCCGCCCCCAGGTTCCAGGCTTAAATTACCTGTATTTCTGATATCCCAAAATTACTGGTCATATTTTGATGTACATCCCTCCTGGCCTTTTTAATTTTTTAAGAGGGAAAGTATGTTATATATACTCTTTTATATATTATATTCAACAAGATATTGTGAATGTCTTCCACATGCCATAGCTACATATTCTCTTGGACTCAGAGGATTTCCCATCTGCAATCTCTTTTTCTTTGCTTACTCTGCCCTGCCTTGGCAGAGGCTGGCATTCTTTTTGCTCCCCCATTGCCATCTTGGTTTTTCCATTGCTTTCTGACTCATTGATGCTGCTAGAGAGCTGCATCAATTCACATCTGGTCTGGTCTTTACTCCTACCTAAGACCCTCCATGGCTCCCAGTTGTCCTCAGGATAACACCCGTAATCCTCAGCCCAGTTTATCAGGTCCATTCTCATCCAGGTACTGCTTGCCTCCATCCTCACCTCATATTCCTTCTCTTTTCTCCTCTTTGTCCACTGTGTCCCTTGTGAGTTAACTGCACTTCATTCCTTAGTCAACAAACATCAATTGGGCACCAATGATGTGCCCTGCTCTGTTAGTATATCAGGATTTAAAGAAGAATAAGATCCTGTCCCTGATCTTTAGAAGTCCACAGTCTGGAGTGGAAACAGAAGAGCATAGGGATGATCAAGCATCCTGTGGGCAGGACTGAAATAGAGAAAAACACCAGGCACCATGGGAACACAATCGCGGCCACATCTTCTCACCTGAAGGGAGAAGGCGCTGGTCACTGACAGCAGGTGAGTGATCCCAAAGGCTTCTCATGGGAGGCAGTCCCCTGAGGTTTGTTCTATGGGATGAGGAGAGTGAGTGTAGAGAACAAGTGGGGGAGGTGGATTGATGAGGCAGAGTAGTGGCAGCAAGTGCATGAGGCTGGGCCTGAGGCCAGTGGGCAGGGCTGTGAGGACCATGCTGAGGAGTCCACCTTTACCCTGAAGCTTATGAGGAAACAGTGAAGGGGTTTCAGCAGGGGTGTGAGAATGACTGCAAAGCTGGTGTAGTAAGAGAGGCAAGAAATCCAGAGGGCAGCAGAGGTGGAAAGAAGTGGGCAGGTTGGAAGATGGTGAGGAAGTAGCATGGACAGGACTTGGTGTCCAGGTGGATGTTGGGGGTAAAGGAGAAGGAGGGTTCAGGGATCATGCCTTGGCTGCTGGAACACCCCATGATCTCTTCCCTCTGCTGGCTTCTTGTTGCTTGTGACTGAACCCTTTCCACTTTTCTACCCAAATAATCGCTTGTTATTCCATACTCAGTTTGGGCATCACTTCTCCCTGGAAATCTTCTCTGACCATCAGGATTCCAGAGGAAAGGCATGGCACATTATCACTGGGTAACTGAGGAGCACTGTTAAAGGGACTAGTTATAAAGGTGAGAGAAGGGTTTAAGGAAACAAACGATGGCACTGAACCTGATGGCTAGTAGTCCTGTGACCATCTGAGAGGCTGGAAAGCACCAGGGGAGAGATTACTAGGACACAGAGAAAGAGTCGGAGGAGAGGGCTGCTTGACCGGAGCTGTGTCCTTCAGTAGGGGATACAGCCAGTCTACAATGATCCTGAAAGAAGGGATTCCAGAGAATTAACACCTCAGCCTTCTTCTCCTTCCTCTAGCTCATCTTTGCTGTAGCTCCCCATTGGCCAAATCCAACTAGAAGCAGCAGGCACAGGAGCCCATTGAGACAGTCCCTGCAATCAGCCCCCAGGGCACAGAGCAGTATGGAGCATGGGCCTGTAGGGGCAAATGGGAGACGTCCACAACCCTTTCCCTGACCAACCCTAACCCCAGTCTAGGTCAGCAGCTTCTCCTGTTAGGGCCTCCTGTACCGTGTAATTCTCGCTGTCAAGCATTGCTCTATCTGCCCCCCTCCACCTAGGCTGTGAGCTACTTGAGGGGGTTCTGCCACATCTTAGCCATCTTTGTATCCTTGATACCTAACACAGAGCCTGGCACTTGGTTAAGGCTCCATAAATGTTGAATAAAGAATGATCCTCCTTTCAAATGCAAATTTCACATAGAACGTAAACTTCTTAATCTATTGTCAGCTGGTGCCTCAGGGTGGTTTATGGTAAGAAAGAACAAGTTTCTGCATTATAGGCTTGAAGTTAAAAGGCCCCCAGAGGACATGTACTCACTGGTTTTATTATCATTTTTTTTATTGATCAGTGTGTCATCAGTCAACAAGTATGCAGTAGCTTCCTCTACAAGGAACCAGAATTCCTACCAGAAATTAACACATGCTAGGGATTCATTTTCCTTTTGTAACAAAAGTAATGCAAAGTAATTGAAAGCAATGACATTATTTCATCCAAATAGTATAGGATGGATCAAATAGAAAGATGTGTTGGGAAATTAAATTTACTAGGTAAACACAGCCACAGAGAGCTCACGGCTGTTTACAGCTCAGTTGTATTTATGGGATGACATAGCCTAGCCATCAGGCATACTTGGGATGACTGGGCTGTACATTCTGGCAGTCTGTCCCGTCTGTTCCAGCTTCTTCATTTTCACAGCCATCCCAGGCCACCTCCTCTTTCAACCTGTCCTACACTGGGGAAGTGAGGAAGATTGTTCTGGCAGCAATTTTCATCACATCATATTATTCTCCAGCCTTATGTTCAAACTCTTTTGACAAGTGGCTCCCACTTCACTCTTAGTAATCTAACATGTCCCCTTGTAATTGCTTCTCAATCACACATCTATAGCTCCTCTCCTTGCTTATTATTAAAGGGAAGACATCTGTCTTCACATTGCTGTGAATTCTCACCATTCCCATACCTAGTAGGCACTCAAGGGGGATTTCTGATTAATAATCCACTTAGATATACCTACCCCATACATGTCACCATGGTAACTCTACACCTTGCTAAAAGTTGATGGCATAGTGTATAATGACTTGGCTTCTTCCCCATTCAGCCACTAATTCTGTAGATGGATTATTTTGTTCCTACCCCCACAAAGCCTGGAGAGCTCTGTAGCTCGTGAAAAAATCAGAAGAGTTGCCAGCCTGCTACCTGATTCCTCTCTGCCTCCAAACACAATGCAAAACAAGCTCCAGTTTCCATGCTGCACATAAATAGAGATTGTTCTTCAACTTCAGAAATGTCCTTAGCCCAGAATGTGCAAGCCTAGCAGTCACAGGAATTTTCTCTCTCCATCTTACAGGGCAATGGCTGAGATCTTGGGAACTCTTTCAGGAAGCCCATTGGGGAGTGAACCTTCATTTGTCCTGATTGCCCTGTGTTAGGTAGGGAGTGAATGTCCCCTCAACCACTAGCTAGAAACCAGAGCCAAACCCGTGAAAACTCTTGGATTCATTCCATGCCTCCTTCTCTGATATCCTACTGCCAGGCACAGCCACCATTTTGCACAAATCTGGGTGAATGGTGCCCCTGAGGCTGGAAACTATGATGGGCCTGGTGCTGAGCTTCATCTTGAGCCTAGTGAAGATGATGCTATGCTTCTTGAGAGGTGCTCGGCCGTTTACCCTCTGCTGTGTCCCAGGAAGCCGACTGGTATGGGCTGCATTGAGTCTTTTGCCCTCCAACTTCCTGTTGGATAATGGGGACCTGTGACAAGAGGTTGGACAATGAGGAGGAGGAGAGTGACCAGTGAACCTGCCTCCCTGCCAGTTTGCTGTGGGTTTGTTACTAGCAGCTGTTGCCCACCAGACAGTCCTGTCAGAGTTCAGGCAAACACTCTGATGACCCTGGTGTTACTAGCCCCAGAATATTGCCCTATCCCCTGTTGCCCACATCTTTCTAAATGATTCCTTTATTAAACTCCTTTGACTCAGTTTGAGTGTGCCATAATCTCTTTTTTGCAGTAACTCTGACTATACAGTGGTAAATAAGATAAAGCCTTGGCCTCCTTGGAGCTTAGGTTAGTGTGGAACAAAGACAGACAACAAATGTGTTTGCAAATACAATCTATGTAATTTCAGATAGCGATAAAAGCTATAAAAAAAAAAGTACACTAGGGTAATGGAATGGCTGGAGAGGGTCTAGGGAGGAGGGCTACTTTATTTCAAGTAGCCAGGAAAGGCCTTTCTGAAGAGGTGACATCTGACCTGGCACGATGACAGTGAGAATGAGACAGCCACATCAGCATGTAGAGAACAATCTAGAGGGGGGATCACTGATGCAAACAGCCCCCAACAGGAAACAATTGGAACAGAATGGAACCTACTGGACAAGGGGAGAGTGGCAGCAGCTGAGGTCAGGAAGGAAGGGCATAAAGGAGTTTAGAGTTGATCATTAGGACACTGAGAACTTATTGTAGGATTTGGGCAGGGAATTGTGATGGTCACTATCCTAACAGAAATTAGATGAAACAATCAAAGGGCTTAACTGAAGACAATGCAATAAGAGAATTATTTAATTAAATGTGGGCAGGATTAGGAAACTAATAAAGGGTGGTGAAGCATCCAGGAACTAGCAACAGAGAGAAGCTCTTATCATGGGGTGAGGGTCCAGGTGCGGATGGGTGATATGGCAGGCCTGGACTTCTGAGGACAATGGAGCACACAGCAATCTGAACATTTGACACAAATTACAGAGGCTGGAAAGAAAGAATTTCATATCTTCCAATCAATACCCTTAGTCCAAATATTTGTCAACAAACTCTAACTGTTCTCATAAACTTTAATGCCTTCAGGGCTCAGTCAGGAACCTGTGAGGAATGCAGGTGAAAACCAATAATGAGCAGGGGAGCGGTGATGAAAGGGTGAGGCTGGCCTTACTGAAGGGCATTCAGATGGAAGCATTACACAGTCCTGAATTCAGGAGAGCTGTCTGGTTCCTGGAGCCAAACTGCAGCTTCGGAGATGATTTATTCAGCAAGTTTCCCAGCTTGCAAAACTTTCCAAAGTCCTCTTATTGCTGTACTATCGTTGCTGTTTGGGGGCCAGTAAAGCCCATCAGGGGCTTATCTGGGGTTAACAAAGGCGTCGCTGACTTGCACCTCTTTACCCTGAGGGGCATCATTTAGGTGACTCTTCCAAGTTGGCAAAATAGATGCCTTCCATACCATTGGTCCTAAATTTAGAGAGTGCAGAGTCCTTATTAAGACTAAATTGTAAGGAAAGAAAACACTTGTGGGGTTACTGAGGGCAAGTAATTACACATAGTCTTTTTTTATTCCTCTTCTGGTTTCTGTCTCCTAGTAAGATACGTGTAAAAACAACAACAAAAATGAAGAGAGGCATTGCTCTGTTACGACACCTTGGCTGCCCCTCACTGGCATTCATCTTATCCTGTGGTTTCCAAGTGTTTTTAGCAGCAGAGCTCTTTTTCCAGACAAAATCTGCCATGGAGCTTTAATGGATAATACAGGCAAAATCCAAGTGGCCATTTCCCAGACACCTCCACAGACCCTGATTCCAATCATCTCCAGCAGGACTGTCCTGAGTGTGTGTATGTAAGTGAGGTTCATTGCGGTATGATTTTCATACAGTAAAATTCCATACAACAAAACTGTAATAACAGTCTTGTAATAACGCCACAATCAAGACACAGAACAGCTCCATCACCCGCTAAATTCCTTTGTACCCCTTTCTAGCAAATCCCCTCCCCTCATCCCCATCCCTGATCTGATTTCTGTCTCTACAGCTTTACCTTTCCCAGAATATCATATAAACGGAGTCATGCAGTGTGTAATCTCTCGTGCCTGGCTTCTTTCACTTAGCCTGATGCTTTTGAGGTTCATTTGTGCTTTTGCATACATCAGTATTTTGTTTCTTTTTATTACAGAGTAGTCTATTGTCCTTGTGGTATTTTTCAATGTCGTCCTTCAGCTTCCAATTTCTTTTCTGTATAAACTGTAAAGCTGCCCATTCAAATAATTTTCTTTTTTCCTTGAAATGCTAAGATTGAAGCCCTGATAACACCATTGCAGAGGCACAAGTGGGAAAGAGGGTGCGTGACCTGAGAGGCGTCCTCGCTGTGCCATGCTGCTGCATCAGAGCCGCTCACAGAGCTGGCTCCCGAGCCTCCAAGTGCCTCGTCTCTTCCCAGGACTAGAAGTCCTAGGAATTGTCTAATCAAAGGAAGGAAGTGCTGCTTGGATTCCCTTTTTATTGAATTTTCAATTGTAATTAAGAGACAAATTTTTAAACCAGGAAAAGAATATGAGGGAATGTGTTTCTTCAGAAATATACCTAGGCCGCTAAGTCTTCCAAGGACAAAGATGTGCCTAAAATACAATTTCCATACAAAAACTTAAACCAAAAATCTCAGCTTTGTCCACTGCATGTGTGACCACACAGTTGTAACAATCTTTTGGATTCTCAATTCTGCCATCTCATAAGTAGCTTTTGTCCCCCTCTCAAAGGCCATACCACTTGTGGATGCTCTCACGTCTAAAGAATCTACCAGAGCAGTCAAGGGCACTTTCCTTCCTCCTCCCCAGCCCCACTCTTACAGTACTCCAGGAGACTGAGGCATCTCATTCTCTGCTCCCTTTAAAATATTTTTGCTCTGGGTTTTATTTCTTTAATTCGTCATGTTTTAAAGATGCTTTAATATTTATGAACTACCCCCAGACACTTTCTTGAAATAGATGGAGTGTCATTGATAAAATAAATGTTATGAGAATTAAGCGTTTTGTTTCTTATCATTTTGAGTCCCCCTAATATTTTGCTTGTGCTGAAAATAATGGCTCCTCCCTGTCCTGCCTGCTTTGAGCTGAGCTAGATCCATGCAGTTTGTCATTGCTCCTGCAAGTGAGTTTGACTTCTTGAGACAGGAGGGAGGGAGACAGGAAAGTTATCATTTAAAAGAGAGTGCGTGACCCTAGAGGCGTTTATTAGTTCATTTAGGCCAACATATTTTGAGTCATTCTTCTCTGCAGACCTGTGCAGTACCCTGAGGCTACAAAAACAGTTGCTGCAGCTGCCAGCAAGGTGGGGTAGACTGTAACACAATGAAATGCAAAGTGCCCACATGGAGGTAGAAGGTGTTGTGCAAAGAAAGGGGAGCCCACCTCTTCCTCGGCTATGGAGAAGGAAACTTCATGGACAAGATGATTCCTGTGATGAGTATTGAAGAGTGCATGGGAATGTTCTGGGTGGAAAAAAGGAGCTAGAGCCCCTTGTGCAGAAAAAGTGACTTGTGTAAAAACGCAGTAGACTTGAGAAAGAGAGTGACAAAGAGAAACACAGAGTTTGCTGGAAAAGCAAACGCTGTCATGAAGTGGGAAACTGTGTGTGGAGAATGAGGTGGTGGGGGGATCCTCAGGGCGGGATCACCGAGCCATGGGTGTTCTGCTCCAGTTTGGACTGTAGCCTACGGCCAATGAGGGTGAGCAAAGAACTTTGGGTGGAGGAGGGTCAGTGTGCATTCTGAAAAATCCCTCTGGCATCTGTGGCAGGGGGATGGAGGGTCCTGCCAGGGTCCAGGTGAAAGAAGATGTGTCAGCGGCACAATGGAGAAAAGGGAATCCATCCCAGAGACACGTGGGATGCAGAATTGATAGAGTCCAGGAGAAAGGTGAGAGGAAAGAGGGTGCAAATTACTTCATTTCACTCCTGCAATAACACTGTGACATAGGGGTCATTATGTCCATTTTACAGATGACGAAACTGAGATTAAAGAGGTGAAGAAACTTACGTGAGTTTACACAGCTAATGAAACAGAAACTGTATCACAGTATTGAGGTGCTGCCCTCAGGAATTGCTCAAGCATGTGAGATCGTGAGAAAGAAACACATTTAATGAATTATGGAAAACTACCTTTAAAAACCCCAAAAACAAAGCTTTGGGAAAAGTTTCCTTGAGTCCTCGGAGAACAGTGTTTGGTCAATATGCTACCAGAGACACACGTGGAATGAGCAGATCTTAAAAGGGCTTGCCCTGAAGATCGAGGGTGTCTCCTCAATCATCCTCTTTCACTTTGTCCTTCTGCAACTGGGGAAGAGAGATTTGTATAATAACGCATTTGCATCTGAGAGCATTTCAGCAAAGCATGCTTCCAGCTGCCTTTTCTGACACAGGCACATCTCCCACCCTCATTTTATTGCTTTGGGGTAAGTGGCCTTCTCCCCACTCCCGACTGCTTTGGAGATAAGAGAAGGCAGTGAGGGATTTATCCTTTTACCCATAGTATTGTGGCTGTAATTTAAAGCTGCCATAATTCATGTTTAGAACTATGACTACAATATCATGGAAAAAGCCATCATTCAGACCCCAAATGAAGAAATGTGGAGTCCTGCTTCTTCCAGCTGTAAATTGCCTCAAAACCAGCAGACACCAGCTGGCGTACCCAGACAATGGCAACTAAGGTTTGGAAAGTTATCCATGACGAATTGCTTTTTCTTTCCTCTCTTTTTCCCACATCTTCACTAACATCAAAACAGTTTTTCTGCTGGAAGGTGATGAGAACTAGATAATTGATCCTTACTGAGTTAGTACATGCCAAATTTGGGAAGTGTCCTGAAACATTTTTAGAGCTGGATTAAATTTGTAGATAACACAGCCTAGTAGAGTTGGGATGGGTTACTTAGACTAGTTCTGTGGTGACAGCAGTTATAAGTCTTCCAGGAACCATGGCGTCTATTTTTCCAGTGTTCCTAGAGTGAGGTATGGCAAACCAGTAATTTCTCCAACCCTGTTCTGACCCATGATTCCCACCTATGGGCAGGGGTAATAGCCTATCCTGTAGTTTAAGCTCAGCACCCTAATCATCCTCCGGAGAGCTAACGGAGGAGATCGTGAATCCCCTGAGACCTGCTTCCCACGTGTCATGCCATGCTCAGCTCCATCTACTGGGCGCCCTCACACATGGCTCTGAGTACCTTCTATGCATCAAGAATATTTTAGATACTTTATGCTCACTGTATTATCTAACTTAACCTTATCACGGACTTGCAAGTTAGACATTATTACTATTCTCATTTTATAGTTGAGGAAATTAAGACACTGAGTGACTCAATGAATAAGGAGAAGTACAATTGTCACCCCGGTCAAGCTACCACTTTTGCCTCTGTGATTCACAATACTTTAAGCCCTCTCTTCAAAAAAGCAGGACAAAAATATTATAATTATTATTGAATGTTTAAATTCTCAAACTAATTATTACCTAAGTATTTCTGGAATATCATTTACTTCTAGAAGTTAATAATTTCCTATTCTTGTGCTTGTGTCTTCAGATTTGTGAGTTCAGGCTCTGGGATTAGGTGGCTTGGGTTTAATCCCAGCTCTGCCACTTTTTACTGGTGTGACTCTGTTCAAGTAACCTAACCTCTCTGTGTCTATTTAGAATGAAAATTGTAAATAGCATCCACTTCATAGGATTGTTTTCATTTTTAAAGAAGATAAATGGATGTAAAGTGCCCAATCCAAGGTGTGATGTATAATTTGTGTGGTTGCCTGCCACACTGGTGACGTGACCCCGAATGAGCCATGCCTTCCAGTATTTAAATCCTCATGTAGTTCCCTCTCCCATTGACTCTGGACTTGGCTGAGCAGCTTGCTTTGGCCATTGAGATTCTAGCAAATATGGAAGCAGAGTCTTAATAAGTGCTTGCAAATAGGGGTTCATCCTCCTTGCACACTTGCTCTTAGAGCCCTGAGCCACCACATAGAGAGATTACGTTGTCCTATTGGAGAGACCACCTGCAGAGAGAAAGATAGAAATGCCCAACAAAACCCAAGCTCTTTTATCCAGGCCAACTGAGGCACCAGACACCTATCTTGGACATTCTAGTCTCAGCAGACACCATGTGGAGCAGAAGAACCTCCCAGCTGAGCCCAATCAATCCATAAAATCCTAAGAAATAATAAAATATTGTCTTAAGCAACTAAATTTTGTGGCCTGTTACATAGCAATAGATAACTGAGATAGACTGCATTTAATAAAGGTTAGCTATTTTTAAGTTATCATCATTATTCAATGACTTTATTTCCTCCAGAATAATTAACATGAAGACATGAAAAACTTTCTTAAAAACTCACTCAAAAAAGTGCTGTCTTCCTACTATTTGCAGAGCAACAATGACTTGTCTCCTGTGTATATAAAATAGTATCCCCCCAAAATATGCCTTCATAGCAATTTTCAACTCTTAGATCTGCAAAGCAGATAAATTTAAATTTCTCATAATGTTTGGATTATTATTACTTATTATGTGACTATAAAATTTCTCTATTTTTAAAAAATGTTTGAAAATGCATGGGGGAATTAGTGCATTTGTGCAGAACCAGACCTTATTTTTCATCTACTTACTGACACTTCTTGAGAGAAAGTTAAAAAGTACTCAACACTACATCAAAACCACAGACTCTCGAGGATAAAAGGGACTTTGAAAGGTCAGTCAGTCTGCTGTACTCTAGGTAGACTTTTCATCTTAGCTTCCCTGAGAGCTGGCAAGGCTCCTGTTTCTAAAGTTCTGCAAGCAATGTTCCCTGGGTTAGCAGCCACAAAGCCCTTCATGCATGGCACTGGTGTTTCCAGGGGAAATCATGGGGCAGTGTTAACTTCGTGTCCCTCTTTAGTCTGCCACATTATAGACTGCTGTAGTTTAGGGTCACGTTTGCAGCCATGAAGAGTGCCATTTGGTAGAAAGTCATTCATTTTTTGCTTGTATTACACACAGCTTCTATTGGGCATATGTGAGTAAAAACAAAATTGTAAGGTAGGGAAAGTTTACCTGTCCTCCCCACTCCTCTTTTGGCTAGCACCTGCAGGCTTTCATCTTCTCAAAGACTGGCTTGTCTTCAGTTGTTTACAGGACAAGTGAGTTTTAGCCTTGCATTACCTCTCCTTCTACAATGACTTTTTTTTTTCATGTCAGGTGGGCAAAGTGCCAACCTGTAGGAAGAAGGTTTGAGGGAGGCACATCTCACACATAAGTGTGATACCCCATCATCATGCTCATGAATTGCAAAAGGATCTATACTGACATATTAGGCTGAATATCTCTCTCTGTCTCTCTCGCTCTCTCTCTTTCTCTCTTTCTCTGTGTGTGTGTGTGTGTGTGTGTGTAATATATATAAAACTATAAATCATCCAGTTGTAGAGGTAAAGGCCTTATGCCCTGTTAATCTAATTGTAAAATCAGAGAGACAGGAAGTAGAGTCTATTCCAACTCCCCCCACCCTTTTCTGCCCTAATCATTTTAAGATATGAATGGGGGTGGGAGCAGGAGTCAGGAAGGGGACCAGGAAAAGCATTTGGCTTGGAGACAAACATTTACAAAGGACCTCAAATTTAGGCTTTTAACGTTGCTTCCAAATAAGGTTATAAATATGGTCATAACACAGATACTTCTCATTCAGCTCTAAACTCACGTCCCATGATTGAACCATCCTACCTCTAGGGTGCTATAAATTAATTATATAGAAAAAAACCCTAACTTCTATATTACCTGTAAATATCACAGTTATATGCCTTTGCATTTTTTGAATTAAAGGGTATAATTTGTTAAATGTAAACATTAATGATATTCCACAATTTTGTGATCCTGCTTTTACAACTCCTTGAAATAATAATAGCTAAACATTTATGGAGTGCTTTTCATATGTTAGGCCTTTCACAGGAAACGTCACAATGACTCAGTAAAAGTGGGAACTATTACCACTCCATTTCACATCTGAGGAAACTGAGGCACAGGCATGTGGGGAAATGTGCCCAAGGTTCACAGGTGATGAAGCCATGGATCTGGGATTTGAGCCCAAGCAGTGTGGCTCCAGAGCAAACACGTGCAACACCCAAATCTGTTTCTTAGTTTCAAAAGTCTCATATGGAGAGCCCCTTGTGATCTCCAAGAGGTGCTGGACGGATGGAGAACAATGTCAGAAAGGAAAGACCAGGTGTCCCGTGAGGCTGCTGAAACACAAACTGCTGGAGCAGGGCTGGATGAAATGGCCTTTTCTGGAATCTTCCAGATGCATGTCTGTCTTCCCAGCTGTTTCCCCACCTTATTTCCTCACTACTCTCCTGCTCCCTCTTCTCTCTCTCATCCCCAGCTTTGCCTTCACCTCTTTCCACAAGATTCCAGCATGTGGGGGCCTCAGTCCTTTCTCACAGTGTTTTCTCTCTAGCCTGGCCTAGGCTTCACCCTCAGCTTCAGTCTCTGCCTCAAAATTTCTCTCGCCTCAGGCTCTGGGTCACTCCTTCTGGGCCGGAGGTCTGGGGAGCAGAGCGTGGCAGTGAAGAGGAAGGAGCCGGAAGGAGGAAGGAGCTGGAAGGAGCCGGAAGGAGGAAGGCAACCCAGGAGGCCTGGTCTGTACTGCCAGGGCCTGGTAACCAGCAGAGTGTGGGAGAGATGTGTGCTCTACATCGCCGGTGGTGTCATGGAAACCTGCTGACACCGCAGTTCATACTTCTGTGCAGTGAGATGGAGATGATGTTATTCACTTGAATGCCAGCCAGGCTGGGCCACACAGGCAGTCCTGGTCATGGCTGTTTGAATCATTAGGCCCCACAGACATAGGGGACATGAGCTTTGTAATGGCCCACAAAATGTTTGAGATCTGAAAAAATACATATAGATTACAACAACAGAAAAGTAAATCATAAAATAAAGATAAATGCCTAATTAAATGTCTGCAAACCATAACACCATATCATCTAGTCAGCCACAAGTCAACTCATGTAAATAATATTTAATGTGGAATGTGGGTGGATTTCCGTGTGAGTTAATATGCTTGCAATGATCTGAAACTGACATTGATGCACAGGGGCTGCTCCCTTGGAGGAAGCTGGTTGTGGGGGCAGGATTACATATGTTAGAGGATTTGGATAGAGGGGAGGGCCATGGGTAGGCACCAGGGACCCTTAAAAAGGGCAGAGTGAGACAAAGGGGGCGGTATCCAAGATACCCACATGTTCCCCAAAGTGAACCCCTCCTCAGGGCCCTGCAAATCTTTTGTAAAAATCCAAAAATTCCAGTTGGTTCAATTGAGTTTCTTGCAGAAGCCATCAAAGGGAGTAGGTGGGAGATTGAGGAGGGAGGTTTGCCTCTCTCAGTATCTCTACAATGGAAACTGCCTCTGTCTACTTCTGCCTGCATGTCCAGTACCTTGTAGTTCAAGCAGCCTCGCTCTCGACGCAAGAACCTCCTAACGTGTGTTCTGCTTTCATTTCTGCTTCTGTTCAATCTTCTCTCCACAAAACAGAAACACTGACCTCTTAAAAATCAGCAATCAGATCCCTTAGGACTCCCACTTAGAAGAAACGTCCACCTCCTTCTTCTGGTTACAAAGCCCTGTGTGATCTGGCCCCTTCCAGCTGCTCATCCCTCATAGCTACCCCTTCTCTCCTGAGTGCAACTAATCTCAGCCACTCAGGCCTCCCTTGTCTTTGAAATGTGCCCAGCTCAGCCTGGCCTCAAAGCTTTGGCTCTGGTGGTTCCCTTTGCCAGGAACCCCTCCTCCGGATCTCTAGGCTGCCAAGCTGGCCATCCAGGCCTCAGCCAGCAGCCACCTTCCAGGGAGGACTTCCCTAACCCCCAAGGGGAAATTCACCACATCTCAGGACCTCACAGGACCCTGTTTCACTTTCTTCATCAAACTTTTCACTATCTGAAAATCTCTTTTCTTGCATTGAATTCCTCCCTTTCATTTGTTTACCTCTCACCCACTGGAATTTAAATTCTGCCAGAACAGGAACTTGCCTGTGTTTTGCACCATTGTGTTGTTGTTATTGCCTATAATAATGCCTGGGATGTAGTAGGAGGTCAGTAAGTACTTGTTGAAAGAATGAGCTAAAAAAATGAATAAATGGGGCTGAACTGACATGGCCCACAGGAGTGTAGAAATCATGGGGATACTTTGAGATCCTGAGGTTGGGGATAAACTAATTTTTACCTAATCTGCAAGTAGTCTCCAAGTAACATCTGGTTTACATGTGTATTTAATTATACCCTATCTTGTTTCAAAAAAATTTATGGTCATTTTCAACGATACATATACTGCAATAATTTATTTTTAAATAGTGAATATGGGGAGGAAATAAGCATTGAAAAAACACGATGAAATGGGGAAAAGATTAGTAATTAAACTAATATCACAAAGTTCTCTTTACCTTGCCAGAAGTGGATTGCAAATTGAACATTGAACTTCTTAATAACCAGTGATAGCTTATCTATACCAAAGTCCCTAAAAAAGAGAAGATAGAAAATGCAAAATTTTCCTTATAGAATTTTTACTTGGCCATGAAACATAACAAGTATGCATAACATGAGAAGTGTTCTCAATTAATGTTACTAATCTTAGTTATAGCACTAAATTTGGTTTGCCATCAATTAATATTTATCGAACACGTGCACTCAAAGAGTTTACACATTCCAACAAATTTATGTGTCTTCTTCACATCCTGCTCAAGTCAGCTGGCAGGATTCAGACCAATTCAAAACATTTCCAAGGAGCACAACCCGCAGGAAGTAGGGTTGGCAGCTCCCTTGGGTAACGCGCGTCTGACTTAGCTTACTTCTAATTGGCAGAAAATTCTTACTTGAGTTAACATACAGGCTCCTTAATATTACTGAGGCTCATTTTCTTCATGCTGCCTTCTCAGCCCTCTTCTCTAGAATAAAGCCCCTCCATTGGTTTAATTTTTTCCAAAATTTATGTTTCCCCAAACTTTGGTCATCTTTGTTTCTGTCTTTGGAGCTTTTTCATGTTCTCTCTTTCACACACACACACACACACACACACATTTTTGAAAGATAGTCTAATAGCACAGTATTGAAAGTACGAGCAATGAAATACTGACGAAGTTGCTTCGCATTTTTGTGCCTCAGTTCTTTGTTGCAATTGGGGGTGATAATTTCACCTACCTTTCAGGGTGGCTGTGAAGATTAAATGCATTTGTATATGTAAAGTGCTTAGAATATAACCTGGCACGTAGCAAGCACTATGTGAGCATTAGTGATGATTATGATTACACGCTGTTCCCCTTTAAAATGGCCCTCCACCCTACTTTCCAGAAACTGTGCCCCTTGGCAGAAACTGTGTTTATTCTTGCTGTCTCCAATCTCCACATCTCTGAACATGCCTGGAATTTCCTTCCACCCTTCTTTGTTTGAAGAACTCCTACTCATCCTTCAGAACTAATCTTAGATGTCTCCCCCTGCAGAAAGCCTTTCTTGGCCAGGCGCGGTGGCTCACGCCTGTAATCCCAGCACTTTGGGAGGCCAAGGCAGGCAGATCACGAGGTCAGGAGATCGAAACCATCCTGGCTAACATGGTGAAACCCCGTCTCTACTAAAAATACAAAAAATTAGCCGGGTGTGGTTGCGGGCGCCTGTAGTCCCAGCTACTCAGGAGGCTGAGGCAGGAGAATGATGTGAACCCGGGAGGTGGAGTTGGCAGTGAGCTGAGACCGTGCCACTGCACTCCAGCCTGGGTGACAGTGAGACTCCATCTCAAAAAAAAAAAAAAAAAAGAAAGAAAAAGAGCCTTTCTTAATTGACACTGCCTCCCCTGGGCTCTCCTAGCAGCCGGTGCATACTTCTCGATCACAGGACTCAGAACACTGTGAGGTGTTATCTGTTTACTTGTCTGTCTCCACAAAGGACTGTTGGGACAAGAGCCAGGACATATTGGTTGCTATATAGTGGTTGCTCTGTTCAATGCTGGTTGAACTAAAATGAGTACAGAACTGATTCTGTGGGGGAAAAAAGCAACCAACAAAATGACAGCATCACATTCTCATATATATCATACTTAAGCAATCCAGTATCATGCGTGCTTTTCTGGCTGGGACTAAAAGAAACTACTTATTTTTATTCTTTGTCATTTAAACAAATTGAGATTTAACTCATCGTTGCAGGAGATGAAGCCTTATTTCTCTTGCAAAATAAAAACCATTTCAGGGAAGTGGTATAAAGTGTTGGACAGAACCCTTTACTGGTCACTGGATTTGAGCCCCACTACTGCCCCTCCTAGTTGTGAGATTTGGTGCAAATTAGTGAATCTTCCTGGACTTCAGTGTCCTCATCTGTAAAATGGGTATTGTGGTACCTGCCTTGTCTCCCTCTCTCATTTCTTGTGAAGATCAGATATAATGGTAGATGTGAACGTGCTTTTACAATAGTAGATCACACCTCTGTAGATGTGAGATAATGTATTATTTGGAAAGAAATCTTGGAGTTAGACACCTATTCCAATAAGGGGTAGGGAACTATTCTAGCTGCAAGGTTAACTGTAGATATTAGTCCTTTTGAATCAAGATTCAACTGTAAAGCAATTTATATTCATTAAATGTTAAGAGATGTCCCAATATATTTCACATAAATGGCACTGTTTTGAGAGGCAGGGTGTGTCTCTGCAGGCTTGTTTGGTGTTCCTAGGGAAGAGGATAACTATGTAACTTCATCAAGGGGATGTGGGGGCAGGGCTGGACAGTAGGGGCAAATGCCAGGGTGCACACTCCAAACACAGGGCTGTGCCAATTATGACTATTTTTACATGACCACTGAACTCTGAAAACTTACCATATAACAATTTGTCAGCTAGAAGATGTCTACATGCTAGTCCTTTAATTTTTCTTTGCTGCTTTCTAATTTTACTGTGATGATAACAAAATGAAACCACAGCACTTCCATCAGCAATCAGAGCATGTCCGTGAATAACTAACAGACTGCATACAGTTTTCCCAGTGAATTCTCAAAGCCAAACGTGGGTTGGCTTTTGTATATAAATTGCCAGTGCGCCTTTTCCATTCCGGTGGGAGCTCTCTGAAGGGAACATTACAGCTGTGATGAATAACAGTCCCTCTAAAGAAGCTGGCGTGAAGCACGCATTTCATCCCACTGAGTGGAACACCGCGCCTGCCGCCAAATGTTGCTGGGTCTCCCACAATTAAATAAATATATACATATGTCGCTTGGCTTTGTTTCCAAGTCTTAGGCTCTATAGAAACCAAGCACTTTATTACTATTAATAATACTATGGTTATAATAAATGCAGAGCCAAGGAATGGTACTTTGTCCTTAGTGGTTTTGATGAAAGTTCCCATTGTTCATTACTTATTTCTTACAACAACCTTTAACCCCTTGTTTACCACTATAATAAATGACAGTATTTTTCCAATACACATTATCTCTATGTAGCCAATATTTTGATCAATTAATCTATAAGAATGATAACATCTACCTCAGAGACCAGGATAATCATAGTTAACATTTATTATGTGCCAAGCATTTTTCTAATTATTGTTATACCCATTTTGCAGGAGAGGAAAGTGAGGTTCAGGGAGATTAAATTACTTCTCTAACATGGCATAGCTGGAATTTGAACCCAGACCACTATGTTCTAATGCTTCTCCATGTAAGTAAAACCCCAAACCACTGTACAATGAATTCTCTTTGCCTTTTACTGCCAAACAGTGACAGAATCACAACTATTCCTGTGTATAGAAAGGTTTTTTTTTTAGAGACATAACACTTGTTAGTGGCTCTCAGTAATGATTGTCAAGATACTTTGTTTTTGAAATGCCACTTAAAAAACCCAAGATATTATTTAGACCCAAATAAGAGACTATGGAGTAAATATCTAGTTTTCTGTTTCATTAAAAATTTCTATTATCTGTAATTCTTGAAGATAACGTCACCTGCCCTTTGGACAATTCCTATCAATTTTAATTTGTCTTGTTACTCTCCACTCGCCCTACCCTTCCACTCACCTGAAGGCTGTTTTGGAAACTGCCGTTCAATGGCCTGGCTCCCTGCCACCTCAACCCCAGCTGCAATGAGCCTATTGCCTATGGGATTGGATCCAAATTCATCACGTCAAAGCCCTCATTAATGTGGTTTCATCTTATCCATTCTTATTTCCTTCAATTTGTCCACATCTACCCTGACTTTCAATCTAGAGCAACTCCTTTCTGCTCTTCGGATATGCCCTGCTTACTCCTTCTGATTCCACACCTTTGATCATGCAGTCCCCACTCTGCGAAGTACTCAACCCCAACATATAAAGACCCTTCAAGACCCATTTCTTCCTTGAAACCAACTATTTTAGTACACCCCCATCTTGCTTTCCCCTAACTTTCTTCCTATTTCAAATATAGCTATTAACAGTTAGTTGAGCCATCAATTATTCTTTAAGGCATTGCTAAACAGGTGACATTTGGAACCCCCAAATATATTGTCACCTCCTTAAGGACAGGGCCTACCTTATGTGTTCTCTAATATCCTCCAGAATATCCAGCACAATGCGGAGGAAACATTAGGTACTCAATATATACTCACTGGGTAATGAAGATTGGAAATAGTCAAACTTGCATTTAAAAATCTTAGGTTTTTAATTTATAGCACACTTATTAATTTTATAATTTTATTTAAGTAATACTCTAAAACAATCTGAATGTACAACAGTAAGTGTTATTTAAGGAATAATACATCCATACAATGGAAATAATATGTAGCTATTTTAAAAAGTGTTCTTTCAGAAATATTATGATGTCAAATGCTTTGCGATGCATTGGTAAATTTTTAAAATGTTACAAAAAGCATGTTCAGAATATTCTCAATTTGGGAATGAAAACTCCAATATTAACAGAATATTAAAAAGTACTAACCATAAAGGAAAAGACTAATAATTCACACTTTGAAAAAAGCATATACCTTTAACAGAGTGTGGGGCAAGCCTGACAGAGGACTCAAATCCAGAAGATACACAAGAATTCTTACAAATCAACAAGAAAAAGGGGACAGTAACATTCACAAGATGGGCAAAAGGCTTGAACAGGCATAAAGAAGATGTCCAAGTGTTCAATAAACAAATGAAAATGTGCCCAACACCATTAGTTATCAGAAAAATGCAAATAAAAACCATAATGAGATGCCAGTACACACCAACTGGATGGCAAGGATAAAAACAGAACAAAAATAAAAAAACTGACAATATCAAGTGTTGACAAGGACAGGGAGCAACTTTCTGGGACTTCTATTACCATTCTTTTATGAAGAATCCCTTGTTTCTTCCATTCAATAACTTTGTATTTCTTAGTTTACCTTCTATTTTTGCTGGTATTTGTATTCTTTGATGCTTTCCTAAGAAAGAATGGATAAGACTTAAATTTTTGAGTACTCTTAGAATTTTTGTGGTATTTATCCATTATCTTCTCTTTTGTTTTTGTTTTTGAGACAGAGTCTCACTCTGTTGTCCAGGCTGGGGTGCAGTGGCACGATCTCAGCTCACTGCAACCTCCACCTCCCAGGTTCAAGCAATTCTCCTGCCTCAACCTCCCAAGTAGCTGGGACTACAGGTGTGTGGCATCATGCCCAGCTAATTTTTATATTTTTAGTAGAGATGGGGTTTCACCATGTTGGCTAGGCTGGTCTTGAGCTCCTGACTTCGAGTGATCCGCCCACCTCAGCCTCCCAAAGTGCTGGGATTACAGGCATGAGCCACCATTGTGCCGGGCCCCCACTGTCTTCTACTGTCTAGTGTTGCTGCTGAGAAAGCTGAAGCCCATTTTGAAATAATCACCAAAAGCTTTATGATCTTTTCTTGTCCCTGGTGTTCTAGAATTTTTAAATGATCAGCCTTAGTTTGGGTCTTTTTTCTTTTTCCCACTGTGATGGACTTTCCAGGATCCATCCCTTTCCATGTGAAACTCATATCCTCAAGTTCTGAAAAATGTCTAAAATTTCCTCTATCTCAGCCCCACACATCCCTCATTTTCCCTTTCTGGATTACAGGTGACCGTTGGACCTCCTGGGTTATTACTTTTCTTTCTCTCTTTTATTTCATTTCTTTGCTTCTTTTTGTTCTACTTATAGTAGATTTTCTTGACTTTATCATTCTACCCTTGACATTTTCATCTCATTTTTAGTGATAATAATCACCGAGATTTTTATTTTGGCTATTATAGTTTAAATTTCTATGAGCTTTTCCTTATTATTGGAATGTATCTTTTTTCCTAGGCTTGATTTGGTTAGTGAATACAAACAACTTCTCTTTTCTCCCATAGAATATAAATTATAATTGTTTCAATATTTTCTTCTTCTCACTTCATTATCTCATTCATATACATTCCCATAGTCTGCATATTTGTCTTGGTGTCACTTTCTTGTATATTGGAGGATTTTTCTATTGTTGGTGATCCTTGGCCTCTGTTCATATTTTAGAGGGGGGAATTAAAATGTGTAAAAGTATATATACTGCACGTATCACCCGGTGGGCCTCTCTGTTGAATTATCGAGAAGAAAAAATGGCAAATTTTATTTTTAAAAATGTCATGCAATGATTTCCAAATAAAAAAGTAACCTGTTCAATACCAAAGATTCATGAATAATAAAAATTTTGGTCATGAGAAGAATAAGTGGGTAGATGCAGAAGTAAATTATTGAATTCTAGAATCTAGTTTAACTCTACACTGTAGAGAAAAAGTTGAAGTGGTAGATCCTCAGTAAAGCAGCTCTATGGTTTATAAAAAAAAGGTATAATAGCTCTCTTCATTCTGAGCAGGTAAACAGAGCTCTTTTTAAAGTGATTGTGGAGAAAATGAATCTGACAGAATATTTAAAAGCTCATTGGTGCCTGTTGGAAAACCTTGAAAGACATTATAATTTGAAGACAAATTTGTTAGTATAGCATACACTTCCTCAGAGTTTCCTTCTTTTCCTTAACAATCTTATAAAAATTTGCACTTAAAAGCACCTTGGCTGCTGAAGAGTTCTGTGGGTTGTTGGATTATTTTCCTTTCACCTCATGGTTTCACTTCACTTAGTAATTAAAACTGTAGAAAACCAAAAAGAGGCAAATAAGAATAATATTCCTCAAGGTTGCTTTTCCTGTCATTAGCAGAAAGTCGTCAAAGTATAACGTTTTTAAAAGTTTTTCGGAAGATATTGAATTCATTGAGATATTCAAGAGAAATGAAACTTGTAAACACCATCAAAGCCTCATGAATTCCTTTTACATATTTGCCATTAACTCATTTTGTCATAGCAGCCTCATTAATTCAACATCTTTGTTTTTTGCCCCTTTTCCTTTTCTCTTATTATAACTTATAGGTCACCCCAATACATAAGCACAGCTTTGGTCATTGTTTGCTGGCTCTCCTGTCTGATATATTTGGGGGAAGGAAGTCACAAATAGTGACTGCTGGCTTCACACAGGTGCTTGCAGAAGGGATCATTGATTAATGAGAGTCTCATCTTGAAGGGGATTACTCAGCTGGGTTTTTTACAGCTTGATTCTCTGCCCAATGAGTAATGGCAGAAAGTATTCACTTGCCTAAAGATGATTCCTTGTATATTATATCAGAAAGCAGCTAAGGATTTTAACTTAACTTGTAAGATATAATTTGAGATTTTTAAATGGAGAAAGTGCAGCCAGAAGACAAATTGATGTGGCATGGGGAATTAAGTACCGCTGAGGACAAAGTCATCCTGGCTAATATGGTGCAGTGGTGCTTGCTCTTAGCTGCATATCACATTAGAATCATTTGGGGAACTTCTAAACAAGCACCCATAGGTGGGCTCTGTTCCACATCAATGGAAACTGGATCCCTGGGAGGGGGCCTGAGAATTAGCATATTGCAAAGTTCCCCAGGTGATTCTGATGCACTGTGAGGGTTAAGAATTGCTGATACTGGACAAGATACATTATGCAGGAATAGGAATAATTAAGCTCTGTCTGTCTCTCCCCAACTTTATATAAGACACATCATGGGAGAATATGCAAAGACATAGAAGGCATGGCTTTCACAGGATTTTGTAATCTATATCAGAGGCAAGATAAGCACAGAAGAATAGCTGAGAGGAGCTTAAGGCAATATCTAATCATGTGGACATTACACCTACAGGGATTCTGGGGAGGAAAGACCATGGTGGGTGAGGACGGTTTAGAGGCTTCACAGGGAAAGTGTTGACTTAGGGCTTTGTGGGGAGCAGGAAGGGGGCATTCACTGCAGGTGAGACAGGAAGCAAAGGAAAGAGTGTGCTGGGGGCGTGGGGAAGAGCTAGCGGGCTGTGGTTTAGGTTTGGTTTACTCTATACTGATTACCAGCCTCCACTGGGCACTTTACATCAGTCTTTACTGGAACTCCTCAGTGATGTATCATTACAGATGAAGAAACTGGGCCTTCAAGGCTTAAGTAACTTGCTCAGTGTCTAGTTCCCTTTTCTGTCAGAAAATCCAGGTGAGGGTCATCAAGCTGACCTGGTCCCAAGGGGGAAGATCGGAACACTCATTATCTGCAGCTGTGACATCAGTGGGCTGGAGCATTTGCAGGGGCAAGGTGGAGAAGCAGCAGCAAACTGGTCTCTAATGCGAGAGAACCTGAAGCCCCCGTCAGGATCCCAGGTGAGGATCCAGAGACTCAGATAAGCTGGGGCCACCAGACCTGGGGCAGAAGGTCAGGAGTTATTCAGACCCAACACTGGAGACAGAAGTCCTGCCTACTGTCAGGCTCTTCCATGCTCCTGGAGGCAGGCTTGCGTGTGAAGCAGAAAGTTCTGACATGGCCTCCTGGATGCCACAAATATCTCATAACCTTAAAAAAATAGCATTCTTTTCTTGTCGTTTTCTATTATTATGTAAAAATATCATATACCATTAAGCAATGTGCACCTCACCCTGCCTCACACATTCCTGACCCTTCGAGCTATAAAGAGACATTTTTGGCACCTGGGGTAAACAGCAGGAGATGTTCTTCTCCAAATCAATTTTATAATTCATGATAGGGCTCACAGATGGGCATTATTAACAGTGCACACCATCTGGCAGCTTCCCACTTTAAATCATTACTCTTGCTAAATAGATGTTAAGCTTTCAAAATCATTATTTACAATTTTTGTGTCATCTAAGTTTCATGCCTTAGGTACAAGCCTTTTCCAATGTTTGGCTTCTGTTCTTCTCCTACTCCAGTCAGAGATTGGGTACAGCTCAGGCATGGGGTAAGGGCAGATGTTGCACAGATACCGGTATGAAAACAACTGAGTTTAATGGCTTACTTCTCAGGGTCATGAAATAACGTTAAAGTTTTAATGTTTATGGCATTCAAGAGGCCATGCCCAAACAGTATAAACATTTTATGTGATATTATGAGCCCCCTAAGGTACCCAGGAGAGACAGGAGTCTGGCAGAATCAAAGCAAGCAAGTGGTATAGATGCAATTTGAATTCAGTCTGTGTGATACTAAAAAATTTCTTTCCACCATATTATGCCCTGGCTACCTAGACACTATGTGCACTGCAAAGAGGCATCAGCTATGGTTCTTGTCTTCCAGGAGTTTTCAGTTTAGCTGTACCGACAGGCCGAAACATGAGAAGATAAATAACAACTCATGATTGGCATCAGACCAAAGCCAAACAAGATGAAGGCACATTAAGTGCTGAAGAAAACCAATTCTCCAGTGATTCTCTTTGAAACTTACTGTTCTAGACTATTCGAGATTGAATTTGCATTTCCACTATTTAGTTTTTATTATTTATATTTTTCAAACAGGTATTACAAGCACATGGCAAAATATCTATTGTATTTTTTTAGAGACAGGGTCTTGCTCTGTCACCCAGGCTGGAGTGTAGTGGCATGATCATAGCTCATGCAGCTTCAAACTCCTGGCCTCAAACAATCCTCCTGACTCAGCCTCTGGAGTAGCCAGGACTACAGGTGTGTGCTACCATCCCAGGTTTTTTTTAATTTTTTAAATTTTTTTTAGTGATAGGGTCTTTTTATGTTGTCCAGGCTGGTCTTGACTCTTTGCCTCAAGCAATCCTCCCATCTCGGCCTCCTAAAGTGCTGGGGTTACAGATGTGAGCCACCACACCTGGTGTCAAAATGTTTAAATGATGGAAAAGGATAGACAGCAAATAATGTTTCCCACCTATCGCCCAGGATCCTAGCAGAAAACCAAATTTACCTCCAGAAGCTTCAAATTTAGAGGCTTTACTGAAGGGACTGCTTACAGAAGTGCAGGGTTAAGGGGAAAAAAACAAGAGATGTGGAGGCCCCAGAGACTGACAACAGCCTGAGGAAGGAAAGAGCGTTAGTGGGGCCCAGTGAGAGCCGGAGCCTTGGAGGACCTAGCTGTGGACAGACACAGCTATTGTGAGACACGGCACCAAAGCGGGGAGGGAGAGTGGAAGGAATAGCTCGTCTTTCTCACTCTCAGATCTTTTGCTGGTGCATCCCATTGGTCAAACCCAAGAGAAAGTCAACCACCAAGGAAAAAGCGTGATGGAGGCTTTGGAGGACACTCTGGACAGGGCAGAGAGGAGGGCAGGAATGTAATCTTGGGTGGTGTTGGGTTGGGGCAGGACCCACAGAACAACCAACATAGCACTACCCTACCCCTCAGTCCTCTGAGGCAACAATTCCAGTAGACTCTTGAACAAGATGGTTTGAACTGTGTGGATCCACTTATATGTAGATTTTTTTCACCCAAACTGAGCACATCAAAAATACAGCATTTGTGGGATTAGAAATCTGAGTGTGTACAAGGCTGGCTTTTGGTATAGTAGGGTTCCGCAGGTCCAACTGTGGGACGTGAAGAGTGTGTGGATTTTAGTATACATGTGGGGTCCTCAAAACAATCCCTTGCATATAGTGAGAGAGAACTATATTAGCATTTTCTTTGTAACCATCCAGAAATAGTCAATGCATGTACAAGCTACAATGTCTATGCCAACCCATTTTCTATACAAATAGTAGGAAACTCTTCCCCAACTATCCCCCCCTGCCCCGCCCACTCTTGCTTTTTATCACTCAACAGTCATATTTCTTGGATTTGGGCCCATTCTAGCATCCACAGAACTACCTTGTTGGATACCAAGGGTTCTGAAAGCATGGTCTCTGAATGGACAGCATCAGCATAACGTGGGATCTTGTTAGAAAGGCAAAGAATTAGAAACTCGGTGGATGAGGCTCAGCAATTCATGCTTTAACAAGCTCTCTGGGTCCTTCTGATGCATATCCAGATCCAGAGTTCTAAACTTTGTGAATGAGGCTGGGGTCCCACCTGATCAAGCCTGCTGGCCATTCACGTGTTGATGTACCCAAGCAATCAGTGGACAGAGGTCCACATTATCACGCCATGTCTTTCAACTGAAGCTACTGGGTAATAAAAACAAAACGCATTAAGTATTGATTCTGTATCTGATATCAGTTCTCAGTGCAAACCTGGAAACAGCATGGAAAGGAAAGACTCACTCCCTTCCTCGTGGTACATATCATTTTCTCCCTGTCTTTTCACATTGTTAGTTCTTTAGATGCAGACACTGTGTTTTAATAGGTTTGGTTGGGTGTGTGATGCAATACAAGCTAAATATAATCACGAAGATGCACAATCACCACATGCTTAGGGTTGGCATCTGCTTGGAACCCACAACTATGAGACTCACTACCCGCCCTGGTTCCTAAGGTCACTGACTCCCTCAGGAGGGCCCTGCCAGGCACTGCTCAGCCATCGTTTACTGTGGCTCAAACACCTACAGCATATACAGCAATGGCCTACACAGAAATGGACATCTTGTCCTCACAAAGATTACAAAACAGCCTGAAGCTTTGCAGGCACCTGCTGGTTTGTGATCCTAGGACCGTCTATATGCCTTGGTTTCCCCATCTGTAAAATGGCAGTGACAGAAAAGGCAGAGCTTGCTCAACTCTGGGGACATATTCAGGTAGAATGATGCAATGTGACTAGCATTCCCTGAAGGCTGAGGGTTGAATAAAAGATGAAACATGAAACCTTTCACCTGGTGCCTGGTCTGTACCGGCCTGAACCACCCAGCTGTGTGACAGTCAGCTGCTCAGGAAAGTACAGGGTGAGTCAGTCGGAAGTTGAGTCCAGGCTCCTTTCTTTCTTACAACTTTGTGACTCTCGCAAGCTCATTCCCCTAGAGACATCACTTTCATGTATTGTCTGGAGCAGTTCCTGGTACGTTATTGGCACGTAATAAATATTTGTTGAAATAATGAATGTGCACTTATGGATCTCAGTTTCTTACTTTACATAATGGGGACAATGATGTACCTCATGGGAATGAATTAGGATTAATTGAGAAAACAGTTTAAAGAGACCTGATACACATATGCAGATAATTGAAATTGGTCCCCTTCCTTACACCAGACACAAAAATTAACTCAGGATGGATTAAAGACTTAAATTTAAAACCTCAAATCAAAAAATCAAAGTGACATGTTGCTACTGAAGAAAGCTGGCTCAGAGGACATGGCTTAAGCATGTGAACACATGGGTCCTAACACTCCACTCAATTTAAGACCCTGCACAGATTCTTTGGACATACTGGACCACTGCAGGCCTTCCCTGCAAGGGCCATTTCCATAAGCTTATGTGTGAAGTTGCAGAGTCGGCCTCCCTCTGTAGCTGGGAGGACCAGACAGAACTGAGTATTTTCAGGCCCTTCTCCCAAATGCAGCATTCAGTTAAGTTGGCTCCCCCAGGGATGAGAGTGTGAAGGGACATAAAGATGCTCCTGGAAGAAAATGCTAAGGGAACCCTCCCCAAATGGAGCGGTTAATCAACCCCTTCGATGGAAAACTAAGGGGACATGGGAAGGATATGTCCCCTCTGCTAACATTTCTTATCTTGGACCTGTGTGCTTTATGCTTTTCTGTAACTATTGGAATACTTTATCAAGGCCAGTGAAAAAGAATTTTATTTCCTTCTTTTTATTTCTTTTGATTGATCTTAGATATGAAAATTTTTATTGGGAAAGACTGTATATACATTTGGCTACTATAGCGGGCATATTAATTACCTATTGTGCCATAACCAATAATCCCATACTGCAGTAACTTAAAACAGCAATAAATATTTATTATTTCACATAGTTTCTGCAAGTCGAGAATTCAGGCCGGGCACAGTGGCTCACGCCTGTAATTCCAGCACTTTGGGAAGCTGAGGCGGGTGGATCACAAGGTCAGGAGATTGAAGCCAACCTGGCCAACATGGCGAAACCCCGTCTCTACTAAAAATACAAAAATTAGCTGGACATGGTGGCGGGTGTCTGTATTCTGAGCTACTCAGGAGGCTGAGGCAGGATAATCGCTTGAACCCAGGAGGCAGAGGTTGCAGCGAGCCAAGATCACACCACTGCAGTCCAGCCTGGGCGACAGAGTGAGACTCCATCTCAAAAAAAAAAAAAAAAAAAAATTCAAGAGTGGTTTAGCTGGGTGGTTCTGCTGAAGTCACACAGCAAATGGTGGAGCTGGAATTTGATCTCAGATCCATTAGATAAAGTTTAACTTCTCAAACAGTTCAAATCAGTACTTCCCAACTAATGCATTTCCAAATCACCTGAAGAATCTAATTCAAATGCAGTCTGTTTCAGCAGGGTTTGGGTCAGGTGAGGTTCTGCATAGCTAACAATCCCCCAATTATGCTATGCTGCTGCCAATGGACCTCACAAGGAGGTAGTACAAGCCACTGCTAGTGGCTATACAAAAGAGTGAAGCCTTCTAAGTACAGTACCTGGCACAACGAATTGTCAGGCAAATGGCAAATCTTCTCTGCAGAAGGGAGCTGTGACTCAGTACCCACAATCCACGCTGGAGTCTCCTTATAATCCTGAAGAGGGAAGCCCAGAGGAAATCATCTGGTGAGCTTATCTCATTCTTCTAAAAAAGCAATGGGGATTGATTTGAGGAGAGCTGCCATGGGAGGCTGAGAGTCAAAGCCACACTATTTCTGGAGGCTTTGTCCTTTTTCCTGGGATCAGACTCTACTTTTGTGCCATCATCCACCTTTGGGGAGGTCCATGAAGGTCATCTGCTTTTGGGGGTGCATTTGGGACCAGGCAGGAAGCTGCACTTCCCAACTTACCCAAACACAGCTTCTCAACGGGGGCTTCCAAGGTGGGGGAAGGGCTGTGCATGAAGCAGTCTGTGTGTGGGTGTTGGGGAGCTGAAGGGACATCCCCAGCTGGGCCAGGGAGCTCTGGTCTCTCCTTGTTTGTCTCCTACAACTGTGGCAACAACACAAAGCCTCTCAGTATGTGCATATTGCTTTGTAGTATCTCTTAGAGAGACAAGATAATGACTATTTTTCTTAGCTTATCCATGAAGTTAACATATAATATATTAATTGCATTTAGGAGCATTTATTCAACCAAGTGTAACTAGTAATTTCAAAAAATGCCCAATAATACTGATGTTACAGCACACTTGGAGTGCTTTGCTCCAGAAATACCAAGCATTTCCTCCGTTTGGCACTGGGGAGAATCCTGGCACTTTGCTTCAGAAACAAATCTCTTTAATTCCTGCGGACTCTGAATCAAGCCTGCATTGCTCTTCGGTTTTTCCAAGGCTAGGACCTGGGCTGTTTCCCTTCTTTCATCTTCAGATTACTTTAGCCACCCACCAATGTGATTTCTGAAAGCACTGTGTGAAAATCTGAGAATCATGTTGTGTAAACCACTCTCTGTTTCATGGTAAACCTCTCTTCCCTCCATCCTCACAAAGCCCAGAGCCAGGGACAAAAAGGAATGGGAAAGTGGATTTGCCTTCCCCAGGACTTCCGAGCCAGGGCACAGGAGGATAACAATGCTACCTTCCAGCATCTCCTAATCTCTCTAGAAATGAAAATGCTGTATCCCCTTCGCACTGCAAGGAAGAGGTGTGAGGCTCTCAATCCACACAGCTGGATATCAAAATCTTAAATGTTTTGAGAAAACAAGATGAGTAAGGTTAGAGAAGTGAGTCAGAAATGCCAAGTAGCAGATGTGAAAATGTGAGTAAACCACAGCCTCAGTGAACTAAAGGCTTTACAGCAGAAGGCGCCAAAACTTTTTGATTGTCACATGTATGTTTGTCCATGTATCTCTGTGCTGTGGCTTGAATCTTTCCATCCCTTCCAAAATTTATGTTGAAATTTAATCCCCAGTGCAACAGTATTAAGAGGTAGGGCCTTTAGGAGGTGATTAGTCTATGAGAGCTCCTCCCTCACCAATGGCATTAGCACCTTATAAAAGCATTAAAGGAAAATAGCTAGGCCCTTTGTGCTCTTGTGCCCTTCCACTATGAGAGGACACAGTGTTCGTCTTCTCTGCAAAAGACAGCATTTAAGGCACCATCTTGGAAGTAAAGACTGGGCACTCACCAGACACTGAACCTGCTGGCATTTGGATTTTGAACTTCCCAGCCTCCATAACTGTAAGTAATACATTTACACTGTTTATAAATTACCCAGTCTGTGGAATTTTGTTATAGTAGCAGGACTGAACTAAGACACCCTCATATATTAATATATACATCTTAAAAATTATGTAATGGGAAATATAAAGAATAGGAGTTAAAGTCACCCTCAATGGAAGTTCCGCTCTTTTTTCGCTACACCCTAATGCCTCCTCTCATGTTATCTCTGCAGTGCCTGCATCCCACTGTGGAGAGTCCTGTTGTATTAATAATTAGGGCTGGGCAGACAGAGCTAAGCCTGAGGCTGGGTTGCTACTTTCTTACCCGTATAACCTCAGGGAAATGACTTTTCTGAGACTTCTATTGAAGAGTCTGTAAAAGCAGATAATGATAGTACTACTTCCAGGGTTGCGGTGAGAATTCAGTGAGATATTGCATGGAAAGAATTTAGCACAGTCCTTGTCCATGATAAATGTTTGATATTTGTTAGTAATAATTATTCAATGACTTGACGCTCCCAGTATAGAAAAATTATCAAAACTTCAGAAATAAGGTAAGAGGATGAATGACTGTGTGCCTTTCAGTGTCATAGCGGAGAGCTGTCCAATAGGCCTACCCAAGGTCATGTGACACTGTAGGGCAGGAACTTTGTCTGGCACAATTGGCTATTGATTTGCATCCAGTTCCCCTAAAGTTAGATATTAACTAACTAAGTTGCACATGATTTGGTCTACTAGAGGATGGAAATAGTTTTTGTTGAGTAGAACAGATAACCATAGAGGTTATGGTTGTATTGCTTTTGTTTTTGCTTTGTTTCATATCTACTTTAGGAACTTGGTGGCGTCAACATCTTGTTTCTTACTAAGTATGTATTCATCTTGTGTATCCTCTTTTGAACCAGCTTTATCATCCTGCTGGTTCCCTCATTAATTAGGTAAATAATCTCTGACTTATACGCATTATATACTGAGTAAAAGAGCTATATTTGTATTATCATAGTTATATGGTCTCCTTTATTTCAACTTCCCCATCAAGCTCTTGGCTACTAGGTGCCTCAGCCTACCCTGAAACACCTCCAAGGAAGATAATTTCCAAACTTATATCCACATCCTACCTTCCTTTTAAGGCAAATTAGCATCTTATTTTAACTGTTTAATTCAAGAAGTATTTGCTGGAAAAAATAAAATATTAACTCTGATTGCTTTTAAGTGGTAGGATTTGGGATTATTTTTTCCCATTTTCTATTTTACTATTGTCCACATTTTCTATATTAATGATGTATAGTACTTGTAATGAAAAGAGAAAAAAATGTAACTTCTAAAAAAGTGAGGACCTACTATATGCATGTCACCAGGTAGGACCCAGAAGAGAACACAATGGTGAATAATCCACTCTTCCTGACTTTGACAGTACAAAAGTGTAAGCTATAAAACAGGACAGAATGTAAGTACAGATTGGAAAATAACATATTGTGTCTGTGGGGAAAAAGGCTGAGGAGAGGATGGAAGGGAAGGAATTGTCTTGGAGGGGTAGCATCTGATAATCCCATTAATAGCTACTAGCTAGTATTTAATGTATATTTGTTACATGCCAAGCACCCTCTTAATTCCTTCACATGCTTCTCATTTAACTTTCTTCTTTTTTTGTTATTGTGTTAAAAATATGTTGTATAAGATTTTCTGTCTTAAGCATTTTTAATTGCACAGTGTAATAGTGTTAAGTATATTCACATTATTGTGAAATAGATGTCCAGAACTTTTTCATCTTTCAAATTTGACACTCTATACCCATTAAACAACAACTCCCCTTTTCATCTCCCCTCAGCCCCTGGTAACTACCATTTTACTTTGTTTCTATGAATTTAGCTACTTTAGATACCAGAGATCAGTGGAGTCCTACTGTATTTTTGTGTGTGAGTGACTGGCTTATTTCACTTAACATAATGTCTTCAAGGTTCATCCATGTCGTAGCGTGTAACAGGATTTCCTTTCTTTTTAAGGCTGAATCATATTCCATTGTTTGTATATACCACATTTTGTTTATCCATTTATACATCGATGAATGGAATACATGGGTTATTTTCACTTTTTGGCCTATGTGAATAATGCTGCTATGAACATGGTGTGCAAATACCTCTTCAAGATACTGCTCTCAATTATTTTGGGTATATATCCAGTAATGAGGTTGCTGGATCATATGGTAGTTCTATTTTTAAATTGTTGACAACCTCCATACTGTTTTCCATAGTGATTGTACATTTCACATTCCCACCAACAGTGCCCAAGGGATCCAATTTCTCCACAGCCTCACCAACACTTGTTATTTTCTGCTTTTTGACAGCAGCCATGCAAATGAGTGTAAAGTGATATCTCACTGTGGTTTTGATTTACATTTTTCTGATAATCAGTGATGCTGAGCATCTTTTCATATATTAGCCATTTGAATGTCATATCATATTTAGAAAACCATCTATTCAGATCTTTTGCCCATTTTCTGAGAGTTATTTGATTATTTTGTTGTTGAGTTATAGAAGTTCTTTATAAATTCTATGTATTAATCCCTCATCAGATATATGATTTGCTCATATTTTCTACCATTCTGTAGGTTACCTACAGAACCTACAGTAATTGTGTCCTTTGATGCACAGAAATTTTTAAGTTTGATATAGTTCTATTTGCCTAATTTTTGCTTTTGTTGCCTATGCTTCTGTCGTATCCAAGAAATCATTTTTCATATCCAAGAAATCATTGCCAAGTTCAATGTCATGAATATTTTCCTCTATGTTTTCTTCTGGTAATTTTACAATTTTAGGTCTTACATTTATGTTTTTAATCCATTTTGAGTTAATTTTCTGTACTTAGTATAAGGTAAGGGCCCAACTTCATTCTTTTGTATGCAGATATCCAGTTTTTCCCACACCATTTGTTGAAGAGATTTTTTTTTCTTCCCCATTGAGGGGTCTTGGCATCCTTGTTGAAAATTATTTGACCATATACATGAGAGTTTCTTTCTGAGCTACTATTCTATTCTATTGGTCCATTTGTGTTATGCCAGTACCACACTGTTTTGATTACTGAAGCTTTGTAATGTTTTGAAATCAGGAAGTGGGAGTTCTCCAACTTTGTTCTTTTTCAAAATTGTTCCGGTTATTGAGGTTCCCTTGAGATTCCATATAAATTTTAGGGCAAATTTTTCTATTTCTGCAAAAAATGCCATTGGGATTTTGATAGGGATTCTATTGAATCTATAGATAACTTTGGGTAGTATGACATCTTAACAATATTAAGTCCTCCAATCCATGAACATAGGATATCTTTTCATTTATTTGTATCTTCCTTAATTTATTTCAGCACTGTTTTATAGGTTTCAGTGCACAAGTCTTTCACCTCATTATTTATGTTTATTTCTAAGTATTTTGTTCTTTTTAATGTTACTAGAAATGAAATTGTTTTCTTTTTTTTTTGGTTTATTGTTAATGTATAGAAATGCAGCTGATTTCTGTATGTTGATTTTGTATCCTGCAACTTTTGCTGAATTAGTGTATTAGTTTCAATAAGGCTTTATTTATTTATTTATTTATTTGGTGTATATGGTATCTTTAGGACATTGTACAGATAACATTATGTCATCTGCAAACAGAGATAATGATCTACTTCTTCCTTTCTCATTTGGATGCCTTTTATTTCTTTTTCTTGTCTGATTGCTCAGGCTTTAATTCTCTTCATTTTATGGATTAGGAAATTGAAGCTTTGAGAAGTTAATTAGCTTGCCTGAGGTAATCAGCTAAGCAGCAAAGTTAGAATAAAAACATGACTTTTGAACTCTACAGCTAGGAATTTAATCAATAGTGTTGAGTAGGGCTTTACCTGGTTGAGATGGGAAGGGCGGGGGCATTTTGGGCAGATGGATTCTGACTTGTTTAATATGATCTGCTATATCTTTTAGCGATTGCCACATTCCAATCAATAAACTCAAAGATGCTGAAGCAAAACTATGCTCAGTATAATTTTCTTTTTTTGTTTGTTTGTTTTGTGATAGGGTCTCACTCTGTAGCCCAGGCTGGAGTGGCATGATCTAGGCTCACTGCAGCCTGGACCTCCTGGGCTCAAGCAATCTTTTCACCTCAGCCTCCTGAGTAGCTGGGACTACATCACCACACCCAGCTAATTTTTTTTTTTTTTTTTTTTTTTTTTCCCGGTAGAGATGAGGTCTCACTACTTTGTTCAGGCTGGTCTTGAAGTCCTGGGCTCAAGCAATCCTCCTGCCTTGGCTTCTGAAAATGCAGAGATTACAAGTGTGAGTCACCATTCCCAATCTTTTTTGTTTGTTTGTTTGTTTGTTTTTTAATGTTTTGGAAGACAATTTTTGTTCTAGGGTCTGTTCAAACAGCAGACTTAAATGGAATAAATTTGTACTGGCAACGAACATACTGTAAAAGTTGCCTTTGTGAATATACCCTTGATAGTCATTTGTATTCTTACAGTTTTTTTTTCTTTACACATAGACTCAAACTTTTAGAGCTGAAAGAGATCTTAGAGAGGAAACAAAAGGGGAAAAAAGGAGAACTTAAGTAATCCATTCCTCCCTTCCTTATTTTTTTCCTTCCTTCCTTTTGTAGAAGTAGTACATGCTGCTTAACTGTTTATAAAGCAACATAATTTAAAGAAGGAATTGTCTCCTCTTTGATGTCTGTTTCATCTTCACCATTCATCTTCCTATGGGTAAAACCACATTTAAAATTTGATGGGTCTCCATCTAGACTTAATTTCTATGCTTAGACATATGCCACACATACACACACATGCACACATTTGTGATATTATTTTGTCCTCTTTTTTTTTTTTTTACAAACTAACAAAAAAATGGTATCATACTATACCCAGGGGTCTGCAGCTTACCTTTAGTCCACTCTGAAAAAGCACAAATTCTATGTGTCTTGAGTGAATTTCATTTATTGAAAAGATATCCCTAGACTCAACTAACATCTTCAGACACCATCTGCCCTGTAATGACTGAAACTCCATGGCAACATATAGTATCACTAGTTACCAAAAAACAAATATTAACACCTCACTGCTGCAGACATTTAAAACCTTCATTTCCCAAGATTCCCATTTTTTGTGTTGTATGTGCATATTTAACTCCCAATGGAATCAACAGGAAAGTTGTCTTGTTTTCACTGTGGTTCAGGGCCATCCCCTAGTATAGTTTTTGGTGGAGGACTTAGGCCAAGAAAAGAGTAAAGCCTTAGTGAGAACCAAGTTCATTCATGCTATAAAACAAAAGTGCCTACCATTTTCCCAGGCCTTATCTCCTGATCCTCTCTTTGAAGGAGCTGTTCTTTTAAAATCATTAATCTCTAAAATGATACTCTCCCTGTTACGGCACTCACCCTATCACCAATTTACATCATTGAAAAAATCAAGTCTTAAATATTTCACAATTACAATAATACCAGGCACATGGTTAAACATTTTTATGAATTATCTAATGCAGTCATCTGAACCATGTGTATAATATGTAATGTTACACAGCATTGTATATTCTCCTTATTTTACAGGTGAGGGAACTGAGGCTTATGGAGCTTTTGTATCTAACCCACATCATAAAGCTTGTGAGGAAGCCAGAGTTTGAAGCCAAACAGCCTTGCTCTTATATTTTAAGTGACCCTAAAAATGAATTCCCAGGAGCTGTATTATCATGATGTGGATGTGGATGTTTAGGTGGCTGGGATTTCCTTCTATCTGGTTTCTTCAGAAAGGCATATTCTGTTGTTTGGAAGTCAATTGGTTTTGAAACAAGAACAAACCCCTTGATAGCCATATGGAGATTTGCTATTCTGCCTACACTTTAAATTAACCTTATTGATGGATTTCCTGCCAAGCTTAGTTTCATTTATTATGCATGTTCCTTTTGGTAGGTGGAAGGAAAAAAATGTGAGAATTATCCTCTAAATAAAGCAATATATAAGCCAGGCTTATAAATTTTCTAAAGTTTATTTTTATTTGCCAAGTGTTCTGTACTTTTTTGGGGGGTAAGTGTGTTTATTAAGTAAAAAAGTATAGTGATATCTTGAAATAAGGATATTTTAGTAGTACACACCGTGAGTGGATCTATTTTCTCTTTCATTCATCCTTGTCAGCTGAGGCCATTCCCAGCCAGCAGCTAGGGGTGAAGTGGTATCAAGATGGGTGAGCTGGTTTATTGTTTCTTTCTGAGTTAAAGAAATTTCAGCCTGAAATCCTATTCCTTTTGGATTCTAAAATGTGGCAACATATGAATGTATTAGAATAGTTGTCCTAAGACTTACTATAGGGCTGCAAGTCAGGACCAGGCTTCCCTGTATGTGATGTGGAAAATGAACACTCTGGGGTATTCTCATCTTGGGATAAAAAAAATATGAATCAGAGAAGGGGAAGTAAGATAAAATGTCTTCATTTAATCTTTTCTGACATTACTGAAGGTGGCCAGATGACAATGCCATGTGTATGGAATAGCCTTGGCATTTGATGATGGGGAAAGAAGTTCAGGTCAGTGGTGCTCATAAATAGCTATTTTGTAATTGTCCTATCTAAAGGAAGCTGGACTTGGGAAAGGTGAGAAGTTCCCAAAACAATTCACAGCCCAGTGGTTGCTGTAAATCACTTGGAGCTCTGGATCTTTCTGTCTGACTGGGAAAAATAATGACCCAGCTGAGCAGTTACATATGTAGGTTTGTTCAGAGAATTTCTGATGGAATCTGTGATTCTAAACCCTGTCAGGTCCCATGCTCCCTTTTATAACAAATATTTGAACACCCCTTTTAGTATACTGGAATGAAATTTATATATGACACATTTAAAAATAAATATAACACCCTGTTATAACAGGAGAACAAAATAGAAAGTCATTTTTAATAAGATATGTATCTCAATTTGCAAATGCCGAGACAAGACTACTGTTAAAAGATAACTTTTTAAAAAAAGATAAAATCATGACTCTCACCCAGATATAAAAATGAGCATATGTTGTATATTTTAATTAACTCAAAATGAGGAACCAGGCAAATGTTATAACCTGTTTAAGAGACTAACCAAATAATGGACACATTTATAGATCAGGAATATTGAAATGAATGTACAAATGAAGGCAAAACTAACTTCTTTAACAGTGGGGTAGAGAGGTCAATTGAACATTTACCAAACAGGTCAGAATTTGCATGTCTACAGACACAAATTATTTTGCATTGCTGTCAGTTATCTATATTTTACAAAGTTGTAGCATAGTCTCCATGTAATTAGAACCAGATAACCTGGAGGGGTGTCTGGTAGATGGTGCACAGTTCTCCATTGCAGCACATTCTATATTATCCCTAATGAAATAGTCAGACATTTGCAACTATAGGTAAAAACATGCTGAATGAGGCATCTATACAGGCAGACTGACTCAGTTGGCTGGATTGTCAGCCAGAATACCTTAAACAGTGATGGCTTCAGCTAGTTTCTGAACTTGGAACCAGCCCTTAGTAAATTTCTGAACAAAGAAGGTATACTCTTTCCTCACTTTACACCACACCTGAACTCCTAGAAAATTCAGTGCTTTCTAAGACTGTTCGAAAACACTTTGTATGCATAATGGGGTTGGATTTTAGTTAAGATAATTATAAGTATGTTTTTCAGATAATTATTAATATGATAATTATAAACATACAAATATCTGGCAGGATGTCCAAAAGTTGTGGGGCATGCAGCAAATCCTTTATTTTGCAGGGACTCTACCACCTTAGTCCTACCCACCAAATGCAAGTGGTGTCCTTCCAAGCACTGTGACAACCAAAAAAGTCTGACAAGTCAATACACTCCCTAGGGATGGATAGTGCCCACATGGAGAAGCACTGTCATTGCTGAAATATGTTTGGGACCCATAGCTTTATACCCACTTCCGGCAAAACCATCTGCTCAGCTGGGCAACTGTGGAGAAAGGCAGAGAGCCTTCTTGACCAGGGCTGTGCCAAAAAAAATTCTAGATTAAAAAAATTGACCCATCCTTTCTGAATTCCTCTCTTCCAAGTTTAACTCTTCATCAAGGTGAAAGACAAAGGAGGACCCTCATTGAAAGTAACTCCCAGCCTACCCACCCCCAATCTATTTGACTGGAGTTTGCTTCTGCTTTTCTGAAGAGTTCTTGCCATTAAGACCTGTGGTATAGAGGCTGATGCAGACAGAAAATAGCACAGTCAAATGACCAAAGGGGACAGGCTGTTCACAAACTAAGTGAAGTGGTGGGACCATGTGTACCTGCCACGGCTTGAGGGACAGCTGCCAATCAAACTCAACCTCATGTTGCCAGATCTTCTGATTTATTTCCAAGAGAAACTGGAAATCTGAAATATTTATATGTAATTATTCAGGTCTTAGATGTTAGCTGATATGTGTGTGTATACATATGTGTGGGTATAGATGGATAGATACATGCATCGTGCATACGTACTGTTCTTCATACTTAGACCCAAGAATAAAAGAAACAATACCTTAGGTACAGACGAGTTCTCTCCTTTGAATCAGAATGAAAACTCTGAGGTAAGTGTTATTTAGCCCCATTGCAGAGATGAAGGAATAGGAGTGTAGAGAAATTAAGCAACTTGCCTAAAGTCACACAGTCAGTAGCAGGACTGGAATTTTAATCAGGCCTGTTTTGCTTCCTGATACCAGATTGCTGCCCAGTCTATGAAGAGAATGCGCCGTCTATTAAAAAACCACAGGACATTGTTTTCTTCATTTTTTAATGACTCAAAGACAAAAAATTCAAGTGATGAGCAATGTTTGCTGAAAGCAGCATTTATTTAAGTAAAGTTAACTTTTCTTAGAGCTTCTTGATCTGGCCCTGTCAGGAGCCTACAGGGCTTTTTGGAGAAGCAAGAGTGGATGGGTTTTGATAGTGTTTGCACTGAGCTGGGTGAGTCATTTGCTGTGTTAGCCTGCCATCCATCAAAGCTGGTGATGAGAATGAATCCCTGGGGGTTGCTTGTGAAAAATGTTAAAAGCTTTAATTGAAAGGATCTCCAACTGAGGCCACAAGTAACTTTCTCATTGTGAATTCCTGTCTTGCCCCCAAATGCCCTGGGGCCCCACCAAATGGCAGGGCCAGGTCATTCTGATGTGCTTAAGCCATAAGCCTCTGGCAGGGCTTTGATGATGCTAGGCCTGGAGTCCTGTGCCACCCCCAACAGGGAGGGACACACTGTGAGAAATGTCATCTGTCAGGGTCTGCAAATTAAACCAGCCTTATGGAAAGTGGGGAAGTTTAATGTTTAAAACGTCCTGATTGAAATGCTCACATGATGAAAAAGATGGGCTTGGTCACCTGAAAGGGCATGTGTTGTACTAAGGCAGCAGGCACGGCACCTGAAGCTTCTCATTCGCTTCATGAGGTTCATAATGAACCTTTACCCCTTTCCTTTCCTTTGTTTGTGCATCTGTCTATCCATTTGCCGCCCCAGCTCAGTTCATGGTGTGACCCAGGCTGATATTCTATTCAAATCAGCAGGCATTTCTCCTTCTAGAGTGGATGTGCTACTGGGAAGCTGTCATAGGCTTCCCCAGGCTGCTTAACGGGAGAGTAGAGAAAAAGCAGTTAAGAATTCCTGTGTTAGAGCTCTCATCTAGAAGCTTTTCAAACAAGCAAACATCCTACCCCTTTAAAAAATGTTTTTATTACACCCATGATACATGCTCAATAAAGACAAAGTAGGGAGAAGAAAGACAAAAACAAAATAAAAAGTCTTGATCCCACTTCTTGAGAAATATGTGTGTGTTCAGGGTAAGCTGCAGGAGAAGGCAGCAGGGTCAGTGAAATGTCCTCTGAATCTAAAGAGAAGTTAGGCAAGAACTGGCCCCCAAATTCACTACTCTCTTCATACAGAGTCTGGCAGAAGATGATCATGCAGTTCCCTAATCTCTCTGTGGATAAAATTTCTTTTGTTGATAGATAAGACTGGGAAAACAATTATTACTGGTATTTGAAATAATATAGTAAAAAGTTTAACAATTACCCACCAATATATACTCTGAGCTTAAAATCCAAAGCAATTTAGGAACATTCTCTATGTATATTGCAAATCATATACCATTATGTGAGCCCTTGGGATGCTTAGGAGGGGAGGCAGAGAATACAAATGTGGAAATGAAATGCAGGGCAGCACAAATTGTGTAAATGAAATCTAGACTGTTTCTGGGAACATAATTTCATGAATAAAGATGATCTAGCATCTCTGAACTATGTATTTTAAGATTAATATTTCTCAATAGTACTTGTCAAAGTGAGTGGCAGTAGAATCCATAATAAGTACTTTATTGAATTATATTTAGTTTAAATATAAATGTAAAAAGGCACCATGAATTCTCATGTCAAATTATGTCACCCAAAAGTTAATTAGTTGTACCATGGTACAAAAAAAGAATTATTTTTAATTTGGCAAAATATAGGTTTGTGTTTCTAACAATTCAGTCAAAGACTTTTTTTTTTAATTAATACAATTTATTTTTAAAGCAATTTTAGGTTCATAGAAAAATTGAGCAGAAAGTACAGAGAGTTGCCATATCCCCCTGTCCCACAACTCCCTCCACTATCAACATCCCCTACCACAGTGGTACATTCATTACAATTAATGAACCTATACTGATGCATCATTAGCACCCAAAGCTCATAGTTTACATTAGGGTTTACTCTTGGTGTTATGTTTCTATGGGTTTTGTTAAATGTATGATGATGTTTATCAGTGTCTACTGCTGTAGTATCATTCAGAATCATTTCATTGCCCTAAAAATCTTCCATTTCCCTCCCTCCTCAACCCTGGCAACCACTGATCTTTTAACTGTCCCCATAGTTTTGCCTTTTCTGGAATGTCATATAGTTGGAATTATATAGTATGTAGCCTTTTCAGATTGGTTTCTTTCACTTAGTAGCGTGCATTTAAGTTGGCTCAATGTTTTTCATGGCTTGGTAACTTGATAACTTATTTAGCTCTGAATAATATTTCTTGATAAGGATATACCACAGTTTATATCCATTCACCTACTAAAAACATTTTGGTTATTTCCAATTTTTGGCAATTATGAACAAAGCTGCTATAAACATCCATGTGCTGGTTTTTGTGTGGAGTTGCCAATTCTGTTGGGTAAACACTGAGGAGTGTGATTGTTGGATCTTTGGGTAAGAATATGTGTAGTTTTGTAAGAAACTGCCAAACTGTCTTCCAATATGGCTATACCATTTTGCATTCCTACCAGCAATAAATATTGTCCTGTTGTTCCACATCCTTACCAGCATTTGGTGTTGTCAGTGTTTTGTATTTTGGCCATTCTAATACTTGTTTTAATTTGTAACTCTCTTATGAAATATGATGAACATCTTTATATATGTTCACTTTCCATATATATATGGAACAGACTATTTACATATATATCTATCTTCTTTGATTAGGGATCTGTTCAGGTTTTTGTCCACTTTTTAATAAGGTTGTTATTTTTCTATTGTTGAGTTTTAAGAGTTCTTTGTATGTTTCATATAACAGTCCTTTATTATATATTTCTTATTTTCTAATATATGTGTCCAATTCAATAAATTTACCTTTAAGCACTGCTTTTGCTGCATCTTACACATTTTGATGTTTTATTTTAATTTTCATTTAGTTCAAAATGTTTTAAAATTTCTCTTAAGATTTCTTCTTTGACCCATATATTATTTGGAAGTATGTTAATTTCCAAGTACTTTGGATTTCAGCCATCTTTCTGTTACTGATTTTAGTTTAATTCCATTGTGATCTGAGAGTAGAAGTTGTATGATTTCTCATTTTTTAAATTTGTTAGGGTGTGTTTTATGTCCCACAGAAGTACCGTCATCCCCCTCATAATGACGTTTCAGTCAACAAAGGACCACATATATGACAGTGGTCCCATCAGATTATAATGGAGCTGAAAAATTCCTATCACTTAGTGATGTTGTAATATCGTAGCATAACACATTACTTTTCTATGTTTAGGTATGTTTAGACACACAAATACTTATCATTGTCTTACAGTTGCCTACAGTGTTATGTACAGTAACATGCTCTATGGATTTGTGGCCCAGGAGCAATAGGCTACACCATTATAACATAGGGGTATAGTAGGCTGTACCATCTATGTTTGCCTAAGTATACTCTATGATGTTTGCACAGTGATGAAATTGCCTAATGATGCATTTCTCAGAACATATTCACATTGTTAAGTGACACATGACTGTAGTCTATAGATGTCAATTATATCCCGTTGATTGATGGTGATGTTGAGTTCAACTACATACTTACTAATTTTCTGCCTGCTGGATTTGTCCACTTCTGATAGATGGGTGTTAAGGTTTCCAACTACAATAGCAGACTCATCTATTTCTCTTGCATTTCTACCAGTTTTTGCCTCAGGTATTTGACATTTGGTTGTTAGACACATACACATTAAAGATCATTATGTCTTTGTGATGTATTGATCCTTTTATCATTAGCCCCTTTTTATCCCTAATATCTTTCCTTGCTCTGAAGTCTGCTCCTTCTGAAGTTAATATAGCAACTCCTCCTTCTTTTGATTAGTGTTAGCATGGTTTATCTTTCTCTATTTACTTCTAATCTACATGTGTCTTTGTATTTTAAGTGGGTTTCTTATAAGCAACATGAAGTTGGGTCCTTTTTTCTATCCACTCTGAGGATCTTTGTCTTTTAATTAGTGTAGGTAGACCATTGACATTTAAAGTGATTATATCTACCATATTTATTACCATTTTCTATTAATTTCTCTTGTTCTTTGTTTCTATTTTTATCTTCTTCTCTTTTCTACCTCTTATGGCTTTAATTGAGCATTTTATATAATTCTATTTTTCCCCTTCTTAGCATATACATTATACTTTTATCAAATAACATTATACCAATTCATGGATAGTGTGAATAACTATTTTCGTTTGTTTTTGAGAGAGGGTCTCATTCTGTCACCCAGGCTGGAGTTCAGTGGTGCACCCATGGCTCACTACAACCTCCACCAACCTCCCAGACTCAATCAATCCTCCTGCCTCAGCCTCCTAAGTACCTGGGACTGCAGGCCTGCATCACCATGCCTGGCTAATTTTTGAATTTTAATATCATATAATAACAAAATACTTGTAATTCCTCCCTCCTGCCTCTTGTATCACTGCTGTCTTTTTTTTTTTTTTTTTTTTTTTTTTGAGATGGAGTCTTGCTCTGTCACCCAGGCTGGAGTGCAGTGGTGCAATCTCAGCTCACTGCAAGCTCCGCCCCCGGGGTTCACGCCATTCTCCTGCCTCAGCCTCCCAAGTAGTTGGGAGTACAGGTGCCCGCCACCACACCCAGCTAATTTTTTGTATTTTTAGTAGAGATGGGGTTTCACCATGTTAGCCAGGATGGTCTCGATCTCCTGACCTCGTGATCCACCTGCCTCGGCTTCCTAAAGTGCTGGGATTACAGGCGTGAGCCACCGCGCCCGACACACTGCTGTCATTTTACTTACATATTGGCATATAATTGAACACATCGTTGCTGTTATTATTTTGAACTGACTGTTAGATAATTAAGAATAAGAAAAATAGGCTGGGCAAGTTGGCTCACGCCTGTAATCCCAGCTTTTGGGAGGCCAAGGCAGGCGGAACACGAGGTCAAAAAGATGGAGACCATCCTGGCCAACATAGTGAAACCCCGTCTCTACTAAAAATACAAAAAAAAATTAGCTGGGCATGGTGGCGGGTGCCTGTAGTCTCAGCTACTCGGGAGGCTGAGGCAGGAGAATCGCTTGAACCCAGGAGGCGGAGGTTGCAGTGAGCCGAGATTGCGCCACTGCACTCCAGCCTGGCAACAGAGCGAGACTCCGTCTCAAAAAAAAAAAAAAAGAAAGAAAAAAAAAAGGAAGAAGAAGAAGAAAAAAAGAATAAGAAAAATAAAATGTTTATTTTCCTTTTACTTAATTCTTCTCTGAAGTTCTACTTTTCTTCACGTAGGTCCAAGTTTCTGACTTAATTATTTTCCTTCTCTCTGAAGAACTTATTTTTAACATTTCTTGCAAGACATGTCTGCTGACAACAGATTCCCTTAGTTTTTGTTTCTCTGAGAGAGCCTTTATTTCTCTTTCACTTTTAAAAGATAATTTTGCAGGGTAAAGAATTCTGGTTTGGCAGTTTTTTCTCTCAACACTCAACAATTTATTTTACTATTGCTTGTCTGGTTTCTGAGGAAACGTTGGATATAGTTCTTATTTTTGCTTCTCTGTAGGTAAGGGGCAGCTGATCCTTGAACAATATGGGTTTGAACTGCATGGGTCCACTTATACACAGATTTTTTTCAATAAATATATTGGACAATTTTTTGGAGGTTTGCAACAATTTGAAGAAACTTGCAGGTGAATTATGTAGCTTAGAAATATTTTTAAAATTAAGAAAAAGTTAGGCATGGTATGAATGCATAAAATGTATGTAGATACTAGTATATTTTGTCATGTATTACTATAAAATATACATAAATTATAAAAAATTAAAATTTATCAAAACTTACATAGACCGTACATGATGTCATTTTTAGTCAAGAGAAATGTCATTTTTAGTCAAGAGAAATGTAAGCAAATGAAAAGATGCAGTATTAAATTATAACTACATAAAATCAATTGTAGCACATACTATACTACTGTAATAATTTCATTGCTATTCCCTGTTGCTGTCATGGTGAGCACAAGTGTTACATGTGTCCACTTAAAACATCATGTGATGCTAATCATCTCTACGTGAGCAGTTTACCTCTCCAGTAAATTGTGTATCACAGTAAAAAAGTGATCTTTTGTGGTTCTCACATATTTTTCATTTTGTTGAGTGCATACAGTAAATCTTGAATAATACCATGGGACCCATACAAAGTGCCACTAGTGATACTGGAAGTGTCCCCAAGAAGCACAGAGAGGTCATGACATTACAAAAAAGTTGAATCGCTTGATATAAGATTGAGGTCTGCAGCTGTGTTTGCCCACTGCTTCAGACAGATAATTCATCTTATAAACAGATAACATATACTTATGGTATTAATAAATACAGTACAATAATGTACTGTAAATGTATATTAAATGTTTTCTCTGTCTTATGGTGTTCTTAATAACATTTTATTTTCTCTAGCTTATTTGTAAGAATACAGTATATAATATATACCACATACAAAATACATGTTAATCAACTGTTTATGTTATCAGTAAGGCTTCCAGTCAATAGTAGGCTATTTCAAATCCATGTTCATTAACCCAGAAATCATACCAAAAACAATGTCATCAATATCATACCCTGTCTCTATCCTCTATAGGAGAAATAGACTCCCCTTTCTTTGAAAATAAAAATCTAATCTGCTGAAAATTAAATGATAGGTTTTGTACCATAGTGGTAGTATCAAGGGGTGAAACATACATTGACATATCAGTCAATATACCTGTCCCCCTGCATTGTAATTATTTGCTGATTGCCTGTCTTTCCTGTGAGACTGTCAGCTTCTGAAGGACAGAGACAAGGCTTGTTTGAGAACTCTCTGGCACATAATAGGCATTTCAATATATACATGTTGAATGTATCATTGCTTCATCAGATGTGTTAATTGTGAACCAACCTCACTAAGTTATTAAGCATCTACTTGGGATAAGGCTGCAGGTTGGAAACTTTGGATATATAAAGATGAGTAAAGTTTGTTCTCTGCCTTCAAAGGCAATCATTATAGCAGGACGTCCTTGTCAAGTTCCTATCCCCTTGACCACCCCCTTCCCTTCACAGGTGGGAAGTCCCCTAAAGGCTATAGCTTCTAGCATTTTTTGATCTGAAGGCATTCTTTAGCTTTAGAGCAGCTCAGTGCCTTATGGGCAGATTGTAAGTGCCAGAGACATAGTCTCCTGAACAACTCACCACCGATGAAGGTGGCGGTTCCTTGCTCTTCAGTAGGACACTGAGCATGTTCCACTTGGACTCAGAGCATTCCCAATGGTGCTGAGCCCTCTTTGCTCATAGCAGTAATCTGCTCATTACAGCACTCTTTTTTTTGGCTTTTTCTCCATTCTTGGTCTCACTTCCTACTCCCTCACAGTGTTTCCTGGGCTCTCCTCCTGAATAAATTCTCATACCCAAATCCTTTACTCAGGGTCTGCTTTTAGGAGCATCATTAGAACTGAGCAGGATAAGACAGGCTATGAGAATGCAGGGGAGGAGGGGATAATTCTAGCTGGAGAAGACTTGGCATTATTTGAATTGGGTTTGGGTGGGTGCAGTGAGTGCAAAGGAGAGATGCTTCAGGCACAGAGGAGCTGAAGCACACAGAGTGCTCAAGGAAATGTAAGCAATTGGGTCTGGCAGGAATGTGGGTAGAGGGGCATCTCAGACTCTCCTGGAAGGTACTCCAGAGCCCCGTGCATCCCAGCAAGGAGCCAGGTTTCTCCTGCTCCTTTCATCCTAAACTTCAGCTCAAGTTACTCACCCTTCTCATATTGGTACTCCGAAACGTCCACGTAGTCTCCTTTTGGTAGGAAAATCTAAATACAGGAAAGGACACGGCTACTACATGTAATCTGTGAGAGCAGCCATAAGTAATCACTGACCAACCCACTATCTTTTTTGAGCGCAGTTCTTTCTTTCTGTCTCTAGATTTTAATTCACATTTTCTGAGTTCCCATGACATAATCTGCATTAGTATTTTGCTATTTCTAAGAGCTTATAGTCTAAATACAGTCTCTGCAACTCAATCTAGACAAGAAACTTCCCTGCCTTCTGTTAGAGGCTAATCTTTAATTTTTTAAAAAAGAAATAGTGTGTCAGAAGATCAAAGAAAATGACCCATGTTTACTCTACATTGGGGTCCACTCTATTACCCACATCCCGTACAATGTGTATGTATAGTCTCACCCATTCTCTCTCCCCTTGTCCTGAAAATCATTTCCCTCTCATGAACTGTTCTGACAAGTCATTTCATTTCCAGTACTGACTCAATTATACACTCTTGCCATGATCAACAACTGCTAAATTGGTTGTAAACCCCAGAATGGGAGCTGAAAAATCAAAAACTAAAGGTGTGGCAGGAGGACAGGAGTGGAATAATTTGGTCATTTTCCTAGCAGAGAAAAGCTGGTTTAGGAAAGACAAAATGAGTACTTCTGGAATAGGTATACAATATTGGAAAATAACAGAGAAATTAAAGAAGTTATTAAAGCTCACAAGAGGATTTGGTGAGAGAACACTACTCATTTCAGCTCAGCATGAGCCAGTTTGCATTATTGTGTTTTGCTCTATACTTAGTCTTGGAGAAAGCCACAAATTACAATGGTTAAATAAAGCTTTAGAAAATGGAAAATAGCAACATTGCAAGTACAGAACGCTACTGCGGTAGAGCACCCTCCGAACTGGGGTGGCTGTAGTGAACTTCTAAAATCCCTCCCTCGCTCTCCCACCCCCAGGAATTTCAGCCATGTCCTTTATAAATCCCCATTACTGTAATATTGTTTGTGTAATAAATACAGCTTTGTTTAGTTTTTAAACTCGGAATTTCTACCAAAGGCTGGGAGAGAAAGAAAGCTGCTGGGGTAGCTGCAGGTTGAGTATTTTGGGAAGAGATTAATTTGAGACATACCTGGATCCAGAAGGGAATGATGATGATAACATTTATTGAGCTCTTTGTATGTCTGAGACATACTCCATAGATGTATTATGTGTTAACTAACATAGCCTCGTAACAACCTTATGAGATAGTACTGTTCCTATCCCATTTTATATATGAGGAGACTGGAGCACACAAAGCCTAAGTAATTGGCCCAAGGTCACATGGCTGGTGAGTGGCAGAACCAGGATTTAGTCTGGCTCCAGAGCCTGTCTTCTTAATGACCACACAGTAATGCCTCAGAGACATAAATATTTGTGTCCTCCAAATTCATATGTTGAAACCCTATCCCTCAATGTGATAGTATTTGAAGATGTAGCCTTTGGTAGATAGGTTTAGATGAGGCCACAAAACAGATTCTCCGTGATAGGATTAGTGCCCTTATAAAAAGGGGAAGAAACCAGAGCACACTCCCCACCCCCACCATGTGAGGACAACCATCTGCAAACAGGGAAGAGGGCCCTCACTAGGAACTGAATCTGTCTGCACCTTGATCTTAGACTTCTAGCCACCAGAACTGTGAGAAATAAATATCTGTTGTATGAACTACCCATTCTATGGTATTCTGTTACAGTAGCCTGAGCAGATTGAGACAGACCACCAAGCTGTTAATATACAATTAAGATTTTACCCAGGAATTCTAGGAAGAGGCGTTTTAGCTCAGATTCAGGAATTTATTTCAGGCGCTTCTCTGCTACTTTGCTTCCTGCAGGATGGGGCTGAGTCACAGAGCCCGCTTGGCCCAATGGTGATGGAGAATAGATTCAAGACCAGGAGCCAGACTTCCATGGGAAACTGAGTAAACTGAAGCTTGGTAACTTTGAGATCATCGGTGGGCCAGCCTATTTGGGTAGAGTGTGCTCCTAAGTGAAACAGCAGTTATGAGCTAGACTTGCAGCAATTTGAATCTGGACAGGAGTGTTGAATGAGGAGGAGAGATGAGCCAGTGGTACTAAGAAGACCCCTCTCACCTCATTCCCAGAGAGATGGTACATATCAAGATCTATGCTACATATAAGGAGATTTTTATTGAAGTGGCTCAGCATGTCCCTCTCAGATTTTCAGAGTCCCAATCCCAACTGGGTTTAACTCCAACTCAGTTTTTTTTAGGTTGAGTACATATTTAGTAGCATAAACGCAGCACAACTTACTCAACTCTTTCTCATTGAAAGACATTCACTTTGTTACTAAATTTTTGCCCAAAGAACAATGCTATCATAATATCTCAATGCACATATGTTCTTAAGTGTGGATAATTTTACTTCTAGGGAATAGATTCCAAGAAGTGGGGTTTTTAGGAGAAATAATATTTTTAATTTGTAAGGTATTTTCAGGTTTGCTTTCTAAACAGGTTCTAGCAGATCACTCTCCATGGCTACTGTAGGGGCATATTTGCCTTTCTTCTTGCAGCATCCTTTCCAAGTTTAGGGCATTCTTCTCAAGGAGATGCCAGAGACTCACTTCACCAACATCCCTTGCAGCTTGAGTGTGGACATGTGACCTAGGTCCTGCTATTCAGACATCACAAAACTTCACTGTAATGAGGCAAAGACACAGGCCTGCACAGAATCCAACCTGGTGAGCGGACTGGAGATACTTCCAGCTTTCAGACACAGCAGTGGCAGTCATCCCTTGTTCTGGAAACTCTGCTGCTCTAAGACAGAGATGTCTTGTCAACACTGTCAACATCTCAGCAGTAAGAATTAATTGAACTTCTTTTATATGCATTCACTTCTATCTATCCCATTGCCTCTACCTGAGTTGTGGCCCACCAAGACCTCTTGCTGAGACAGCAGTAACAAACTTCCAACTGGTCTCACAGTCTCTAGAATCCATTCTCCACCTTGCAGCCTAAATGGTTTTCTAAAACTCAAATCTGATCGTGCCAGCCCCCTGCTTTTAAAACCTTTCATTTTTTCCCTTTGCCTCCATCCTCCTTAGGCTGACCCTCAAAACCCCCCAAGAGGTGACCCTTGCTTTCCTCCCTGGGCACATCTCTTTCCTCCCTTCACATTCTACTGTCTGGTCATACTACATATGTTTTCAGTTCCTGGATTGTTCCATGCTCTTTCTCACCTGTGCTTTTGCAAACACTGTCCTAGCCTCTACTTTTTCTCCTTCTCCTTTGCTTGCCTAAATTCTTTTTCCTGATTGTCAGCTAAGAGGTTACTTCTCTGACTATACAATACTAAATTAGGTTTCTCTTTGCTAGGTTACCAGAGTGCTCCACAGTACCCCATAGTTCTACTTATTTTTGTTTTCCACTAAGCTACTTGAAGGCAGGGATGATGCCTATTTTCTTCCTTGTTGCACATTCCATGTCTAGAGTACTGCCTCATGCATAGAAGATAATATATAAAAATTTGATGAATTAATAAATAGATAAAACAGATACTATTGTCATCAATTTACTCACAGGGAAATTGAGGTTTTGTTGGTCCTGGATCTGGAGCTAGAACACAGAACTTCTGATTCCTGATATATTTTCAATTATTCCTCATTGTCACCTTCAAATATAGTTCAACACTCTCATAGGCTTAATAAACACTATTATGATGGGCAACTACTCTGCAAGGCAGGTTTCTCAAGCTTTGCTGTTTGCTGTGTCGGGCTGTCAGTGTTGGAAGATATTTGACATCATTCCTGACCTCTATCCAGTAGATGCTAACAGTACCTTCCTCACTCCAGTTGTCTTCAGACATTGCAAAATGTCCCCTGAGGGGCAAAATAGCCTCCCAATAAGAATGAGTACTCTAAGGATACCAGGCACCACTTAATACATCTCTATAACTTTGGGTTGAGAATATAAGTCTCATCACAGACATATTCCAGGTGGAAAGATGAAAGACAAGGACATATCTAAATATTGACCTTGAGTCTTATAAATACAGGTCTTAACCTCACTGATCCTCAGTTTTCTGATTTGCAAAACAGAGATAATAACACCCAAAATTGTGCAGAGGATTAGAGAGAATGTATATAAAGTACTCAATAAGTTTGTTGATGAAAAAAAGTCAAACTCTGTAAAATATTTAAAGAGATTTATTCTGAGCCAAATATGAGTGACCATGGCCCAGGGCACATGTTTTGGGATGGTGCCCTGGGCCATGGTCACTCATATTTGGCTCAGAATAAATTTCTTTAAATATTTTACAGAGTTTGGCTTTTTTGATCAACATTAATAGGCAGACATAACCAAAAATAAAAATCTAAGGCTCCCAACGACTGAACAGACCTCCTTCTCGGCCAAGGGAGTCCCAAAGAAACCTGAAAAGCTAGTTCAGGCCATGAGGGGAAGGGTGTTATGTTATAACCCCCTCTCTTTAGAGTTTAGGCACAACTGACTGGCATTAACATTAAAATGGAGATCATAAGACTGACAACACAGACTCTCTGTGGCAATACAAAACCAAATTCCCACCTGACTCAGGTATAGCATCACATGGCACATAGCAGACCCTGAAGGAAATCAAAAAGTATTTTACCCCAAAATATATTTCATTCACATATTTTGAAATGGTCCTCAAAGCTGTCTCTTGAGAGAGAAATTTGCATTCTGTAGAGAATCTCCTTCCCTTTCTAGGTCTTTTCCTGATCCAGGAGAGATTTGCCTGAGAGTCTGATACTTTTAAGGTTTGAAAAGAGACATTTACCATCTACTCTCTCTGAAGCCTGCTATTCAAAGGCTTCATCTACATAGCAAGAACATTGGCTTCCACAACCCCCTTTCCCCCTTATCTTAACTTAAGCATTTCTTTCTGCTGACTTCAACCATTTAGGCAAAGCTGAACTCTTTCAACTAATTGCCAATCAGAAAGTCTTTGAATCCACCAATGACCTGTAAGCACCACCTTCCTTCTCCACCTTTGAGATGTCCCACTTTTCCAGGCTGAACCAGTGTATACCTTATAGATATTGATTTACTGATTTATATCTTCACCTGTAACTTCTGTCTCCCTAAAATGTGTAAAACCAAGCTGTAACCCAACCACCTTGGAAACATGGTCTCAAGACCTCTTGGGACTATGCCCACCCTGGGTCATGGTCACTCAGATTTGGTTCAGAATAAGCCTCTTTAAATATTTTAGAGTTTGGCTTTTTGTTTGTTTGTTTTTGTTTTTGTCAACAAGTTACATTATCTAAACAACTGCTTTCTTCTGGCCAATAACTAGTGGGTCAACTCACCAAAGCATGCATAAAGAGAAACACAACTGAAGAGAGGGACTGGATATTGGAATATTCAGGGTGAAATGGTATGGGTTGGGGTTGTATGACAGAAGGCTTTGGCATTCTAGGAGGCATAGAAAAAAAAGCCCCATATTCAGTAATAAAAATAAGTATTACTATTTGAACTGACAAGCTTTTGGGCATGCAATCTCTGATTTATTCTCTCCTAATTTCACGGTTTTATGAAGAAAAGGGCAAAGTCATGCTTAAGGATCAGTTGCTATTTTTTAACTAGGATTACACACTCAAAGTTGGGGATGGGGGATATTTCAAGATCTATCAAAAATGGGAGTAGGTGAATCTCCAATTGCTTACTCTCCCTCTCCATTATGAATTTTAATGCAATTTTCATTTAGTGATTGACATACTATATTTGTGCTCAAGATTACTTCAATTTTCTTCCTTCCTTTCCTTCCTTCCTTCCTTCCTTCCTTCCTTCCTTCCTTCCTTCCTTCCTTCCTTCTTTCTTTCTTTCTTTCTTTCTTTCTTTCTCTCTCTCTCTCTCTCTCTTTCTTTCTTTCTTTCTTTCTTTCTTTCTTTCTTTCTTTCTTTCTTTTCTTTTGATGGAGTCTTGCTCTGTCATCCAGGCTGGAGTGCAGTGGCGTGATCTCAGCTCACTGCAACCTCCACCTCCCAGGTTCAAGCAATTTTCATGCCTCAGCCTCTCAAGTAACTGTTACTACAGGCACATGCTACCATACCTGGCTAATTTTTGTATTTTTAGTAGAGACAGGGTTTCACCATGTTGCCCAGGTTGGTCTCAAACTCCTGGCCTCAAGTGATCCGCCCGCCTTGGCTTCCCAAAGTGCTGGGACTACAGGTGTGAACCACCGCACCCAGCCCAATTACTTCAATTTTCAATAGCAAGTCTAAAAACATATTTTTCTTCTAAGCATCTACCATCTTTACTGACTTGCTACATTGACATAATAATGATGCTCCAGAAAAATGCTTCCTAGGGAATTCCACATGGTATAGCTTGTGGGTTCAAAGGATTAAACTAAAAGGACAATGGCATCTCCTAACTAGGAGTACAATTTACCAGTACTGAATCCTCTGGCTCCATAGAGCTTCTGCTTCTTCTCCTTTTCCTTCTTTTCCTCCCTCCCTTTCTCCTTTTCTCCTCTCTCCTTTCCCTACCTGGGACTTTAGAACTGCTTTCTCTCCTTCAACCCTAGGGAGATACTCCAACATGCAATCTTTGCCACAGACCTAGGTCATCTTACTTAGGTCTAAAGATATCTACCTCCTGAACCCTCAATTTGAAAATGTAGGGGAAAAAATATTAACCAAAAGACTTAAAATGTCCAGTATTAATAGTAGCCCGAACCTGAAAACATCCCAGTGTTCATCACGGTAGAATGACTAAATTTTAGTAAAGTCACACAGCAGAATATTATGTAGCAATGACAAGGACCAAACTGTGATGTCATGCAAATCCTGGATAAATCCACTGTTAACTAAAGAAGGAAGATGCAAGAGTGCATCTGGTACTCAACAATGAAGTTAAAAAGTAGCAAAACTAATCTCTGCCATTAGAAGTCAACCTAGAGAAAGTCAGCATGGTGACAGCCTTTGTGTCAAGGAGTGGTGTGAGGAGGGTTTCTGGGTGCTGATCATGTTGTTTCTTGCTCTGGGTGCTGGTTACAAAGTGAATTTTCACTTTGAGAAAATTCACCAAGCTCTTCACTTCTGATTTGTGCATTTTTTCATATGTAGGGTATACTTCAATCAAAAGTTCATTTAAAAAACAAAACAAGGCCGGGCACAATGGCTCATGCCTGTAATACCAACACTTTGGGAGGCCAATGTGGGTGAATCACCTGAGGTCAGGGGTTCAAGACCAGCCTGGCCAACATGGCAAAACCCCGTCTCTACTAAAAAACTACAAAAAATTAGCCCAGCATGGTGGTGGGCACCTGTAATCCCAGAGACTTGGGAGGCTGAGGCAGGAGAATTGCTTGAACCTGGGAGGCGGAGGTTGCAGTGAGCCTAGATCGTGACACTGCACTCCAGTCTGGGCAACAGAGAGAGACTCCATCTGAAAACACACACACACACACACACACACACACACACACACACAACAAAACAACAAACAACAACAAAAAAAAAACCAAAACCAAAATTTTCCTAAACTCTTTCATTTCTTCGAAAATTCTCTTTTTTTCACTTTAGGCTTCTCTCTCATAGGAAGATACAGTCTCATAACAAAATTGCTATAAGCTTTAATAACACTTTTCAGGAACTAGAAGAAGAGCTAAAAGATTTGAGTTTTAGGTTTCATTTAATTTTCTATTAATTTCTGTGAACTATGTATTAAACGCAGACTGCTACTGCTTAACTGAGTGTTTATGTTCCTCCAAAATTCCTGTGTGGAAATCCTAACTTCCAAGGTGATGGTATTAGGAGGTAGGCCCTTTGGGAGGTGATTAGGTCACAAAGGTGGGACCCTCATGGATGGGATTAGTGCCCTTATGAAAGAGTCTGGAGTGATCCTTGCCCCTTCAGCCATGAGAGGTTACAGGGAGAAGATAGCTGCCTATGAGGAAGCAGCTCTCATCAGACACCGAAACTGCCTGTGCCTTGACTTTACACTCCCCGGCGTCCAGAACTATGAGAAATAAATTTCTGTTGTTTATAAGACACCTGGTTTATGGTATATTGTTTTAAAAGCCCAAATGAGCTAATATATTGCAGGAGACCACAGGCAAGGAGTCTGGTGCGTCTACTCCATTTCCTTCCTTCTCCATACGCTGGGGAACTGAGGCCTAGAGAAATTAAGTGGCTTGCTCAGGGGCACATGTTCTTTTTTTTTTTTTTAATTATACTTTAAGTTCTGGGGTACATGTACACAATGTGCAGGTTTGTTAGCTAGGTATACATGTGCCATGTTGGTTTGCTGTACCCATTAACTCATCATTTACATTAGGTATTTCTCCTAATGCTATCCCTCCCGCTCCCCCCACCCCACAACAGGCCCCAGTGTGTGATGTTCCCCACCCTGTGTCCAAGTGTTCTCGTTGTTCAATTCCACCTATGAGTGAGAACATGCAGTGTTTGGTTTTCTGTCCTTGTGATAGTTTGCTCAGAATGATGGTTTCCACCTTCATCCATGTCCCTGCAAAGGACATGAACTCATCCTTTTTTATGGCTTGCATAGTATTCCATGGTGTATATGTGCCACATTTTCTTAATCCAGTCTATCATTGATGAACATTTGAGTTGGTTTCAAGTCTTTGCTATTGTGAATAGTGCCGCAATAAACATACGTGTGCATGTGTCTTTATAGTAACATGATTTATAATCCTTTGGGTATATACCCAGTAATGGGATGGCTGGGTCAAATGGTATTTCTAGTTCTAGATCCTTGAGGAATCGCCACACTGTTTTCCACAATGGTTGAACTAGTTTACAGTCCCACCAACAGTGTAAAAGTGTTCCTATTTCTCCACATCCTCTCCAGCATGTGTTGTTTCCTGACTTTTTAATGATCGCCATTCTAACTAGTGTGAGATGTTATCTCATTGTGGTTTTGATTTGCATTTCTCTGATGACCAGTGATGATCATTTTTTCATGTGTCTGTTGGCTGCATAAATGTCTTCTTTTGAGAAGTGTCTATTCACATCCTTTGCCCACTTTTTGATGGGGTTGTTTGTTTTTTTCTTATAAATTTAAGTTCTTTGTAGATTCTGGATAATAGCACATTGTCAGATGGGTAGATTGCAAAAATTTTCTCCTATTCTGTAGGTTGCCTGTTCACTCTGATGGTCATTTCTTTTGCTGGGGGCACATGTTCTTTAGTAATAAAATTGCCGTTAAAGAAATACATCTCAAAATGAAAGTGGCAATGGCAGTTTGTGTCCCAAAAGGTCACATGATTTCTCCTATTTAAAAATAAAAATAATGCTGGGAGGGAGAAGGGACTGGGTCAATCATTATATAAATACAGAATTTCAACTTATTTATTCAATTTATATAAAAGACAATGCTCTCATTTGGTTATTGTGACCTCTAAACAAATTTCCCTTCTAATCGGCACTTACAAGACAGTTTCTCCTTGGGACTTGGCCCCTAAATCTCGATGGTTTGAAACAGCAAAGGTGTATAATTGTGCCATTGTCCATCAAGTGCCAGCAGGAGCTTTGCTCCACTGCTTTATGTCTTCTCTCTGGGACTCAGGCTGAAGAAGGTGCTCTCTAGACCATGGCAGGTTGTCATGGCAGTGGGAAAAGAGAATATGGCCATGTACACACTGGCTTTTAAACCTGCCTGGAAGTGACACACATCACTTCCATGTACACCTCTCTGTCAGAGCAAGTCCTATGACCACTTCTAACCTCCTGTAGGCAGAGAGGTGCAATCCTACCATGTGTATGGAGTATTTTGGAACAGCCCTAATGACAATCTCAAGAAGGAACTGAAACTGTCCCCCGTGGAGTCCCATATTTCCTCATGAGTTCTATCATTATTCACTGTGACCTACGCTTTTTAAAAGACATGATGGAACAAAGATTATCTCTGCAGAAAGTAAAGCAGAGACATAAAAGGCAGCATTGGCAGGTGTAAATAAAGCTCTTTCAACTATAATTGAAAGGATTTTTATGAAAGGCACAAAGTGGTTTCATCTGCCTTTCTGCAAATAGCATAGTGGGTTGAATGATCAATATTCCTTTAAAGTGCCCAGGAACTGTTTCAGTTTTGACTAAAGGCAACTAAATAAATGAATTGTCCTTCTGGGCTTTTATATTGAACCCTTTAAATGAAGGCAGCTTACATGGCTGCAAACAATACATGTCCCGTGTGGTCACTGTAAGCATTAAATATCAATCAGAAGAGAGTGCTTTTAAATAGGGAGGAAAAAAATCCATTTGTTGGGGCTATAATCTCTAATGTTAAATTTAAAAAAAAAGAGTTTGACAGGTAATAATTTGTTTTGCATGACTTTCTCCCTTTATTTTCTCTGCACACAGGTCTAACCATAAAATCATCAATACTGGCAAATTAAAAGGGGAACATGTCAGGCCTCACTCTTTCTGTACTGGCTTTCAAGAGTATTGTCTTTGGTAAGTAGCAAAGAAAAAAAATCAAATTAAGACATACATTTAAATGGACACTGGTCAAAAAGCAAGCCTGGAATAAAAGTAGCAGTCTATTGAAACAAATACACAACTTGACTAGTTAGCAAGCACCAATGCTTGTTCTCACACTTGAAATGATGCCAGGCTCAGATGCTTGCTTTATCATTTGAAATAAGGTTATACAATACATCCTTCTCCCTCTGTAGTATAAATATTGTTGACACTGTGTAGTCATATTATTTGTTAGCTCAAAATCCAAGTGTTTGGGCATCATGGCATAGGATCTTACATGAAATTATTACAGTTGCATTAAGGAATACGAATGACTTAAATTATGAATTATCTTTCTATTTATACTTTAATTCTTTAAGCAAAATTTCTAGGTGAAGCTTTTTTTCAGTATGTAATATAAAAGTAAAATTCAGACATGATTCTGGAATATTAAAGTTTCTATGTTAATGGTTTGTAATAATGATATAAATTTTGAGGATCATACCAAGGATGTGGGCTCCTGCAATAGGGCCCAGATAGGACAAGCAGTCAGGAGCAGATGGTGGTTTAGTGAGGGTAGGCAAAGGTTGTACCAGGGGATGGTATGAGGAGTGGTGGTGGTCAGTAGGGCAAGGGGAGGAGAAAAAATGTGAGTCAAGGTCTTGGGGGCTGGAGCAGAGGTAGTCCAGATACGTGAATTCACTCCAGGAGAAAAATTACTCTGACACCTTCTAAAGGACCTTTATCCTTCCAAACTAAGATTTATTTGCTTGTTGTGATCCCCAGTAGGACTTCTCTGTTAGAGTAACCACATCGATTCATGGCACGTTTAGTCCTCCTTGAACTGGATGTCAACCTCATTCCCCTAAGAGCTGTCTAGTTAGAGACAAAGTCTTGTCTTCTGGCCTGACTTGGGCTTCCAATGGAGATCTCTATGCTTACATTCATTACCTCAGTGTCTGGGCTTGGCACATATTGGTGCTTGATAAGCATTCATTGAATTTAAAAATGTGAGCAGGATGGGAAAATATGACAAATGATGGTCACATATTCTCTTCTATTCATCTACAACAAATTGTTCATTCTTTGTCCAGCATCAGAGCCATTTTAGGAACCTGCTTAACAAATCAGGCACCTTTCAGAATTGCAGAAGTTTCATTCTATACTTGCCGGGATTACTTCCATGTTGTGAGCCTTCCTTGGCATTTCACCCTTCGCTCTTACACAGAAACTCAAAGTACCTTTGTTAACATTCATTTATGCTACAAGGTAGTTGGATTAAAAATGTCAATACTCCCATGACACAGAAAGAAGACCAAAGCTACCAGTAAAATTTCACGTGGAGGAAATATGGAAGTAGATTAGCAACCCCTTTAGTACTGTGGTATTGTTGCATTGATCGTACTATTGAATAGTGAAGAGCGAGGTACCTTATTTTATAAATGCCATAAGCAACATAAAATCACCCATGTACAAATATATGACCTTTCACGTGAATTTGATGGTGATTATACGTTGAAACCATAATAACTCTAGATCTCAGTGACTATACTTATCTTCAAACACTTAGCTAAATCTGTAACAGATGAATATCTGAAGTTTGAAGCTGTACACCCCAGGTTAATATTTTTATATCAACAAGAATATAAGAAAATGTACATTAACTTTTAAAAATAGCTTTTAAATACTCTAAGCTTTAGTGCACACTTTTTTTTTTCCAAAGCCCGCATAAGAGATATCATAATCTAACATTAACATCTTGCATTTTTAACTGTCCTTGTAAATTTATTATAAGAACACTACTTGGAAAACAGTATTTTCAAAATGTATTGTATTTACTAAAATAACGTCTTTGCCCCTTTAGTCTCTGAACAGCAGTGCACATCTTTGTATTCTTCTTAACTGGACTGATAGTAGATACATAAGACAAGTTATAATTTTTGAGACTGTAACCAAATGCAAGCTCGGCTGATCACTGCTTGTAAAGCCAAATGAACAAGGACGAGACACAGTAAAAGGAAAGTGACTTTATTCCAAAAGCCAGCCATTGGGGAAATGGCCAGTCTCATTCCTTAAAAGAAACACTTCAAACTTTAGGCTGGGGAGAGGGGCTTAAAAGAGGAACTTGGAGAGGGAGGCATGCGGGCATGGTGCTGGGTGTAAGGTCTGTGTGCCTTGTTCTGGTGGCCATCTTGAGTCATGGTCCACCTGGAGTGTGTGCTGGTGTCATCTCAGCAGTGGCTGGGCTGTAGACTAATTACCTCGAGATAATCTCTGGAATTTCACAGCTAGCTCTCCATGCCTGGTTTGTCACAAGATTGCCCCTGAAACTTCGTAACAGGCATGTAGTTGGATAAATGTGCATAGTGTAAGAGTGTATGGTGGGAGAGGGAGAGATGTGAAGTTTTGAAGCACACTTTAAGGCTATATTTTAAGACTAAGAAGGAAAAAAAGAGGTTTCTGCAATTTTCTTCAAGGATACATCTTGAGACTAGGGAGAAAAGAGAAAAAGGGGAAAAAAAGTTTGAAAAATGTGTTTTGAAGCTAAACTGCTCAGTTACAAGATGGAGACACAGCCTAGCATGGGATCAAACTAAATTCCTGTTCATTTCCATTTCAGAATGATTTCTCAGAGATCTCAACAGTGGTTCTCATGTTGGCTATACGTTAGAATAGCCTGTGACGCTTTTAAAAAATGCTAACACACAGACCCCACGGGAAACCATCTATAGTCTTTGGAGGGTGGAACCCAGACATTTGCTTTGTTAAAACTCCCATGTGGTTCTAATCCAGTCTAGGATGAGAACCCACCAGACTACAACCCACAGCAACTGAGTAGCAGGTGATGTGTCTTAAACAACTAACCTTCTTTATTTAGGAGTTCCAAGTATCTGTTAGCCAGGAAGTAACAGTGCAGTGATGTTTCTCAAACTTCTCATTTTCCTATGACCTTCATAATTTTTGCCACATTTATGTATTGTGTTCTATTCTTTAACATTTTTCTCTAAATTAACTTATATTGTAAAACTGAAATACAAGTAATAAAAAATAAAATTTCTTCTTACAACTGTGAATAGGAAATTAGTATCATTTGCCATCAAGAGAAAGCAACTGAAAAAACAACAAAAAACCCAAATGCCCCTCCCATTATTAAAATCTAGTTGAATTGCCCACTGTTTCTTGCCCAAAGGCATCCAACAAGAGGCCTGCTCTTTTTTTGTTGACAAGGCAATGAAGAGATTCTTGTTTTAACCACCCAACACTCATCCCCCTTGCCAAGGGCCCAAGCCTAAGGCTTCAGGCTACTGTTGATCATTGAAACTGTCCAGGAAAGGCCATGTGAATTGATTCGTGCTGATGAAACACAAAGAGGAAGTTTTCTGGAACCTTTTGGGAAAAGAAGATTTTTTTGTCTTTTGAGAATAGAATGCATCTTTTCCTCTGGATGTTAACTGGGGCCAATGTTGAGTATGAATGCAAGGCCTGGAGCTGCCACAGCCAATTGGAAAAGTTACTTCTAGTCCAAGAGTGAGGCCAATATTTTGAAGGCTCCAGAGCCAGCTGAGATGACCAGCCTGAGCAACCCCTCCACCCTCTAGGCTATTTCATTTATTTAAGGCATTTTTAGTTGGGTTTTCTGTTGTTAGCAACCAATCACATCCCAATACAGGGAGAGCAGCAAGCATTCAAAGACATAATAGCACCTAACAGAGACTTTCTCTTTGACATACTTAGGAGGATGGAAAGAGAACTGGAAAGGAAGTAATATCCTTATTGATTCAAGGTCATTTAATGCCGTGTCTTTCTATCAAATGAAATCATTTTGTGGGCATACCTCTCCTACTTAGGAAATATTTGTCTTAGGTTGGGAGAGATGATGGCTTCACAGAAACAATGCTGCAGTAGGCTATGAGGGACTTGTGTTTGCTTCTGGATAACTTTCCTTAACAAGAAACTGCAAAGGCATCTTTGAAAATGAGGGCTGGGGATGGGGGGAATAAATTATTCAAACAGTGTCTGTGCCTCTGGCATTAAGCATGAAGCTGTCTGAGCATGTTTCATATCCTTTGGAACTTAAACTATGGCCAATGAACTATAGTGTCCATGGCGTCACCTTGGAGCTTATTGAAATGTAGAGTCTCAGGCCCCTGACCTAGACCTACAGAATCAGAATCTTCTTATTAACAAGATGCCCCTTTAATTTGTATGCACATTAAATTTTGAGAGGCACTGTTCCAGGATGCATGTCACCAGCTGAGTGCTGCTTAGACCATAAACAGCTGTTGTGTGCAGAGCTTGGCCTCAGAGAGACCTGCTTCAACCCATGAATACCAGCTGTGTGCTCCCAGTCCAAGACTGTCTGCTTTGCTTCCCTTCAGTTTCCTCTACAACTGCTAGGTCATCGGCACAAAAGAACCAGTTTCCGAGAATTCCTTGGGGTTTACTTAATACCAGTATATCTCAGTGCATCACGAACATCCTCATCTTGTAGTTGTAGAAGTCATAGACACTGGGCCAGACGAAAACCTTTGGGCTTCTTTTCTTTGTTATTAAATTTTCTATATCCTATATTCTATATATATAAATTCATTCATTAACTCAAACATGGATTAAACTCCTTTGTGTCCCATGTAAACCACATCTTTTCAGATATTTTATCAAAGTTATTATGATGATTAGCAATTCCCCGAGATCTTTTATATTCAGTACTTTCTGGGCTGCCCTGAAGAAATGTTCAATCAGGAGCTCTCCTGACTCTATGAAACTTTAGAAATTCATTTTTTCTTAATATTGCAGTTAATAGTCATGTAAGTTACATACCACTAGCCAGCTAATGGTTAGGTGAATGCAAGCAAAATAAATAAATAAATAAAGACAAAATCAAAGCTCCTTCCTGCTAGCTGGGTTCTCTGTGCTTCACTTTGTACTTGCTCTTCAGGAACGATCTACATAGAACCTCAGGGACTTTGAATCTAATGTTCTACATCTGTAGAACGGAGATGGTGGTTCCAAAGGCTCTGAAAATGAGGGAAAGTCCCCAGCACTTGCCCAGCGTGCAGAGATGCTCAGTGAGGTGAGTGCCTGGCAGTGATGGAAGCAGGGATTTATGGCATATAAAGGGAGATGAGGTCAAATCCACTTTCTCACCAAAGGGAAACATGTCCTTGACTAATGACAGCAAAGGGAGAATTGGAGGGAAGTAACCAAGGTTTAAATGTGGATAGTTTCTGGGAAGGGGCATAGGGCCCACTGCTCTGGGGAAAAGGGGCTTTGTGTCACTTGAGCCCTTGGGTTGGAGTTAGGAGTGCAAGAAGTTTATGGGGTGAGGTAAGTGTCAGGGGAGGGCACCTGTGACAGATAAGAGGGGAAAGTTGAGCAGAGAGAGCCTATAACTGCAATCCAAATCTGACCGTCTCTGCCCACTCCTGGGAACTCTGGAGCCAAGAAAGCCTCTTAGAGGAGTTCTGTGTTGGGCAGAAATAGCGACACCCGAGGATCCTCGCTGTGCTCAATTGTTGGCTGGGCCCTGCCTGGAAAGAGTGTGGCCTCAGCTCAAAAGCTGAGGGAGAACCTGAAGAGACACATAGCTGGGGCCTGTCAGCTAATGACATTCTTGCATCTGAATGGCAAGTCACTTTCTTAAAGGGAGAGGCAAGCTATACACCTCCATGGCTGGCACAACCTGAGGGAATGAAAATCCTTCAGATAAATTTACAAGGATCCTACAGCAGAAGATACCATTCCCTGGCTTCCCAGGAGAAGCCTGGAGGGGAGCAAGCATTGTGGAAAATCCGTGCACCTGAATGTCAGAGTAGCGATAGCTGTGGAGATACTGAAACAGATGAACCTGTGGCTAGCTTCACAGCATCCTACACTCCCTGGTTGGCACAGCATCCTACACTCCCTGGTTGGGTCAAGGGAAACACCTGAGAGCTTCTGTGCTCCCGGGGGGCAGGGTGGACAGCAGTGCAGCTAAGGTCAGCAGGCTAGAGAAGCCTTTGGGCTGGGCCAGGAGAAGGCAGACTGTGTAGACTGGATTGCCCATGACTGGCAGAAATGGATGAAACAGGAATGGAGTGATGCCCAAGAACTGGTGGAACCGGGTACACCTCAGGAGGGGTTAGCAAGGCCAGCAGGTAACTTTGGACCAGATTTGTACCCATCTGAGGGCTTCACTTGGGAAAGCTACAGGGAGGAGCAAGAATCCTAAATTCATGGAGTAATTACCAAGAACAAACAGAATTTTAAACCAGAGGGACTAATTTATCTTGAACTGATGAGATTAAGTTTTCTGCTAATGAGGAGAAACAGGGAAGTAGGAGCTAGTTAAATTCAGTTACAGAAAGGAAAGAAATTTACAAACTGCATTTCCCAGTTATGTAGCCTATTAAATTTCATCTCTGTTACACAGAAAATGATATCTTTTGATATAATCATTTCATTTTTTGGAATCTAGTTTTATAAGTGGAAAAAAACTTTGCAAAAAGATTTTTTTATTTCCATATTATTTATAATTGTGAAATGAAATAAATGCCCAGCAAGAGGGGAAGTGTTAGATAAGTTATAGTACATCCACTTAATGACATATTAGACTACTAACAATGATAATTGTCATTAAAATGCAATAATATATAAGCATTTTTTAAATTAAATTAGGGGAACAAGCAGAAAGAAATATTGTGCACTGTTTCTCAAACCTTTTGACCACACCCAGGGTAAATGGTTGTTTTTGCATCTTGACCCAGGACACCCATACATATGTTATTACTGAAACAAAGGTTGCATGAGACAATGCTTGCCTACCCTGGGGAGAGTACATTTTAGCATTTTATATGCTCTTCCAATTTGTCTTTTTCCATGCTAGTTAGACCCACCACATAGGTTTCATGACCACAGATGGGCCATGACCCCTCATGGATTGAGCATGATCCCAGCAACGGAAAAGAACAATGACAAAAGAGTAACATCTAGAAAACGTGCTTGGAGAGAATGTGCCAAAATATCAACAGGACTGGAACTCTAGGGGATTCATTCACATTTTTCCATTTGTCTCTCAGAAACATATATGACTTTGTATAATGGAAATACTGTTACCATGCTAATTTTTAAATTGTTTCCAAGGCTTCTCTTTTCCAGGCTAAGTAATCCCAGGTCCTTGTTATCTGGTAAATTCACATCTACCCCTGAAAAACTTCTGAGATTAGAGGCAGCAGCCGGAGCTGCAGGCAACCTGTGCTCCTGAGCTACACAGTGCAGCTTTAGCACCTCCTGACTCACTGCCCCCCACGTGGCCACTGCTGAATTATGTGCATTTTAATGAGGAGATTGATGTCACTTTCCCTTCTTCCTCCCTCTCCAACACAATTTTATTGAGTGCCTGTTATGTTCCAGACACTATTCTAAAAGCTAGGTGTAAAATGAGATTTTTAAAAATGTGTTTCAGTTTTTTCTATGAGTATATATTTATTTCACAATCAGACAACAAAAATACATGTTGTTTTAAAAGCCTATCTTAAGACGTGACTCCTGCCTTCAAGATGCCCATAACCTAGGAAAGAAGAAGTCACCTAAACAAATATGTCAGTATGAGACTTACTTTCAGTCCCTTACCCACCTCCTACTCTGGCCAGAAAGTAGCTCCTCAAAATGCCTTTTAATTGATGGGTGCCAAGACGTTGCTTTATTCATTTGCAGGACACCATGAAAATCATCTAACACCTACCTCTGACCCAGCTCTTACTTTTCTATTTCAATCTACTGTGCAGGAAGAGGGAAGGGGGAAAGATAGGGGAGGGAAGGGGGAGAAGACAAAGAAGGACAAAGAGAGATGGAATGGCATCTAGTCCAGCACTAGATCTAGGACAGATCAGGTCTGTGCCTTGTCCATAGACCAAGCTTGTCCAACTTGCGGCCCACAGGCCACATGGGGCCCAGGATAGCTTTGAATGTGGCCCAACACAGATTTATCAACTTTCTTAAAACATTATGAGATCTTTTGAATGCAGCCCAGCACAAATTTATAAACTTTCTTAAAGCATTATGAGGGTTTTTTGTGATTTTATTATTTTTTGTAGCTCATCAGCTATCGTTAGTGTGTATATTTTATGTGTGGTCCAAGACAATTCTACTTCTTCCAATGTGGCCCAGGGAAGCCAAAAGATTGGACACTCCTGTCATACACATCTGACTGAGGTCCCCTGTCATACACATTTCACTGAGGTCCCCTGTCACACACATTTCACTGAGGTCCCCTGTCATACACATTTGACTGAGGTCCCCTGTCATACACATTTGACTGAGGTTCCCTGTCATACACATTTGACTGAGGTTAGTGTTGGGGGCATCCTGAGATGTTCAGAGCACCTTTTAGCTCTACACCTTTCTGGTTTGAGTGGTACAACACAAGACTCTTTGGTCCATCGGAGTTTATTTCCCTAATTTCCCAAATGTGTCATGGATGGCCTGGCCTGTGACCTCCAGGGAAGTGAGAAGCAGGCTCTATATTTGTCTGGCATCAATGCCTGCAGCCAGATCTTTCTGATTATTTTCAGGTTTTCTCAGTTAGTGAATAACGTTCTGATGGTAGCTTCTTCAGTACATTAACTTCTAATTCTGGTATTTCCCCAAAGACGTTCAAACAAGTAGGCAGACAGCCAGCTGGGTAAATCACTAAAGAAAACTGCATAATACTCATGTCTGTGTGTCAGTGGCTACTGCTCCTGGTGAGTGACTGATTTATCACCATCGGTTTGAAGCAAGTTGTCTATTTGCTTTCCAATCATGGGTGGCTTGTCAAATTTTAATATAATGCTAGGGGCTAATACAGTCAGTCAAGGGTATTTTAACTCAGCAATTCCTGGATCTCTTGAACTCATGTCACCTCTGCTGTAATAAGAAAAATGTCCCCTCAGTATATTTTAATAATCTCTTGAGCACAGTTGTGGAGGATTCTGACACTTTTAGCCATACTGGACTTCCCAGCTTGTTTTCACTTCAGAATGTGTGTACATTACAGGACATATGGGTTTTTTGTTTTGTTTTGTGATATGGTTTGGCTGTGTCCCCACCCAAATCTCATCTTGAATTGTAGCTGCCATAATTCCTGTATGTCACAGGAGGGACCCTGTGGGAGGTAATTGAATCATGGTGGGGAGGGGGCTCCCATGCTATTCTCGTGACAGTGAATAAGTGTCACGAGATCTGATGGTTTTATAAAGGGGAGTTGCCCTACACAAGTTCCCTCTTGCCTGCAGCCATGTAAGACGTGCCTTTCTCCTCCTTTGCCTTCTACCATGACGGTGAGTCCTCGTCAGCCACGTGGAACTGTGAGTCCATTAAACCTCTTTTTCTTTATAAATTACCCAGTCTCAGGTATGTCTTTATTAGCAGTGTGAGAACTGACTAATACACAGAGTCTTGATCTGTTGCCTGGGCTGAAGTGCAGTGGTGCAGTCACAGCTCACTGCAGCCTCAAATTCCTGGGCTCAAGCATATCCTCCTGCCTCAGCCTCCCGAGTAGTTGGGACTACAGGCACATGCCACCATGCCCAGCTAATTTTTTTAGAAATGGGGATTTTGCTTTGTTGCCCAGGCTGGCCTTGAACTCCTGGCTTCAAGCAATCCTCCCACTTTCGTCTCCCAAAATGTTGGGATTACAGGAGTGAGCCACCACACCTGGTCCATGTACTCTTCTGATACTTGCTTCTGATACTTACTGCACAGGTTAACCACAGGTGTCTCAGAGTGTTTAGGAGACATGTTTCAGAATTCTGGGAAACCTGGTGCAAAACATTTCTCTCCTGTGCTTGTTTTGTTTGCACCTCATGATAAATGTTCCTTTGGCAGTTTTATAAACAGACTGCTAAAATATCACCTTTCAGAAGTGTGACAAGCTTGCTGGAGAGGACTGCTGGGAGTTGGGTGGGCCAGGCGCTGTGAGTATCCGCCTTGGCCTGAGCTGGTGATTTGACAACATGCAGGTCATTTGTTTGCAGAGTTGGACCAGCTCGGAAAATTTTGAGATGCCATCCTTCATGCAGACATAAAAATGACATGGCTGATCCTCTGAAAGCCAAACATGCTCTTTCTGTGTGAATTTTAATCTTCAAGAATGCCTCTTGGACCAACTTGTGAACAGCATGAAAGACAGTGCCTCACAGAATGTAAGAGGGTCTTAGACCTGGGAAGCTAGCTGGTCTGTAGTGGAAGCCTGCCCACCCGCCTGCCCCTAATCAGGTCTCTCTTGGGAGAAACAAGCTCTAGCTCAGTGAATGAAGCAAACACAGATAAAACTGGGTATTTACCAACCAAAACAACCAGTTAACAGAGCAAGAATGAATTAGGTCATCTTGATAATGCATTCATAATCTCTAGAATCCTAATGTATTGTAAGGCAAAGGAGTATGTTATTTGAATTCATGTTCAATTAATGTAGAAATTAGTTGTAATTGGGTTCAGGCCTATCCATGCCACAGAGCACATGGAGTTCATTCTGTTTTACACATCATCACACCATCAATGGAATTCCATGTAAATTCCAGAGATTCCCAAAAGGCTCATAAACACATCTTAGTTGCTACATGAGGCATGTTGGATATCCAGAAAATAAAGTCTTAATTTGTAAAGTGAGGAAAAATACTAGATGCATTGGGAAAGGAAAATGCCCAAGACTTCATAGCTAATAGGAGTTGGTCCTTCAGGCAGAAATCCTGTTTCCATTCACTGGCCCCAAATGCCTATGTCCAGCGGGCTACAGAATGTTCTCAGCTGAGCGATGCAATTCCTGTTGCCAAACAAACTTGCTTTGCATATAAATGGTTTGCGTAAACCAATTTGTGACCTTTTGAAGCTCACAGATTATAGTCACAACTTTTGCTTCCCTTTGAAAAGGAATGACTTAATATGGCCAATACAGTAGCCGCTGACCATATTAAGCACTTGAAATGTAGCTGGTTCCAACTGGCATGTACTGGAAGAGTATAGCATATGCTGTATTTCAAAGACTTAACACACACACACAATGTCAGATAGCTCCAAGATTTTTTAGAATTGATTTCATGTTGAAATGATAATGCTTTGAATATAGTGAATTAAGTATATTATTAAAATTAATTTCACCTGTTAAAATTAATTTCATATTGTTAAAATTAATTTCTCTGAGCATAAAGACAGGGTGGGACACAATGGAAGTGCATGCATTAGAAAAGATCCTAGCACTGTAGGAACACTTGGACCAGATTCATTCTTTCAGTGAATCCACATATATTTTATGTGTGGTTACTAGTTGCTAAAGATTTAATGATGAACAAAGCATACACAGCAGGAGAGTTGGTGAGCATGTCATCTACAGTTGCAGTCTCACATCTTCACTCATATTCTTTCCTCAGGCCACTTCTTTCAAGCTTCTCTGGATACCATCACTCTATGAGGCTGCTTGGTCAAGGTCACCAATAACCTCTGTGTTGGCAGATGCAATGGCCACCTCTCTGTTTATATCCTATTTCACTCTTACCGTATATAGTTGAACTCCTTCAAACACTTTTCTTTCTAGGCCTCCAAGATACTGCACTCACCTGATTTTCTGCCTATCTCCCCAACAGCTCCTTCTCAGTCTCCTTTGCTGATATCTCCTTCTTTGCTTGATGTTTATATGCTGAGCCTGCACTTTCTTCCTGCCACTATCTGTACAGATTGTCTGGGTAATCACATTTATCTTGTGACTCTAAATAAAATCTATGCCCCTTCTTTCCGGAACTCCAAATTCATTGTATCCAACTGTCTACTCAACATCTGCAATTAAAATGTCTAAAAGGCATCTTAAAATCAACATGACCAAAAAAAATGTGGTCGTTCTTTCCAAACCTGTTTTATTCTTAGCTTTCTCCATTTTGACAAATGCCAGATACATCTACCCCAGTTGCTGAAGTCAAAAATGGAGAAGTGAGGACTTCTGGTTTCAAGATTGCTGAGTAAAGCAAAGCCCTTTCTGCCTTTCTTCTTTCAAAAACTACCCCCTAAATTACTAGAATAGAACAAAACAAAGGACTGCGAACCTCCATTTGAAATAAAACCAGAAGTCCTTGGTGATTTTGAACCATCAAGTATAAAGCTAGAAAGCAGATGAAGAGGTGGGAAGAGGCTTAGCAGAGTGGATGCAAGTCAAACCTAAGCACCTATAGAGAGACAGACCAAGGAAGAGCAAGCTGGGTGACCACATGAGACCCTGAAGAAGCTCCAGAATGGGAGGCATACATTATCACTAAAGGCAGAAGTAGAGCACAGGGTTGCAAACATTGCAATTGAAGATCTGTATAAGCAGTAGTTGGACCTCCCCCTACTATCTCAACTAGATTATCCCTCTGGTAACCTCACAGTAGACAAAAGTTAGAGTCCCTGGAAAGACTGAACTAGAAGGGTACTGTATTTAGGAACCAAGGTACAGAATTAGAAGAAAATTAAGTGGGTCTGCTAACTGAAAAGTACAACCACAGAAACTCCCAATCACCAGCTCCAGAAGTCAAAGGAAACTTGTAGACCATACCCAGGCAGGAGATCGGAGGATCCTTTCTGGAGAAACTGAACTGCCACAGAGAAATTACCCAGAAACTGACAAATGAAGGTCTCTGTGAGAAAGCAAGATGGCCACACAGTTGCCCTACACTAAAGCCCACCCACCAACAAGTTCCACCCAAACACACGTGATGGCTTAAGCTGAATTATGATATCGAAGGATGATCAGCCTTTAAGAAAAGCCTCTGGTATAGAAGAGAGAGATCAAAATTAAACAGAAAGCCAAAACTTAGAAGAAAAAGAGATGATGCAAAAAAGCCCCAAGACTTTAGATGCAGAAAGATAGAACTTAAAAATGGTAAAGAGAAAATTATATTAATATATAAAATTCTTACTAATTATATAGGAAGTATTTTCAGAACTGAAAAACCTAACTTTCCAGATTGAAAGAGTCTCAGAAATGCATGAAAAAAGATATGTATCAAGGCACATCATCATAAAATTTAAGATCTCCAAAGCTAAATCAAGGAGTTCAAAATCTTTCAGAGAAAAAGCATGTCACATAAGTGTTAGAAATCAGAATGGCAGCAAATTTCTCAACCTCAACATTTAAAATAAAATACAATTAAAGCAATGAGTTTATGTGGAGAAAAGAGAACCCTTCTACACTGTTAAGGTAAATTAGTACAGCCATTATGGAAAACTTTATGGAGGGTCCTCAGAAAACTAAATATAGAATTACCATATGATCCAGCAATTCCATTTAATGCATGAAATGATATTTACCCAAAATATTTGAAATCAGTTTGTCAGAGAGATGTCTGTATTCTCATGTTCATTACGGCACTATTCATAATAGCCAAGTTATGGAATCAATCTGTGTCCATCAACGGATAAATGAATAAAGAAAATATGGTTTATATATACAATGGAACATTATTTAGCCTTTAAAAAGAAGAGAATTCTCTCATTTGTGACAACATGGATGAACTGGACAACATTATCCTGAGTGAAATAAGCCAGGCACAGAAAGATCTCAGTTGTATGTGGAATCTAAGACAGAAACAGTCAAACTCATAGAAGCAAAGGGTAGCATGGTGGTTACAGAGGCTAGAGGGTGGGAGGAATAAAGGGAACATGGTCAAAGGATACAAAATCTCAGACAGAAGGAATGAGGTTTTATTTTGTGACCTGTTGCACATCATGGTGAATATAGTTAATAATAGTGTATTGTACATTTCAAAATTGCTAAAGAGTAAATTTCAAATGTTCTCAACAGGAAAAATAATAAGTGAGGTAATGGATATGTTGATTAGCTTGACAATTATTCCACATCATATTCATAAATCATAACATTACTTTGTACCCCATAATGTATATAATTATAAATTTTCAATTTATAATAAAAATATTATATTCAGAAGTATTTTATAGAGCTAATAGAGGTATGAGAAGACCTAGCCAGTGAGTCAAAAAAAGAGGCAATTAATAACTCTAGCTAAAACAAACATTTGGAAAAGAAAATTGTATATGTGAACTATAATTGAGATTACCTATATCTAGTATGTAGGGAAAAAAGAATGAGTCCAAGAAAGATAGTATCCCAGTTATAGAAATGTCTAAAATCATTATACTTGATTCCAAGATAGTAAAAATAATATAAGGTTAGATCCCTCTACTGTGTTCTTTTCCATGTTTACTTTCCTTCATGTTTATGAGTTTTAGGTATGAGTAACTAGGCATAATGTGGTGTCACTTGCTAAGACAGAAAGCATGAAAAAGAAGCAAATATAGAGGATTGGGAAGCACTGGTTTGTGTCTTAATTTTGGATATGTTGCATTTGAGGTGGTTGTTAGACATTGGGCAGGCAGGGGTATATTGGCTATATGGATCTGGAGCTCAGAAGGAAGACTGGGGACATCTAACTGGGAAGGGTTGTAAAGGCATTAGTGACAGTGCTAAAGTTACCTAGAGAGGAAATGTAGTGTGAGAAGAGGGTCTGGAAACAATTCTTGAGGAATGATGAAACATTAGGGAGAGAGAAGGGAAAGCATCTGGCAAAGGAGATTGGAAATGAGAGGACAGACAGGTAGAAAGAAAAGTCAGAGAGTGTAGCTCGTGGAAACCAGGAGAAGCCTTCCTGACCCATAAGCCACTTCCTGATATGAATTTAGACTCCTCTATTATCCTTCTTTTCACGTTGTACTTTCCCTCATGTACTAAGATGAAATGAGTATTTATGTAGTTGATTATTTGTTCATTGAACAGTGCCAGAACTGTTCTAGGATGCAGATACAGCAGGTACAAGTCAGACAAGGCCTTTGCTTTCATGAAGTTTATCTTCTAGTTGGGGTTAACAGTTGGGGATATTAAGGAAGGAAGTGGAGGAAGGACATGGTTAGTGTGTCAAATTCTTCTAATAAGTCAATGACAATGAGGACCGAAGAATGTCTACTAAATTAAACCACACAGAGCTTATTGGGCATATTAGCGTGGTAGAGACAGAAATGAGATCAGAAAGTCCTAAGGAACAAATGATGAACCAGTTGAGAAAGGAAATATAGACACATCTCATAGGGAGATTGAGCCAGAAGGGTGAGAAGAGAATAGTGATGGAGGAGATACAGGGAAAAATCCAGTTTAAGATCAGAATGGTCAGAACGTGTTTAACAGATGATGAGAAGGACCCAGTTGCTAGATTGAAAAGGTAGGAGAAAATAAGAGTAGATAACAAGCAGCATAAGGTTTCTCAGAAGATGTTTGGAGAAAGGGACCAGAGCACATATGGGGACCTTTGCCTTTGATGGCAGAAAGGACACTTTATCCATCATAGCAGGGTGGCAGGGATTTGCAGAGAATGATGAATTTTAAGTAGCAATTACAGGAAGAGTGCTTTAAGATCTAAAACATATGCATTCTTTATTCCCTACCATTGACTGGGGGCATTCATTTATTAAGAGGAGCAATAGAGGAAGAAGGTGAGGGACAATAGATGAGAGGGGCTTGTGAGGTCAAAAAAGAGTTGAAACAGCAGTATCCAAGCAAAAACACTGGAAAGAGAGAAGACTGAGGATCAAAGAAAGGATACTTGAATTCATGAATTTAAAGATCTGTGGGCAGGAATGGGTGAGATGGAGTATAGGGGAAGGTTATCGGGAATGAAGAAGCTCAGAATGTTCATGGCCAATGAATCAGATGGCCATCCAGTGTGATTCTGGTGTTGCCTAGGAGGATGACAGGAGATGGAGTAGAGAAAAAGGCGGGGCTACAGTCCTCACAGCCTTTTGCCGACTGGTCTCTGTCAGGTCCTGGGGTCTGGGTCCAGCCCATGCTGAAGTCCGAGGGGAGTGGGTGGATGAGCAGAAAGAACACTCGGTGGGGGCATAGGCAGGTGAATATGGTTTTATTCAGCAGCAGCTCTCTTAGCAGCTTATTCACATTGTCCACCTTTATCTCAGCTGTTTGTTCTGGCACTGCGGCTCCAACAACCTCCACGCCTGCAGCTGCACGGCCAGCTCTCTCTTGCCTTCAGGGTCAGCAGCTTAACTCTTTCTCTTTTTGGGCACCAGCGCACTGAGCTGTGTGGCTTCCTTCTGTCCGTCTGCAAGACAGACAGCTTTGGCTCTCTCTCTCTCTTTCTCTGGGCGCCAGCACGCCCACCATGTTAAGCCATATTGAACCTAGCCGAGCCCCAAGCGTCCCTGTACAGTGTTAGCAGGGCAATTATACCTTTGTGACTTAGAGCAATGTATGCTTACACAAAGAGGTTATATAACAAGCGGAGGTGTGCGCCTGCTTGCCAAACTTGCTGAGTCATGCAGGCCCGGATATTCGCCTTGGCCTATTCCTTAACCAAAGCACATCCATGTACCTTACAGCCTCGCTCATGGGACCCACCGAGGGGACTAAAAGTGGGAGAGGATGGATTCATCAACAAAAATCTGGCCCTATAGTCAGAAGAAAGGGTGTGCTGGGAGGCAAACCCCAAATGTTGACCGTGGTCCCAGTAGATGCACTATTTGGGACCAGCCTGCCTCATAAGATCAGCCCTGGAATTGGGGCCAGGGATTTCTGTTGTTCCCTTCCACCTTTAAGCTCCACACTTTATAGTTAACATGGCACTTCACAGTTTACTTTAAAGCCAGAGGCCTGGGTGTCGTGCCAATAGTGGCATCCGTCTTCAGACAAAAGCCACATGTCCCAAGCAGTGTTTGGGGCAGGTCAGGCTTATGTTCCCTTAAGCTGCAGGTGGAGGAACACTGCCCTTTTATTTAGAGAAGTACTTCTCAAGTGCTTCAGCATATGCCAGCATCACCTAGAGGGCTTGTTAAAATGCAGATTGCTAGGTCCCAGCCCCAGAATTTCTGATTCAGAGGGGCTGGTGTCAGATCAGAGAATTTGCATTTCTAACAAGTTTCTAGGTGATGGCAATGCTGCTGGTGTGGGGACTGCACTTTGAGGACCACTGATTTAGGCCACTGGTTCTCAATTCTGGCAGCACACTGGAATCACCTGGGGAGTTTTAAAACCCACTTGGTCTGGGGTAAGGCCTGAATATCAGGAATCTTCAAAGCTTTCCTGGTGGGAGTTGAGAGACTCTGATTTAGAGTATGAGCCCTGCTTGAGAAAAGCACATGGGACAATTGATTTCTTTCTCCCTTCAAGCGGCAGTGGATATTTACTTAATCTGTTTGGACGTTTGGTTTCCAAGAGAGAGTTCGTTATGCATGTTACATCTACTATATCTCTGATATATTCCCTTATTGACTTCATGGGCTTTTTTCCCAGATCATCATAGACTGTGCTTTCCAATCCAGAGGGAAATTGTGGCATTTGTTTATCTGAAACGACCCATTTAGATGGATTTGCAATTTAAAGGGAGATTTGGAAATGTGGCATATTTCATTTCATTAATGGAAGTGACATACATGGCTCATTAAGCCCCACCAGTACGTTTCTACTTGAAAAACTTTATAACTTCCTGGTCAGCCTTGGGGGCCTTTGTATACTCAAAAAACACATTTCAATTTGTAGGAGCTTATAATTTGGAATTCACAGTACTTGCTTCTAGGTTGTCTGCATTAGCAAGCTAGTAGCAACCAGGACTAAAATGCTACACAGTGCCTTTTGCACTCAGGAAGTCGTCGTTTATTTCTTATTTCTTGGTTGATTTACACTTAGCTAATTATTGCTCTACTCTTGGCCGGTTATAGTTTCTTCTGTAGGGTCCATGATTCTGGAAGTTTGTAGCTGTGGCCAAGTTATAATGAATTCCTTTTGGCATTCCTATAACCAAATTACATTAATCAAACTTAAAGAACTCTCCCCAGATTCTGCAACATTAAAAAAAAAAACCAACAACAATAACAACAAAAGACATTGTGACATAATCAAACCTATTCGTGGTGCTGTTTAAGGGTATGAATATTGGAGTCTGAATACCAGGTTACAATTCCTATATAAAGCACTTTACTTTTCAGGCAAATTACATAATTTATCTGAGTTTTAATTTCTTCACCTGTAAACTGGCCATTTTAAATCACCTGGCTTAACTACCTCACAGGTTGTATCAAAAAACACGAAGTGTGTGTTTTCTTTCTGTAAACTGTTAAATAAAATACAAATGTTATTTCTACCATAGTGCTTGCAGAAAGTAAACTTCCAGAAAATAGACTTTTAGGGATAATTGAGGCTTCACCACAAATATTTTTTATTTTAATTAGAACAAACATACTTTTCTTCTGTGTTCAACAATCCTGGGACCAGACCAAATAACTTACTCACTTGCTCCAGGAAATTCTTGTTCCCAGAGGCTGACTGAGAACCAATTAAATGACTGACTTACCAAGAGTAACATCTTGTTCTTAAGTACTCACTTCTATACCCTCTCCTCACTGTGCCCAACAACCCAAAGATATTGTGTTATAAACTCTGCCCAATCCTAGTTTCCTGCCTTGCAAGACTTGCCATAAAAGCCATCCATCCCAGGCACTAAAATACTGTAAGTATCCTCTCCTGACTTTCCCCTTTTGAAACACAACCAAGACTTTGTCAAGGTGGTGTTTTCTCTTTCCACAGTAGGATAAAAAGCTTAGCTTTGCTTGATCAACATGTTTTTCTGGTAGTTTTTTTGGGAAATAAACATAATCCTGTGAAAAATCTTCCCTAAATGTAGTCATTCCAACTTTCTCTCTTCCACAGCAGGATGGCCTGGTAGAACATACTATTCAGTGCCCTGGGTGATCATTTAAAATATGAATTTTTCATCCAAATGTGTAGTCCACTAAAGTTCCAATAATTTCAAACCTCTGAATGGTTGAGTCCTAGTTGAGAGTGGAATGAAGTAGTCCCCAAAGCTTCTGCCTCAGAATTTGGGGCCCAATAATAGGGCAATTCAACTTCCATGGGAGCTTCTGGTGCCCAGTCAAGAGCTGAGGTCTTCTGGCTTAATGTTTGTTAATTACGGTATAGTTGAGGTTTTCAGACTTCAGTGTGTATAAAATCATTGGAGAAGCTTATTTGTAATGTAGATTTCAAAACCCCATCCCCAGAGATTCTAATTCATAGACACAGAATATAGGGCCCCAGAATCCATATCTTAAGTCTATAGTCTTTTACAGACCATATTTTGAGAAATATTGAATGATTATAGGGGAAGTAAGACCCTCGTGGATGCAGGAAACTGGTTATGATGAAAATCTTTAGATAACATCTAGTAATGAGGCACAATTTCCTGAAATAATACTGTTTATTCTGGGCTTTAGTTTCCTCATTTGCAAAATAGAATTGCTAAGTTTTATTAACCACAAGAGTCAAAGTATATTTGGGTTCATGAGCTGCCCGATTCTCCTTGCTTGATGCTCTGCAAATAAAAACCCTCCTTTCTCTCGCTGCAAACCTCAGTGTGGATGTTTGGTCTTACTGCCCCAGGCAAGTGGACCCCAGTTTGGTTCAGTGACACCCGGGGCCAGGGAACAGGCTCCTACTATGCCGTTGATCTGTCATCCTCAGCACGTGGCTTCCACTTTATAGTTTAAGACTCATGCAGCCACCACTTCTGCATTCCAGGCATCAGGAAGAAGAAGGGAGAGCAAAAGACAGGAATCTTCTCCATAAGGCACTTCCCAGAAGTTGCACATGTCACTTCTACTCACATCTCATTGGCCGAATTAAGTCATGTGATTATACCTAACTAAAACAGAGGCTTGGAAATGCAGTCCTTGTTCAGAGCAGCCAGTGTCTGGCTAACATTCAGCAAAGGAAAGCCTATCTATTATTAAGGAGAGGGGAGAGAACAAATTATTGGTTTCTGCTACATGGACGTTGTATAAAGGGCCTTAACTATCATGTTGGAATAGTTTGTATTTAATTCATCTAGGAATTTGGAGACAATAAATTGTTATGTGGCAAAAATGTGACATTATTTTAGGAATGTAATCCATCTTTCAGTGATCTGTAGGAGGGACTAAAAGAAGGAAAACTTGAAGCAGGAAGGCCAAATCCGTGATGGCAACAGGTAAAGCAAGAGGTAATGTGGACAGAATTTAGCAGCAGCAGTAAGAATAGAAAGGAGACACTCAACTGAAAAAATGGAACCAAAAAATTTGGTAACTGAATTTACTGTGTGGATGAACAATGAAATGAGAATATCAAACTTCAATCATGACTGCCCGGAATGGAAGAGCACAAGCTCAAATATCTACAGAGGCCCTGTAGATAAGTAACTGGGCAAAATGGGCTCCCATATCACCCAACAGGAAGGCAGGGGGCCTTCCTGGTGCCTAGCAATAGAAAAGCTGCTCAGGCCCCTGGAGACACCCCTGTTCAGACTTTGAATACCACTGGGACCATCTTGGGGGGCAGGGGCAGGGAGATAGGAGTCTCGAAAGAGACTCCTACAGCAGGAGAAATAAAACATTTATCAATATCTCCCACTTAAAAATCTCAAACTACCCTATTAAATGAGTATAAAATACTTATGTAACCACTTCCACCCTAAGCCTCCAAGACGAATAAGGATTATAAAATAGTCAGCATTTCTACATGCCCTAACAATATCTAAGAGCTAACATTTATGTAATGTTTTGTTGTTTTTATTTTTTAAAAATTCATTTATTTACTCATTCTCTTAAATGGGATTCCCATTTTACATGTGAGAAAACTGAGAAATAGTCACGTTAACTAACAGTCATATTGCCGGAAGGGGTAAAGTTGAGATCCTAAATCAGGCCTTTTTGCCTCATCATCCCAAGGTCTCCCACCTCTGTTACATGAATGAGCAGAAAGCGATCACTTCTGGATTGTGTGGATGTGCATGCATGCTGTCGATTTTGTTGATCACAAAGAACTAAGAATGCCCTGAGTAATCTGGAAAACACAATTGTTATGTCACTTCCAGAAAAACTGCTTCCATCTGGATTGGTAGTCAGTGTTCCTGTAATATGAGAGTTTTCTCTTCACTTGGGACATTGAGACCTAGTGATGTTTCTGGCTTTCTGAAATCTCTTGTACATATTCTCTTGGTTGATGTGGCAACTGCTTCTGTTGTTGCTACTGACGTACGCAGGCCTTTCATGTTGCTCACTGAACTTACTGAGACTTCTAGGTTGGCTCATGACCCAGATGCATTCCTTAAACTCTTCCCACCTGAACTCAAAAACACACAAACCCTGCTTTGAGCCTCCTTCAGAGAATAAAATCTCTGTTAACCTGGAATAAAATATATCTAGTAAATAAAGAATAATGTATTACAGTTGTTGATGACATAAGGAATTTTGAAACAGCCCAAACATCTCATCATAGGGTTTTATGTGCCCTACTTATGTATCATCATAAGCTTATAATGAAAGAGCTACTCAATGAAATGTTATTTATTTATTCATTAAAAAATGATAAATGAGCAGTCAAGAAATTGAATGTGGCTGTGGTTTTTATCACGTTAAAAAAAAAAAAAAAGAAAATGGCAGGAAGGAAATATACCAACATGCTAACATTGGTTACATAGCCTGTAGCACATTTAAACAGAAAGAAGTCTTGTCAAAGGAACATTTTGTGAGAACTGCAAATCAACAGAACACCAGCATCTCAGCTGTTAGATTCGGTTCAGATATTGATCAATAATAATAACAAGAGGGGTTCTTTACTTAAGACTTCATGAAGTGAATAGAAATTTGAAGAGAATGACTAAACCCATACTTTAAAGCAAGAATTATATGCAGTCTTACAAGAGAGTTGAAAGCATGATGAATAATCAAGTCCTGGAGTCAGACTACTAATTGCAAGGCTTTGGGAAAGTTACTTAACCTCTTTGTGCTTCTATTTCCTTTTTTTAAAAAAAATGGCACGGTGAAATCCCATCTCACTAAAAATACAAAAAACTACCCGGGCGTGGTGGCAGGTGCCTGTAGTCCCAGCTACTTGGGAAGCTGAAGCAGGAGAATGGCTTGAACTGGGAGGCAGAGCTTGCAGTGAGCTGCGATCATGCCACTGCACTCCAGCCTGGGCGACAGAGCGAGACTCTGTCTCAAAAAAAAAAAAAAATGGTGTTGTTAAGGATGAAATAAAACTACCTGGCAAACAATAAGTACTCGATAAAAGTTACTAGAAGCATTCTGACATTGATTCTCTTTCTTTTCTTGCTAAGAAAATGTTGATAAGCATTAGCCACATGTAGCAAAAGAATGACTGTGTCCGGTGTTTGGAAACATATTTGGCACCTCCTTCTGCTTGCTTAGGAAAAGCTCCCTGAGTGATGTAGCCCTTAGTTCTTTCTTTGATCTGGGAGCTTTGTAGTCTGTCCTTTGGGTGGAAAATTAACCCCATATATGGGATCCAAAATGAAGTTAATTTCCACAAGTGGGAGGAAAAACAGACGCCATGATATTTCCTATGTAATGCCATCACGCGTTCTCCTTTCCACTCTGCAGCACACCAGGGTGGCACAGCTCCAATATGCAGCTTGCATTATGTTAGAGGCTTGACTAGGATGGAAGGGCCACATATGAGCCAGCTGCAGGAGGAGTAAAGTGTCAGGAGGAAAGGGACAGAGTAGGAAAGGGACAGAGCGTCACGCTCTGCCCCAAATTTACTTTATGACGTTGGGCAAGTGGACTCACTCTTACCCTTGGTTCCTCCCCAGGCAAAATGAGGGGCAGAACTGAGTAAATTCCTTCCAACACTAACATCTATGATTCTATTTTCCCCTCCCAGTGACCACTTCCTCTGAAAGTACAGCTGACTCACAACCCCAGGCAGCTTAAGATGTGCTCCAAGCCCTTTCTCATCAGTAAAGCCTGATTAATATCAGCCTGAATTTAAGGCTGTTTAGCAATTGTCCTGCCTGCAGTTGGGGGTGAAGGAGGTGAGCTCCCCATCTGTGCAGGCTGGGGGCTCTGCATTTACCCACTGTGATCATTGCTATGGTCTATTGCTGCCTCATCTTTAAACACTGTTTACTCTGCCTTTCCTCTCTCCCAGCATTCTTCTGAATTGGGCTGGATGATTTCTCCTTTTCCTTTTCAGAAGTTTAGTTTACCTTTAGCTTTAGCTTGGAGCTTTGGTGATGAAAGAAAAGAGATCATATTTCCTCTAGTCAGAGCTGTATTTTCAGGGCACAGCTGCCTGGACCCACTAGAAATACAACAAGAGTACATATGAGGTCATGGTCAAATCCCATCCAGCTCCCTCCTAATAGGAGAAGAACCCAATGAGAGTTTAGTCTCCGGAAAGTCAAGCTTAGCCAGGCTTGTGGGCTGGATGCTGGGTGCTGGTGTCATAGTAGATCAGTTGAAGGGAGGGTGTTTTTCTAGGTTCTGGATGGAGCTCCAATCTTTTCTCTAATTCTAAATTCTCATGACTGCCTAAGGGCTAGGAGAGGCCTTAATCTTTGATTCATGGAATGTTGGAACCAGAAGGTCTCCAAGAGCTGTTGTGTTGTGACACTGAAGCACTGTTTATTGATTCCCTGGAAAGCCCTAACAAATATGACTGGTGCACTTTGGAAGGCCATCTAGTTGAATTAGGAGTCTTGCAATTCCATGTTCACGTCACCTGTGCGTGTGACCAATGTACACATAAGCACAGATTTGCGCATGAAGCAGGTGACTGGGGAACAAATGATGTATTTGCCAAAGCATTTGGAATATTCACTCCAAGACAGCAAATAGCAATAAATCCAGGTCTTTGAGCTGGTAGTAATATCTACATGTATACAGTATTGCTTGAGTTCTTATGATATGCTAGGCACTATCCTGCGGGCTTCATAAAGATTGTATTATTTAATGTTCACTATGATCTTATCAGATTAGGGCTGCTATTCTTCACACTTAATGAATGGGGAAACAAGGCTTAGAAAATTTAAGTGAAATTTAAATTTTCCGAACTCACAAAGCTGCTCATGGTAAAAACAAAATTTAAACCAAAGTAGTCCGTCTGCAGAGCTGTGGATCTATCAAAAAAACTATACTGCTCCCCTACATGTGGTCTCTGTCCCAATGACATGGTGAATACTTTTCATTTTGCAATGAATTTCACTTAGTGTAGGTTAAGAACCAGGATTTTGGAGATTTAGTACTGCCTAGGTTCAATCTCAGTTCTGTCATCTGTTGTTAGAATCTTGGCCAAGTTGATTAACCTCTGTGCCTTAGTTTCCTCATCTATAAAATGGAGATGATAATAGTATCACTCTCATAAAGTTGTGATGATTAAATAAGAAAACATAAGCAAAAGTCTTAGAACATAGTAATGCTAGCCATTCTTATCTTTTTAGCTATTATTAGTAACAAGCATGTATTGATTACCTACTGTATTTCAAGTGTTAGGTTCTTAGATGTAGGCAGAGAAGACGGACAGGATATTATGGTTAATAAAAAAAAGAAATTATAGAGAGGGAAAGATAGATTTTAAACCAATCATGATATAAAGTGTTATAATCCATAGTGGATCACTAAGAAAGGATTGACAGGCAGAGACAAAGTTGCAAAGGATGGTTTGGGACCAGACTTGAAAGGGTACAGAAACTGCAAGTGCTAAAGGGTTGGGACTTCATCGTGTGTAGGCAATGTAGGCAACCAAGGAGCTGAGGTGTTTTTAAAATAGTGGTTGGTGGCACAATCATTTAAGGGTTTTACTAACCACTGTCTGAATCCTATTTAATCAAAGGTGAGTATTAGAAAAAGTTCCAAGAGAAGAGAAATGGTCCTTATAAAAACATTTTTGCCAGATTTTAAAAAATTCTGTTTGCAAGCTGATCTGTAGATTTTATATAACATTAAAATATTCTCTGTACCAAAAGAGGACTTCAAATCATTTTATATCCTGATCCCATATGCATTGTGCAAATGACTCTCATTGACTTAGTACATTTGGCACCCTCTAGCATGTATAAAACATGCTTTATAAATAGTAACATAGCCCATGCTGCCAGGGCCTCCTCTTGACTCAGGCAAAGATGACAGTGTATTCTCTTAAGAATATGAGATAATGCATGAGGCAGTTCTTGCAATATGTATGCCAGAGAAAGTTTGAGCTGGGGTATAATCTCTAGGGAATGGGAATAATTTTAAAAGTCAAAGCTATGGTTGGCTGGTTTTTTACAGCAATAAACCCAACCTGTTCCACCAGTTCCATTCTGCATGGTTGATTAAGTGACCAGCATGACCAGCCAGTCATTCCCTGCTGTGTATGCCCAGCTCAAACACAGAGAGCTAAATGAAGCGGAAAAAAACCCACGTTTATAAAGGAAGAGCTGAGGATGTGCAAGGATTTAGCACAACATGTTCATCACAGTGTTAATTAAAATAGTAAGGATGCCCAACAATTGGTAAAGTGTTTGACTATTATAGTACATCTGTAAGACTCACTACTTCATAGTTATTGAAAAGGATGATCTATAAAAGAATATAATAACACAAGGGAGTTATACCACAGTAAATGATAATTTTAAAAAGAAAGCTTCTAATACTGTATGCACAATAAAATCTTATTTTTGTAAAAGAAAAAAGATTCCTGTTTTAATAGCTATTATCTTTAGAGGTTGAGATTATTGGGGACTTTTGTTTTATTCTTTTGCTTATGTATACTATTTAATTTTTCTATAGTGAAGATCTATTAATTTTGTATCAAAAGTTAAAAAAAATTATCTTCCCCTCTCTTCCTGGGTGTTGCCTACAGAGGGAAAGCCATCTCCTTCTTGACACCGTGGCTACCCTTAGACCCCTCGTGAAGCCCAAGATCATCAAAAATGGACCAAGAAGTTTATCCTTCACCAGTCGGACTGACATATCAAAATTAGATGTACGCATATAGCAGCAACCCAGAGGCATTGACAACAGGGTGTGGAGAAAAATCAAAGGCAAGACCTTGACCGCCAATATTGGTTGTGGGAGCAAAAAGAAGCAAAACATGCTCCCCAGTGGCTTCCAAAAATTCCTGTTCCACAATGTCAAAGAGCTGGAAGTGCTGCTGATGTGCAACAAATCTTACTGTGCTGAGATTTCTCAACATGCTTCTCCAAGAACAGTTAAAGCCACTGTGGAGAGAGTAGCCTGACAGCCCACCAGAGTCACTAGTCCCAATGCCAGGCTGCACAGCAAGAAAAATTAATAGACAGCTCATGTACACATTTTATTTGTGGTAAATAAAACCATAAATACTCTGTCATCTGGCATCCTCCCCCTTAAAAACATACAAAAAATACAAAAACAAAAACCAAGAAAATCTAAATAAAAGAATAAAATATTTGTGGGTGCTTTATACATGTTGCTCATTTAGTTCTCACACCAGTCCTATGAGATGGTGTGGCGAAAACCATCAGTGTTCTCCCAAATCCATGTGTTTCATGGCATTTCCAGCCTCCTTTGCAGTCAGATTGGCCATATAAAAGACTTCTGACAGATGAAATATAGACATGAGTTATGCACCCCCTTCCAGCCTGGCCTTACAATAGCCTACAGTGCTTTTTGCTCTCTCTCTCCTTCTCTTCTTCATCACCCTGAAAGCAAATAACTCCAACTCGTAGCCCAATTAAAGGAGCTCAAATGTTCAGAGAGCTGCCCAGGAAAACCACCTATCTTCACCCACTTTGTGCTCCCTCTCTCTTTCTGTCATGTGAGGATACAACAAAAAGTTGGCAGTCTGCACCCTCGAAGGGGGCCCACACTTGGACCCATGTATGCGGGCACTCATCTCAGACTTACAGCCTCTGAAACTGTGAGAAATACATTTCTGTTGTTTGTAAGCTACTCCATATAAGAATTTTTTATAGCACCCCAAACTGTCTAAGGCAGTGCATTTACACGATTGATATTCACAGTCATTACTGATATAATTGCATCAACATCTAACATATTTGTGATGTTTTCTATTTGTTGCCCTTGATTTTTGTTTTTATTTTTGTCTTTCACATTTTTTCTGCCTTTTGTGGTTTTAATGAGCATTTTCTCCTTTATCAGCATATCATTTGTAGTTCTTTTTTTTTTACTTTTATTTATGGTTGTCCTAGAGTTTGCAGTAGACATTTATAACAAATCCAAGTCTACTTTTCAATTACACTATACTTCTGTAGTGCAAGTACCTTATAGTAACAAAATTTTTGTAATTCCTGTCTCACATTCCTTTTATCATGTTGTTATTCATTTAACTTATACATAATCATGTATATATGAATATATTGTTTCTGTTATTATTTTGAACAAGCTGTTAGAACAATTAAGAATAAAAAATAAAGAGTTGAAGAAAGATATAACACACTAACATTAATTAAAAGAAAGCAAGAATAGCTATATATTAATTTCAGACAGAATAGCCTACAGACCAAGGAAAGTTATCAGGAATAAAGAGAGGAATTACGTACTGATAAAAGGGTCAAGTCTCCAAGAAGACAGGGCAATCCTCAATGAGTATGTGCCTAACAACAGGGAATTGAAATATGTGAGAAAAAGCTAATAGAACCGTGCAGGAGGATTATGGCAGGATGGCACTGTAGAAAGCACCAGGAATGTGTCTTCTCACCTAAACACCAACGGCACTAGCAGAATCTGGCTAATGTAATGGTTTTGGAACTCAGGAGTCTATTGAAGACTTAAAATTTTCAGGGGAAGGCTTAGATGGTAAATGCTGGTTAATTTCAATCAATTTCTGCTCTTAGCACAGTTGCAGTTACCTATCCCCCATCCCTCAGCTCTGGGACAAGTAGCTGTGCACATGTTCCTGGAACAGCCTGCAAACAACTTGCAGAAGCCAGGTTGGGTGAAAAGGATTCTGTTCTCAAATATCCTGGATTGGTGCCCTTCTGATCTCAGAGATGCAGACAAAGAAGAAGCCATTGTTGTTGCATTTCCCAGCATTGCTGCAAGTCCCTTCCCCCTTGGCTGATGTGACTTCCAGCAGAATGTAGTATACCACATTAACAAAATGAAGAAAAGTTCACATGATCATTTCAATTGATGCAGAAAAAGCACTTGACAAAATTCAACACACTTTCATGATAAAAATATTCCACAATGTAGGAATAGGAGGAAAAATTACCTCAACATATGAAAGTCATATGTGAAAAATTCATAAGGCACATCATACTCAATGATGAAAGACTTAAAGCTTCTCCTCTAAGATCAGGAATAAGGGAAGTATACCCACTTTTATCATTCTATTCAACAGCATACTGGAAATTTAGCAAGAGCAATTAGGCAAGAAAAAGAAATAAAAGGCATCCAAACTGGAAAGGAAGAAGTAAAATTATCTCTGACACAGATGATATAATCTTATATGTGGAAAGCCCTAAAGATTTCTTTAAAACACTGTTAGAACTAATAACTGAGTTCAGCAAAGTAACAAACAAAACTCAATTGCATTTCTATGCACTAATAATGAACAATCTGTAAAGGAAATGGACAGATCCAACAGGCAGAAAATCAGCAAGGACTAGTCCAACTCAACAACAGTATCAATCAAATGATTATAAGGGCCTCTGTAGACTACATCATCCAACAACACAGTACACATACTTCTCAAGCTCACATGGAACATTTTCTAAGAGAGACCACATTTTGGGGCATAAAACATGCATTAATAAAAATGAAAGAATATAAATTGTACAATGTCTTCTCATAACACAATAGAATTAAACTAGAAATCTGTAACAGAAAGATAGCTAGAAAATACTGAAATACTTAGAGATTAAACAACATACTTCTAAATAACACATGGGTCAAAGAAGAAATCACAAGAGAAGTTTTAAAATACTTTGAAGTAAATGAAAATGAAAACACAACTCATCAAGATTTGTGGGATGCAACAAAAGCAGTGCTTAGAGGAAAATTTATAGCATTGAAGGCATATATTAGAAAAGAAGAAAGAACTAAAATAAATAATCTAAACTTCCACTTTAGGGAACTAGAAAAAGAAGAGCAATAGAAATCCAAAGTAAGCAGAAAAGAAATAATAAAAATTAGAGCAGAAATCAATTAAATGGAAAAGAAGAAATCAAGTGAGAAAATCAACAAAACTGAAAGCTTGTTTTTTGAGAAGATGAACAAAATTGAGAAGTCTCTAGCCATATTAGCAAATAAAAAAAGAGAGATAATACAAATTACTAATAACAAAAATGAAAGAGGGAATATTATTATCGTTCCCATGGACATTAAAAAGACAATAAAGAAGTACTATGAGAACAACTCTATGCGTATAAATTTGATAACCTAGATTAAATGTACCAACTCACTGATAGACTCAAGTGGCCAAAATACACACACAAGAAGAAATAGACAATCTGAATAGACATATATATATATATATATGTGTGTCTGTGTGTATAGATGTTTATATGTATATATGTATCTATACATACATATACAATATATGTGTGTCTATATATGTATACATATATATTTAAAATTTGAATCAATAATTAATAACCTTCCAGGCCAGGTGCAGTGGCTCACACCTGTAATATCAGCACTTTGGGAGGCCGAGGCAGGCAGATCACCTGAGGCCAGGAGTTGGAGACCAACCTGGGCAACATGGCAAAACCCTGTCTGTTCTAAAAATACAAAAATTAGCAGCGAGTGGTGGCACATGCCTGTAATTCCGCTACTTGGGAGGCTGAGGCATGAGAATCGCTTGAACCCAGGAGGCAGAGGTTGCAGTGAGCCGAGATGACACCACTGTACTCCAGCCTGAGCAAAAGAGAAAGACTCTGTCTCAAATAATAATAATGATAATTATTATTGTTATTATTAACCTTCCAAAACAGAAAGAAACAGGTCCAAATGGGTTCACTGGTAAATTCTACCAAAAATTTATGGAATAAATTATACCAATTCTACAATATTTTCCAGAAAATAGAAGCAGAGGGACTACTTCCCACCTTATTCTATGAGGCCAGCATTATCCTAATACCAAAACCAGACAAAGACATTACAAAAAAACAAAACTACAGACCAGTATTTCTCATGAACATAGATACAAAAATCCTCAATAATATATTAGCAAATAGAATCCAATAAAAAGAATTATACGCCACAACTAAGAAGTATTTATTCCAAGTGTGCAAGCCTGGTTCAACATTTGAAAATCAATTAATGTAATCTACCACATCAACAAACTAAAGAAGAAAAATCACACAAGCATACCAATTGATGCAGGTCAAGCATTTGACAAAATCCAACACTCACTTATAAAAACTCTCAGTAATCTAGAAATAGAAGAGAACTTCCTCAACCTAATATAGAATATCTACAAAAACCCACAGTAAACATCATATTTAATGTTAGGAAACAAAGATTCCTGCTAAGATCAGGAACAAGGTAAGGATATACCCTTTCACCTCTCCTTTTCAACATCATACTTGAAGTCCTAGCTAATACAATAAGACAAGAGAAGAAAATAAAAGGTATAAAGACTAGGAAGAAGGAAATAAAACAGTCTTTGTTTACAGAATATGTAATTCGCTATGTAGAAAATTTAGAGGATCAACAAAAAAGTCTCCTGGAACCAAAAAATGAGTATAGCAGTTTTGCTAAATACAATGTTAATAGACAAACGTCAATAGTTTTTCTATATACTAACAATGAACAAGTGGAATTTGAAGCTAAAACATACTACCATTTATGTTATCACCCCTCAAAATGAAATACTTAGTTATAAATCTCATAAAATATGTGAAAAACTTATATGAGAAAAACTGCAAAGTTCTGATGAAAGAAATCAAGGGGGAAATAAGTAAATGTAGAAATATTTCATGTTCATGGATAGGAAAACTGAATATTGTAAAAATGTTGATGTCAGTTCCTTCCAACTTGATCTATAGATTCAGCACGATTGAAATTAAAATCCCAGCAAGTTATTTTGTGGATATTGACAAACTAATTCTAAAATTTACATAGAGAAGCAAAAGATTCCAAATAGCCAATTCAACATTGAAGGAAAAAAAAATCAGAGAAATGATGCTGTCTTTAATACTTATTGTAAAACTACAGTGATCAAGACAATGTGGTATTAGCAAAGAATAGACAAACAGATCAATGAAATAGAATGGAGAACTCAGAGATAGACCCACATAAATGTAGTCAACTGATCTTTGACAAAGGAGCAAAGGCAATACAATGGAGAAAAGATAGTCTTTTCAACAAATGGTGTTGAAATAATTGGACATCCACATGCAAAAAATCTAGACAAAGACCTTAGGCTCTTATAAAAATTAACAGAAAATGGATTATAGACCTAAATATAAAATGCAAAAATAAAAAACTCCTAGAAGATAATGTAGGTGAAAATCTAGATGAATTTGGATATGGTAATGACTTTGCAACATCAAAGGCAAAATTCATGAAATAAAGAATTTGATAAGTTGGACATTATTAACATTTGAAACTTCTGCTCTGTGAAAGACAATTCAAGAAAATGAGAAGATAAGCCTTAAACTAGGAGAATATACTTGCAAAAGACAGATAAAAGACTATCATCCAAAATATAAAAGAACTCTTAAAACTCAACATAAGAACTCAAACAACCCAATTACAATTACAAAATGGGTCAAAGACCTTAACAGACATGTCACCAAAGAAGATATACAGATGCCAAATAAGCATATGGCAAAATGCTATATACATCGTATATCATTAGAAAAATGCAAATTAAAACAATAATTAAACACTAACTATGCACCTATTAGAATGGCCAAAGTCCAGACAATTGATAACACCAAATGCTGGCAAGGATGTGGAGCCACAGGAACTCTCATTCATTGCTCCTGGGAATGCAAAATGGCACAGCCACATTAGAAGACAGTTTAGCAGTTTCTTACAAAACTAAACATACTCTTACCATATGATCCAGCAATCATGCTGCTTGGTATCTACCCAAAGGAAATGAAAATTTATAGCCACTCAAGAACCTGTACATGGATATATACAGCAGCTTTATTCATAATTGCCAAAACGTGGAAGCAACCAAGATGTCCTTCAGTACATGAAAGGATAAACTGTCATAAACTGTGGTACATCCAAATGATGGAATATTATTCAGTGCTAAAAGGATATGAGCCATGAAAAAACATGAAGGAAACTTAAATGTACATTATTAAGTGAAAAAAAGTCAATCCAAAAAGGCTATATACTGTAGAATTCCAGCTATAAGACATTCTGGAAAAGGCAAAACTATGGAGACAGTAAAAAGATCAGTGGTTGCTAGTGGTTAGGGAGGAGGGAGAGATAAACATGTGGAGCACAGAGGACATTTAGGGCAGTGAAACTGCTCCGTATGATACTATAGTGGTGGGTATACGTCATTATACATTTGTCCAAACACATAGAATGTACTACAGCAAAAATGAATTGTATTGTAAACTATGGACTCTGGGCGATAACGATGTGTTAATGTAGGTTTATCAATTGTAACAAAGGTACGATTCTGGTGAGATGTTGATAATTGGGAAGGCTGTGCATATTCAGGGCAGGAGTTGTTAGGAAACCTCTGTACCTTCTACTAAATTTTGCTTTGAACCTAAGGCTACTCTAAAAAAATTTATTCAAAAGAGATAAACCTTCACTATGTTAAGCCATCATGACTTCAAGCTGTTTGTTTCAGCAGCATAGCCTATCCTACCTTAACTAATGTAGGTTTATATTATTGTTATCCCATTTTACAGGTGATGTAACTAAGGTTCAGATTGTCTTAGTCAGTTTTGTATTGCTGTAATAGAATACGACAGGCTGGGTAATTTATAAAGGAAATAACTTTATTTCTCACAATTTTGGAATTTGAAAAGTCCAAGATCAAGGTACTGGCATCTGGTGAGGGCCTTCTTGCTGCATCATCCCATGGCAAAATGAAAGAGGGTGAGACAGGGCAAGAGAGAAAGAGAGAAAGCAAGAATGAACTCACTTTTATAACAAACTCACTCTCATGATAACAAACCCACTCCTTAGATAATGACATTAATCCATTCATGAGCATAGAGCCTTCATGACCTAATCACCTCTTAAACGTCCCACTTCCCAACACTGTTGCATTGGAGGTTAAATTTCCAACACATGAACTTCAGGAGACACATTCAAGCCATATCAGAGAAAAAGCAACTTTTCTAAAATTGCAGAACTATATACAGGGTAAAATTGGAACTAACCCAATGCCTGTTACACTCTAAAGCCATAGACTCTACAACCGCCTATAGAGAGTTATACTTTATTTCCCAGGATGTGAATGCTTTCAACATATGGTGATTTTTAGAGTGATTGTTAGCTATACCCACGGGCTGATGGGGGTGTATATAAAAGCTCGAGGTACATAAAAATCATTTGAAGTGCTGGTTTTTAAAATGCCAGTTCCAGGACCCCATTCTCATAGATTATGATTCAGTAGCTCAGGGAAAGGAAAATGGAATCTGCATTAAACAAATACTAAAGAACAAACCTGTGCCCACAGATTTATGAGGTAGTTAACCTCAGTGATAGACAAGAGACATCTTTCTGGTTTTTTTGCCCATGACCTCATCTGATGTTTGGGGACATTCTCCCTTCTTTTGTATCTTACACCACCACCCACCACAGAAGCTGAAAAATAACAATCACACGTATTCCCAGTTCTCAGGCAAATGACCTAGGCTTAGCCTGTCAGACACACCTGCCCCACACTTGGAACCAAAGTTAGTGAAGGAAAGAAGTAGACTTGAGAGGAGCCCTGTGATAATCTTGTGACTCAGTGGGCCAAGCGACAGTGCTGGTAGCATCCTTCCCAGAGAAGTCCTGGGGTGAGGTTTTAGGATCATTCTGGACATAGATCACTCCAAACCCATTTCTTCTGCTTTATTGCCATTTCTGTGAGCTACTCAAAACCCTTTTCACAGTTCAGCTTAAATCCACCAGAGTGGATGGTGTGCTGTTGCTTACTATTAAGAACTCTGACTGTGAATTGAAATTGCAGCCAACAGTGTTTGGGTATTTCATTCACACCTTGAATACATGCAACCCCCCCACCCCCAACTCTCTTTCCCCAAGACTATAATGGTACTTCCTTCATCTTATTCTACCTTTTCCCTAGCCCTCTCAATTATTTTGTAGACAAACCTCAGGAGACCCTCTCTGGCAAAGGCCGACTTCTCTCATGGGGGGGCACTAAAATGATTAATGTTGAACGGGCAAAGACAGAATCCATTTGAATGAGCTTGGAGAGGAAATCTGAGAATGTGCATATGTATATAAATTTTTTGTCACATATTCTAAAAGTGAATGAGGCCACCTCCCCCATTCTTCTGCTGCTTCACACTGCCTTATAGCTAGAAGTAGAATGGATTTTGCACAGGGAAATCCAGAGTCTCCATATAGCCTTGTTGTGCTGCTTATGAGAGCAGGATGAGCAGATGATTGGAGCACCCACAACCCAAACACTTGCACTCTAGAAAAGCATAAGGTGTAGAAACCCCAGGACACATTCCCGGTTGTGTAAGAAATACTTTCCTTTGTTTTTCTTTGACAACTGAATTCATGTTTTAGCTTTCATCCTGCCTGGTGGCAGAAACTTAATCTCAGTCAATTCAGAGTTCCCTTTTCTCCCTGAGTTTGTGGCTAAGTTCCAGGAGGCTTATGTCACAGCTTTGGGAAAGGACATCTGGCTCTTGGTAAATCATCTATGAGGCTGGCATCTGCTAAGATTCACAGCATTTTCTCTCCTCTTCAGTCCATAGGTGTGCTGTTATCCATCCCCATTTCTGACATCTGGGCCTCCCCAAGTGTGGCTCTTTTTTATTCTCTCAGCCCACTTTTTTGTCTACTTTTCCATGTATCTCCTCTCTCTGCTTGTGAGTATGTGGGACTTCTACGAGGCTGCTTTAGGCCCCTCATCTGGGACACCCCGTAGAACCATCTTTACTGGTCACCCCTGTGTCCTGCTAGTGCAGGATCAACCAGGGAGGCTTACCACCCCCCAGGTTCTACATGGAAAGCAAGAATAGATGCCCTGTGCACGTGGATTCCTCAAACCTAGTTGGGATTCTGTCACTCCTCCTTCTACCCCCAGGGAAGGCAGGGAAGGGGTGAGAGGGGGAGAGTGAGGGAGTTGGGAGAATGGTAGGGGGACCTCTTCATGGGCCCAGCTTTTTATACTTCCCTCCAGTCCTCTTCTGCCATTAATCCAGGAAATATGTAGAGCTAATTTGGTGGGTGGGTAAAACTGGCTCTAAGCCATTATGTGTTCTTTGAAATCTTTTGTCCTATGTCCTGTGCTCTTTCTGGTCCCTGCTGTGGCTTAGGCATTTAGACCTAAAAAAACTTCTCTCCCTCTCTGCTGCGTAGTTCCTACCCTGAGACAAAGTACACTGTACTCTCCACAAGCTGGAGTGGGAGGAAGAGCTGCAGGAAAATCCTGGGCTAGGGTGGGCACCCAGTGGTTATCTTAAAACATTATTTCACAACAGGGGTCTGATATGTAATGTACTGCTGAGGGTTTTTTTTTTTTTTTTTGCTTTTTATAAATTTCCAAGAACATCATGCTCCTCCTACCCAGTCTTCCCAGCTAAACAGTGATTAGATTATAAGACAGGCATTCAGAAGGGTTAATGGAATTGATCCTTTTGATAATGTCTATTTACTAAAAGAACAGAGATTGTCTTATTTTTATGTACTCTATATATGTAACTTTTATGTACATTTGAGATTAATTGCTATGAAATGAAGTACACCATTTTCCTCTTCTTGACTTTCATATAAATGACATCATGGAGTATGTACTTTATTGTGTCTGGGTTCTTTTGCTAAGCTTAATATTTGTGAGATTCACTTATGTCATTCTGCATATTTTTCATTACTGTGTAGTATTCCATTGTATAAATAGGCCAGGGTTTATTTACCTATTCTTCTGTTGGTGGACATTTGGATTGTTCCCAATTTTTGGTTATTATGAAAAAAGCTGCTATGAACATTCTTGTACATGTCTTCTAGTAGACACAGGCTTCATTTCTCTTGGATATACACCTAAGAGTGGGATTGCTGGGTCAAAAGATAGTTATGTGTTTAGCATTGCGATATAATGCCAAACAGCTTTCCAGGACTTGTAGGGATTTATACTGTCACCATCAATATGAGAGTTTCAGTTTCTTGACATCTTAACCAATAATTCATATCATCAGTCTTTAAATTTAGCCATTCTTATGAGTATATAGTGTTATTTCATTGTGGTTTTAATTTCTATTTCCGTTATGAGTAATAATGTTGAGCACTTTTCCATATGTTTATTAGACAATTAGGTATTTGAATATCCTCCTTTGCCTTGTGTCTGTTCATGTCTTTTGACCTTTCTTGTTTCTTCATTTTTAGAGACAGGATCTTACTCTGCTGCCCAGGCTGGAGTGCAGTAGAGCAGTCATAGCTCACTACAGCCTAAAAGTCCTGGGCTCAAGTGATCCTCCTTCCTCTGATTCCCAAGTAGTTAGAACTACAGGTGCTTGTGTGCCACCACACCAACTAATTTCTTTGCTCATTTATTATTTAGGTGTCTTTTTTCTTATTGATTTATAGGAATTCTTTATACATTCTGGATGTAAGTCTTCTGTTGGATATATGCATTGCAAATATTTTCTCCCAGGCTATGGCTTGCATTTTCACTCCTTTAATGGTGTCTGACTTTTGATAGTAGAAGTTCTTAATTTTAGTGATGTCCAATTAATTAACGTTTTACAGTTAGTGCTTTTTGTGTCCTATTTAATCTCTGCTTAATCCAAGTTCATGAAGATATTATTCTACATTTTTTCTAGAAGCTTTATTTTTTCATCCTTCACATGTAATTTTTACTATCAATCTCAAAATAATATTTGTGTCTGATGTAGAAGGCAAAGTTCTTTTTTCTATATGGATATACAATTGCTATAAAACCATTACTGAAAAGATTCTACTTTTGCCTTTGTGTTGTTATTGCATATCAAGTAACTGTATGTATGTGGGTATATTTCTAGGCTTTCTAGTTTATTTTGTTGATGTATTTGCCTGTCCTCAGGCCAGTACCACACTGTATGAATCACTGTGGCTTTATAGCAAATCTTGAAATGTGGTTGTGTAAATCCTTCAACTTTGTGTTTTTCTTCAGGGTTGTCTTGATTATTCTAGGCCATTTGCATTTCCATGAAAATATTATGAATTTCCACAAAAAAATCTGCTAGAATTGTGATTGGAATTTCATTGAATCTGTAGGTCAATTTGGGAAGAAATGACATCTTAACACTATTGAATATCTAATTCAATTTAGCAAGGTTACTGGATAAATCTATGTATATTCCACTATATTGTCTGATTAAAAACAGTGTCACTTCTTCATTTCCAACCTTTATATATATTTTTTTCCTGACTTAATGAACTAGTTAGTTCCTCCAACATAATGCTTAATACTAGTGGTGATAGTGGGCATTCTTGTCTTATTTCTGGCCTTGGGGATAAGGAGATCACTATTTTACCATTTACGTAATGTTAACCTTAAGAATTTTATAGGTACTCTTGATCAGATTAAGGAAGTTCCCGTCTTATCCTAGTTTACTAAGAGATTTTATCATGCATAACTTGAATTTTGTCAAATGCTTTTTCTGCATATATTCAGGTGATATTATGATTTTTCTCTTTTATTTTGTTAATTTGGTGAATTACTTTGATCAATTATTGAATAATAATCAGTTTTGTAGTTTCGTAAAGCTTCACTTGGTCAATGTATAATCTTGTTTCTTTATCAATAGATTCAATTTATTAATGTTATCTTGTTTTGGATTGTAATGTCTTTGCTCTTAAAACATAGTGGCCTATAATAGTCCTTTCTTAGAATGTCCTTGGCAGTTTTTGATATTAGAATTATGCTGGCCTCATAAAACCCCCAAATTTGGAATTGTTTCCTCATTCTTCTTGAAAAGTATATTAATTTTCCCTTAAGTATTCAGAAAAATTTATCAACAAAGCCATCCGAGCGTACAGTTTTGCTCTGTTTTCTGGGGTGGGGCAGGCTTTTAATTACAGATTCGGTTTTTAAAATCAATATAGGATTACTTATTTTTCCTATTTCCTCTTGCGTCAGTTTAAATAATTTACATTTCTCAAGGAATTTCTTCATTTCATTTTTTTAAAAATCATTATTATTATTATACTTTGGGTTTTAGGGTACATGTGCACAATGTGCAGGTTAGTTACATATGTATACATGTGCCATGCTGGTGTGCTGCACCCATTAACTCGCCATTTAGCATTAGGTATATCTCCTAATGCTATCCGTCCCCCCTCCCCCCACCCCACAACAGTCCCCAGAGTGTGATGTTCCCCTTCCTGTGTCCATGTGTTCTCATTGTTTAATTCCCATCTATGAGTGAGAACATGCGGTGTTTGGTTTTTTGTCCTTGCGATAGTTTGCTGAGAATGATGATTTCCAATTTCATCCATGTCCCTACAAAGGACATGAACTCATCATTTTTTATGGCTGCATAGTATTCCATGGTGTATATGTGCCACATTTTCTTAATCCAGTCTATCATTGGTGGACATTTGGGTTGGTTCCAAGTCTTTGCTATTGTGAATAATGCCGCAATAAACATACGTGTGCATGTGTCTTTATAGCAGCATGATTTATAGTCCTTTGGGTATATACCCAGTAATGGGATGGCTGGGTCAAATGGTATTTCTAGTTCTAGATCCCTGAGGAATCGCCACACTGACTTCCACAATGGCTGAACTAGTTTTCAGTCCCACCAACAGTATAAAAGTGTTCCTATTTCTCCACATCCTGTCTAGCACCTGTTGTTTCCTAACTTTTTAATGATTGCCATTCAACAATGTTGTAAAATGTTTTGGCATTTTGTTTTTAAAATTTAGGATCTGTAGTTATACTTCTTTTAAAGTTCCTGACACAGGTAATTTGTGATTTTTTTCCTTCTTAATTCTATAGTCAGAATTTATCAATTTTATTGCTCTTTCCAATAAAACAATTTTTTGTGTTATTCATATTTTGTTTCTACCTCCATTTCTATTTCATTGATTTCTCTTTTTTTCTTTATTTCCAGTCTTTTTGTTTTTTTGTTTGTTTCATTTGTATTTCTTTTTCTTGCTTCTTGAGATGGAAACCCGGTCTGGGTTGTATACCATGATGGTACACAAAATAGTACAAGGAGTTGATTTTATATTACACTGAATCACATACTAAGAAATTTATTCTTTTAAATTATCTTTCAGTCCTTCTAATTAAATCAAGAAGAGTTTCCACTTGAAAGTTTTAACAGTTCTCTAATTCTTGCCTATCTTGCTATTTTTCTTGTTTAAACAGAGAACAGGCCCAGGTTCAGAGCTTTTGTCAAGCCCCAGGATGGAGCTAAAAGTTAGCAACATTGTTTGGTTTGCATGGCACTAATTTTCAAAGTTAGTTTCTGTTTATGGCAAATACTCCTGGTTTTCTACTCATGGGGATGATATAAGATCTCTTTTTAAAATATATGTATCTAAGTAAAAGACAAGTTAGTTTAAAGAAAACTATTAATATGTTGAGGCAAGTACAGTGAAAGGATACTTGAATGACTGCATTTGGACCATGCAATTCAATACTATCGCAAGGTGTTCGTTATTATCTTCCTAAAAGCTTCTATTCCAGATTATAGTATTCCAGTACCTTCTCTGCTTTTGATACAGGAACCATTGGCCCCTCAGGGAGACAAACCTTTATTTGGTCTTAAGATCATATCTTTTTCCTTGGGCATTTCTTCAGGTGTAGAGCACACAACTGAAACCAGCAATGAGAGCTGTTTAAAGTTTTTTTGTAGTATTTGTTTTATCTTAGGGCTTTTATTTTTTATTTTTATTTTATTTATTTATTTATTTTTGAGTCGGAGTTTCACTCTTGTTGCCCAGGCCAGAGTGCAATGGCATGATCTCTGCTCACCACAACCTCTGCCTCCCAGGTTTAAGCAATTCTCCTGCCTCGGCCTCCTGAGTAGCTGGGATTACAGGCATGTGCCACCACGCCTGGCTAATTTTATATTTTTAGTAGAGACGGGGTTTCTCCATGTTGGTCAGGCTGGTCTCGAACTCCTGACCTCAGGTGATCCACCCGCCTCGGCCTCCTAAAGTGCTAGGATTACAGGCGTAAGCCACTGTGCCCGGCCTATCTTAGGGCTTTTAATAACAACCCAGTATTTCTCTTTCCATTTTCTATTTTTTGAAAAAAAAAAAAAATACATTCTCCCTGTCTGTTCATGTCAATGGTGGTTAAACAAAAACTAAAACAAAAACAATCCTCGTGTTTCCTTCCTTTGGGTTCTTACCTAAATATGAAACTGTACATTTTTTTTTTTGGAAGATGGTGAGGAGAATTGGCAGTTAAGGTTTTTATTAGACATAATAGGCCCAAGTGGGATGCCCCCACCCATGCAAAAAGCCTTATTTGATTTCCTTCTTTGAACATGTTGATGTTGAATAAATTATCTTAATAAGTATCATATAAGGCAAAAAGATGAAAAACAAATTTTTTAATCCTAAATAGATGGAGAGAAGTATGATAAAACAAATATTGTAAGATGTTAATTGTAGAATCTAGGTAGTAGATATATCTGTGCTCACTGTAAATTTCTTTCAACTTCTATATATGATTGAAAATTTTTATAACAAGACATTGGGAAAAAATCTAACCCATTTTGTGTTTTCCACAGGAAGCATATAGAAAATAGGACCTTTCAGATCTGCGTGCAGTGGCGGTGAAATGGTGTATTTGGGTCCCTAAACAGCATCCAGCACATCGTGAAGGTTCATCAATTGCTGCTATGTTGCATGTTTGTAAACTCACGGTCGTCTGACTCACCACCTGTGATTCCACCTGGGAGGCTGGCAAGGCAGATGTTACCACCACCATTGTTCTCTCTTTTCTTTTAAGATTAAAACCATTTTATTTTGTCTCTAATACATTTCTCCCTAAGTTGATAGATGAAGTAGTAACCAATAGTAAAATAGTCATGCATACAATTCATCTTGTCACAGAGAATCATGACTTTACAAACACAGACTTACAATCTGTCGGGAAAGAAGAAGGCTGTTTTTAGAGACCAAGCCCCTTGTAAACCTGACTTTGTTATAAAGTACTGTTCTTTTTATATAATGTTAAATTTGATGTGCTTAAATTTTATTAAACATTTTTATATCTGGGTTTTTTGTTTTGTTTTGTTTGAGACAGAACCTTGCTCTATCACCCAGGCTGGAGTGCAATGGCATGATCATGACTGACTGCAGCCTATGACTGCAGCCTAGAGAACTTCTGGGCTCAAGTAATTCTCCTGCCTCAGCCTCCTAAATAACTAGGACTACAGGTGTACAGGTGTACACCACACCCAGCTCATTTTTTAAAAATTTGTTTTGTAGAGACAAGGTCTTACTATGTTGCCCAGGCTGGTCTCAAACTCCTAAGCTCAAATGATCCTTCTCCTTCAGCTTCCCAAAGTCCTGGTATTACAGACATGAGCCTCTGAGCCTGGCCCATTGTTCTCTTTTTGTAAATAAAGAAACTAAGCCTGTGAACTAAGTAATGATGACCTTGGGGGATGCACCAGGCCTCTGATTCCCTTTTTGCAGAGTGCTGCTCTGAGTTATCAGGGTGAAAAGTATCTGATAAGGAATCTGTTTAGCCAACGTATTGGTGATTCAAAAGTGTTAAATATGCTTCTCCCAAGGGTTTTCGTATTTTTTAGAAAGATCAGTAGAGCAGTAACTAAGCCAGTGAAATAACTAAAGCTTTAACTGTGTAATTTCAGTCATAGTCAATGGAGACTGTTGGGAAAGGGTGGGCAGAAGATGGGAAAGGAGAGGGCAATTGGCCAGTTGCCAATCACACCCTGTAAGGAATGAGCTTCTCCATTCACATGCAAAGCTAGCATTGTCAAAAAAAAAAAAACCCATCAGCTGAGGATTTTTTTGTATTGTGGTAAATCCATTAAATTGCAAGCACAAGTTATTAATTTTATTTACATTTTAAAATGTATATTTATGACAGAAAATCCACCTTTAAATTAATGGTATTGATATCCATTAGGTCTGATGCAGATTTCCAAATTTTATTTATCAGTAAATAATATAGCATCAGCTTTTTGAGAACAGATACAGAAGAGGAAGTGCCCATATTTATTAAATGAAAGTAAATTATCATTCTAAAAGCAAGGTTTGAGCAATGTTCTCGCTGGTTTGGTTTTGCAGATATTTATGGACTCTAAGTGGGAATTGAGGTCTTATAAGAAAAACAGGAAAAGTTAATTGACCTGAGCTTCCATAACTTTTAACTCAGGCTTGTTGTTACAACACTATTGACAGTACGAAGGGTGTACTCTGTTGCAACGTCAGATGAAGTGTTCATTTAATTAGAAATTAAAATTAGAGCATTAAAATTTTGAAATTTTTCAGATGTTTCACAGCCTATTTTTAATAACCCAATATTCTAGCACACTCAAAAAATCTGGGTGAGATTACTTTAAATATAGATACATCACCAAGACCTGAGAGAGCATATAATGAGGTGTAGGGTTTCCCAACAAGAAGGAGAAGCATGAACCCCCAGATAGGGCAGAGAACTACTGCTTGGATAGAAGGCAGTGCATGTAGGGCTTTCTTAAGATATACTCTGTACCCCTCTACCTCTACAAGACTTTTACCAGCTTTGAGATATAATTCACATATAAAATTCACCTACTTTAAGTGTACAATTCAGTGGCTTTTAATATTTATGGAGGTGTGCAACCATCACTACAATCTAATTTCAGAACATTCTCATCATCTCCAAAAGAACCTTGTACCCATTAGCAGTCACTTCCCTTTCCACCTCCCTTGAGCCACTGGCAACAATTAATTTCCTTTCTGTCTCCATAGATTTGCCTATTCTGGGTATTTCATATAAATTGAATCACACAACACCTGGATGTTTATGACTGGCTTCTTTCACTTAGCGTAACGTTTTCAGGATTCATCCATGTTGTGGCGTGTGTGAGTAATTCATTCCTTTTTATTGCTGAAAAATATTCTCTGGTATGGATAACCCACAGTTTTATCCATTCATCAGTTTGTGGACATTTGGGCTATTCCCACTTTTGGGCTATTCCCACTTTTGGGCTATTATGAATTAATGCAGCCATAAGTATTTGTGTACAGGTTTATTCATAAACATAGGCTTTCATTACTCCTAGGTGTAGACGTAGGAGTAGAACTGCTGGGTCATATGATAACTCTATGTTTAACATTCTGAGGAACTGGCAGGCTGTTTTCCAAAGTGGCTGCACTATTTTACATTATGATCAGCAATGTATGGAAATCCAAGTAATGCTGACTTTAAACCTCAGAGATCTTCACTAGCAAGACTGGAAAAGATGGCTTGGACCCAGAAGATCGTGAGTCCAGAAATCCCCAGTTGCCAATTGCTGCCATATAAGACCTGTAGATTCTCGATATTCAAAGTGTGGATCTTTAATTCATAGCATCTCCATCACCTGGAACCCTGTTAAAAATGCAGAATCTTAGGCCCCATCCAAGATCTACTGAATCAAAATAATTTTGGTAAGAATTACAGTGATCCATATGCAAATAGCTTGAGAATTACTGCCATAGAAATCTTAAAGTAGATTTTAAAACTGCACTGCAGAAGGCCTCCCTGGGTACCTGTGCCAGATGGAGCTGATGAGTGCTGAAGATTGGCTCATGGAAAAACAGTCATGCAGGCAAATTTATCTCCAGTGTCTCCAAGCTAACCCCCCTCAATTCTAATTCTTTCCTTTTATATTTTGGATCCCCCTTTTGCCTTTTTCTTTTTTATAGCCAGTACCTTTTTGTCTGACCCCTCTCCCATAGCACAACATGATCTGTGCAACACTCCATCACACCACGGGGAACAATAGCATCTGTGGTGTCCACAATTTATATTTTTTGTGCAATTAAAAAATGAGAAGACCTAAGCCCTTTGGAGAAAACTGAATAGCCTGGGATGCCCGGGGCTTTTTCCAGGTCCTGAAATGAGACCAGAGATTACCTTTATTATTTATATCCTATATCCTGCATAGTGCTGAAAATAATTGAAGAATTGAAATGATGATAGGAAAAAATATAAAAAAGACACCAGGGGTAGGTTTTGTGTACCAAATCCACGCCATATTGCTAGAAACAGGTTGCAAATTTGGCTGTAGCAGCCAACAAGATCAGAAAAATACTATGAATTATGTATTCAGTGTCTGTAAGATAAAAACCAATCAGCTGCTCAAGAGTTGCACAGCCATTCCTGGTGCTGAGGTTAAAGAGAATTTTTCTCTTCAATCTTCAAATTTTCAGGTAGAAACAGACAGATCCAATCACATGAAACCTCAGTGAGTTGACATCCTCTTAAGAAAACCAAGTACTCTAACGTGAGCACCTTGGGTCAGCACAAGGGTGAACCAAAAAGAGTATCTCAGGCAGTGCCTGGCATCAGGACCACTCTAACATACCCACATGTAGGTAACTGAGGCTCCATATAAATAAAAAGTGCTGTGTAAGTGACCGCCAGGATATTGCTAGTCTAGTGAGCTAATCTTTTTTTCCTGTCTTTTTTTTTTCTCAACTATTTCTCTCCTAAAAGAAAAAAAGAAAAAAGAAAACAAAAACCTTAATGTCCAGACAACCGGGTCAAAAGATGTGTTCTCTTTTACCTAATAGGGAAACTTGCCTTTGCTTTCTTAGCTAAAATCATCTGAGAATGTTGGGAGTGACAGGGACCTTGGAGATCATCTAGGTTATTCTCCACATGTCACCAAGCCAGAAAGCTCTGGAAATTGGCTGCCTCCATGGGACAGTCATCACAGACTTTGCCAAGGCAAAAGTGCTGATGTCACTCATCATACCAGCAGTTGGCTGCCAAGTGATTAAGATAAAAGGGGCCAAGCTAGTGAAAGCTTGTGGGGGTAAGGAAGGAGGGCACAATGTGACTTATATGCAAGAAGAGTTTGTATAATGGAAAGAGTACTGGGCTTTTATTGACTATGTGACCTTGGGCATTAATCTCCTTGGATTTTCCTCACCTACAATAATCTAAGCAGTTAACACTTACTGTGTTCTTAGTACTTCACATGAACTGTTCATGTTGAAACTTCACAACAATCTATCGGCTAGGGCCTACTATTTTCTTCATTTACAAATGAGAAAACTGAGGCACAACGAGGTTAAGTTACTTGCCCAAGGCCACTCAATCAAATTCAGGCAGTCCAACTTCAGAGTCTGAACTTTGTCAACTGAGAGGGTCAAGGAGATGAATGCTAAAGACACCTTCCACCTCTACTATTAATTTTTCCCTCCTGTTAAATTGGGATAATAATAAAGTTGTTGCCAAGATTATGAGATAATGCAGGTTAAGTCCTTAGCGCAGTGCCTGAAGCATAAGTGCTCAGTAAATGTCAGCTATTACTATTGTTCATACTTGTACTCTTGCCATTAACATTTTAGGGAACAAATCACTTCTGTCATCTCAACAGCTGCCTGAGTGTACAGTTATTCCAACTGAACTGATTAATAAATTCAAACAACGAGTCAATTTAATCACAAAATCAAGCGAGCCTGAATTGATGCTGGAGTGAATTGCCTAGTTAGTCTTAAGCGGCGCTGTCTGAGAGAACTTTCTGTGATAATGAAAATGCTCTATATGTGTGCTGTCCGATACAGTAGCAGGTAGCTGCACGCGCCTCCTGAGCACTTGAAATGTGACTTGTGTGCCTGAGGCACTGAAAATTTAACATATTTAATTTTACTTAATTTACATTTTTATTTTAGTCACCTCATGTGGCTACTGGCTGCCATGTTGGTCAGTTCAGGCAAAGCCTAGCTGGCAGCCAGGAACCCTTCGTGAGGGGATGCCAAGGTGTCAGGCACAAGAAGGAAATCCAGGAACTCTCTGGCCACAGCTGTTTTGTTAACAGATGTCTTAAAGAATCACGAATATTCTAATGCTGGGGGTTCCCTCCCCCTGGTATGTGGGAATGTGTATTTTGGGGGAGAGGGCAGGAAAGAAGACAATTCCACCTTCCTCACCAGGATGCCACCAGTGAATTCTCAGTATATTTTAATTCCTTACTGTTGTTAAAAATCATTTTGGGTATTTTGTTTTCTCTTCTTGTGTTACTTTACTGAGAATGATGGTTTCCAGTTTCATCCATGTCCCTGCAAAGGACATAAACTCATCCTTTTTTATGGGTGCATAGTATTCCATGTATACCTATGTAACAAACCTGCACGTTGTGCACATGTACCCCAGAACTTAAAGTATGATAATAAAAAAAATCATTTTGGGGAGAAGATAGTTTATACCTATGCAATGTGACAGCACCATGACATCACATCTTTTAAATGCTCGATTTTAGTATGTGCAGAAACTAAAAAGTGATTTTAAGTCACATTTTAGCTTGAATGTTTAATTAGGAAAAAGATTATCAAAATGGATGATTAAAGAATCTTGGATTTGGAGTTTATTTCAAAAATGTGTTCATTACAAATTGTCATCTTAAGGAGCCACCCATATATCCTCAGAACACAGGTATGACATTGTGCCTTGCCTTTTGGAATGACTGACTTTGGATCAAGAGAGAAGGGGCAGCCAGAAAGGTGGTAGCAATGTTGATTCTAGCTCTCATTCTGGTCCTCCAAGGATTCTGTTTGTTTTTTTTTTTGTTTTGTTTTTTTAAAAAAAAAAAGAAAGAAAAAATTTCCTGATGACAGGAGGACATCAGTGAGCACCTTGGGGTCTAAGCATGTGATTACTGTCCTAGTACAAATTATTAGGCCCGGTATCATATTCTGGTTCTAAATACTTTCAGCAATGAAGGAAGACCTCCCCCTCCTCTGCCAACTGCCCCCGCACCACCAGCATTGGTTGGGTGAATAATTCAATGGCTGCCAAAATTTGCAGAAAACAAAACTGAAACCTAATGAGGCTTGCTTGTGTTAAACCAATGTTTAAATGATAGTAATTAAGAGAGTTTTCATATAGAAAAGGCTTTGTTTAGATTGAAACGTTAAAAGCCACCACCAGAAACACGAGGGTCTCATGCATAAAGGATTCTCTTTTTGCTGTCTCAAGATCACACCAGCTAGTGTTGATCAGTGAATGCTAGCACAGTGCCCTGCCCTGGCGTTTGCTCTATGCCACCACTGCCCTGTGGAGTTCACCGCAAAGAGTGCCTTGCACCAGGGCTATAGCCTCTCAGGCTGTCTGCAGACAGACACCAGGCCATCTGCCCTCTCGCCTTCCACCCAAACACAGCTGCTGGGCTCCATCCCAGCTTCAGCCATCTGGAGGAGGAACAAAGGCTCCCCTCTCCTCACCCTCCTCCTGGCTGCCGGAGGGGGACTGGGGAATCTTGGCATATTCAGCCTCAGTGAAGAAAGGAAAATGGAAGAAGCAGCAAGATCTAGCTACTAGTGGCAGGCAGTTCTTCCTCTCTGGTTGTCAGAGTCACTGACACCCTTCATTCATTCCCCAAACATGGGTTGAGTGTCAAGTCCTGGACCAGCCTCAGGAGACTTGAGAATGAGACACAGCCCTTGGCCTCCAGAGGTTCACACTCTGGTCAGGGCAATGAATATGTACACAGCCAAGTCTACTGGAAAGGGATGCTCAACCCAGATGGAGGGAGTCAGAGCAGTTGTCCCACAGGAGGTGACATCAGGCCTAACATCTGAAAACAAGTCTGTACTATGTGCCAGAAAATCAAACGGGGAAAGGCTGGCCCATGTGGTGAGTAGGAACAGGAGGTGATGAAAAGAACCAGATTCTAGAGGACATTGATGCCCAGCAGAAAACAAGTGGTAGGTAGTGCACGGCTATGAGCGCAGGAGGCAGATCAGTGATTCCAGAACATTCTTCAGGTGATACAGAAGAGAAGGGCTTTGAGGCAATAAGATCAATTAAGAGTGTCACAGTAATCCAAAGGAGAAACACTGGTAGCTGAAAAAAGCTATGGTAGAGACAAAGAGATGAATTTTAAGGAGAAATCTTTACTAAAACTCTTAGCTGTAAACTCTCCAGGCCAATTTGCAAATAATTTTGATGCTCTCAGTAAGCCCTGCAAAGGACAAACTCAAAACTACTCTTCAGTATGTCTGGACCCTCTTCTCAAACAGGAAAAAGTTTGACTGTAGGAATAGCTGTTGTCTGAATGGCCCCAAGAGCCACTGGGCAGCTACAGATGGGGTAACATGGCACTTAAGGCTACTCTCAAAAAGGATATGTGCAAGAGGTATCTGATTCTCTGAAATGGCCCAAATCCCAACTTACAGCATTTGCCTATGATACTCATTCCACTTGGGTCCTCAAAGCCATCAGGAGAGACTTCCTTCCAAAGACAGCTTGTTCAGCTGGTTGCGGTCAGCTCTTTGCTTTTGGCCTGACTAGGAGAAATGCCAGTGCAGTGAAGAACAGCCTCAAGGGTCAAGAAGAATGTCAGCCACGACATCTTCCCTCCTCTCCTCTCCACAGGGGCAGATGCTACCCACAGGCTCTGCATGCCAGAGGCCACTGGACTGCTAGTTTCTTTCTTCAATCAAAGGGAAAGAAGGCTGCTGTTGTTTGAATGTTTCTGTCTCCTCCAAAATTCATATAGAAACTTAATCCCCCAAAGCCATAGTATTAAGAGGTGGAGCATTTAGGAAAAGATTAGGTCATGAGGACTCCTCAGTTGTTAATGGAATTAAGGTCTTTATGAAAGGAGGCTTCACACAGTGTTCAGCCCTTTTTGCCTTTCCATCCCTTCTGCCCTGTGAGGACACAGTGTTCATTCCCTCCAGAGGATGTGGCATCAAGACGCCATCTTAGAAGCACAGACCAGACTCTCTGCAGACGTGGAACCTGCTAGCACTTGATTCTGGACTTCCAGCCTTCAAAACCATGGGAAATAAATATCTGCTGTTTATGAATTATCCAGTCTTGGGTATTTTGTTACAGCAGCAGGAACAAACTAAGGCAAACACAAAGGCCCCTTTTATGTTCCAAAGCCCTTCATTCCTGGCCTTCTTACAGTGCCTGGAGCATGTAATTTCAAGAGCCCTCATGAAGAATCAGGAGCCAAAAAGCAGGGATGGAAACTGGCTCCTCTTGCAAAGGCAGGGACCAAATGTTAGTGACAGTCTGATTTAAGATAGAAGAGGAAATGAAAGATGCCCCAGATCCATCCCTTAGACCCATGTCATGGACTCAACACCGGCTGTTGGAGACAGGCTCTGGGGCCTCACTTGAAATCTGAGTTTCTAATTATAAAAAAATGCTTTCAAAGCATTTTTCTATTTTCCTCTTTGCAGATTTGGCCATTTTTGAAACATGAGACTTGAAGAACTATAGTAGGTTGTAGATCTGGCAGCTAGATTAAAACATTCTTTAAGTCACTGAAAACACAAACGATTTTATTCTTTATTTTTTGGTGATTAATCAATTTCCATTCTGATGGATTACTTTTTACTTTAGCCACATAAAATTTTAAAACTACAACTGCTAAAAATAACCATGGGTAGATTTTCTTTTCCTTTTCTTTAGCTTCTCAGGCCCTTACATCATTGCTGCTTCTTCTAAGGAGGGTTTTTGTGTTTGGTAGATTTTTAAAATAAATGCTTTTCTGTTGCTTTAATTCTTGTGTTTTAAAATGGCTTTTGTTTTTAGTGTTACCCTAAATTAGGCACTATAAAAACAATACAGATAAGCTTGTTGATTAAGCTGATTCATAATTCCTTACATAATGAAAACACATTGGCAGTTTAGAAGACATGATAAATTAATACTATAACCTTCAAAATGATTGCTGAAGGGTCCAACGATTACCACTTAGTGCATTCTTTAAGAAAAATGTATTTCTATATTTAAGGGAGCAAAAGAGAGTATTTTTTGAATGTTAAATCTGTTCCTAAAATTCATGCTGCTTTTCATCCTCAATACATTGGTTTCAAGGACACTGAGCTTTGTAAAGTCCCTTCACTTTACTGGGCCTCAGTGTTCTCATCTGTGAGAGGAAGCAGGAGAAGAAAATGACATATAAGATCTTAGGAGTTTTACTGTTCTATAGTTTACTCGTCTAAAATGCTGTTTCATTCTGTATAATATAATCCACGCTCTTTTTTCCTATTTCAGTTCCTATGTGCCAAATGCCTGCACTCTTCAGCATCTGTCCAAGCCCCTTGCTGTGGGGCTCTCTGTTACTGTGGTCCTTAAATCACACCCTTTCAGTCAGAGAGCTCTCAGCATAGTTCGCTGTCTAAGAACTCACATACTTTGGTTGGATGGACCAGCAGGACAAGTCACATGACTTCCCTTCACTTGTCTAGAAATTGCTCAGTCTAAAGATTTCTCAGCATTTCTTTCACTTCATTTATTCCAGATCCTTCAAATCCCACTTTGTTCTCATGTTCAGAATTTCAGCAGATGGTCTTCTCAAAGGAAAAATATGTTGTGATGTTCAACTCCCCTCCCTTATCCCTCACTTACCTATCCTTGAAATATTTTCCACATCCTACCCTCTTCTAAGCTTTTACATATATTTTCTCTTTTGAAGTACATTGACCCAATTTCTTATTCTTTCCTGCTTGAAATATAAATTCATCATTTCCTGGATTAAGGACTTAAACCTAAGACCTGAAGCTATAAAAATTCTAGAAGATAACATTGGAAAAACCCTTCTAGACACTGGCTTAAGCAAGGATTTCATGACCAAGAACCCAAAAGCAAATGCAATAAGAACAAAGATAAATAGCTGGGACCTAATTAAAGTAAAGAGCCTTTGCACGGCAAAAGGAACAGTCAGCAGAGTAAACAGACAACCCACAGTGGGAGAAAATCTTCACAATCTATACATCTGACAAAGGACTAATATCCAGAATCTACAACAAATTCAAACAAATCAGTAAGGAAAAAAAACAAACAATCCCTTAGCAGGCTAAGGACATGAATAGACAATTCTCAAAAGAAGATATACAAATGGCCAACAAACAAATGAAAAAATGCTCAACATCACTAATGATCAGGGAAATGCAAATCAAAACCATAATGCAATATCGCCTTACTCCTGCAAGAATGGCGATAATCAAAAAATCAAAAAACAGTAGATGTTGGCATGGATGCGGTGAACAGGGAACACTTCTACACTGCTGGTGGGAATTTAAACTAGTATAGCCACTATGGGAAACAGTGGAGATTCCTTAAAGAACTAAAAGCAGAACTACCATTTGATCCCACAATCCTGCTATTGGCTATCTACCCAGAGGAAAATAAGTCATTATTCGAAAAAGATACTTGGACACGCATGTTTATAGCAGCATAATTCACAACTGCAAAATCGTGGAACCAACCCAAATGCCCATCAATCAATGAGTGGATAAAAACTGTTATATATATATATAGATATATAGATATATATAATGGAATACTATGTAGCCATAAAGAGGAATGAATTAACAGCATTTGCATTGACTTGGATGTAAGTGATGTAACTCAGGAATGGAAAACCAAACATCTTATGTTCTCACTGATACGTGGGAGCTAAGCTATTAGGATGCAAGGGCATAAGAATTATACAGTGGATCTTGGGGACTTGAGGGGAAGAGTGGGAGGGGGGCGAGGGATAAAAGACTACAAATATGGTGCAGCGTATACATGGGTTATGGATGCACCAAAATCTCACAAATCACCACTAAAGAACTTACTCATGTAACCAAACACCACCTGTACCCCAGTAACTTATGGAAAAAAACATACAGTTAGTGTCCCAGAAGTTATAAGTTCTAATGTTGGATAGCAGAATAGGGCAAAATCAATAACAAATTAATTCATCATTCCCAAGACAAACTCTGCAGGCAACACCATTCTGTACCTTGACAAATGCTGAGGTTTTAATCACAATAGTCTTCATTTTCCATTAAAAAAAATAACAAAAAATGTTTTAGGAATTCCAAAATGTAGTTTCCTAGGGCCAAAACATAGAAGCCCCAAATCAGGGTATTTTCAAGGAAGAGGAGTCCTTTGAGATGATTCAATGAAGTATCTCCATCTTACAGATGAGAAACTGACAGTCCAGAACTGTGAGGCTCAAATTCATGTCCCAAGTCATGGCAGAGTCAAAACCAGAAGCAGAGATAGCTGCCTGCCAGATCACAGTCATCTCTACCTCAGTTTCCTCTACTGTCAAGTGAAGAACTATAATGTGCAAAATGTAAGGCAACTGTAAAGTGAAGTACCCAGCTCACAAGAGTTTTGTGAAAAAAAATGAGCTAATATGTGTAAGTTCTTAGAACAGTGCTCAGCACAGTTAATGTTCCATAAATGTTCATTCTGCTTAGCAAATGTATTGAAACTCTATAGTATAGGAAAAGGATGTCCTATATTCTCATCGTGTGGATTTTGTCAAAACCATTGTATTTCTTTATTCTCTGACGTTCCTGTTAGTAACTTGGAGGATAGGATTTGATCCAAAATAACTGTGATATTGGTAAATAAATTCTTCAACATAAAATATAATGATAATAACTTAGAAATAAAAATAAAAGTGTCCCGGCATTAAAATATGTTTGATAAGGCAGATGGCATTACCAAGGCCATAGGAAAATCTTTCATAATATGCTTTTTCTTCTTTGCCATATTTATCAATTTTCTGTTTTATTATTTTACTCCAAAAATACATACCAAGTTTTAAAATATTTCCCTCTAGTTTCATTCCTCAGTATTTTTCTCTTTCTTCTTTTCCATCATTATCCTCAGTTGAAAAACAGATTCAGGGCCTTCTAGAGTTAGAATATGGCCACATATTTGAAAGTACTAGTTTGTCTTTTCTATAACCCAACAATGCTATTTGTTCATCAAATACGTAACTCTCTTTTTAGTTATATGATTTGTTCCCTTATCCCTCTGATATTTTCATTCTTAAGAGGAGTAGACAGGGGATAGTGGTGAGAAATCTTCAAGGAAGAATGGCTTAAAATGAGAAGACTTTAAAACGTCTGCGTGTCAATACGCTTACAATATAATGTTCATGGGAAATAAACAGCAAGGGCAGAGAGAGGTGAAAATACCTAAGTAATCAGCAAAGTGGTTAAAAATGTGGTATACATTTAGAATTCCCTTTCAAATTTGTGAGACTATTTTTAAAATGTGCAGCTATTTTACATGTGCATAATTGATACAGATACCCTTAAGAACAACAGAATTTTGGATAAGTTTGGGTCTTATTGAAGTAATGCGCTGTACACGTATGTTTATTTTCCAGTTGATCATATAACCTGGGCATTTCTTCTGAACTTAGGAAAATGGAGAAAGCATTATGAATGTTATTCCTCCTTTGCTAAGAGGAGGTGTATAGAAGAGGGTAGGACAGTGTTTGAGAAAGGAAGTTTAACAGCATAGACAGACTGGATCAGGAGACTCCCTGCCAGTAAGGAAGAGCTGCGGGAGTTGGATGTCCACTGTGGCCAAAGCTTTGGGCCCTGACCTTTCACACCATGATCTTGTTCAGCCCTCACAGCAACCCTGCAAGGTAGTACCATGATTCACATTTCCAGATGAGGCCACTGAGGGTCAGAGAACTTAAGCAAGCTATCCGAGATCGTTCAGCTAGTCAAAGATACTCAGTGAAATGGGAAAGGCATAAAGAAAAAAGAAGAAGTATTGCCCAGGGTTAGCTGGTGGGGTGTGGGGGCAACTGTCCTTGACTCATAGTCAAGCTTGTTTGGGGTGAGGCAGGGGGCAGCTAAGGAACCAGGAGAGAGGCTGGTAGCTGAGATGGCACAAAGGAGTGATGGCTTTCCTACTGCTGCCTTAGCTCATAGAGGACAGGCAATTTCAAAACCATGAAGGAGGTAGAGGTGGGGAAAACATAAAGATATATAGCATTTTTTATGATGTCTGATAGAGTACTCTGGCTATAATGAGGGTGACCATCCACTGGTTTTCTGGGGTCACTATCAGTAGATGAGCTAGAAGACTACAGGGATCCTTACAGTTCTCTTCTTGTGATTTTTGCTTTCTCAATGAGTCACTCATTCACTGCTAGGATGTGAGGTTGCTATTAATCTTGTACAAGCTGAGCTAAGCAACATGAATCATTCGTTTAGACCAGATGACCACCATCTTGCTAGAGAGGTAAAAGCCTGGCAGTGCATGATGGAGAAAAATAAGAGCTATAGTCCCACCCCCAAAATGGGAAGTTTCTTAGGAAGTAGGGAGACAGGGAATGCGTGCAGACACATAGTCATCCAAGCACATGAACATGTATACACCCACAGACACACACACACACACGTACTTCTAGCACGAACATTTTAGCAGGAGCTAGGAGACACAATTTTTATTTTGGTTCTTATTCCAGGTTGGGTTCCTTGGGAAGCACTCTCTAAGATAAAGGTTAGTGAGCAAGAAGTTTATTGAGTAGTGCTCTTGCAATCAACACTGGGTGGGGGTTAGGGAGGAAAGCACAGGGAGAAGTCGAGCCACAAAGCAGGCCCACTGACTGCCTGATAGCCTCAGCCAACCCCACAGGGAGCTTGGGAGACAAAAAGGCCAATAAAGGTGTCCCTCATTAGGTCAAAATGTTGGGCATTTATACTCTTACCTCAATCAGTTGTTGTATATGGGCTGCCCCAGGAAGCGCCTGATCCTGGGTGAGGCTACTCTCTGCAGCTGAGGCAAACCCTAACAAGGCTGACAGTTGAAAGTTGTCTGCCAACTGCCCTCCCAGTGGCAGAGCAATGATCTTTCTGCTTTAAGAGAGATCTGAGGGGCCCATCACTGAGGCCACCATGGATCGAATCCTACCTAACAAGTATGTACTTGTCTCTCTGAGTTTCAACTTTATCCCCTACAAAAGGCCTGGTTGGATTGGATAATCTCTAGGATTTCATTTACCTCTAAAACTCTAAATTTTAGAAATCAAACTAAGTTTTTATAGCCTGACTTCTACTTTGTCTTTAGCAAATGTAGAAAATAATCCCATATTTCATATATATATAATTAAAATGGTATATACATGCATACATATAGCTGGAAAATCTTGTTCCTTTAGTCACACCAGGAGTTTGGCCAGAAAGCAAAACCAAGAGGAAAAAAAAATGGGAATGATTAGATAAGAATTCCATTCTTGGGGATCTCTAAAGAGCTACGAAGGTGGCCAATGTGTGTCTTTAGACTATGGAATATAAAAATAAGGTTGTTGTCTTAAGCTTTTAGATGTTCCACACTCTTCACCTAATAGTGATAATTCTCTCTCTCTCTCAAATTATGGTGATTTGGTCCAACTGTAGGAACATTAAGGGAAAAAAAGTCCCCTTCTCATTTCTTCCTTTACCAGCCAGCCCACAGGATCTTCCACCTCCTCCCCAGCTAGATTTTTCGAGGCTCATGTGGGCATCTGCAGCGTGGAAACCAGATGGCAGTTTTCTTGAATCTGCTTGTTCTACTTTAAAAGCTTCTTTACAAAAAGCTCCCCAGAAGAGTATGTTGCAGGTAGGATCAGCATGAGAAAACAGCAGAATCAGGTCATCTGAGAATGCGGGATTCCCAAATACTAAGTAGATATGAAGGATAGCTAAGAGGCAAAACTCAGTGTGGGGACTTTAAAGAGTCTCTCACTGGGCAAAACAAGCAATATGGTGAAAAGTATCCTGGAAATAGATCTCAGGTTTTTATTTGAGTTGTAGAAATGGTCACCTGTTTGCAGGTAAGAACTGATTGGTAGGGGAACATTTTGATGTCTAGTAGAGCTATTTGCTAAAGACTTTGGGAACATATCTTTGTTTCATGGTGAGAATCTCAGGATAAACCAACTCAGTTACTGGTTTTTGGTTGCTAAGAGAAGAAGGCTAGGGCAGGATGGATACTGGAGGGAAAAAGAGATATTATGGGATTCTGGGGTGAGGAAAGATAAAGTGGTCCATTGGTTTTCAAATGCCAGTCTGCAGGCTGGAAACAAGCTGGCTACTTCAGAATCTCTTGGGGTGGTAGTTAAAAATAAAGATTTCTAAAACCCAACCTCAGAAATCTTGATATAGCCACAAATTCTCCTACTTGATTCTGATACCCAGTTAGGTTTAGTAACTAGAGGAGTAGTTAGAATGTAAAACTTAGAAAACTGGAATTCATCCATTATTCAAATATATGGTTATTAAGCATATTCTATGGAAAAGTAGCTCAGTTAAGTTCTGTGGGATTTATAAATATGTATAAGAAGACTGCCTCAAATCCCTTTGAACATGAACAGAGAACTAGATAGGTAGGCAGATAGGCGGCAGACAGACAGAGATGTTCTCAAACACCAGTTTAGTTCAGTGGAATGGAGAGAAAAGAATGCAACTATGATGGAACTATATGAGGAAAATAAGCAGATGTTTTAAACCAAGTAAGGAAAGGAAAGAGAGACAGCTTGGCAGATTTCCCAGCAATAGTCCTCAGTTCAGATGTCCAAAGGTTAGAGAAGACAAACATTAAATCAAGCTTCTAAGTTTGTAGAAAAAAATTCAATTAAAGCATGTAGTAGTACTTAGCATAATGTGTGGTAATGTCAATAAATGATAGACATTGATCATTGTAGGAGATTTAAGAGGCTATGGCTAGTACCTTTTTCAAAAATATTTTTATCTCCCTCCCTATCACAGTGCCTATAATTCCATATCATGAATGAGTTTTGAAGTCTTTTCCAATTTCAACTATTTTATGAAAGAAACAATTTTGAAAGGCTTTTAGTGGTTAATCTAGAAGCTTAAGCTTTTAGTGGTTAATCTAGAAAAACAGGGGACAGTGGCCAGATGAGAGAGCAGAAGTCAGAAAGGAGATGAGGTGGTGTCAGAGGCTAACTTTCTTATATCCGATACCATTCTGTGAAGCCGCCCTCGTAAAAGTGGGGCAGCAGGCCACGACTGATTGTATGGCCCATGTGACCATTCAGACCCCTGTCCCTTCCACCTAGCGGTTTCTTCCTCACAGTGGCTGGAAGATGGGGAAAGTGACTAAGGAGAAGGTACATCTGCTTCTGTCTTTTTTTTTTTTTTTTTTTTTTGAGACCGAGTCTCTGTCGCCCAGGCTGGAGGGCAGTGGCGCGATCTCAGCTCACTACAACCTCCGCCCACCCCCCCCCGGGTTCAAGTGATTCTCCCGCCTCCTGTGTTCAAGTGATTCTCCCGCCTCCTGTGTTCAAGTGATTCTTCCGCCTCCTGGGTTCAAGCGATTCTTCTGCCTCAGCCTCCCGAGTAGCTGGGACTACAGGCATGCGTCACCACGCCCGGCTAATTTTTGTATTTTTTGTAGAGACGGGGTTTTGCCATGTTGGCCAGGCTGGTCTCAAACTCCTGGCCTCAGATGATCCGCCCGCCTCGGCCTCCCAAAGTGCTGGGATTACAGGCGCAAGCCACCGTGTCCATCCACATCTGCTTCATAACCCTGTGGGTTTTTACAGAACTCTTCTGCTCACATTCGGTTGGTAAGAATCAGTCACATCGCCCAACTAGCCATAAGCGGGTGTATGGATAGGGGAGGCTGGGAAATGTAGCCCCTGGCTGAGCAGGGAGAATCAGGATTCTTTGAGTCCTAAGGACTCCTGAGACTGCGACAGTGCATTCATGAAGAGGTGCCAGAAACAGAGAGACAGAGTCTTGGCCAAAGAAAGACTAGAGTCAAGACACAGGTCAATGTATAGAAGCGCCCCCCCTACAAATAAATGAACTTTTTCAGGGGTAAGAAAGGTGTTAAGCAGGATTCAAGTCTGAGAGAAAGGAAAACATTTGGGGGGCTTATACGGTATGGAGAGAGGCCTCATGCTTAAAACAATAAAAAATGAGCTAGAAAAAGGTAAGAAGTCCGATGATGTGAGACTAATCTCCAGATGAAAATTTGCCTTCAGGGGTGTGACAAACATAGCTATTTGACTGCAAAAACCCATGTTCTTCCTAGCCAGTCAGGGGCTACATTTCCCATCCTCATCAACCTTTACGCATATATGGGCCAATTAATTAGTTCGCCCAATAAAATGTGAGCAGAAGAGCTTTGTAAATGGGTAAGAAGCAGATGTATTTCCCACAGTCTCTTTCCCTACCTGCCCGCTACTGAGAGGATGAAGAGGAAGAGGAACCACAAGGGGGAAGGGGCCTGGGCCTCTGAATGTTCACATGGAAGGCCGTACAATGTGTCTTGGACTCTGATGTGAATAGAAAATAAACCTTATTAAATCTCTGAGATTATAGGTGTATCTGTTTCAGCAGCTAGTTTTACTTAACACATGTGAAAGGCCAGAGGAGGCTTATGGAGAGCAAAGGAAATTCAAGAATCTAAATGATGACTCTTTTCAACTCCTCCCACCTATGAATAAAGATCTTAGGCTGATAAATACAGACACCCCGCCTACGTCTTAGGCAATCATCAAGGCAAGGTAAAAGAAAGTTTCCCTGTCTCTCGCCACTTCTACACTTAGCCTTAGGCTCCATACTTTTAGTGGTTTATTTATCTACCTCAAGGTCTCCATCTGTCATCTTTTAAATCACTTTTATTCTAGCTAAAAATGTTGCAGGATAGGAAGGACACTGGGTATTTATTCTAACTATTTTGGGGGACAGAAAGGTAAAGTAACAGAATCAGATAAACTGGTGAACATCTTTAGTTGTGAAGAAAACGGGGCGCTATTATAAGAAAACACTGATCTATCTCTGAACTTTAGGTTTTCTAAGGGAGACTGCTCTTTAGTTTGGCTAGTACATTGATGGGTTTTAGATGGGCAAACCTGGGCTCAGAGAAGGATCTAGGAAGAGTTGAATTGAGTTATTCAGCATGAAAGTATGAAAAGAGTTGAAAAAAGGAAAAGAGATGAAAGAGAGAGGTGACAGCAAGACCCTGAGATGCCAGAGGGGTCCATGGGATGGGGCATTATGGATGGTCCCAGTGATGGGGATGGAGACGAGACTGTTAAATCCAGGAAACATGAATGTTGAGCGTTAGACTGTCTGGTCACCTCTATGTAGCTCCCGCTGTCTACCCAAATTTTCAGTGGAGGTTTTCACATCAAAGACACCTTCTATGGGAGGTTTTTCAGGGGCACCTAAGGAAGGGGTACAGTTCCACAGACAAGTTGACAAACTGTGGAACGCAGACAGCATATACAGGCGGGAGAAGACCCATAAATGAAATGGATCCAGATGGAGCTTGGAATCACAGGACCATTCACTCCACAAACACTGAGCACCCAATATGTGCCTAGGACCATTCCAGGGCACAAGGACCATGCCTGGAACTAGACAGACAAAGTCCATGGGAACTCACAATCTAATGGAGTGACAGACAATGAATAACTGAACAGATAAATAGATGAGAAACATAAAGCAGAGGATATGGTGATGAATGGAGGCTCTACTTCAGAATGAACGGTTGCCTTGCAGAGGCAACACTGAAGCCGAGACTATTCCCATTAGGAATTTACTATCAGCTTTGTGGGGGTGGGGGCGTAGGTTGGTCAGGAGCAGAGTGACCCTAGTACATGTGGATTACAGACCAATCATTTACTCATTCCTCCTGCTAATTCTCTTCCTTTTCCCTACGATGATGTAATGTTATTTTTTCAGTGAACAATAAAAAATGTATTGAGTCCTTCTTTATATGCTAGGGGGAGATATTTGCGACTCAGAAGGTTATAATCAAGGTTGTCGCTGAAGTGGGAGTTCATGGATTCCGCTTCCCTCCGGTCTCTAAGGAAAAGGCAGTGAACTGTAGGTTCGAAATCATTTGATCTCACGCTTGCCTAGAAGCAGAAGAATGAAGCTGACTACAACACCCCTTAAGCCTCTTAGCTGCCCTGAGGGAAAGGAGCACTGCACCCTCCCCCAGAGTAAAGACATCGCGAATTAATTCCTGGGTGGTGGACGGCGACGTCCTTGTCCTGCGGGAAGTGCAAGGGCACCCGCTCAGGGTTGTGAGAAACTGCGGGGCCCACGCTGTTGGCGAGAGTCAAGAAGGAACGAAAAGAAGGAGCTCCATCTAGCGTTGTTACGAAACAAGACCGGCGGCATCCTCAACAGCTCCTTTCTGAAGGGCGAGTACCAAATGAAAAACGCACCTTATCTTCCGCCTAAAAATTTTACCGAAAAAGCCAGAGCCGCTGGGCTATGGGAATTTAGCGCACAGTACAAGCCAGACATCGCCTTTGTCTGGGAATGAACCCAGGAACGGAAAGGAGACTAAATTATCTTAAGATCTTGCTTATCAGTAACTACACATGAAATGTTTCCTCCTAGGACAGGAGCGCGGGCTTCTTTGTTGTTATAAAATCAAGATCTGGGGACTTGACAATGTCCAGAGCAATCTGGGGAGGCCCCTAAATGGGATCCTGCACATTATGACTTTGGGGACATTTGTGCAAGTATTTGTAATTGATGGGTCATAGGGTTCACATACCTTCAACTTCAGTAAACAATGACTAACTGCTTTCCAAAGGGAAATATAACAGTTTACACTCTCATCAAGACTATGAGGTTTCCCTTTTCTCCTTATCATCTGCAAAAGTTGGTATTGTCAGCCAGTTTCATTTTTGTCATTCTGATGGGTGGGGTCAGGATACTTCATGGTGTTTTAGTTGGCATTTTCTTAGTTACTAGTGAAGTCAAGCACTTCCCATATATTTCTTGGCTATGTAGATATCCTCTTTTGAGAATTACTTATTCAAGTCTGTTGGCCAATTTCCCAAGGTCTGCCTTTTTCTTAGTTATTTGTACTCATTCTTTATATATTCTGGTTAAGAGGCCTTTATTAGTTCCATAGGTTGAGATATATTCCTTCAGTCAAGGCTTGTTTTTCATTTGCTTAATTGGTGTCTCTTTAGGAACAGAGGTTCTTAATTTTTATGAAACTCAATTTATAACTCTTATGATTTTTGTTTTGTATCTTATTTAAAAAATATTTCCCTGCCCTGAGGGAAGACATTGTCCTATATTACCTCTCAAACCTTTATTGTTTTGCCTTTTGCATTTAGGCCTAGTCTCCTGGAATTGACATTTTATTAGACAGAAGGTAGTGGTCAAGTTTTATTTTTTCTATTTGGGTTTCCAATTGTCCCAGGTTTATTTGTTGGAAAGACACTCCTCTTCCCACTGTTCTACAGTATCACCCTTGTCATAAATCGTGTTCATTTATGTGTGAGTTTGAGAATGACCTACTCTGTTCCATTGTTCTACCTTGCCTGAATATAAAACTGTCCAAGTAACCTATAGATTCAATGCAATCCGTATCAAGATTCCAATGTCATTTTTCATAGAAATAGAAAAACATACTAAACTTCATATGGAACCACAAAAACCTGAATAGCGGAGGCAATTATGAGCAAAAAGAACAAAGCTGGAGGCACTACACTATCTGATTTCAAACCATACTAAAAAGCTATAGTAACTTAAACAGCATGGTACTGGCAAAAATCTAGACACATAGACTAATGGAGCAGAATAGAGAGCCCAGAAATTATCTCACACATCTACGGTCAATTGATTTTTGGCAAAGGTGCCAAGAATTCACAATGGAGAAAGCCTAGTCTCTTCAATAAATGGTGTTTAGAAAATTGAATATCCACATGCAGAAGAATGAAATCAGACCCTTATCTCACACCATATACAAAAAGTCACCTCAAATGGATTAAAGACTTAAAAGTAAGACCAGAAACTGTAAAACTCCTAGAAGAAAACACAGGGGAAAACCTACATGACATTAATCTGGTCAATGAGTCAATGAGATTTAACCCCAAAAGCATAGGCAACAATAGCAAAAATAGACAAATGGGATTGCATCAAACTAAAAAGCTCTGCACAGCAAAGGAAATAACCTACAGATTGAGAGGAAATATTTGCAAGCCATACATCTGATAAAAGGTTAATATCCAAAATATTTAAGAAACTTGAACAACTCCACAGCAAGAAAAAAACAGTTAAAAAATTGGAAACAACTTATATACATAACTCTCAAAAGAAAACATACAAATGGCTAACAGATACATGAAAAAATGTTCAACATTACTAAATCATTAGAGAAACACAAATTAAAACCTCAGATCTCACACCTGTCAGCATGGCTATTATAAAAAAGACAAAGGGTAAGTTGGCAAGGATGTGGAGAAAAGGGAACATTTGTACACTGCTAGTGGGAATGTAAATTAGTACAGCCATTATTGAAAACTGTATGGAGGTTTCTCAAAAAACTAAAAATGGAATTACTGTGTGACCCAGCAATCTCACCTATAGGTATTTACCCAAAAGATTTGTCAAAGAGATGTCTAGACTCCCATTTATTGTAGCACTATTATTCACAATAGCCAAGTTATGGAGGCAACCTAAGGGTCCATCAACAGGTGAATGAATATAGAAAATGTGGTATATATAAATAATAGACTACTACTCAGCCTTTAAGAAGAAGAAAATTGTGGAATCTAAACAATCAAATTCATAGAAGCAGAGAGTAGAATGGTGGCTGGGGGGTGGGGCAAATGGGGAGATGATGGTCAAAGGAAACCAAATCTCAGTTAGATGAGAGGCATAAGGTTTTTTAAATATCTATTGCACAGCATGGTGAATAGAATTAATAATAGTATATAGTACATTTTTAAATTGCTAAAAGTAAATTTCAAAAGTTCTCACCACAAAAAGTTTAAAGTATTTGAGGTGATGGATATGTTAATTAGCTTTCTTTTTATTTTTTTCCACATTATTTATAAATCAAAACATCACTTGGTACCCCATAAATATATACAATTAGAAACTATCAAATTACAATAAAATAAAAACATACCAAACTGTCCTAATTACTAGAACCAATACATCTTCATATCCCGGAGAGCAAGTCCTCTCATTTGTTTTTCAAGAGTATCTTGGCCATCCTTAAAGCATTTGCATTTTCATATAAAATTTAGAATCACAGGTTTGCATTAAATCTGTAGACTACAGGAGAAAAATTATCATCTTTATCATATTAAGTATACAATATATGAATATGGCATGTCTTTCTATTTATATGTCTTTAATTTCTCTCAATAATACTTCATGATTTTCACATAGAGGTCTTGGACATCTTTTGTCGGATTTATTTCTAGGTATTTTATATTTTATGCTTCTGTAAATATTTTTAATAGAATACTTTTAGAGCAATTTTACATTCATAGCAAAATTGAGTAGAAGGTGCAGAGATGTCCTACATACCCCTACTCCCTGCCCCCAACCTTCCCAACTATCAACATCCCCCCCCACCAGAATGCTATTTTTTATAATTGATGAGTCTACATTGATATATCATTACAACCCAAAATCCATACATTAGGGTTCACTCTTGGTATTGTATATTCTAAGGGTTTTGACAATTGTACAATGACATGTATCCACTGTTATAGTATCATACAGAGTATTTTCACTTACCTAAAAACCTCTATGCTCCACCTATTCACCACTGCTTCCCCTGTAATCCCTGGCAACCATTGATCCTTTTACTGTTGACATAATTTTGCCTTTTCCAGAATGTTCTACAGTTGGAATCAACAGATCAGCTTCTTTAACTTAACAATATGCATTTAAGATTCCTTGATGTCCTTTTATGGTTTAAATCATTTCTGTTTAGCGCTGAATAATATTCCATCATCTGGATGTACCACAGTTTATCCATTAACTTACTGAAAGACATCTTGGTTGCTTCCAAGTTTTAGCAATTATGAATAAAGCTGCTATAAACATTTGTGTGCAGGTTTTTGCGTAGACATAAGGTTTCAACTCCTTTGGGTAAATACCAAGGAATGCAATTGCTGGATCATATGGTAAGAGTATGTTTAGTTTTGTAAGAAGCTGCCAAATTGTCTTCCAATGTGGCTGTACCATTCTGAATTACCACCAGCAATAAATGAAAATTCCTGTTGCTCCACATTCTCACCAGCATTTGGTGTTGTCAGTGTTTTGGATTTAGGCCATTCTAACTGCATGTGGTGGTATCTCATTGTTTTAATTTGTATTCTCTGTGACTTATGATGTTGAGCGTCTTCTCATATGCTAGTTTGGCATCTGTATACCTTTGGTGAAATGTCTGTTCAAGTCTTTTGCCCATTTTTATTCAGGCTGTTTGTTTTCTTATTGTTGAATTTAAGAGTTATTCATGTATTTTGGATAACAACTTTTTCTCAGATTAGTCTTTAGCAAATGTTCTCTTCCAATCTGTGGCTTGTCTTCTCATCTCTTGACAGTGTCTTTCTTTTGCAGAGCAGACATTTTTAATTTCAACGAGATCAACCTTATCAATTATCTCTTTATGGATTGTGCCTTTGGTGTTATATGTAAAAAATCATTACTATGCCCAAGGTTATCTAGATATTTCCCTATGTTATCTTCTAGGAGGCTGATAGTTTTGCAGTTTACATTTAGGTCTGTGATCCATTTGGACTTAATTTTTATGAAGGGTGAAAGGTCTGTGTCTAGATTTTTTTTTTGCCTGTGGATGTGCAAATTGTTCCAGCTCCGTTTGTTAAAAAGACTGTATTTTATCCATTTAATTTTTTGCTTCATTATTAAAGATTAGTTGACTATTTTTAAGTGAGTCTCTTTCTGGGCTCTCTATTCTATTACACAGATATATTATTTCATTCTTTTACTGTTACTATACTGTCTTGATTACTGTAGCTTTATAGTAACTCAAATTGGGTAGTGTCAGTCTTCTGATTTTGTTTTTCTCCTTTAACATTGTGTTGGCTATTCTGGGTCTTTTAATATCCTTAAAATAATTTGCTAATATCCCTAAAATAATTGCTGGGATTGTGATTAATTTGCATTGAATCAATAATTCAAGTTGGGAAGAACTGACATCTTGACAATATTGAGTCTTCCTATCCATGAACATAGAATATCTTCCTTTTATATAGTTTTCAATTTCTTTCATCAGAGTTTTATAGTTTTCCTCATATAGATCTTGTAAATATTTTGTTAGATTTATACCTAAGTATTTCCTTTTATTAGGTGCTAATGTAAATAATATTGTGTTCTGGTTTTCAAATTCCACTTGTTCATTGTTGGTATATAGGAAAGTGATTAACTTTTGTGTGTTACCCTTGTATTCTGAAACTTTGCTATAATCACTTGATAGTTTCAGGAGTTTTTTATGGATTCTTTCAGATTTTCTACAGACACAATCATGTGATCTGTAAATAGAATTTTATTTCTTCCTTTCCAATCTGTATACCTTTTATTTATTTTCTTGTCTTATTGTCTTAGCTAAGATTTCTAGTATAATGTTGAGAAGCAATGGTGAGAGGAGACATCCTTGCTTGTTCTTCATTATAGTAGCAAAGCTTCTATTTTTTCTTAAGTATAATGTTAGTTGTAGGTTTTTTGCAGATGTTCTTTATCAAATTGAGAAAGTGCCCCTCTATTTCTAGTTTGTTGAGAGTATCTATTATAAATGGGCATTTAATTTTTGTCAAATGCTTTCTTTGCATCTATTGATATGACAATGTGATTCTCCTTCTTTAGCCTGTTCATGTGATATAGTATGTTAGTTGATTTTTGAATGTTGAACTAGCCTTGTATACCTGGAACATCGTTGAATTTGTATTGATAATATTTTGATGAGGATTTTTGTGTCTGTGTTCATGAGAGATATTGATCTGTAGTTTTCATTTTTTGTAATGTCTTCACCTGGTTTTCGTATTAGGGTAATGCTGGCCCCATAGAATGAGTTAGGAGTATTTTCTCTGTTCTGTCTTCTAGAAGAGATTGTAGAGAATTGTTATAATTTCTTTCTTAAATGTTTGGTAGAATTCACCAGTCAGCCCATGTGAACTTGGTCCTTTCTATTCTAAAAGGTTTTAATTATCTATTCAAGTTCTTTAATAGATATATGCTTATTCAGATTGTCTATTTCTTTTTGTGTGAGTTTTGGCAGATTGTGTTTTTCAAGGAATTGGTGTATTTTATGTAGGTTATCAAATTTGCGGACATAGAATTCTTCATAGTACTCATTATCCTTTTAGTGTACAAGGGATCTGTAGTGCTGTTCCCTCTTTCGTTTCTGATATTAGCAATTTTTTATCTTTTTTTCTTAGCCTGACTAGAGGCTCATTGATTTTATTGTCCTTTCATATAACAAGCCTTTGGTTTCATTGATTTCATCTATTGACTTCCTGGTTTTAATCTAAATGATTTCTGATATAATTTTTATTATTTATTTTCTTCTGCTTACTTTGGATTAATTAGCTCTTCTTGTCCTAGTTTTCTAAGGTGGAAGCTTAGATTACTGAATTTAGAAATTTTTCTTTTCTAATGCAATATACACATTAAATGCTATAAATTTCCCCCTAAGCACTTGTATTGGGCTGTGATCACATTGCTATAAAGAAATACCTGAGACTGAGTAATTTATAAAGAAAAGAGGTTTAACTGGCTCACACTTCTGCAGGCTATACAGGAAGTAGGATGCCGGCATCTGCTTGGCCTCTGGAGAGGCCTTGGAAAACTTACAGTCATGGTGGAAGATAAAGGGGAAGCAGCCATGTCACATGGCCAGAGCAGGAGGAAGAGAGAGAGCAGTGGGGGAGATGCTAAACACTTTGACCAGATCTAATGAGAACTCACCCACTATCTATTGCAAGGACAACACCAAGAGGGATGATGCTAAACCATTTATGAGAAATCTGCCCCCATAATCCAATCACCTCCCACCAGGCCCCACCTCCAATATTGGGGAAAACAATTGAACATGAGATTTGAGTGGGGACACAGATCCAAACCACGTCAGCACTGCTTTTGTTGCATCTCGCACATTTTAAAGTTGTGTTTTCATTTTCATTTAGCCCAAAATATTTTAAAATTTCTTTTGAGATTTAATCTTTGATCCATGTGTTATTTGGAAGTGTGTGGTTTAATCTCTAAATACTTTGGAGTCTAACATTCTGTTATTGATTTTTCATTTAATTCCCTTGTGGTATGAGAGCAGATATCACATGATTTCTATTCTTTTGACTATATTAAGGAGTGTTTTATGGCCCACAAATGTGGTCTATCTTGGTAAATATTCCATATGAGATTAAGAAGCAAGTATAATCTGCTGTTGTTTGATTAAGCAGTATATAGATGTCCATTTTATCCAGTTGATTGACAATGTTGTTGAGTTCAACTATGTCCTCACTGATTTTCTACCTGTTGGATCTGTTCATTTCTGATGGAGGAGTGTTAGGGTCTCTAACTATAATAGTGGATTCATCTACTTCCCCTTGCAGTTCTATTAGTTTTTTTGCCTTCAGTATGTGACATTTTATTGTTAGGCATATACACATTAAGGATTTTTATGTATTCTTATGGGAGAATTGACCCTTTCATCATTATGTAATATACCTTTTTATCCCTAATAACTTTCCTTGCTCTGAAATCTGCTCTATCCGAAATTAATATAGCCACTTCCACTTTAATTAGTGTTAGCGTGATATATCTTTCTTCATCCATGTATTTCTAATGTATTTGTGTTTCTATACTTAAAGTAGATTTATTATAGACAGCATATAGTTGGGTCTTGTTTGTGGATCCACTCTGAAAATTTCTTTTAATTGGTGCACTTAGACCATTGATATTCAAAGCAGTTGCTAATATCGTTGGGTTAATATCTATCATATTTGTTACTGCTTTCTATTTGTGGCCCTTATTATTTGTTCTTGTTTTTGTCTTCTGCTCTTTGCATTCACTTTATGGTTTCAATTAATACATGTATACAATATTTACATTTAGTATTTATATAAGTATTATATTATGTTATAAAAATATCAATGTTTTATATAATATAAATGTATTGTATATATAGTCTTTTCTTTCTTAGAAAATCAAATGTACCTCTTTTTTAAAACTTTTTTTAGTGATTGCAATATACATTTACAATATACATTTACAACTAATCAAAGTCTACTTTCTAATAACACTGTACTACTTCACAGTTAATGAAGTAGATTATAATAAAGATATATTCATAATTCCTTCTTCCTGTTCCTTGTATCATTTCTGTCATACATTCCACTTGTATATAAGCATATACACACACACAGAATACATTGTTGCTGTTATTATTTTGAACAAGAATATTATTTTGATCAATTTAACATTTTACAAATAAAGGTTTACATTTTACTTTCATTCGTTCTTTCTCTGATGCTCTTCCTTCCTTTATGTAGATCCACATTCCTGACCTGTATCATTTGTTTTCTCTCTGAAGAACTTTCTTTAACATTCATAGATCTACTAACAACAAATTCCCTCAATTTTAGTTTGTCTGAGAAAGTTTTTATTTTTCCTTCACTTTTGAAGAATAATTTCACAAGGTACAGAATTATAGGTTGACATGTTTTTCCCCTCAACACTTTAAATATTTCACTTCACTCTCTTCTTGCTTGCATGGTTTCTGAGTAGAAGTCAAATGTAATTCTTATTGTTGCTCCTCTATAAGTAAGGTGTTTTTTTCTTCTTGCTTCTTTCAAGATTTCTTCTTAATCTTGGATTTTCTGCAGTTTGAATATGATATGCCCAGGTATAGGGTCTTTTGTTTGTTTGTTGTTTTGAAGGGAAGAGGGGGATTTGTATTTATCTTGCTTGGTGGTTTCTGAGCTTCCTAGATCTGTGATTTGATGTCTGACACTAATTTGAAAAAATCCTGAGTCAATATTATTTCAAATATTGGTTTTTTTTCTTTCTCTATTTCCTCTCCTTCTGGTATTCTTGTTATTCATAAGATACACCTTTTGTTGTTTTTCCACAGTTCTTGTATATTCTGGGGTTTTTTTTGTTTTTTTTTTTTTTTTTGGACCTTTTCTTTCTCTTTGCTTTTCGTTTGGAAGTTTCTGAGATATTCCTAAGCTCAGAAATTCTTTCCTCAGCTGTGTTCAGTCTACTAATGAGCCCATCAAAGATATTCTTTGGTGTGTGTGACAGGGTCTCTCTCTGTCACCCAGGCTAGAGTGCAGTGGTGTGATAATAGCTCACTGCAGCCCCAACCTCCCCAAGCTCAGGTGATCCTGCCACCTCAGCCTCCCGAGTAGCCTGGACCACAGGCGTGTACCACCACACCCAGCTAATTTTTGTATATTTTTGTAGAGATTGAGGTTTCATCATGTTGCCCAGGCTGGTCGCAAATTCCTGGACTCAAGCAATCTACCCACCTCAGCCTCCAAAAGTGCTAGGATTATACGCACGAGCCACCACACCCAGCTCCATGAAAGATATTCTTTGTTTCTGTTAGTGTTTGGTTCTCCAGCATTTTTTTATACTTTCTTAGAAATTTCATCTCTCTGTTTACATTATTCATCTGTTTGTGTGTGTTGTCTACTTTCCTATTAGAGCCCCTAGAATATTAATCACAGTTGTTTTAAATTCCTGGTCTGATAATTCCAACACCTTCTGAGTCTGTTTTTTATCCTTGCTCTGTCTCTTCCAATTGTGGGGGTTTTTTCCCCTCTCTAGTATGCCTTGTAATTTTTTTCTTGATAGATAGACATGATATCGTAGGTAAAAGGAACCTGGGGTTGGTTTCCATGGGAGTTTCTGCTTGTGGGTTTTTGCTCTGGTAAATTTTAATTTTCTGTGTTTACCTAATTGTCTCTACAACTTTGAGGGCGGTGGCTTGCCCTGTGGCCTCACTTCTCTGACAGATATAAAAAGAGTTACTGACTTTTCAGTTTGTTCAATTTTTTAGCTGTTGTTAGGACAAGTGACTGTTTCCAAGCTACTAGATGCCAATCTGGAAATTGGAAGTACAATTATTTTTAAAGGTAATTTAATAATGTTTTTTTCACTCAAAAATGTATTCATGTATAGTTATTGTAATTGACAGACATACATGGTTTTATCACTGTTACTGTTTGTACCATTTTTCCCTCATATAATCCTTTTTTTTTACTTCATTCAGATTGATTCTGTATTCTCAGTAATTTACCTAAGTTTTTTGCCATGCTTTTTTTTGTTTTGTTTTTTGGCTAGATGCCTGTATATGTATTCCTGAGTATTTACTCTGCTTGGAATTCATTTGGATCCTTGATTCTGTGAATTAATATCTTTCATTAGTCTTGGATAATGCTCATTCATTATCTTTCCAAATATTACTTTACCAATTTTCTCTTTTTCTCTTTCTAACTCTTATTTATGTAAATGTGTGAAGCCATTCTTGCATTGCTATAAAGAAATACCTGAGGCTGGGTAATTTATAAAGAAAAGAGGTTTAATTGGCTCACAGTTCTGCAGGCTATACCAGCATGGCTCCAACATCTGCCTCTGGTGAAGGCCTCAGGAATCTTACAATTATGGCAGAAAGTGAAGGGGAGTAAGCATGTCACATGACAGAGCAGGAGTGAGGGAGGAGGAAGGTGCCACACACTTTGAAACAATCGATCTCCTGTGAACTCAGAGTGAGAACTCACTTATCACCAAGGGGATGGTGCTAAATCATTCATGAAGGAACCCCCCACTCCCATAATCCAATCACCTCCCACCAGGTTCCATCTCCAACACTGGGGATTACATTTGAACATGAAATTTGGAGAAAACAAACAGCCAACAATATCAGTAAATTAGATCTTCTCTCTGTCTTATGTTTCTTATATTCATTTCTTTGCTCCATCCTTTTGTATCTCTGTACTTCATTTTGCATATTTTCTTCTTACCTGTTTCCAGTATACTAATTTTTCTTCAGTTGTGAATAATTGGCTTGATTTTATTCATTATATTTTATTTTTTTTGCAGTCTCTTTTTATTATTATATATAATATATATTATTTTAACTTTATTTGTTATTTATTTTTTATTATTATATTTTATTTTTATTTTTTTGCAGGGTCTCCCTATGTTTCCCAGGCTGGTCTCGAACTCCTGGCCTTAAGGGATCTTCCCACCTTGGCCTCCCAAAGTGCTGGGATTAAAGGCATGAGCCACTGCACCCAGCCCATTTTTGTATTTTTTTCATTCTAAAATTTCTATTTGTTTTTTTAGCTGGCTACACATTTTTTAACTTTTCAATTCTCTAACCATATTTTCATTTTGTTTTTCATCTTCTTGAACATAGGAACCATATTTATTTTATTTCTTTTTTTTTTAATTTTTTGAAACTGGGTCTCACTCTGTTGCCCAGGCTGGAGTGCAGTGGTGTGATCACAGCTCACTGCAGCCTTGACCTCCCAGGCTCAAGCAATCCTCTCACCTCAGCCTCCCTAGTAGCTGAGACTACAGGTGCATACTAACACAATGGGCTAATTTTTTTTTTTTTTTAATTAGTGACAGGATCTCATTATGTCACCCAAGTTGATCTCACACTCCTGGGTCAAGTGATCCTCCCATCTAGACCTCCCAAAGTGCTGGGATTACAGATGTGAGCCACCACGCCCAATCAGTATATTTATTTTAATGTTTGTATCTGATAACTCCAATATCTGGAGCTTCCGTAAGTCTCTTTCTATTGCCATTATTTTTACTGATTATGGTTTATGTTGTTCTACCTTCTTGTATGCCCAGTTTTCTTTGTTTGTGTGCCAGACATTGCATTTGAAAATTTGTTTATTAAAATTATTTGAGGCCAAAGTGATATTATATTTTTTTCAGAGAGCATTTTGGCTTGCTCTGCCAAGCATCTGAGTTCCTAGCAACACTGAACTATTTGTGTGAAGCCTGCAAGAGGTCTATGAGTGATAGTTTATTTCAGGCTCACTCTTAGTTCCAAGGTATAGTCTTTTCAGTCCCAAATCAAAATGTGAATATTCACCCAGGCCCTGTCTTGACAGACCATTTACTCCAACTTTTAGCCCCTTGCTCCTCAAAGCTAACAGAAGTACTGCTCCACCTCTAGGCCTTTTGCCTACATCTTTTAAATCAACAAAAATCCCAAGGCAAACACTTCTCCTTTCTGAATTTTCATTTTCTTTCCATTATTGAACTAATAGGCTCTCTGATGTAGTAAGGATAAATGCCCTAAAACAAATAATATACCTTAGGTATAAATGCCGTAAAACAAATAATATACCTTGGGTATAGCATATTGAATAAAAACATGGTTGATTTTTCCTCACCACTAATACAAAGTTTGATGCACTTAGAAATTACCACACTCCAGTATAGTAGGATTCCAAGAAGACCACTCCTGGTTTAATGAGACTGACTCTTATCTGGATGAGTTTTAAGGTCTCAGGGTCTACCAGTAGATCTGAATATACTCCCCTCCATGATCTACCCAGTATCACCCAATTTATATACTAGAACAAAAGTATTCAGGGTATTTTTTTCCTCTTATACAGAAAGCATTTAGTTGGAGGTATGCCTAAAGAAAATCTAGTTATAAGATATGGTCTGGTCTTCCTTGAATGGTCTTATCTTTCCTGCCTACTGACACTCACAGCTGATGTAATGTTTATTTGAATGAGCAAAACACAGCTTACTATCAACAATTTTATTTGATACAGGAACCATTAATCTTTTATTAGATATAGAAGTAGATTTTCATGTGTTCTTTTGGTATTTATAACTAATGCACATGAGAGAACAAAAACAACAAATCAGGCAAGGGAGAGTTGGCTTTAAGTATATATATTTTGGGTGTTATGCATATAAAATCAAAATCTCAAGACCCCAAACTCATTACGCTAAAGAGAAAGTTAAGCCTGGAGACTGAGTCTTGCAACATTGCCATCTTTTTCCAAATGCATAGCTGTTATTTTACAACCTTGTGTCAAAGCATTATACAGACCCCTGCAGAAAGGCAAAATGCCATAGGCCTAGACTGCCCTTACAAATTGTTATTTGCTGGCTTCAAAACCTTTCAAGATGTAATCCTCCCATAAAACAAGGACATGTCAACTGTATAGATCTGCAATCTAAGTCTAGCTCCTAAAATTAAAGCCTATTAGATTTCACACTGATAATGCTTATCTTCTCAGGTACAAAACAAAGACAAGATGAATCATTCTTCTACCTACCCCCCTCTTCCTACATGCCTTTTCCCATTTAAGAAAATGTATAAACACTAAGCCTGCTGAAAACCTCTTCAGAGAAACAAAAGCCATAGACGTCGTCTGTGTCTTGTGTTTTCCCAGGCACACCCTTAAGCTCTGGCTCAATAAATCTCAATTGACTAGGATTCATTTCAGTCACTCATTTTGGTTAATACACATAAGGTTTAGAAAATGCAAATGCTTCTCAATTTATAATTGGGTTACATCTAGATAAATCCATCATAAATCAAGGAGCATACTGAATGTGAATGTAAATCACTTTTGGACTATCATAAAGTCAAAAAGTGTAAGTTGAACCATCATTCACTATAAAAGAGTAAATTTGTATTATGTGCACTGATGAAAACGTAGGATTCTGTATCTGCTTGCTAATAACACTTTTTAAGGGAAAGTTGCATGCCTGGTAGCCCCATGGATTATGTTCCTATTTAGTGTGCTCTCTGGATTTAAATTCATATTGATAAGAATTAATATGAAAGAGAAAGCATATACAATTTAAATTTTTAAAACTCTGTGTTTTGAAATATACAGAACAACTCCTGGAACTAGCAAGTGAGTTGGGCAAGTCACAGGATACAAGATCAAAATGCAAGAGTCGCTTGTATTTCTGTATATTTCAATGAATACCTAGAAATCAAAATTTAAAATACAATACCATTTATAATCACCGAAAACATACTTAGATATAAATCTAATAAAATATGTACTAGACTTGTATGCTAAAAATGCAAAATGCTGGTGAAAGCAATTAAAAATTTAAGAATGGAAGGATGTACTATGTTCATGGATTGAAAGATCCACAAAGTAAAAATGTCAATTCTTTCTAAATTGAACAATAGTTTTTAAAAAACTACATTTTGGACTACCTATTCTTCACAACTGGATGTCAGAGACCCTGAATTGAAATGAAGTATCTACACAGGTGTCTGGCAAAGGAGAGAGGAAAATCAAGAATTTGGCCTAGGACAAGAAGTATTGTGTGCAACCACTCCTGAAAGTGGTATTTTCTTCAAGGTATTTGGCGGGAGTGGTCAGCCAGACGAGCTTAAAGAGGAGTTGTTTGCAAGTAAAGAGTAGGAGGGGAGCCCCTGGGGCAATAAGAAAGTTTGAGGATAACAAAGAAGAGATTTAGAAGTGAATAATATACTCAAAAGGCAAAGTGGGGGGGAAGTGGGGAGTGGGGTACTATACATTGAAAAATTAAAGGATCCAAAGAGGCAGTACTCAATAAAATTACAGGGCATTTTAACTTCTTACCAACAAGACAGACATAGCTAGTCTCTGCTGTGGTTTTCATAAATCTCTGAATAGCATTTGTTGAGGTGAAAAATAGCTCCACTGAATCCAGAAATATTTGATAATGGGTACTTATTTACCACATAAATCTTAATGGAAAAAATATCCTGTTTCAACCATGTAATTGCTACCTAATTGTCTTGTCTTTTGTTACCAAGAAAACAGAATACAAATTGATTGTTTTTAAATTTCTATGGTGTTCTAACAATATTTGCATTACCCCCAAATAAATATTTGGATAAAGACAAAAGTGGAAAAATCTTGGGTTTTGTCAACACACAGGACCGTATTAGAATTATAGCCTCATCACTCACCAAAGTAAAGACTACCTCCCTGAACCTCAGTCTTTTCCGAGGGGCACAATAAGAACTTCCAGTACTACCGTGAGGATTAAAAACTACATATGGAGAAGCTTTTAGCACAATGTTGGATACATTGTTTGCATGTAGTCATTGATAAATATTATTACATCATTATTATTTGGTGAATCTTCAGTATAATATAACACTATTTATTATAAAATGTCATTTTGTGTATTTTGGATCTTTCTGGGGACAATCAATCCAGAGGATACTAGTCATTGCTATATCAAAAAGATCCTGTATGAAGCAGGCTTACTTTTATAAGGCTGTCTCCTGGAATGCATCCCAAGGATAGAGTTATAAGGAGGTCTTATTTATTTTGCAAAACAAATTACAAACCCCACGTAGTAATAAACGGTATTAAGATAAAATAGAAGAAGTATACTACAGATACTTTTTTCTTTTAGATGCCCAAATATTGTTTATCCATAATATAATTATAAAATAATTAATAGATTTGCCCAGAATATTGCAGGAAGTCACAGCAAAAGTCATACGTAGTTTCACTCCTCAGAAACCCAGATTTTTTTTTCCCCTCTCGAATCCCCAAAACTCACCAAAGTGCTCTGAATCACTGAGGTGTTTAATGAATTCACATTCCCAAATTTTTGTGGGATTAAATTGCATTGTTTTACTACAAATCTTTGAGGTGAAAAGAAATGAATAAATTCCTCAAAAGAAGTAATCATGGAGGTCCTTCTACCAACAAGTTCAATATTATACTTCTAGGCATTCATCTGTTGATTATGTAGGGTCCCCCTTTTTAACTGACCCCCAAGTTACTCTATCTGAAACTCTCCCTCACTCACTTTGTTATTAATACCCCTCAGATTCCCACGTGGTTCAGGAACCCAATGAACCCTGAAACGTTTGGCCGTACTGAGTCTGCTTGTCATGTTCTAATGTGAATGGAAACATTTTATATTATAATCTTAAAAAGAGAACAGCAGGGAAAGTTTAGAAAGAACAAGTTCTCAGAGAAAGTCAGGGAAATCAAATTAGCTGGGAAGATTTAATTTTCACAAAAATATTGCCTTTACCCAGAGTTCTTCCTGAGGTCTGCTCTATAAGTGAACTATGTCTGTGGAAGAAAATCACAGTGGAATTTGACTACAGAAAAAGCCTGTTATTTTTAAGAGTTAAGAAAAGAGATCATAACTCCAGCTCTTTTTATAATCATAAATAGTGACTGCCCAGACCTATAAAACTTTACAACTCTTGGAAGAGACCTCAGAGATGATAAGATCCAGTCCCTGCATTTTACTGATAATGAAACTGAAGCCCAAAGGTATTACTGGAGTTTCTCATGGTCATGCAGATCCAAGCTAAAGATGAAAACCCAGGACTCCTCATGGGAGGCTCCTGTGGGCCAGGTTCTTTATACCATCCTAGCCACCACCTTAGGTCACCATATATTTTCAAATATTTCTTTTCATAGTAATCTCCTCTTGTGTGTCCGGTAACAATTTTATCAGGGCTCTGGACATATTACCCCAAAATATGACCAGAGGAGACCAGAATATGCTACCCCAAAATATACTTTTAAGATCTATTTTGAGCTAGTTATCCTGAGAGACACCAGACATGGGACTAGCTCTGAAAAGCTGCCCTTTTGTAATAGAAATATTTATCAGTAAAGGAAACTTACATTAATAAAAGTATCTGCATCAGGAAGAAGGCTGCTTTTAAAGACAACTTTTTTACCTGAGAAACTTCTTGTCTCTGTAACAAGACAATCTTTATTTACCATACATTTCCTCTACTCACCAGCCCCCCGATAACTTGTCTCCATCACCCCCAGATGCCCCCAGTCTTTATTCCTTTCCATAGCTCAGGATGCTATGCAAGCTTCAATCACCTGGCCCTTCTTTGAGTCTCATATTGTGTGGGACTCTTGTGCTTAGTTACATAATTAAATATGTTTTTTTTTCTCCGGTTAATATGTCTTATGTTAATGCATAGCCTGGCAAAAAACCTGAAAAGGTGAAGGGAGGCAATTTTTCCCTCCACTACAACCTCAAACTTAACACAAGAGGACCTCCATGGTTATGTTTGTCATTCCATTCCCAGTGCCTAGACTAGTGCCTGGCACTATGTAGACTATCTGTCTACCTGCAAGAATCATAGAGACTTGAATACAAGGTCTACTCTCAGAGGGAGAGCTGTCTATTATAGGCCTGTAGATCAAACTTTGTCAAAGTAACTTTGTAACCCATTGCCCTTGTGGTGGATTAACGATGGCCACAAATTCTTTGACAATACTCCCATCAGGAGTAGATCTAAGTTTCCTTGCCCCAGAACCTAGATAGGCCCTGTAACTGCTTTGGCCAATACAATACAGCAGAAGCAATGCAGTACCTATTTCCAGGCCCAGGTGTGAGAAACTGGAAACTTCTACCCCTTTGGAACTCTTTCTCTCTGGGTACACTGAGCTACCAGGTAACGTCTGACCAGCCTAAGGCAATCGTACCAGAGAAGCCACGTGTAAGCGCTCCAGTTGACAGACTCCACTGAGCCCTGTTTTGTAGGCTTCCATGCCAAGGCACCAGACATGTGAGTAAAGCTATCTCGGACCTTCCAGACCAGCCCATCCACCAGCTGAATACCACCCAGTGATCTCAGTCCATGACAGAGGGAGCAGAAAAATTGCCCACTGACATGGCCTGAATTCCTGACCCACCAAGCCAAGAGATATGGTGAAATGGTTGCTGGCTTAAGCTGTAAGTTTTGGAGTAATTTGTTATGTAGTTATCAGATAACCAGAATAGGCCCCAACACAACAAAACAAAAACAAACAAACAAAAGTCTATGCCCTTATGGAAGGTCTCAATTAATAATGTGTTTGGCTGCAAATAACAGAAAACCCTGTTTAGTGGCTTAACCAGATAACAGACCTCCAGAGCTGGGCAGCCTAGAATTGGTACAGCCTCCCCACATTGCCCCCAGAGACTCAGTCTCCTTCTGTCTTCCCGCCTGCATCCTCAGGGGATGACTACTCTGCCTGTAGCCAGGCAGCAATGTTGAAGACAGTGAAAAGAGGCAAAGACAAGACAGTACTTCTTTTGAAAAGTTTTTCTAGAGGTTTTAGTCAATTACTTTCCCTTACATTTCATTGGCAAGATTTGGGTAACAAGGGCCACCTCTAGCTGTAAAGGAGTCTGAGAAGACAGGTACTTTTAGCACAGCACATTGTCACCCACATGGTAACTGGGATTCTGTTAGAAAGGAAGAATGGCTATTACCTAAGCAATTCGTGTCTGCTGCAGGAATTCTTCCTGTCCTGGGACCTCAAACTGAGCAGTGGCTGCTTGCTGCTTAGCTCCTGCTTGCTGAGTTCCTACAGAGAAATGGTTCAGAGCATAAATCTCTCTGGAAGGGTAGGAAAGGGGGCTTATCTTGAAGTTGAATTTTCATGGAAAATGCACTGTTTTTTGCTTACTTGTATGTTCAGTGGGGATGGCTTAGGGAAGCCTATAGTTCTTTTGGAGGGGAGCACCTCCTCTTCCCCCACCAAGTACCCCTTGAAGCTGACATTGTCTTCTTGGGCGGGGAAGCACCAACAGTCATAGTTACTCTAAGGAATAATTTGAAATTTGCTCTTCACAAATATAAAAGGCCTTAATAACTAGGTCAAAGCGTAACAATCATTGCTGTATGTCTTTGCATGACAAATGAACAAAGATGCAAAAATTTCAATAGCACCCATATATACAAAAACTCATTACAAAAATGAAGGCTTGTCATGTTTGGAACAAGAATAAAAAAAAAAAAAAACTCATCTGAAATCCAAATACCTCACAAGCACTTGAATGTGTAACATGGCCTAAATGTTAATGAAGCAATTCGGCTCACTCAGCAGGATGAGCACAAAAGAAACCCTTTTCAAGACACAGCTGTCAACAATTACACTTGGTGGGGTGAAGCTGGCTGATATTCAGCATCTTAAAACTCATGGAAATGTGGAGTCTATTTGACCAAAAACCATTCCAGACTCCAGGAAGACAGTAAACCCCTGTTTATTTGGCAGTCCAGAGAAAGGAGAATGGGATATTCTAGTTAGCTGGGCATCCCCACCCAGCTCAGAAATAAATAACAAGGTTTTTTTTGTTTGTTTTATTTGTTTTTGTTTTTAAGATTCAAAGTGATACAGAAAGCACGTAAGGATGATATGGGAGCTAACCTACCCTTTCATTGATGCGGAGGTTTGGATGGCATGCGGAGGGTCTGGCAGGGCCTCAAGGATTTCCTAATTGTCAGGGAGAACTTTTTTAAAAATTTTAACTGTCTGGTTATCTATGTTTCTGTAAAGAGAAGTTCATTTTACTCTATTATGACTATTAAGAGAAGAGAGCCTCCATTCTGGCTGAGGAGTGCTCTTCAGAGAATTACTCCTCTTACCCCAGCACACGCCCACACGAAACTAGCAGACAGATTTGTACATAGCGGCTCTTTGACCACAGAGTCAGACCAGCATTAAGTCCTCACCAAAGTGAGGTAATCAGATCCTCCTTATTGGAAGGTTGAGGGGTCTGAATTCAGAGAAGCCCTACTATATATACCAGTTTCCTTGAGCAGAGAATATGTGAATTTGGGATGCAAAGTGACCATTTTTTACCTTGCGCAAAGAGAAGGAAAGAGTCAGATGGAGAAAAAGAAAAGTAGGAGGTGAGTGTGCTGAGAGAAACAACACAGCCTGAGAAGGAGACTTCCCAGAGTGGCCACTTGGGTTTCCAATAGCCTCTAGTTTCTAGTTCTTGCTTCCCATGAGGCATGACTGTACTTCTTGTCCTGTTTCTCTGGGGCTCCCATGTATCCTTCCTGTTTGACATAAACTGGTTTGAATGATTTGGCAACTGCTATCAGTTGTTTCTCCAATCTTTATTCTCCCCTTCTTCCTGACTAGTTGAAACCCAGTTTTATTCACAGCAGGTAAAAAGACCACAAAATTGGGGGTCACTGGAATTTCCAAGAAGTTTCTTAAAGAGGGTAGACTAAGTTAGAAGGCATGCCGTTTTGCCCTTTCTCTTTCCTTCTCATTGCGTGGAGAGCAGGCATGATTGCTGGAGTTCCAGCAGCCACTTGTGATCATATGGCAACCATAAGGAGTGAAGCCAGTGCTAAGGATGATGGAGCAGAGGAACAAAAGGACCTAGGCCCCTGGCAACAAGGTAAAGCTTTCTTGTGAACCCAAGACTGTCACCTTCCACATGTTAAGTGCAGAAAAACAGACTTCTAATTTGCTGGGGTCATTAGGGTTTTGGTTAGTGGCAGCCAGATGCAATTCTAAATGACACCAATGGCTATTAGTTCCTTGCTGCCAATCCTGAACACAGTTTCACATATCTTATTACAAATTCTACCAAATATTCCCATGGATGTTGTGAGCAGTGGCTGCATCATGTGCTATCCATATGAAACACTCTTCAAAGAACCATAGAAGATAACGCAGTTTCTGTACCATCTGCAGCTTCTTAGTTCAGTGCTGGTAGATGTGACCCAGGAGGCTTGTGATGGGTTAGTCCTCCTCCTTGTCCTCCTCATCCTTCTCGTCCTCCTCCTCCTCCCATTTTCTTTCTCTTTACAAGGAGGGAGGGCAGATCCACATGACCAGTGGTATGCCAGGCCTAGATTAACTTCTTGAGTTATTGCCAACATCTAGAGAAACAACACTTTTCATCCTAAGGCTACTGAGCATGGTGTATTTATACAGGAAGTACAGATTACAAACTAATTTTGCTCTAATCCCCCACTTCATATTGAAAGACCTACCTTAAATTCAACTTCAAAATCTCAATAAATGTCCCAACTGCCCTTCTTACTCTGAGACAACATCAGGCTCTGTCAAGGTAGCATTCTTTTTTGTTTTTGTTTGTTTGTTTGTTTGTTTTGAGACAGAGTCTCGCTCTGTTGCCCAGGCTGAAGTGCAGTGGCTCAATCTTGGCTCACTGCAAACTCCGCCTCCCGGGATCAAGTGATTCTCATGCCTCAACCTCCCAAGCACCTGGAATTACAGGTGCATGCCACCACACCTGGCTGATTTTTACATTTTTAGTAGAGACAGGGTTACATCATATTGGCCAGGCTGGTTTCAATCTCATGGCCTCAAGTGATCCACCCACCTCAGCCTCCCAAAGTGCTAGAATTACAAGTGTGAGCCACCGTGCCTGGCCAAGGTAGCATTCTCTTTTACCATAGTAAGCAACAAACTCAAGCGTTATCAACAAGTTGTTTTGGGGATATTGTGGGAAGCAGCATTCAAAAAGATAAAGACTAAAAGGAAGTAGGCAAAAATTAAATCCATTATTGAGTGACAACAATGCGACTTTTTCTATAAAAGGCATTGACTTGGGTACAACTGGGAAAAATAACGTTAGATAACTGTATGAAATTGTTAATTTTCTTAAGTGCAATTATGGCATTTGAATGAATGCCCTCATTCCTCTTAGAAGAAGTGTGCTTAAGCATTTGGGGTGAAGTGTCACATCTGCAACTTCCTTTCAAATCAACAAGAAAAATATATATAAATATTTTCAAGAATATAGAAAGAAAGAACTCGAATATGGCACATTTGCATACATAGGGAGAGAAGGAGAGGAGAGAGTGAACAAATATGACATATACGGGGGAAGGAGAGAGACAATGCAAATATAGCAATATGTGAACAATTGTTGAAAACTAGGTGGAGGATATATGTTTTACAATTTCACCTTTTCCTTATGTGTGAAAATATTGAGGTAATAAAACAGTTGAGGGAAAAAGAGGTTGAGGGGGAGAAAATAGCCTCATTCTCCACATGGAGATCAAGTAATTTTGTTGTTTATTTTAGAGACAAAAAAGATTAACCTTTTCTCTAAATAGAGACTAAATAACTTTGTTACTTATTTCTCTAGCCTTTTCTCATGAGCGGAGGCATTTCGAGTTAATCACCAAGGATACAAACTGTAATAATTTCAACTTTAACCAGAAGGATTATTTTTTTAATGACCCTTTTCAGGACTGGTATGTAGTTACACAAACTGTGTCCCATTGACATAGGCACCTTTGGAAGATCACCCCAGGAGCTGTCAAGAAGGATGACCAATGCATCCCAGTTTGCCCAGTGCTGGTCCCAGGTCCAGCACTGACAATCCCACCTCTACGGTTGGTCTCCCCATGTGCACTGCAGAGGGCCCTGGCTGTGTTTTACAATGTTGAACAATGGTGCAAAATTTAGCCCCAAAAGTGACATCAATAGCAGGGACATTCCTCAGGAACCACGACTTAGCCTTTATTGGACAAAAACTGAGGAAGGCCTCTCAAAGCCTCCAATATATGGAGAACAAAAGGCCAACACCAGGAGCCCCACTGGTGAAACTTATTGTTGATACTGCTGCCTTTCTGTGGTTCAAAGAGGAGTATGTTCTCCTCTTAGTACTTATAAACAATTCCATCTTCCCTCATCCTTACCTGCCTCCAACCCTGGGAATAATGTAAGATACCTGGAGAAGTTAAGCCATTTGCCCAAGGTCCCAGAGCTTTTAAGGGCAGGGGCAGGATTTGAGACCAGGTTTGTCTGAGTTCCTACTTCTAATCACTTCATTCACTTTCAGCTCATCACATTCATAAGCAATGAGTTCACCTTGCTGGTTTTACCCTCCCAAGGAGAGTCTGCATTTTTATAGGAATTCATAAAGACAGAAACCCCTATGGGACCCCAAGAAAGGAATGTGGCATTTCCAGCAGTACAGAGCCATGGGAACCTCCATGCCACTGTCAGATGGGCATTCCACACATGGCACAGTTCCTGTGACAGAGTGGTTGAGAGCCACACTTTACTGTGAGATGAACTTGGGTTTAGAAGCTGGCTTTGCCTCCAGAAGCAGTGACCTTGGACAAGACATTGAAACCTCCCTAAACCATAGTTTCCCCATGTGTAAAAGGGGGATAATAATAGTACCTATATCATAAGATTGTTGTGAATTTAAACCAAATAGATAGTCCACTTAGAGTGGAGCCTGGACCACTGTAAGGGGATCTGTAGAAGAACACTCCTTCTAAGATGTCTGCAATACTGAGTGCAAACTGTGGGTTCCATTTTCTTCATAAGATAAATGAACCCGTTTAATTTTCTTTATAAGTTAAACTAACACATTTAATGTACATGCACTTTATTGAAGCCAAGTCTCACAGGGTTTAAACTGAGAGTGGGGTAATATTTTTAACATTCCAATATTTTTAAATTAGAGTTTTAAAATTCAGTCTTTGAGTCTTTTGAAAGAACTTAAGGGTGATCAAATATAATTCTGAATATTCTTTCTAGTATCCTGTTGTCTCTCCTCTCTGTTTTAATGAACCAGCCTTTCAGTAGCTCACCCCAAACCCTGCCCTCATCCCCAACCCAGCATCTCTGAGTCATTCTCTCCCAGCGCAGATGTTGACCACCCCTTCTCTCCTCCCCTTCCCAGCCTCCTCCCCATTCCCTTCCCGCTCCTCCTCCTCCAGGTTCTTTAGCTCCATCCTCCATCGTCCATCCTCTGATTTTACAGGGTAAGAGTGTAAGAGTTATATATATTTCTGAGAAACATACTGATGTATGTGGATGTGAAATAACATGACATTTGGGATCTGTTTTCAAATACTTTGGAGAATAAAAAGGATAAATGAAATATATGTCGCAAAATCTTGACAATTGTTGAATCTGTAGTGAGAAGTGTGATTTTTGTTTTTAACTATTCTCCATGCTTTTGTGGAAGTCAGAAAATTTTCACAATAAAAGAAAATTAAGTCTTGGAATCAGTGTGGCAGAAAGACTCTCCACAAAGTGGGAGGTGAGAAAGGGGAGACGCAGGAGAGAAGCAAGCAGCTCGCTGGTTCAGTAGACGCTTAAGAAGCAGGGGGAGGAAGGACACTTGCTGCCATTTCAACATTAATCTATTTTGCCTGAAAGGGTCTGGAAAACCTCCCAAACAATAACCTGTGGTTGCCCCTGGTGAGTGAGTTTGTGGAAAAGACAGAAGGTCTGACTTTTTACTTAGTACACTAACGTAATAGTATTTATTTTTTAAAAAAAAGCAATTAAAAGAAAAGCTTTTGCACTGTATCATGAAGTCTATCTCCTGTAACTTCTACACACTTGGTCTAGTCCATCATCAATCAAGAGCTCTTCAAATAATTGAAGATTATTATGGAACCCCGTTTTGAATGAGGAACATTTAATGGACACATGAGGTCCGAGGACCTTGCTTTTAAATTCTACTTAATAACATATGCTTTGAATGTTACACATGTTCAGTAAATACTTTAATGTAATCATTACTCTTTTCAGGGAATATTTTTCTAGCTTGGTTGTTACCTTCTTAAAATGTGATTCTAAAAATTGAATAGAACACTTTATATCAATGGTTCTTAACTTAGGGTGGTGGGGGCGGCAGCGGGGGCGGTGATTTTGCCTCCCAGAGAACATTAGGTGATGTCTGGAGACATCCTTGATGGTCATGACTTGAATGGTGGGGATGGTAAAGTCTACTAGTGGACAGAGGCCAGGGATCCTAGAAGGTGCAGGACAGCCCCCACAATGAAGAATTACCTGTGAAGTGTCATTAGTACCAAGGGTTAGGAACTCTGCCTTATGTTCATCTCCGTCCACAGTCCAGTAAAACCATTGTATTTTAAGATCAGGACACTTTCTAAAATGCAATCCATTTTGCTGCCCATTTTCATGATTCTATCACATTCTTGCTTCACATCACACTTGATGCTGAACACAACCTTCCCCCACAAGGAATGACCCTGGGCCTCCTCCACCACCCTACACATATAACATGGATTCTTTGAACCAAAATGAAAGCTTCCTTTCTTTCCTTAAATACCACCTTGATTTCATTCAGTGGGAATTATTTTCCACATGGGATATAAGTTTTTCCTTCATGCTTTGAAGCCATAAATAATTAGATAAGCAGTCTTATGGTACCGTGTTAAAACTGACAGAAAAGTATTGACTAGAAAAGGGCCAAAGTTATGTGTTTTGTGACATATCAAAAATGACCCTCAGCAGATGGACACAGACATGAGTCACTCCGTTGCATGCACTGTGTCCAACCAGAATTGACAGGAAAACTGCCATTCAAGTGAGGGACCGTCTCACTGGTAATGGTATATGCTGTAGACGGAATTGTGTTCCTCCAAAATGTCATATGTTGAAGCCCTAACCCCCAGTGTCATGGTATTTGGAGATGGGGTATTTGGGAGCTAATTAGGTTTAGAAGAGGGCATGAGAGTGGGGCCCCCATGATGAGATTAGTGCCCTTATAAGAGACGAATGGGCAGCAAAATGAATTGCATTTTAGAGAGTGTCCTGATCTTAGTGCCCACTAAGAGACCAAAGAACTTGCTTCCTCTCTCTTGCTGCCGTGTGAGGATACAGGAAGAAGGTGGTCATCTGTAAGTCAGGAAGGGAGCCCTCACCAAGAACTAAATCTGCCGGTACCTTGATCTTGGACTTCCCAGTCTCCAGAACTGTGAGAAATAAATGTCTGTTGTTTAAGCCACCCTTTCTATGGTACTTTTTTTTAATAGTAGCTAAGCTGATTAAGACAGTAGTCTTTGGCACTCTGGAAACATTTTCCTGTTTCTGCCATTTGTAGATCTAATAACCCTATGAAAATGTGCAACCTAAGATTTCTTCACAGGGCACTTCTCACTCGTTTAAATTTCAGGAAAGGTCCTCTCCATGGTTACCTTGTCTGTTTGTAGTATCTCATTGAATCCATGCTACTGTTGATACAAGACACACCATTATTTTGTAGCTATGAAAGAAAAAGAGATGCTTCCCAATGTCGTGATATTAAGAGACGTACAAAAAAATCTCAATTTTAAAGTTGTTGAAATTTTTTATGTGTATTTTGGAATTGAGGAACATAATGGCCCTGAGTACAAGTTGTGGCTCTAGGAGGCAGATAGAAACAAATATTTTTAGATCATTATATTTGTCCTAAAGCTGAATCTCCTAATCCTACTCTAGTTCACATTTAGAGTTGCCCTTTCCTTGGTGGTGTGAATGGGGCAGAGAGATCACTGTGATATCCCCAACTGTTGGGGGAAAGGACTGTTGCTGGGCCATGAAAGTACTGCCTAGTGAAGTTTCAACGCGCTACTCATCTTGCTTTCTGGACAGACCGATGCTATGAGAGTTGTCTCTGTCTGACTAGTGCATTTAATGAAATAGGGACCTTCTCATTCCTGGCTTAAAGCAGAAGTGTGCTGTTGTAAGTAGCTACAAAAGGAAGAGTCTGGAAATAAGGGAGCAGAGGTGATTCATGATGAATGGGAACCAGCACAGAGCTGTTATATATTGTAAACCTCCCAGAACAATCCACACCAGAAACTGAGCTCAGAAGCTGCATTATCCCCCAGATTCTGTCAGGTAGGAACTCACACTCAGATCCAGAATCTAAATTAACAGAAGCTCAGAGGTTCTCTGTCCTGGAGGGAAGCACATCTTGAGAATGAATTCATTCTGCTGCTACTGGGAAAGCAGTGAGGCTTCCTGCTCAGTTTTCTTCTGACACAGTTAAAAACCAATTCATGATTCTGAGGCCCTATGTGCTGAGGAAGCCTCTGCATTTGCTGGTGAGCTGTTCTATTCTCAGCTTCCCTGCAGGGGCCTGTAGGAAGCAGGGATTCCCAGGAGGAAAACCCTCCCGAGGCTTTGCTGCAATTGGAGCCTCAGGAAGCAGGTTAATTTTTGAGAATTCTCCTTCTAGAGTCTCTCACAAAAGAATCTAGTTGGTGCTATTTTGAGAGGCCCAGGCTGGACCCAAGGATCTTTCTTCCCTGCTGTTCAGGCCCCCTCAGGTCGAGTGGGCAAGGTCCTCCCACCTGCAGCAAGAGGGAGCAGTCTCACTTCTGAGCCCTCATTTTGGGTGGCAGCGGCCTCTCGCTTTCTGAGAAGCACACTGCACCACACCATTTCACCCTCGGGGCAGCAAAAGAAATCAACATCATTAAAGCCTCACATCTTCTAAACCCCCAGCTTCACCTTGACACTAACAACACTGGCAGCTACAAAAATCCGTGCTCGGGGCTTCCTTCTGCTTCCAGAGCTCTGTTGTGCACACGCAATCTCACAGCTTTGCCTCCACACACGTCTCTGCCGGGAAGCTGCCCATGGCACGAGGCAAGGGGACCCTCTGCAGTGGATTGTTCCTTTGCCATCACCACTTAGGGGTTTTTGTATCTTTAATTTCATTATAATATTGTCATCTTACCAAACAAGCCAAAAACCTGCAATAGAAGCATTTTAACAACGTCTCTCTTCTCAGTGTAACAATCCCCAAAGATAAATCTAGGAGAGCATTTAAGGTGGGCAGGCAGGGAAGAAGGCACCACAGTCATAATAGCACTTGAACGTCACACTGCAGCTGGCCAGCAGCATCGATCGCTGGGGGTCATTTTGGAAATTTGGGGGAGAACTTTGAATTTTATCATGACAGGAAAGGGGGCTCCTGGCCTTTAGTGGATGGGCTCCTGTTCCAAACAAGAATTTTCCTGCATTGTGGATGACGTATGAATGTAACAATAGATGTTCATGTGAATGACAGGCCTTTATATGTACACAAAACCCAGATTGAGCACAAAATATTTTTTGCAAGTTTTTAACTGACATTTTTGGAAATACAGCTAGCATGTAAATGCACAGAAGGTTATACTTTGTTTTGTACAGAATTTTACCGGGGGTGTTCACTATTTTGGAAAAATCACACAGTGAGTTTGAGATCTTGAGTCAGTCGGTTTGTGTACCTGTAACCTTCCCTGTTGTTCAATGTGCAACTACAAACATCTGACTCCTTCATGTCTTCTAGTGTGATTGTGCCTGGGCACTTACGTGTTGAAATATATATTTATATATATATATAAAAAATATATATTAATATATATAAAATATATATTAATATATATAATATATATTTATATATTAAAATATATATATATTTTTATATATATATAATATATATATATTTCAGAAACTACTTCCCTTTTACTTCTTATAATATAATTAAGACACTACATTGGTATTTTAAAAGTATGTGTAGAAGTAGATTGAAGCAGAAATGCTCCCTCATAAGTAGCTACAAAAGAACAAGTCTGGAAATAAGGGAGCAGAGGTGATTCATGATGAATGGGAACCAGCACAGAGCTCAAATATATTGCAAACCTTCCAGAACAATCCACACCAGGAACTGAATTACTGATTAAGCAAACTTAATCTTGAATTTTACCTTGAGATAGAAAAGAAGTTATCCATTTTCTATTGTATAGAACAAATCACTGCAAATTTGGTGGTTTAAAAACCACACAAATTCATTATCTCCAGTTCCTGGGGTCCAGCATCCAACACAGCTTTAGCTGGGTCCTCTGCTCAGGACTCACAAGGCTAAATTAGTTAAGGTGTTCACTGGCTGTGTCCTCATCTGGAGATTAACTAAGAAAAGATCTTCTTCCAAGCTCACTCAGGTTATTGGCAATGTTTAGCTCCCTATGGTTGTAGGACTGAGGGTCCTGATTCCTTACTGGCTGTCACCAGGGGCTGCTCTCAGCATCTGGGAGCTGCCTGTCTGCATGTCCTTCCAGGGGGCCACTTCTGTAGACACTCCCACAACATGGTAGTTTGTTTTGTCCCAGCCAGATGAAAGCATCTAATACTTCACTTTCTTACAAAGGTCAGGCCCACTCGAGATCATGTCCTTTTTCATTAACTCACAGTCAATTGATTAGTAACCTAATCATGGGAGTGGTACTGTGGCTGTCATATTCATGTTCCTGCCTACACTCAAGGGGAGGGGATTAGGGGATTATACGGGGCGAGTACATAGGGTGGGGTCAGAATCTTAAGGGCCATCTTAGGATCCTGCCCACCATAAGCTGCAAACAAACATCTATTATCAACGGGGGCATTGAATCTCACAGAACTGAGGAACATTGCATGCTACCAAAGGAGTTTTTCACATACATTTATCTTACTTAAGCTACAAAGCCACCTCTTAAGGTAGGTAATTAATTTTTTATCTACCTTCCCCGAAGCCAGTGTGGATTACCGCTTAGGCAAACTTAAAAAATGCTTAGGGCACCAGCACAGCGGGAGCACCAAAAAAGAAAAAGAGAAAATCTGTTTCAATAAACTCATCTGGAATTTGCAAAATCTAAAGATTTAAGGGAATAAAGCTATTATAATGCTAGAGTGTGTGGAAATTTTTGGTTTTAATATTTTAGCATTTTTAATTAAAAAAAATCTCCTCATTGCTTATCGCCTCTAAATTAATTCACCCCACTCTTCCATTTTACAGCTAATATTCATTTAGCAATTACTATGTGCCTAGCATTATTTTAAGAATTTTACACAAAATAATCCAATCCTAACAAAAACCCAATGGGGTAAGTTGTATTGTTCCCACTTTGCAGGTGAGGAAGACAAAGTGACTGGGCTCAGTAACTCGCCCGAGTCACAGAGTCAAAGCAGGAGCTGGACCCAGACAGTCCAGAGCTCATGCTCGTACACACTTCACTTCGCTATCCTGAATGAAAAAACCAAGACTCCAGGAGGGCTGCAGCTTTGTCCAAGGTGTCATGACTTGCCCACAGCCACCCTCTTGGCAAATGACCCACTAAACTCCACCTCCGGCTCTTCTACCTCCAGAGCCTGTGTCTGTATGTCTTCCTTTTGGAGCTTTCTTTCTTGTTATTCTTTATGTTTCAATTTTTAAAATTATAGTCAAATATACACAACGTGAATTTTGGCCATTTTAACCATTTTAAGTGTCTATTCAGTGGTGTTAATTACATTCACAGTGTTGTGCAATCATTACCATTATCCATTTCCAAAAAATGTTTCATCAACACAAGCAGAAATGCTGTACCCATTAAGCAGTAATTATCTATTCCTACTTTCTTCAACCCCTGGTAACCACTAATCTACTTTCTGTCTCTATGAATTTGCCTGTTCTAGATATTTCATGTACGTGGAATCATATATTTGTCCTTTTGTGGCTGACTTATTTCACCTAGTATAATGTCTTCAAAGTGTACTCATATTGTAGCATCTATCAGAACTTTATTTGTTTTATGGCTGAATAATATTCCATTGTATGGTATATCACATTTTGTTTATCCATTTATCTGTTGATGGACACAGGTTGTTTCCTTCCACTTTTTGGCTATTGCAAATAATGCTGCAATGAACATTGGCACACAAGTATCTGTTTGAGTCTGCCTTTCTTTTCTTTTCTTTTCTTTTCTTCTTCTTGCTTGATTGCTTGCTTGCTTGCTTTGTTGCAAGACAGAGTCTTGCTCTGTCACCGGGGCTGGAGTGTAGTGGCCCTATCATATCTCACTGCAGCCTCAACCTCCTGGACTCTTAAGCAATTCTGCTACCTCGGGCTTCCAAGTAGCTAGGTCTTCAGGTGCACAACACCATGCTGTGCTAACTTTTTGTCTTTTAGTTTTTTTGTAGAGATGAGGTCTTGTTATGCTGCCCAGGCTGGTCTCAAACTCCTGGGCTCAAGAAATGCTCCTGCCTCGGCCTTCCAAAGTGTTGGAATTACAGGCACGAGCCACTGTGCCCTGCCTGTTTGGGTTTCTATTTTCAATTTTTGGGGGTATATACCTAGACATGGAATTGCTGGGTTATATAAAAATTATTCTTTCTTTCTTTCTTTTTTTTTTTTTGTGAGTCTCCCTCTGTCACCCAGGCTGGAGTACAGTGGCACGATCCCAACTCACTGCAACCTCTGCTTCCCAGGTTCAAGCCATTCTTGTGCCTTAGCTTCCCAAGTAGCTGGGATTACAGGCATGCACCGCCATGCCTGGCTAATTTTTTTTGTATATTTAGTAGAGATTGGGTTTTGCCATGTTGGCCAGGCTGGTCTTGAACTCCTGGCTTCCCACAGTGGCTCTACCGCTTTACATTCCCACCAGCAATTACAAGAGTTCTGATTTCTCCACATACTTGACAACATGTTATTTTTTGACTTATTGATAACAGCCATCTTAATGGATATGAAACACCATCTCATTGCAGTTTCCATTTACATTTTCTTCCCTTTTTTTTTGAGATGGAGTCTCCCTCTGTCGCTCAGGCTGGAGTCAAGTGGCTGGATCTTGGCTCACTGCAACCTCCACCTCCCAGGTCCAAGCAATTCTTCTGTCTCAGCCTCCCAAATAGGTGGGATTACAGGTGCGAGCCACCACATCCCACTAATTTTTTTGTATTTTTAGTAGAGATGGGGTTTCGCCACGTTGGCCAGGCTGGTCTCGAACTCCTGACATCAAGTGATCCACCCGCCTTGGCCTCCCAAAATGCTGGGATTACAAGCATGAGCCACTGCACCCGGCCTACAGTTTCTTAATGACTAATGATGTTGAGCATCTTTTCGTGTGCTTAATCACCATTCGTATATCTTCTTTGGAGAAATGTCTATCCAAGTCCTTTTCTCATTTTTTGATTGGGTTGTTTATCTTTTTGTTGTTGAATTGCAGGAGTTCCATATCCTGGGGGTTTCTTGACGGATAATTTCCAATCCCCAACCACACACCTGTCAGGAAGTCTTAAAGATCCAGGTGGAGACCAACAGTCCTTTTGTAGGAGCCAGGATGCTGGATGCAGAAGATGGTGGTAGATGAGGAGGGAAGGGAAAGGCATCTAACACTCACCTACCCCTGCCCTAAATCCAGGTACCCTCTTCCACTGAAGAAAAACCCACATTCTGCTTGTGGATGCTCATTACTTTTATCCACAGAAGCTCTGTTAACCTACCCACCACAGGCATGGAGGCCACTGACCTTCATCCCCAGTCACAGCTGCAGCAGAGTGGCAGGAATTCAAGGAAGGAGGAGCATGTGGTGTGGGAGAAGGAAGGGAAGAGGACCTGCACTAGGAGAGGATGTTTCCTCTCAGACAAGCTCCACGGGTGAGGAGGCAAAGCCTGCAAGGAAGAGACAGCTTATAGGAGAAATGACAGTGATGCGGGGAGTGGGAGATGGGAGGGGGAAGGAGGGAGGATGGGAGGGTTGGGTGAGAAAAAAATCAGGAAAGGATGAGGGGGTGAATATCAGAAAGGGGCAGGCAGCTGTAGCCAGATCAGGGGAGAAAGGCTTCCTGGTGCCCCCACACTAAGGAGAGAGCTGCAGACCTCTGTTTTAATGAGTTGCAATCTCACTTTGCCCCAGGCCATCTCTCACACTCCCCTTCCTCTCTGGCTTGTGGTCAGCAATAAGCATTCTTCCTTCATTGTCTATTCATCAGGCTACAGACGGGAGGCTAAGAGGAGAACACAAACACTTATTTGTACCACAAGAAAAGGGGGAGCCAGGAGGCCTGACCCTAATTCTCAGCAGTTAGGGACACACCGGAATAGCAGTGACAGAGAGAGGGCAAGTTTAGTGAGATCCATGCAACACCTGCCTTGTGGAGGGGAAGCAGGGCTGACAGTGGCGTGGCGTTGAGCTAAGTTTAGCTGCCTGTGTGATCTCTGCCAACACTCAGGGATGTGGGAGGGGCTTGGGGCAGGCCTCCACAAGCCTTTCCAGGGACCTCTTACTTCCTTAAATCCCACCAAAACTCAAGGACGGACTCCAACATCAACATAGTCACTGGCTTTTGAGCAGTCTTTTCCAAACAGCTGTTGTGCAATTTACCATGTGGCATTATAGACAGGCTACCCCGCTGAGACTGAAAATGAAATCTTGGCCCAGATCCTCCAGCCTGCAGCACCCTGTGGTGAAAGGGGTGTCTCTGCCATCACAGAGAATGAAAATGGGCTACAGCCAGGCAGTGTGAGGGAGCTGGGGACAGCAGACTGGCTCCCGACCATCCTGGTCACCTAACAGCCTTTTCTCTGATGGCAGCAAAACAGGAGCTTTTAAAGAAAAGAACCAGTGTTGATGAGAAAAAGCTTAGGTTTCTATAATGAAATCAGATGTCCTTTTAGTAAAAGAGCTTCGACGTGAAGATTAAGTTAAAGGAAACAAGCATAACCCTTATATCGATGTTCCCATTTATGCAGCCCCATGGGGATGATGCTGTGGTAATGTGACCAATTTTGTAGCTGCCTGGACAGGTGTGTAGAATAATAATAATGAGAATGATTCCTGTACTGTCTCAGGTTCACTACATAAGTCATTACCACGTGAGGAAAGGGTCCGTCACTCAGAAGATGGTGGGATGTGCTAAGCTGGAGACTCTCAGGACGGAGAAACAGGGTTTGGCTGCTGAAGAGAGGGTGGTGGTCAGGCTGGTGGGGAAGCACATGTCCATGAGGGAGGCAGTATTGGGAGGAGGCCCAGCAAGAGGCCACAGGAGGGAGGCCACAGACAGAGGCACAGTGTTTCTGCCCTGGCAATCCTGTGGGTTACCCAGGCACTAGCTGTCCTCTAGGAGGATTACAGCAGCCACAGGGTTCCAGGAAAGAGGCCAGAAGGAAAGAACCTCTGTGCATACAGATGGTGCCAGTTTTCTGCTGATTTCCCAGTGCCCAGCATGGAATCTGGCATAGTAGGCCTCAATGTAGACGTGTTTAATGGAGGAGTCACTGAGCGAATATGAAGGAGATGCTAGCAAGAATCAAGCAATGATCCTCTCCTAGAGGGATGGGGAAACCAGCTTAGGATCCAGATACAGCCTCAGAGAAAGGGAACAAGTGCAGGTGTTTGGGGAGGTAGGGAGGTGGCTTCTGTGATGGCTAGCAGTGACTGTTGCCTTCTTACATTCATGCCCTTGGGAAATCTCCTCCCCTTGAATATGGTCTGAACTTACTGGCCCGTTTGTAAGAAACAGAGTATAAGAGAAGTAATGAGATATCACACAAAAGATTAGGTCACACATGTAGCAGCTTTCACCTTGGGGACTTTTTCTTCTCTCTTACTTGCTCACTCTGAGGGAAGCCAGCTGTCATGTGATAAGCTGCCCTATGGAAAGACTCCTGTGGGAAGAGACTAAAGGAAGGCTCCAGCCAAAGCCAGCCAGGACCTGAGGTCCCCAGTCCAACAGCCCACAAGGAACTAAATCCTGCCAACAGCCACATGAGTGAGCCTAGAAGATAGTCCTCCCCCAATCAAGTCTTCAGATAAGACAGCAGCCCCACTGACCACAGCTTGACTGCAATCTCTTGAGAGGTCTTAAGCCAGAGACACCCAGCTGGGTCACACTTGATTCCTGACCCATAGAAACTATGAGATGGTAAATATCTGTTAATTTTGAGACGCTAAATTCTGGGGTAATATTTACACAGTAGGGGTTTATAAACAAATGAGAGGTATGAAGCTACAGCTAATTGAACATGGAAGCAGCCCACTCACAAAACGAATTTCATGCTGACTCACCAAGGCACTAAGCCAGTGCTTCTGAAATTCTGCAGAATTCTCCACCTGCAAATATAGACGAACACATAAGGATGGAAAGATGCAGGTTATTTCAACATGAGAACTTTAAAATCCACATGAGTGTCATTCCTTTCAAAGTGGTCACCTTGGCTGAGAGTACATTTATTCTAGTAACACTATTGTTTCAACCACAACGGGAACGATTCTTAGATATTCCAGTGTAAGTAGCAAAGAGGTCGTTGGCAACAATTCAATAGTAACAGATACTGTAAAACAGGAACACTACGACATCTTTCTTTCTTTCTTTTTCTTTCTTTTCTTTCTTTCTTTCTTTTTCTTCCTTCCTTCCTTTCTTTCTCTTTCTCTCTCTCTTTTTTCTTTTTTTTTTTTTTTGATGGAGTCTCGCTTGTTGCCCAGGCTGGAGTGCAGTGGCATGATCTTGGCTCACTGCAGCCTCCACCCACCAGGTTCAAGCGATTCTCCTGCCTCAGCCTCCCGAGTAGCTGGGATTACAGGCACACACCACTAAATCCAGCTGATTTTTGTATTTGAAGAAGAGACAGGGTTTCACCGTGTTGGCCAGGCTGCTCTCAAACTCCTGACCTCAAGTGATCCCCCTGCCTTAGCCTGCCAAAGAGCTGGGGTTACAGGCATGAGCCACCGCACCTGGCCTAAGACATCCACTTTCTGTAGCTGCGGCTAACCCCAGTGAGCTCCAAGGGAGTGTGGCCCCAGGTACAAAGTCAGCAGAGGGCATCTGATACCTATGGAGCTGTGGCTTGAGATCACCTTCTGCTCTACTCCCTGAGGAGCTAGTTGAGTGTGTGTGAGTGGAGAAGACTCCTTGGGCCCAAACTAGAAGAGAGTTTCCCAGCTATAGACTGTATGCAGCAGTACACATGGAGTGTTCCAATAGGTTACTAGTGTACCCCCAATACCCTGATTTCCAAATTCGAAAGCCTGGGGCATTACATGCTGGAGTTGATTGTTGCATACTGGTGAGTTAGAGGCAATGAAGGAAGTGTCCCCCAACCCTCAACCTGAGCAGCTTCATAGCTTTAGAGTACAGTACTGCCTGTCTAGATCAGGGATCTAGGCAGTTGCCAGAGGAGTCTGGCTCCAGGGACCCAAGGTGTGACCAACAGAGAATGAGGGGACAGAAAACCTCCAGGCTTCCTAATCTCTGTCTTGTATTCCTGGGATACTTCTGGCTATTTGCTGCAAGGCAAGCACTCTGACGGTACATGCTCCTTCTGCAAATTAGAGTCCCTTATTTTGAAATGCTTAACCTGAAAATATTCCATTGGATTCAAAATCCATTCCCTTTTCACAGGAAATGTCAACATTCCCTTTGTCAATGAAACAAGAAGAAAAGTTTAATTCTCTTTTGTTACAATTTCAAATGTAACTTTTTGAATGGTTGTAAAACTGGTCTTAAAATTGGTATCCCCTTCCGATACAAAGTCAGTGATGGTGACTATCAAAACCTTGAAGAACTTATCATTTAAGGGTCTTGAGGAATTGTTACAAATCGTTACAGTTTTACAGTTGTAAAACTTGTCTTAAAATTCATATCCCCTTCTGATACAAAGTCAGTGATGGTGACATACAAATTATGTCCATGGAAGCAAACTCAAGCTTCTCATTAAAAGTGTTAGAAGATTTTCTTTGGAAGTTTCATACAAATTCAATAGTCACCATTATATAGGAAAATATAATGAAATTTTTCTCCAACTCTCCTACAGATGCCTCCAAATATCTTTCAGTTCTAGCTTTTACACGAATAGTGGCCTTTTCTATGTAATTATGATATGCAAAATGTTGGGAAGGAATGGGAAGGTATAAAAGTTTCACTTCCCCAGGCTGCCGCAGGCATCTCTAACCACATCAGCTGCCTGGGCCCAGGGTAGCTAAGAGGGCATCCAACAGGCAGCTGGGGCGTTCAACCTCTTCTCCCACCAAACAGACAGCTCCAGCCCCTAACGCCAAGGCCATTTGCTGTTTGTCCCTCACTGCTTCTCCTGGCACCACAGCCTCCAATGGAGGTGGGGAGTCTTCATCCTCTGAGGGTGGATTAATTTCCAGAAGAGCTTTGCATCACCCACAGCTAAATTCAAATGAATAAAACACATTTTAATATACAGCTAATAACATCTGGAATCCCAAAGAGGCATGACATAAATTGATTTTTTATTATTATTATTTTTCCTAAATGGACTCTGGGGGCAAATTTCCTCAGCCAAATGCTTTGGGTTTGCTTATAATAGTCCTGTTGGTCCCCGTGGTTTGTAGGAAAAGTGTCAATTAGATTTATGAGAACTAAGATGCTTAATTAAAAACATTCTCATTGTTTTATAGCTGTGCCTCCTCAGATACACAAAACAAGTTCTCTCAATAGAGGCTTCCAAGAGGCAACTAAATCAGTTTTACTATTGTTTCTCATGAAGTTCTAACAATGAAGCTTATGGTTCATTAATGGCATCAGTCATTTAAGGGATTATCTTCATAAGGGAGTAAAAATGGTATCTTAATGGTGTCAGCCAAGAGTCATCACAAAACATCGACACTCCCTGCTATTAATTCACTTCTATTCCATTTCAAGCTAAAGGTAGTGTGCTCAACCCTCAGCAGGCCTGCAGAATTCTTAGGAGAAACAGTAAAGAAGGAACAATGGGGGCAGGGCCCCACTGCAAAGGCAAGGCTGGGAACACGCTGCCTCTTCCCAGAACTCCAGGGAAATGTCAAGATTTTCCTACTGCTTTGTTCGCTCCTTGTTTGGTTTTTCCAGTTTGTTTAAAATATATGTTTATTCATTCTTAATTATGAAAAAAACATATGCTTGTTCCCCCACAAAACGGAGCAGTCTAAACGAGGAAAGTCCTCCACCCATTTATTTTTTAATATTAAATTTAATTAAAATTTGATCTCCCCTCTGTTTTACTCCATATTTCTGGTTTTCCTCATGCTCTCTGTCTGTCCTGCTCCCCGAGGCCTCCTGGTTGTGCACTCGGGCTCTCAGCCCAGATTTCTTTTGTGGGTTCAGTTGAGCCTCGGGGTCTCGGCGGCCGGCGGCTCCCCGCGGCACTGGCTCCCTCTTGTGGCTCTCTGCGGTCACTGCACACCCGCTGAACGGCGGTCTCTTCCAGCGAGCCCTGGCCTGGGGAGAGCAAATCCGGGGACAGCGAGAGGGACAATCCTAACGCTGCCAGGAGTCAGTAAAGATTCTCCCTCTAACCCAGAAGCCGGCCCCAGGGAGCATTTCGGGTCTCCTCATACATGTTAGGGCTCCTCTGACCCCTGTCGTTCCTTAGATTTCTCAGGTGTTCCCTTCTGTGAGGATTTTCAAGAAGCATCAAGAGTGCAGCCTTCAGGGTCCAAGGAGCGCGGGCGAGAGGGACGGAGAAAGTGTGTGTGTGTGTGTGTGTGTGTGTGTGTGTGAGAGAGAGAGAGAGAGATGGGAGAGTGTGTGTGTGTATGTGTGTCGGAGAGAGAGATGGGGAGACTGTGTGTGTACGCGAGAGAGATGGGAGAGTGTGTGAGTGTGTGTGTGAGAGAGATGGGGAGAGTGTGTGTGTGTACGAGAGAGAGATGGGAGAGTATGTGTGAGAGAGATATGGGAGAGTGTGTGTATGTGTGTGAGAGAGAGATGGGAGAGTGTGTGTGAGACAGAGACAGAGAGATGGGGAGAGTGTGTGTATGAGAGAGGGGAGACTGTGTGTGAGAGAGAGATGGGAGAGTGTGTGTGTGTGTGAGAGAGAGATGGGGAGAGTGCGTGTGTGAGTGTGTGTGAGAGATTGGGAGAGTGTGTGTGTGTGAGAAAGAGATGGGGAGAGTGTGTGTGTATGTGTGTGAGACAGATGGGGAGAGTATGTGAGTGTGTGTGTGTGAGAGAAAGATGGGGAGAGTGTGTGTGTTGGGGACAGTGTGTGTGTGTCAGTATGTGTGTGAGAAAGAGATGGGGAGAGTGTGTGTGAGAAAGAGATGGGGAGAGTGTGTGTGAGAGAGATGGGGAGGGTGCATGTGTGTGTGTGAGAGATGGGGAGAGAGTGTGTGTGTGAGAGATGGGGAAAGTGTGTGTGTGTGTGTGAGAGAGAGAGAGATGGAGAGAGTGCCTGTGTGTACAAGAGAGATGGGAGATTGTGTGTGAGAGAGATGGGAGTGTGTGTGTGACAGAGATGGGGAGAGTGCATGTGTGTACGAGAGAGATGGAAGAGTGTGTGTGAGAGAGAGATGGGACAGTGTGTGTGAGAGAGAGAGATGGGGAGAGTGCGTGTGTGAGTGTGTATGTGTGTGTGAGAAAGAGATGGGGACAGTGTGTGTAAGAGAGACACAGAGAGATGGGGAGAGTGTGTGTGTGAGAAAGAGGTGGGGAATGTGTGTATGAGAGAGAGATGGGCAGAGTATGTGTGTGAATGTGTGTGAGAGAGACAGAGAATGTGTGAGACAGTGTGTGTGTGAGAGACAGACTGTGTGTGTGTAGTGTGTGTGTGCATCTGTGTTGGTGTGTGTTGTGTGCAAGTGTACTTGGGAAGAGAGACAAGAAAGAAGAGTTGATAGCGGCTGCCTCACGGCTTCCCAAGTCCTTTGGGGGGATTTAAAAATTCATTTGCTTAACAAACAGATATGAAGCATCCAGAATATGCTAGCACTGGCGATGCCAGAATAAACCAGATATGCTCCTGCTACTAAGGTGCTCCTTTTATAATTAATGGAAGGAGAGCGTTTAGAAATGCTGGCCTAGGAAGCAGCGCTGAATGACAGAGTATCAGAAGCTCTGAGAGTGAATTCCTCCAACGCCACCCAGTATGGTGACCTTTGAGCAGGACACTTAACCTTCCTAAGTCCAATTTTCTCATCTGTAAGATGAAGACAAAAATACTCACCCTCGTCTGTCTTCACTGCGCTGTTAGGAGGGTCAGCTAGTCTGATACATGTGAAAGTGCTCTGAAAATCACATGCAAATGCAAACTGATGCTGTATTTTCAATACAATTTGAGGGATCCTACCAAAAAAAAAATACCTCAAAATGACTCACAGCGTGTCACTGCAGTTCTCACCCAAAGAGTCACACGGTGAGGAATCTTCTTAACTGGGATAAGGCGTTGTTACCGGGAGAGCACAGTGTTAATCCACAGAAGGTAGTTTGCGGATTAAGCCCTCCATAGGCCACTCCTCCTGGGCAGGGGAGTCTCCTAGCTCTCCAGCTGAAACCCTGCTTCCTGAACATTGCGCTCGCCCAACAGCTCCAGCACCCAAGATCGCACGGCCTCTACCCTCTCTTTCCCTAAGAGATTTTCCAAGTGCTGTCCCCATTTGGGCTGGCTGTGCTCTGGACTGTTTTTTTTTTTTTTTTTTTTCACAGCTATTACCACTGGGGGGGTTCAGGGAAGATGATCCTTAGCTCAGTCTAAGGATGATAGAAGATTATCCTTGTATCTTGTATGGTACAAGATCGTAGTGGAGGCTGACAATGCCGGGTCCATATCTCCTTGGCACTCACCTCTGAATACCAATAGTTCCTTATGTGAACACATAATTTTTCTCTGCTGAGGGCTGTTTTGGGCTTCCAACAAATTAATGCCCCCATAAGCAGCCCTTAAGCAATGACAGATGAGGTGCAGCTGGATAAATACACCAACTTCCCCCTCCCTCAGGGCAGTGATTAACTCTGAGGAAGGCTGCCCAGTTCCCCAGTGGGTCTAAGCCCAGGTGCCCCACTTGCCTGAAAACATGCTCTTTATTGGCTTCCTACCTTCTCTGTCTCTACTAATGCTTCCTGGGTCCCCTTGCAAATAAACTACTTGCATTCAAATCCTTGCATTGTGATCTAATTGGAGAGAACCCAGCCTCAGACAGCTGGGGCTAGAAGTGGTCCTGGGAAGCAGAAGCTGGGGATGGGATTGTGGAATCGGATCACTCACCAGCCCAATGGTCACAAGACCCCATAGTTGGTGTTGAGTGGAGTTTTGAAAGATTCTGTAAGATTCTCATCATACTCATTTTGCAGTTGAGTTCTGTAAGATCCTCATATGCAGTGAACTGAGATGGAGTCCTCTGGAAGGAGACACATCAGCTTATGCAATAGCTCTGGCACTTGAGCAATATGGTAGCAAAAGTCTGTAGAGATGGTTAGTTGTCTTTAGCTGTAATTGGAACCGCGAAAGAAGAAAATGACAGGTTCAGATCAGCCAACCATCCACTTAGAACATAGTGTGGATGCCAGAAGGCTTCCAGGGAAGCATTTTAAAAACCTTCATCTCCTGCAGCTGGAAGGCAGATCAGGAAAAAAAAAACAGGTCCAGGCCCTCTTTTTCAGAGTGTTCTAGTAACAAAGGAAGTTGAATTCACAGCCCATGTGTATCTCCTATGGGAAGTGAGGTCCCTGATAAGAAAGGAATAGGGCCCTGATACCCAAGATGGGGAGCCTGGGGTGATGTTCCTGAGAACTTGAACCCCCAGATTCCCAGGAACCACTGGACTGGCAGAAGTTAGCCCCTCTTAATTGCTAGAGGAGATGATTAGACAAAGACCTCCCCTGAGTCAGGTACCTTCCCAGACAATGTTTGCTGTCCTGAAGATCTGCTCCTGCCTCTCCCCTTTGCTGTAGATCAATTATGGTCAAGTCTCAGTAAGGTTCAGGCAGGGAAGCAGCATCCCTGCAAGGGAGGAAAACCACAGGACCTGGGTAATAAATACTGGCAGGGACTGGGAGAACATGAATGGGAATGGATCTTGACAGTGTTGAGTCAGCGTTGGCAGGGACAGAAAATAAGGCTGGAAAAGGAAGAGCTTAGTGACTGAGGATTAATATCCTGGTAAAAGCAAAGAGAATTCTCCCTTTACTACAGTAATGAGGCGTCCACTAGTTAGGGAGGCATCAGTGTCCCTGAGAAGCTCTGCAGTGGTACTTTTGCAGGAGATGCTGCCTTAGAATTGGGCTTCATACTCATTTATGAGCCTCTATTTTTTTAGGTCTGAAGATTCTACAGCAGAGAGCATTTCTACTTTAAAAGAATGGGAATGCGACCATGCTGGAATACCAAAGTCCAGGTGGAGGCACTGAACCATCAGAGGCAAGGTGGAAGGAATTGTCATAATGGGAAGCACAGCAGAAAGACAACCCTGAGCCTTGACCTGCGGGGACCCATCGGGGTGGCTGATAGACCATGGTGTATCTGCAGGTGAGATCACAGGCAGCCAGTGAGGGCCTGGTCTGACTTATGTCACTGAAAAGATCAAGAGCAAGTGGGCAGAAGGCTGGTGTCAGCTGCTACAATAAAAATCACAATCCCTCACCCAGTTTCTGCATGTGAGTCAGCTCTAAGATCCAGGACTCATTGATTGAAGGGGAGGCCAGGTCCCTTTGATGAAGGATGCTGCAACAAACCACACCAAATATCTGTGGTAGCTCTTCTCCCAATCCTCCCCAGAGACTCCCTTAGCCATTTACCTGAGTAATTCTACACCGGAGAAAGGAGAACCCCTAGATCTTTCAAAGACTATTAGACGTAGAATCTGAGTGGATATGAATGACAGTTGACCCAAGCACCACCATGGCCCCCTGTTAGAGTGCAACATACAGAACCTTGTGATAAATGGCCCATGTCAGTCTCAAAATGGGCCTCATGGGTCCATGAACCACACAGTGGTCATTCCCCCACTCCAAAGGTATGCTGGTAAACCAGCTCTCCAAAAAGAAAGAGGAAAAAAAAAAAAAAAGGAGGGGGAGAAAAAAGCCCTGATTTTCGCACATAGCACTGGCCAATTTCCAGTCCCCAACATGAAGTCATTGAACCTGAAGTAGGAAAAAGCGGCCTTAGTCCCAAGTGTAGAAAGAGGATGGATCTATTAAACGACCAGCAGAACTCACTTGGGAGTTGGTCAGAAATGCAGAATCTCGGGCTCATCCTAGGGTATGAACCAGAACCTGCATTTTAACAAGATCCCAGGAAATTCATATGCACTTAAAAGATGAGAAGCCCCTGCTCCAGAACTATCCACAGATCCCCAAAGAGCCTCTATTTTTTTAGGTCTGAAGATTCTACAGCAGAGAGCATTTCTATTTTAAATGAATGAAGCTGTGACTTTCTCCAATATAGTTATCACTATCCCCATCATTGTCGTCATTACTGACTGTCATCATTACCATCCCCGAGCAGGATCCATTAGACACCTATTTGTTTCATTGTCCGTTTTTTATATTTTAAAAAAAGCCCATACTAAGCTGACAATGTCTTTCTTCCCCTAGCTGAGAGCATTTTGACAGATATTTTTTCAAAGTAATCAGAGTTCTTTTTTTTTTTTTTTCCCCTTGGCTGGTTTCATCCTTTGGCAGGGTTCTACAACTTATTTGCTTTCACTTAGTTTATATCACCGTCCCTGGCAATCTCCACTTTCCCCGACTCCGCAGTTCACTCCTCATCTACCCCAATGCAGCCAGCTCTTCCCTCCCGGCCCCTCCACCTTACACGAAGGTTTCTGCTATTGTCAGAACAGCCAAAGACAACAATGCTTCAACTGGCAGGAAACAGTCTTCACCCTCTCAGGATTTCCTATTATGTGATGTGCAGTCTTTTCCAGAAACACAATTGCATCTAAAAAAAGAAACTGCCTGGATTTACCTTCATCTCAACACAATGAGTCCATGGCCACCGTAGCCTTGAACAAGGGCCAAACACTCCGAAGCGCAGAGACTCAGAATCAATGGAGGTGAAGGAAGCTGCTTCCCAGGGACTTCCAAGCAAGGGTAGGCAGCTCTTTGCTTATTCCCCATTCTTTTGTTATGTCGTTTGATTTTGCCAGTGAAGCTTGGGTAAGAGGAAGGAAAGAGGAAGAGAGGGCCCATGGACCAAGAGGAAGGAATGGAGGGGAAGGGGCTCAGGACGATCAGGAGGTGGGAGCCATAACTGTGGGGTGGAGGGGATGACTCGAAAGAAAAGGAAAAGTGGCAGGTGAGTTGTTGAATGAGGAAGGATGAACTGGAGAAGGAAGAAAGGAGAGCGGAGGTTTCACCATGATTTTTAGCTGTCTCTACATAGCTGGAATGATAGGGACCTCATAGCTGGGTCATGGTTTTCTGAAGTGGAGAATGAAGAGAGTTTCAATGTCAGTGCCAGGTCTGGCAGTTGTTTATTTCCTTCTTTACACCCCATCCCCCACCCCCACCCCCACCCCTAGTAGCATACCTACCTCTGGGAAGAGAAGTTCTCACCTCTATTCTCATTCCCTTCTCTGTGTAGGGAGAGTGCAGGAGAGTGGATGATGGAGGAGGTAAAAACAGTATCTTCAGAACTAGCGAGGATTTAGGTGTCTGTCCCAGTAATCTGAGACAAGAGAAAATAAAATGCAATTAAGTTGTGGGGAAGTAAATGCAGTTAAATAGCATGAGGCAACTGTTTCAGAAGAAATCCAGGCCTGAAAATAAAGACCTGGATTGGATACTGGGAGGAAGTGATCCTGTAAGAGAGATGGGGAGTTTTCAATGGTGAAGCTAGCAGGAGACAATGTGAAAAACATTTCTAATGACCTGGAAATTCAGGGAAAAACAGAGAACTGGTGAGAATCCAGGAGGCATGTGAGTTTGATGTTACCTGAAGAGGAATCTGCAGAAGGCAGCATGTCCTCCTGGGCCTCCAACTCTCACAATTCAGAGGTGAGCAGCCTCAGGCTCTAACCCCAGCTCTTCTTTCCTTGCTTCACCTCTCTAAGCCTTAGTTGGGTTCCCCATCTGTAAAACCCAGACAATAACACCCATCTCATAAGGTGTTTGCGAGGATTACATGAGATGTAAATGAGAAGTTCCACTTCCCATACATTCTCTTCAGGGAATTTATGGGCAGAGTCAAGATTCAGGAGGTGGTAAGAAAATAGTTTTGACCTGAAGTTAGGCATTGGACCAGAGCGAAAAGGAAATGCCAAGAGGCCAGAAGTAGAGTTCAGATCAGACCTGGAATTAAAGATAGGTGAATTTAAAAATTATTAAGACCCTAAGGATCTACACTAGGTAAGAAGAGGGAAAGTGGTGGCAGTGGGGTGGGAGCCAGGTTTTTGTGCACATTTTGCCTTGGGGCCTCACCAAACAGGGGATGTGGGAAGTTTCTCCCACTAGAAGCCTTCCAACCTAATGTAGGAAGATGGATAGAATTAGATTATCACCATTTTGCAACCCCTAATGAATAATGAACCTAGCCACTGATCATTATGCCAGTTATTAATTTATTGCCTCTCAGCACCACATCCACCCTTCAGTAACTGCTCTGTGATAATGGACTGGACTCTTCAAGCATTTCTCCTCTACAGTGAGATCGATGTGAAGCTTTGTCGGTAGAGGGCGCTGGAGGGACACTGCAGGGAGAAGGGGGCTTTTCTTCCTGGTTCCAGGGTACTGACCTTTGTTTTTTCTTGCTCCAGCTGCATGGTCTGTCAACAGTGTGTGTGTGAGTCACCCAGTGGTGCTCTGCCCCAGCCACATACCCAGAATGTACAGTCCCTCAGTGACCTCAGAGCCCCAGACTCGGCCCAGTGAACCTCACCTCAGTCCTTGGGATGTGGATTAACATCCGCAGTGGAGTCTCAACTCTTCCTGGGCACTGCTTTCCAGCGTCAGCTGGCCTGCACCCCAGGATGTTGTTTCCGTGGGCCCACCCAACATGAGCATTGCACACCAGACCCTCCACCCATTGTACACATGAGGTCTCACCTTCCAGACTTAACGCACCTGCACCCACTGGTTTCTTTCCTGCTGGCCTGGAAGCTGTGAACCGGCTCTGGCTGGACAGCCCAGTGAACTTAACTGCTATCTAGTGGGCCGCAAGCTTGCCTACTCCAATAATGTTGGAACCGCAGCCTTGGGGAAGAGCCCACCCCTTCCAGGTTTGCTTTTCCTTGGCTACTCTCCCTTAGACATAGGGTACTCTTCAGAAGTCTCTTTATGTCTTCATAGGTACTCTCTTATCTTATTGTATTCGTTCATTCTCACACTGCTAATAAAGACATATCTGAGACTGGGTAGTTTATAAATGAAAGAGGTTTAATTGACTCACAGTTCCGCATTGCTGGGGAGGCCTCAGGATGCTTACAGTCACAGTGGAAGGCAAAAGAGAAGCAGGCACCTTCTTCACACGGTGGCAGGACAGAGTGAGTGCAAGCAGGGGAGATGGCAGATGCTTATAAAACCATCAGATCTCGAGATAACTCACTTACTATCACAAGAACAGCATGGGGGAAACCACCCCCATGATCCAATTACCTCCACTTGGTCACTCTCTTGACACGTGGGGATTATGGGGATTATAATTCAAGATGAGATTTTGGGTGGGGACACAGCTAAATCGTATCACTTATCTTAATTGTTCTTTTTATGAAACTTCCAGTATTTGAATTAATGAATGGCTTCTGTTTCTTGAATGGATCCACAACAACACAATCACGAATGGCTGCTCACTTCACAAAGAGACAGCCAGAACTATGTGGCCTTGTTGGAAATGTACAACACAATCTTTCAAGTATTCTTGTCAAGACATCAGCCCTGAGTCTGATCAAGCCTTAGATCTAACTAAAAGTATGCAAGAAATACATGGAGCATGGAAACATGTTAAATGACACCATGAGTATAATCAGAAAGTCCACCCTGTGGGAAACTCCATAGGGAAAATAACCAGAATTCTTCAACAAATGAGGGAAATAATTTATAAATTCAGAGACTTAATAGGCACTAATTAAAATCTATGGACTTTGCTAAAGGCATCACACTACCTGAATTTAAAACATACTACAAAACCGAAACAGCATAGTATCAGCATGAAGACAGACACGTAGACCGCTGGAACAGAATAGAGAACCCAGGAATAAATTCACATATTTACAGCTAACTGACTTTCAACAAGGCACCAAACATTTACTGGGGAAAAAACAACCGCTTCAATAAATGGTGCTGGGAAAACCGGATATCCATATGCCAAAAAATGAAAGTAGACCTGGATCTCTCACCAGACAAAATTCAAATCAAAATGGATTAAAGACTTAAATGTAAGATTTGAAACTATGAAACTGCTAGAAGAAAACACTGGGGAAACTCTACAGGACATTGTTCTAGCCAAAGATTTTCTTGGGTAAGATCTCAAAAGCAGAAGCAACCAAAGCAAAAATAGACAAATGGGACTACATCAAGCTAAAAAGCTTTTGCAGAGCAAGGAAACAACCAATGGAGTGAAGACACAACCTATAGAATGAGAGAAAATATTTGCAAACTATTCATTTGACAAGGGGTTAATAACCAGAATATATAAGGAGCTCAAACAACTTAATAGCAAAGATGTATATATATTATTTTAAAAATGAGTGAATCATCCGAATAGATACTTCTCAAAAAAAAATACAAATGGCAAACAAGTATATGAAAAAAATGCTCAACATCACTAATCATCAGGAAAATGCAAATCAAAACCACAACGGGATATCGTTTCACTTCAGTTAAAATAGCTGTTATCAAAAAGCTGTTATCTTTTTGATAACAGGAATACTGTTATGGAATACTATTCGGCCATAAAAAGAATAAAATCCTGGCTGAGTGCAATGGCTCACACCTGTAATCCCAGCTACTCAGGAGGCCGAGGCAGGAGAATTGCTTGACCCTGGAGGCAAAGGTTGCAGTGAGACAAGATTGTGGCACTGCACTCCAGTCTGGATGACAGAGCAAGACTGCGTCTCAAAAAAAAAAAAAAGAATAAAATCCTGTCACTTGAAACAACATAGATGGAGCTGAAAGTCATTATGTTAAGTGAAATAAGCCAGTCAAGGAGCTAATCAGGTGGTTCTTATGGAGGTAGAGATTAGAAAGATCAGACTGCGGGTGCAGGGGATGAAGAGAGGTTGGTTAATGGGTGAAAAAAATACAGTTAGAAGGAATAAGTACTAGTTTTTGATATCACAGCAGGGTGACTATAGTTAACAATCATTTATTGTATATTTCAAAATAACTAGAAGAGAAGATTTGCAACGTTCCCAACACAAAGAAGTGATAAATATTTGAGGTGATGGATATTCTAAATAACCTGATTTGATCATTACACGTCATATGCATGTATCGAAATGTCACATGTAGCCTATGAATATGTACTGTTGTTACATATCAATAACAAATGAATAAAATTTATGGTCCTTAGATCTTGATTCAAACAAATTTTTAAAAAAAGATTTATGAGGCAATGGAAAAAATGTAAACACTGGCTAAATATTTGGTGCTATCAAGGCAATTATTTTTAAAAATGTAAGAGCTAATGAAGAAAATATGAACACTGAATATTTATATCAAGAGAGTTATCTTTCTAAGTGATGATAAGATTGTAGATATTTTTAAGAGTTTTAGTCTTTTACATTTACTTAGTAAAATATTAACAAATGAAATAATGTAATAGGGATTTGCTTCAAAATAATCCTTGCCTGGGATAGAAGTAGGTGGGAGAATATATTGGCCATGAGTAGATATATTGAAGCCAGATGGTGAGTACATGGATTTTTTTTTAAATTTTGATGCTCTTACAAATTGACTAAAAAAAAAAAAAAAAAAAAAAAAAAAAAAAAGCAACCTAACTGAAAAATGAGCAAAGGGTATAAATAGGCAATTCAAAAAGCATGTGTAAAAGTGCTCACCCTAGATAGCAATGAAAAAACAATGAAAGATCAGTAAGAATGTGGAGAAACAGGTATTCCCTCTGGTATTACCATATTGATGGACAATTTTTTTTTTTTTTTTTTGAGATGGAGTCTCACTCTGTCGCCCAGGCTGGAGTGCAGTGGTGCAATCTCAGCTCACTACAAGCTCTGCCTCCCGAGTTCATGCCATTCTCTTGCCTCAGCCTCCCGAGTAGCTGGGACTACAGGCGCCCGCCACCACGACCGGCTAATTTTTTGTATTTTTTAGTAGAGACGGGGTTTCACCATGTTAGCCAGGATGGTCTCGATCTCCTGACCTTGTGATCCACCTGCCTCGGCCTCCCAAAGTGCTGGGATTACAGGCGTGAGCCACTGCGCCTGGCCATTGATGGACAATTTGACAAAAATTTTTTAAAAGATAAAATTTTCATTTTCCTAAACCCAACAGTTTAGCTTCTAGATATCTATATTAGAGAAACAGTCAAATATGTAGACAAAAATATGAGCTTATTGCAGCATTTTTTAGAGTAGTGAAACTTTACAGGCAAACTAAATATCCATCAATGAAGGAGTGGTTCACAAAAAGAAGTAAACAAAACATGGTGTATTCACACAATGGATCCTTTGCAGCAGTTAAAAAGAAACCCTATGCGGGCCAATGTGGTAAAGAATCCAAGATATTGTTCCATGGAAAAAGCATGTTGCAGAGTAATATGTTCCGTTTGATCCCTTTTCTGTAAAAATAAAACTAAACTAAAACATGTAAATAAACCCCTCTAAAAATGAGATACTTGTAATATGTATACATAATTTTGTGTGTCTATACATGTACCATACACTGTGTAATTCTGCTTTATTTTTCATAAGAATATCTTCATACTGCTTGTATAATTTTCTTTTACTTTGTGTTTACTGAATTTTGTAACAAATAAATCATTAGTAATCTGTCCAAGAACAGTTTCCAAAGCATGGCAGAAGGCCAGCTGTGATGAACTGAGGTCCCTACCTGACCTGACCAGCCTGGCCTTGTTAGTATATTGGTAACAAGATTTAAGATCTAAAAGCCTCAAATATTTAAAAGGATTTTCTCAGAAAAAGGAGGGAGGGTTTCCTCAAATGCTTCTTGCCATCAGATTTTAGGGCCAGAAGGATTTTAGAGGCCAATTGGTCCAATTGCTGACTTTTAAGGAAGCTAAAGTTGAGGTCCAGAGAAGCTAGTTTTCCAAGGCCCCCAGACTATTTGGCATTTTTTTTTAAAGGTCTCTTGGCCAGGCGTGGTGGCTCACGCCTGTAATCCCAGCACTTTGGGAAGCCGAGATGGGTGGATCATGAGGTTAGGAGATTGAGACCATCCTGGCCAACACGGTGAAACCCTGTCTGTACTAAAAATACAAAAAAAAAAAAAAAAATTAGCCGGGTGTGGTGGTGGGCGCCTGTAGTTCCAGCTACTCGGGAGGCTGAGACAGGAGAATGGCGTGAACCCGGGAGGTGGAGCTTGCAGTGAGCCAAGATCGTGCCACTGCACTCCAGCCCGGGCGACAGAGTGACACTCCGTCTCAAAAAAAAAAAATAACAAAAAATAAAAAATATAAAAGGTATCTTGCTAAATACCAAAAGGGACAGCCAGAAGAGTATGTCCAGGGGACCTCTGAAAATGTGAGAACTATGAAGAAGTAACTAGGGATTTATATGTTCAAGACAAGCATCTACATGAGAATTCCTGCAAAGTTGCTGACAGTCATGTATGAGTGACAAGCATCAGCAATCATCCACCACCGGAATCAGGAAAATGAATCATCCCAGGCTTTGTTCTTTGTAGAACAGTGCATTTTCCTCTGGCCTCCCCTCTTCTATATCAGGGGATTGTTTCAACTGCAGTCACTGGGCTGAAGGACCCACTAAATTTGGCCTGATTCCTGTCTTGGCAGGCTGCCGTGGCAAGGGTGATGGAGAAGTGTTTACAAGTGTCAGATCCCAGGAACATTTTCTTTGTTCTGTCTGACAAAGCCCAGAGTCAGATAGGCAGAGTGGTGAAAAGAGCTCTGGGCAAGCAGTCAGCCAGCCTGGGGTCTGGTCTTGGTTCCATCACGAACCCAGCTGTGTGAGCTTGAGCCAGTCATTTGAGGTTTTCTGAACATGCAAAGTAAATGGGCTAGCTGTGATTCCCTCAGCCCTTGTGTCTAGGGAAATTGTTTTGGAATGAAAGTAGCTTTTGGCCTGAGTACCCATTTTCAGAATATATTCTCTGAAGCAGAGTGAGAAAGAAGTGCAAGTTCATAGCTATGATTGGCATAGAACTGAGGCCAGATACTAACAAAGAAAAAGGTCGACACTGACATTCCATCTCTAGGGAGAACAAATAGATTCATCCTTGAAGCCAACTATTGTGGTGGCGGCCTGGAGTACTGTGTTGAAAAGGATTTGAGCTAAACCTAAGCTCAAAGGAGTTCTGTGATCCATTAATAATGTCTGCTACAGGTAAGGGAGCTAGAACAAGGTAAGAGTACACCAGATTTTTGCTACTCCTGCACCCAATTACCACATTTAGGTTCCTATAGCCATGAACCCATGAACCTAATGCAAAGTAGGAAATTGCATGTGATGAAATCTCTATAAAGAAAATTTCAGGAAGCAGGCTTATTTAGGATATAATTAACAAGTAAGAGAGCAGCAAATCGGGATGCCTGAATTCTGTTCTTTGGACCATCATTGGATAATAATCTTGGACAAACCAACAACATGTTGGAATCCCTACATTCTGGCTCTGTTATGGCCTGAGGCATGGTAAGGAAGGCACTGAAGGGTCTTTGCAAGTGGGGGTGGTATATGGACAAGCCCTGGTGATCCTGTAGCCACAGAAAGTGCTTCTCGGGGGCAGTTTGGTGCAGTTTGGTCTTATTTTAATTAATGCTGTAATTTTATGGGATTTTAAAAACATATAGTGAATTATATACTTTCCACTGTGACATGTTGAAAAGGGCAGCAAAAAGTAATCAAAAGAAAATTACCTATATTCTTATCATTCAGATCCAACATTTGACACCTTGTATTTCCTGGAAACAAAGATAATTTGATGTAAATGTTTTCCTTCATAAGTAGTAAATGTACTTTTTTTCTCTCACGTTAGGAAAGTAAATCACAAACCAGAACTGGGATACATAAAAAATTCACAAAAATAATTATACTTTAATAAAATTAATTTATAACTACAAGTCATTATTACTGAGTGGTGAGCCAGGGCCAGGTTAAGGTAATGCTCTTCATGCCATCATCACTTCTAAGTTTGCATATACAGTTGAGGCAAACCAGGGTCCTTTTTGAAATGACGTGCAAAAATGAGTAAGGACCAGAAAGTAACAGTAAAGATACATAAACTGTTTTTAAAAAATTGGGATTAACATTGCTACATCATCTATTCAATAAAATAAAATAAAAATCACTTGCAAATGCAAAGGCAAGTCATAGGATTCCTTTCAAAGGGTGAGGGGTGGAGCAGTGTTGTATACTGTACTGGTTAAGCCCAGTGGCTCTGAAGTCAGACTGGCTGGAATTAGTTGGCTTCCCCAACTAATGAGGATAATAGTGCTACCAACCTCATAGGATGGTTGTGAGGAGTAATTGGATTAGCACATTTTTGGACTGTGCCTAGCACATAGTAAGGACTCAATAAATCTTGCTATTAAGATGCACCCTTTTGGGCCAAACATGATGAAGACCATTACTGTCTCATGGTCTTACCCTTTTCATCCCAGTGTGCCATTTTGACTTAAGTTAGATGAGTCTAACACAAATTCATTTATTTATGGTTCAGATGTTACAGGTGATCACTCATGAAAACCCTTTGTGGGAGGTCTTTGGGAGTGGAGAAATCTGAGGCTCCAGGACTTGAAAATCATTTGCCCAATATTATGGAGCTCACGAGTGGAGAGATCTGAATCTATCATGTTCCTCCTTGCTCCCTCCGTTTTGTCCCTTTCTTCTCCTTTCTCAGCATCACTGAGGTGCACCAAATCTGCCTTTGCCCATGCTGTTCCTCGGGTGTCCTCTGCTCCCCACTGCTCATCTAAACCCCTGTGTGGTATGAGTGCAATAGGAAAGGAGAGAAAGGAGCAACTAGCACAGGCTGAAATCATGAAGAAACGAAAGGAGGTGTAAGCTGGACCTTGGAGGATGTGTGGGATGTAGGATTTGGCTAAGTGTAAAGTGGAGAAATTGGGCTTGGACTTGAAGAGGGATGGGAAGAGTTGATGGATGCCGGCAGTGACCAAAATAGGCCATTGACCTGTAGAAGGTGGGATGTTAACTTGGCTACACAAGTCTAGGTCTTATTATGGAAAAACAAATGACGTGCCTGCCCTCAAGCAATTATCTAACTGGGGACTTAGAAACAAAAAAAAATAATAATTTCTCTTTAATAATTCCTCATGCCCAGGCACAATACTGGGCACAGCATAGTTTCCAAAATTCAATACCAGACTGATTGGCTGCCATTCTTCTTAACTCAGTTGAGAGACTCCAAACCTTTCCATCTGCTGGCTCCTTCTTTGTATACTAAGGCCACATTTTCCATTTGCCTTCAAACAGTTTAACATTTTTGCTGCATTACTGAGGCCATTTTAATTTATCACTTTGTTTTAAAGCACTGCACCATCCAAAAATAGCACAAAATTACTCATTCTATTCAAGGGTAGATGGTACTGCAGCCTTATATGAGACATGTAATCTTTCACTGATTGGGCCAGTGTGAACACAGGCCTGGTTTTCAGAGTTCTAACAGTCCCGGATGGGAGCTGCTTGTTTTTTTGAAGCAAGTTTTAAGCTTTTTGCCACCAGAGCCACTGAAGAATGCCTGACCAGCCACAGAGAGAAGCTATGCAGCTGGGTTCTGAATTCCTTCCTTGTCTAGAGATCCAGGCTGAAATATTTTAGAAAGAGTTGATTTACCAAACTTTCTTTCTCCTGGTTTTCCACAATGTCATTTCATGTACCTATTTTTAAAATGTTTAGTTTTACATTGGATTTTGTGTTTTAAGCCTATAAAAAACTTGATTTAGGATTTCACTGGAGCCTGGCAGAATAATCTAAAGGGAGAATTTCTTGAGAAATGGAAATCAGTACTGGTTTTTCCAAAAGTTTTGTTGGGATTATTTGTGATTGCTCGTATTTTTATAGTGAGTACAGCCCCTCCTTCCCCTTGCCTTCTGCCTCTGTTTTGTATGCATGACAGCCTCATTCTGGTGGCCTGTCTTAAAAATCACCATAATGGAATATATATGAGGATTAGGCACAGAAATGTCAGGCCTTATTAAATTTCAGTAGTCAAACTCGCTTTTGTGTTTCCCATTACCTCTCTGGTCTTTGAGACTTTCCAGAGAGGAAGAATTCTCCATGTCCCATAGGAAATGTACCCCCTCCCCCAGTTTTAGCAGAACCTTGCCTGTTGTCAGTCATTATTGGAAGACTATGATGTTTTCCACCTTCACTGACTTTTAAAAAATTCTCTTGCAAAGAAGACCTTTGGGTGATTCATGCAATCAAATTCTGTTAGGGAGGAGAAAGTCTAGCTGTCAGTGGTATTATTAAATGCCCGGTGTAAAACCACAGAATCTGGGCATTCATACCCCCACTCCCCAAGGAGCTCAGTGAGCTTTGGATGCGTTACTTTCCTTTATTCATCCTCACAAGGGAACTCGAAGAGGAAGAGGGGGGCCAGGCTTCTTTGAACAATCTTCCTAGCATTTGTAGCTGCTGTAGTATACGTGGTACAGTAGTTCCCCCATCGTAATCCACAGTTTTGCTTTCTGTGGTTTCAGTTACCTGCAGGACACTATTATAAGATATTTTAAGAAAGAGAGAGAGACCACATACACATAAATTTTATTGGAGTATATTGTTATAAACGTTCTATTTTATTTTTAGTTATTGCTGCCAATCTCTTACTGTGCCTAGTGTATAAATTAAACTTTATCATAGGTATGTATAGGAAAATATATAGTCTGTATAAAGTTCTGTACTACCTGCAGTTTCAGGCATAATCCTGCAGATAATGGGGGCTGCTGTATATACATTGTTTTTCACTCCAGGTGCCTCCAACTAAGTAGAAGTGTGGAGACTCGACAAGGTTTAGAAGGAACCTAAAATAGCTATTAAAGGTAGAGCCACCAGATCAGCGCAGCTGTCAGGGTTTGAAGGCACCCCTGCTTTCGGAGCTGGCAAAGACCTAAGGAATCCACCGCAAGGAGAGAAGGAGGGGGCATGGACACACACAGGTGATTTAGGAGCCTGAGGATACACCTCACTCCCAGGCAAGCTCTCCCACCCTCTGCCGCCAAGGAGAGTGCTGGCACATCTCTCTGGCAGTCTTCCACCTGAAAGAGCTAATCTGCCAGTCATTGCACACTCATCTTCCTGTGGGCTGCCAGGAAGAATCTGGGTCAGTGGGAGTTTACAGCTGTAGGAGCAGCCAGACCAGGTCATGAACTATGGTTCATCTACTTTGCAGAAAAGATTTAATGAATCCTTTAAGGCTATGTTGCCTCTCCCAGGGGTATTTGCATTTATAAAAGAACCAATGAATAAAACCATTGTTTTATATGGGAAATTGGCAAATCAAGTGGAGGAGGCATTTAAGGCCTAGTACATCCCTCACCTAGCCATAGATTATACCAGAAGTGTGGTCGATAACTACTGTACCTATTCAACTTGCAGGGCATAGGAACAGCATGGAGACCGGCACGGAGGAGGGCTGAATTCTCAGAGGGCTGCCGCCAACTCAACAGTGAGGGGCTCAGACCCTTCACCTCTGTGGGTGTCAGTGTGCTTCTCTGTAGAATGAAGGGTAGGAAGAAGAACCAGTCCACACCACTCCTTCCACCACCTCCTCTCCTCATCCCTCTTCCTTCTCTTTCACTGTTGGGGCAGCTGTGTGGATATCAGAGTTCAGCTGTACAAGCCAGAGTGGGAAGTTTTGGCTGATTGTCAGTTTTCTTCCGAATTTCTCTACAGGTTGAGTTAGGGAGCAGCAAGCTGGTGGCAGGGAGGAACCAGTGTTTGTTGTGCTTTCCATAAAATGAGATCCATCTCTTCCAAGCCACCCTTTTCTCCGGTACTGACTAGCTGATCTCCAAGATACCTGATGGTCTAGTTTCAGGATTAGCCCTGTGGTCTGACCCACTGGCTACTCCAGATGGACCTGTCTCCAGGCTCTTCTGTGCGCTTGGCCTTCCCTCTGGGCAGAAATGCACCAGGGAAAGGACATAACTAAACCGGTTGTATCAGAGCAGCCTGCCTGAGACAGATCAAGCAGGGCACAGGTAAAAATGTTAACGAAAATTAAAAATAGAACCTGCAGAACAGGTATTGCTATTTTTCAGTTGGCAGAAGCCTGCTGCCAATATCAGAGTGATCCCTACCAATGTGATGAGTGTGGGGAAAGCCATAGAAAGGACCGGTGAGTGCTGGCGTGATGTGTGTTATTTTAACGTTTCTGAAATCCTGTTCTTAGTCTGCACACCTTGTCCGAGGCTCCGATGTTATCCAGGTGACTCATCATTTAATGCTGTTGGCTTCAACATGGATTTAATGGTAATTAAACCAAGTGCACACTATGTGAAGATCTATTCACTTGGAGGTCCTTCATTTCAGGTCACCAGGTATGCCCCTGGGCTCCTGCCGCAGCTGATCATGTGCTAGGTGTTGAGGATACACGGTGAGTTCCTTCTCTCCCCTAAGGGGCAGGTGTCTGGATGGGTAACTTTAATATGATGTCGGATACAGAGAGGGCCAAAAGAGCATGAAGGAAGGCCCTTGACCTCCCAGGTGGTGAGCTGGAGATCTCGGGGAGATAGAGTGAGGTGCAACTTGCAGGAAGAAAGGAGTTACCCAGGTGAGCGGGAGGAAGGGAATGGCATTCCCAGTAGAGGGAGCTCTCTTTTTGTATATTGTGGACAGGAAGGAAGTGGGAAGTGGAAGGTGGGAAGAAGGTGGTCAGAAGGAAGAAAAGGAATTGCATTCTCTCCCTTTCCCACCCATCTGCTCTCTTATTGCTGCAGAAATAGAGAGAGAAAATCCACATCTAGGGATGGTTTTTATCAGCTTAAAGGAGGTAGAATAAATTTGGAGTACTGTTTCTAATAGCAACAAAACAGACAAATCAGAAAACGCAACCTGCACACAACCTGAATGTCTATCCATAGACATTGCTTAAACAAATCCAGTGAAAACATTCATATATATTATGGAATAATATGTAGTTTTTTTTTAAAAAAAATAGCTTTATATGTACAGAGAGATATCCAAGAAATATTAGTAAATAAAAAAGCAAGTCATAGGAAAATATATATAGTGTATATGTTTCCATTTATGTAAATAAATATATGCATCTTACTTGCGGTCATGTATTTTTGTGCATCTATATACATGCACTTATATAAACACATAGAAAAAAGGTCTGGAAAGATTCTTAACTTCTGGGGAGGGAAGTGGGATTGGAGGATGGCAAAGAAGGACTTTCACTTTCTGCTCAATTCACTTCTATATGGTTTATATTTTTACCCGAGAATGTATTACTGAGGTAATTTTTTTTTTCTTTTAGTCAGGGAGAAAGCAATTGGAAGAAATGCAAAGCTCTTCAAAGGAGACCTATAAAGTCATCTTTGTTTTGTTCACTCTTCTCATGTTTCTGCATTCTGGGCATTCTCCTAAATTGAGGAGAAACCAAAATGCCCAGAAGTCAAATTCTGCAACTGTCATCATGCAAAATGTCAAATGAGAGAACCAAAGTATGCTGGATTCTATATTGTTAGGAAGGGATGGTTAATTTGATTGACTCTCGGGAGCTATTTTTCTAGCATTAAGTAATTCTAGGGAACCCTTTTGTGATCATCTCTGAGTAAATAAAGAAGTGAAATTGCAATTCAAATAATGAATCAACTTTAATGCTCTCATAGAGAATATAAGCCAAATTACAATGTGAATTCAAATTGTAATATGTCAGAGGCACATTATCCCAATGGCAATATTTTCTAAAATGTCTCTTTTTTTTTTTTTTTTTTTTTTGAGACGGAGTTTTGCTCTTGTCCCCCAGGCTGGAGTGCAATGGCTCGATCTTGGCTCACTGCAACCTCTACCTAGGTTCAAGTGATTCTCCTGCCTCAGCCTCCCAAGTAGCTGGGATTACAGGCATCCACTGCCATGCCCAGCTAATTTTTGTATTTTTAGTAGAGATGAGGTTTCACCATATTGGCCAGGCTGGTCTCAAACTCCTGACCTCAGGTGATTCGCCTGCCTCGGCCTCCCAAAGTGCTGGGATTACAGCCGTGAGCCACCGCGCCCAGCCTAAAATGTCTCTTCTTACCCAGCTTCCACCTCCAAGCACACATGCCTCTCACACATCTGTGATTTTGTTATCTAGTACTAAGCCAACAACAAAGCAGAACATCAGCACCAACAAATGTTTAGATGATACACTGTTAGAGCAGCTCCCACCAACATCAGATAGGCTTAGGGGTCATTTTGCTCTTTAGCCTCTCCCCTACCGAAGCCTGCAGAAAATTTCTAAGCTTATCTGGTGCTGGTGGGAGCTGAGTTCAACCCCACTAGACCACAGAGTCCCAGATTGTATGTCCCAGATTCAACCTCTGGTTCATGTCAGATCTAGCAAGAGTTTGGGGCCACCTTAAGTTTTCAACTAGCCAGGGATAGAAATTGTGGATGGCCTTTCCCAGTGTTTATTTATGTGGGTCAGGTCACTTAACCTGGATAGGCTCCCATTTCCTCACATCCACAGGGGCGCGCAGTTTCTAGACCAGAAAATGTGTTTAAACCCCATGTGACCCTTGAGGAAAAAGCTCTAATAGTAAAGAAGATCCTCTTTTTGAAGAGAAGGGCAAGGCAGTCTCACACCAAAACAAAGCAATCCATATAAGACCCTTTTCTTCTGCCTCAGGAATTCTTTCTTTTCTTTTCCTTTTTTTTGGGAGGGTGGGGGTGGGGGACAGAGTCTCGCTCTGTCTCCCAGGCTGGAGTGCAGTGGCACGATCTCAGCCCACTGCAACCTCTGCCTCCCGGGTTCAAGGGATTCTCCTGCTTCAGCCTCCCAAGTAGCTGGGATTACAGGCACCACCATGCCCAGCTAATTTTTTTTTTTTTTTTTAGTGGAGACGGGGTTTCGCCATGTTGCCCAGGCCAGTCTCGAACTCCTGAGCTCAAGCAATCCACCCGCCTCGGCCACCCAAACTGTTGGGATTACACTGTGCCTCAGGAATTCTCTAAGTGGAGAATTAGTGGTGGGAATGTTACACCTGATAGCTCAGAGGTCTCCACATTCAAATTTGTCCAAGGTTTATTACTGGGGTCCCTGGACATAATCCAAAGGGTTCACAGACTAGTTGGATTGGGGGAGGAACCGCTATTTCCACTAACCTCTCTCTGAAATTTAGCAAGTTTTCTATTTTAAATATGGTAACATCGCTTCTCGGCCTTTTAGCTAAGATCAAGTGTAGTATCTGTTCTTACCAGTTTAAATATGGTAACAAACTACAGTAGTCTTATTGGTACCTGTGGCTTAGTCACCAATAGAAATCAAGATAATTTCATATAACATTATAGTTACCCCAGATATCTCAAAATATTTGCCCTGATCACTATTGCAAAATTATGGAAGTTACTTAACTTGCCATTAGATCTTTTTGCATAATGTTTAATAAATAAGAACATATAAAAATCTTTATCATAGACTTTAAAAAATATTTTAATAACTGTATTTCAGTATGCCCAGATGCATTTTTAGCTCAATGTATTTTCTTTTTATAACCCAATTTATTTTCTTTTACTGTTTTATATAAAGATAGTATTCTGAGCGGGATGCATAAACCTCACCAGTCTGCCAAAGGAATCCATGTCCAATAAAGATTAAGAACCTCAGCTCTAAGTGAGGTTAGAATGGGGTTTGCAAATGTTGCTCAGGGTCTGTGTCAATGTCACTTTATTTAAACATTCCTGAGATTCAGCCTCCAGCTCACTGAGCTCCTCCTAACCAAATATGTGAAGGAAGAAGCTGCATCTGTATAAACATCATCCAGCTAAAGTGTCGGGTTTCCTTCTCTTCTTCACAGTTGTTTGAAGCCAACAGTTAAAGGCATTAGAAGGATCAAATATCCTGTGTGGCTGGAAGAAGAGACAAGAACTTTGGAATTACAACCCAAGCATTTGGTTTAACTCTGCTACCTTGTTTTCTTTGTTTGAATTAAGTGCAACCAATAAGAGCTCAAAAATTGAAAGAGTAAGTCATAAACCTGTAAGTTACTGGTTTAATTTTCTCAGTAGGGCATCAGGGCATCACCTAATAGCTGCTTAACAGCTTGATAATGAAGAGTCATGGCTTCTGATCAGTGCCTAGACATGGCATGACGAATGCATTTCACTGTGATCTGATCCAGTTACCACTGTGTTGGGAAGGGCTCTGAGGCCATCTCCAGGTCTAAGAAGGGGAAAGGTGCTGTGGTAGATCACTGATGTCTGCTATGGTAAAGGGATGAAGCTGTGTGCATGCCCCATAATTACCCAGAGTCCAGCCCTAACTGGTGCCAGTGGCCACCTTTACTTGAAACCCAGGTAGAAATATATTCCTGAACGTTCCTTCCATATCTCCACTCTATGCTGAATAGAAAGGGTAACCTCAGTTCCTGTAACTATTTTGCCAACTAACTGCATTATATTGATGAACAAGGAGCATGAAACACATGATATTGTATAAAACTGTCTGGGATGCAAAAACATTATAGCACAATTGATGAGAGAGAATTTACTAAAAAATTAATAAATTGATCAAAGAAATGGGATTCCTGTGCTTCTTCCTATTAGTATTACAAAATTTGACCTCATGACTTCTGCTTGGAAATACTCAAACTCCCAAATCCAGTGCTTACTGACTCAGTTTACCTGGCTGTGTTTCTTTTGTAGGCTCTTATTGGCAGGAGGCAGTGGGAGGTGGTGTTAATGCTACCCTGAACATACAGAGGACTTTCTAAAACACTTCTCCTGTGGTGCCACCCAGCAGGCAGGAGAGTCTCCGTTGTAATCATTATTTCTATTTTGCAGATGAAGAGACTGGGGCTCCAGGAACTGACTTTCCCAGAATCCCATTGTCACTTCAGAGCTCTCAAGATGTTGCCTTCCAGAATTCTGCTTGCTTGTATCAGGTTCTCCTAAAGAAAGGAAGCCATTAAACAAGAAAACAAACCAACATTCCATAATGGATTAAAAATATGCTGTCATTCACCTATTAGCTCTTCTACATTGGCCAGGATGGAGGTGACGTTTCTGGTTTTCTTATCTTTCCTCTTGTTTTAGCAGAATTTGAGGAATCTGCTTAACCATTTGTACTTTGTTCTACTGCCAGTCCAAACAATTTCAATCAATGGATTCCCAAGCCAAGCTTCTAACTACAGCTCACCAGGCATCCTAGTTGGACTGATTTTGTTTTTGTTTTGAGAAATTATGAAATAGGCAAGTTGTCTTACATGTAAGTATTGACCATTTGGGAAAAGCTGTTATTTGCCTTCAGTTAAAACATGCAAGAAAAGGAGATGGATGGGTTTGGGGACTTGCCTTGGAACTAAACTAATCAAGATGGTAATTCCTAAGTAATTCATGGTTCCTAGCGGTCTTGTTAAATCAGTGAGTGGGATTCCTGGCCTCATATTTTGCCCCAGCTACTAGTCCAATTCTCTGATCTCTGTTCACCCACACCACAGCCCTGGACTCTGGCTGCAAGAGTAGAAACATTCTGTTGTTTCCTCTAATCTTGTATGTTCATTTATGCATCAACTATGTGCCAGTCATCCTAAAGAAACTTACAGCCAAGTTAAAGACAGACAAGTTAAAGGGCAATTTTATATTAAAAAAGAGAACTCTACGGAGTGCATGTTTGTGAACCCTGGTCTTTGGAATTCAGGGGAAATTTTCTGGAGGAAGGGACATTTAAACTAAGACCTTAAAGAAGAGTAGGAGAAAGCAAGGGGAAGGAGTGAAAGAAGGCATTTGAGGCAGAAGAAAACTTGTGCAAAAGGTAAGTAGGCAAAAGAATGAGTTCAAGTCTAGAGCAGAGAATGTAAGGGATGGTATAGAGGTGGGGAGAGGTGGGAAGAATATGGCTGGGAAGGTAAACAGGAGCCAAATCATAAACAACCTCACATGTGAACTAAGAATTTGGGGCCACATCCTGAGAGCAATAGGTAGTCACTTTACTATTAATTTGATCATGATTGCTTTGGCTGCTCTTTGGAGAATGGAATTAAGGGAGCAATATTGCAAGCAGGGAGGCCCACTTCAATCCAGGGAAAGCTTTCTGGAAGCCTGAAATATGATGGAGAGAGTAAAGATGGAGAAAAAAGAATTCCAGAATCACCAGGTCAGCATTCCAGTGTGGCAGGTAATTATTGCTAGGTCCTCTTTATTGGATTACCGTTTGATGTTTCTGGCTTTAAGCTGTTTCACTTACCCCTGAGTTGCAGGGACTGAGCATAAATGAGCTCCACTGTTAGAAAGAACAATGGTTGACTAAGCATGGAGAAGGGTTCATTTTAGGTCTCAAGTCCAGTTAACAAGTTCCAACATTTGTACATATGTTTCATTATAGACACCAATTATGATGACCGGGGCTGAGACAGATGTAGGAAGTTTATTTTAGGATGTGCAGGGAAGTAAGGAAGCAGAAGAAGCCATCTTAACAGTGGCCAAGCCAAGCTTCATAGAGCACTGAAATGTCCCTTAAGGCATCACAGTAACCCCAGGGACTCAAGAGAAGTCTGGCAGCCAGCATTTCTCTGCCTCTGCTTTTGTGCCAACATCTCAACTACCAACTCCCTGGACATCTCATAGCTTCTACTGCCTCGTGGCTTCTGCTTACTACTGTGTGTGTGTGCTGTTCCGTTTTAGTCTCTACTGTCTCTATTGCTGTAGGAGGGTTTCCCCATACCTTGACACCCTGAGCCCCAACCCAAAGACCTGAAATTATCTTCCCTGATAGCTCAAGGCAGAAAACTCCTTGGGAGAATTGTTATTGGTTTTGTTTGGGTTATTCATCTATCCCTGCTCTAATCACTGAGGCCAGGAGGCCGAGGATACATGTGTAGCCAGCAATTTGGGGATCCCATCTCAACCACATGTCATGGGGGAGAGTTCTTCAAGAAAGTGGTGATCCACTAGCAACCTCTGGCAACTTTTCTGAGAAGAAAAAATTGTCATTGGCAGGAATTTTGGGTTTCATGGCTTGTCCCGAAGGTAACATTTTTCTAAATATAGGTAACTACGTTAACAACTTCAAGTTTTAACTTTCTCTGCTGGAAAATGCGTTTGTCAGGATGTTAGTTTTAAAAGAAATCTTACATCTATGGAACATTCATAAGACTTTGTGCAGAAAGGAATAAAACAAATTATTACACGCTATCTTTTTCTTTATCAAGAGTCTTTTAGAAAAACAATGATACCAGATATATTCCTTTGGTTGCAAGCAACAGAAATCAACACTGGCAAACCTAAGCAAAGTAGAAATGTACTGAGAGAATATTGAAGGAGTCAGTCACTGGAACATCTGCAGTCTATGAAGCAGGAATCATAGAACTGACTGACTTGAAAGCAGGAATAGTATGTCGGAGCATACCTTGAGGATGAAAGAGCTCCAGATGCATACAGGTAGTAGAATTATAAAGAAAAGCAAGAAAATCATCCTCACAACAGTCAGGATAATGGTCACCTTAAGAGTGAAGGCAGAACTAGCTATATTAATTTGTGGGACTCAGAGCAAACTTAAAATGCAGGGCCACTTGCTCAAAAATTACAAAAAATTTCAAGAAGGCAACTGCAGACATTAAACCAAGCATGGGACTCTTCTGAGCATGGAGCCCTGTATGATTGCACAGGTCCCAAACCCATGAAGCTATCCGTGAGGGAAGAAGACAGTTTTGACTGGCGAAGAGCATACAGAAGGCTTTGGTGGGTTAATAAACTGGACAATGCTGCTACATAGGCATTTGCTTTCGGTTATTTGCAAATCTTTCATGCCACTTTTGCATTTTTCTTTAATTGTGTGATATTTCACAATTTTAAAAAAGCTAACTGTATCTTCTGTCCTTTTGTCAACCATACAATATTTAATATTCCAAGGAATCTGAGTGGCAAAGTTTAGGTCAAGTACCCTTGTCCTGGCTCTGCAGAGGATAATACTACTACTAATAACAACAAAAATGAGAAGGCAAACAAGAAGAGGATGAAGAAGAAGAACAAGTAGAAGAGCTAATATTAGCAGTTGCCACATGTTTTATATGTTATTTCTAAATTAACTCATCAAATATACTCATAACAACCCTATGAAACAGAAACTTTTCCCTTCAGCTTTTGAAGTGGGAAATGGGTAGTGTACTTGGACTTTTTGACTACTAAGAGCTCACGCCATGAGAGGAGATCATGCTGTAACAGGAAGCAGGGTTTACTGGGATATCGAATGGATTGTGAGTAGCCACGAAATAACAAATGTCTACTACACAGAGGGTCAGAGGACTTTACTGCAATCTAGTGCAATCTAGTCCTTCTTTTTTTTTGGAGACAGAGTCTTGCTTTGTTGCCCAGGCTGGAGTACAATGGCATGATCTCAGCTCACTGCAACCTCTGCCTCCTGGGTTCAAGTGATTCTCCTGCCTCAGCCTCCTGAGTAGCTGGGACTACAGGCGTGCACCACCACACCTACCTAATTTCTGTATTTTTTAATAGAGACGGGGTTTCACCATGTTGGTCAGGCTGGTCTTGAACTCCTGACCTCAAGTGATCTACCCACCTCAGCTTCTGAAAGTGCTGAGATTACAGGCGTGAGCCACCATGCGCGGCCTTCTTAGTAACTGAAAGTTACTAAGTAACTGCTTAGTAACAGAAGCAGATGAGTCTAGGACATGTCCAGGGCCATCATGACCACATCACACATCACATTGTCAAGGTAGCTTCAGTCCCTGCAAAGATGGACTCAGAAAACTAAACTCACGGTAAGTCTGCCCTCAGATTTAACCTGGCCACAGCCATCATCACTTATTTGCCAAATTGGAACAGCTGAGGAGCACGGCTACACACAGACATTAGATTCACAGATACGCAGGGCTGCCAAATGGGACTCACGAAGAGGCAGAAATCTGGAAATCCCATTAGCGACAGATGCAGCGCAGCATGCGTGTCTAGGGGGGCACTGGCCCCAGCCCTTGGGGAAAGGCACATCCATCTTGGATCATGACAGCCACTCCAAACCAACCTGAGGCCAGCGTGAGGGTGAGACGTGAGTAGATGGCAGTTAGCAGCCATCTACTTGCCCCAGAGTAGGGCAAAGACTCCTTGGTTTCCGAGAGAAATGAGTTCAAGTCCTTGGAGGGCCTCTAATTTGATGTTTGAATGGGAACCAGAGTGCTCAAGTTTGAATCCTACCTCTACCACTTCACCTTTGGCAGGTTCCCTCACCTTTCTTTTTCTTCTCCGCAAAATGGATGTGACACATTCTAGGATTGTTGTAATAATTAAATGGGAAAATACATATATACTGGCAATAGTAATTATGGTTAATTGTGTCCTATATAAAATGAAGAAGTTGAATGAAAGATTCTCTTTGTTTCTTTCTAATGCTAACATTCTGTGATTATCTTAAAAGTACCTGAGATGAGATATCCCTGGTTCATTCCTTTTGCTCTTAACAGCATCTAAACATTTATAATTTTGGATTTCTATACAGAACTAGCTGTTTGATTGAAAGTATGACCTGTGTGTCTATTTTCACTTCCATTTTTATGCCTATGAAAATCTCTGATGATATTCGTGCACTAGCTCAGGTAAAAGACAACTACTTTTATCTAACCACTTCAACATTTGTAATCAGTGTTAACTAGGGAGGGAAACTTGGAGATTTCACTTGCCTATTTTCACTCAGTCCTACCTTTCACAGAGAGCTCATTCAGGAAGGGATGAATTGAGGCTGAAAGGGGCACACATAAATGTGAATATAGTCACATGACAGGAGAATTCTAGATTTAGAAGTTCAACGTGGGGATTACACTTGCTGAAAATAATCTTAATGTATATTTTAGTGGTAAATTGTTAACATTCTTTCCATATTTCCTGACCTCAGCTATTCGCTTTCCTCCGCTGTGGTTAAGGGTAAAATTCAGGAATGGATAACTTTCAGAGAACCAAGGAGACAGGATTTTGCCTGTGGTCAGGAAAAAAAAAAAAAGAAAGAAAGACATTTCAGTTGCTTCGAAGCTGGTTTGTGAGAGGTCAGGGGTGGGGAAGGCAGAGGGAGGAGGCCTCTCCAGGGGCCCAGCCGAGGCTCCAGCTCCCTTTTTGTTTTAATCTGGTTTGTGGTCCTGCTGGCCCAGGGAAAACATGGACTTGCACTAATGTAGCCCAGGAAAAATATTGGAAGGAAAAAAGCTTAGACACTTTGTATAAACTACAGAAAATAAAGGCAATAAACTGCACAAGCAGATGAGACTTTACTGATGGAAGTACTGTGATTTCTCAAAGCCAATAAAAGAGTCCTCAAATACATCCTCAAAGAAACTTGATTGTTTATTGTGGTGTCACATTTATGACCCACATAAGTAGCAGTCAATGAATATCTTTATAAAACTCTGATTTATAGGTACTTTGATTGGGCTTTTCTGCTTACTGGGACCCCAAAGGTGACAGGACCACCTCCCTATTTGCGTGAGGAATTCTTGTTGTTATTGAGGACTGTGGATGTCCAGTAACCAGGATGGTTGCTGTTGATGACAGTTTTACGTATTCCATTTTTCCGAGGGGCAAAAGTCACATGCATATGACTGAATTCTTGGTAGAAACTCTTTCAATTTTCTTCATGGTGATGACCAGAGACAAAGAATTTCCTTAGGAAAAGATGTCTAATAAAATTATGGATAAATCACTTGGACTGATCCCAAATGGAGAAATCAATTTGATTTGTAGAAGCTAAGCCCTTTAGATTCTTCCGCAACATTTTGGTAAACTCATTTTTTAAAAACAGCAGCAAACCACAAATTGGTCCTGTAAATCATGTAGATCACTAGATTTGGGAGACTAGAGGACTAGGAAAAAATGACAACAGTAATCCAGCAAATGTTTAATTTCTACCCCCACCCCCAAAAGGAACAACTACCCTTTCAGAGCCAAGTCCTGACTTCCGGGCTGCCCACAGTCTTGCTCTCTAAAAGCCCTGTAGAAAATTAGAGGGGCGGAAGACAATCATTTAAAATAGATCACATTCAGTTTTATTAAAAAACCAAAACAGCTGGGGTATTGATTTGCAAGCTCTGTAATGCCATTGGTATGCCCAACCTGGCCAAGATATTAAAAAGATATTTAAGGAAATGTCAGTAAGTGTCTCAGGCACAAGTTTTGGCATATTCAACCAGCATTGTGGTGCTGTGGGTAATTCGTCTTCCTTTATGTTTTGCTATGCAGCACAGAGGGGAGGGGACATTTACAAAATGATTTACTGTGACACATCCATTATAATGAAAGCATGTGCCGCTTGCCAGCACTCCTGGCCCATCTTCTCCCTCCCAGATGCTCGCCCATATGTCCCATGCTTGGCGTGAGCGACAGTTGTGTTGGTAGAGAAGGAGTCCTGGGATCTCGGTGTTTTTAACAGAAATCCCAGAAAACTCTGAGGTTGCTGGCTCAGGTAAGAAAAGCAGCAGGGAAGGGCCCATTGTCTGGGACTAAGTGTTTTTAAAGATGCTTCAGTGGTATAACCACAGGATGGAGTGAGATTTACTGTCTCCTCAAGGCCAGGAGGATTGCTGAGAGAGGAGCTCAAGCTTCACTTGGGGAGTTTTCCACCGTTGCTGGCCTCCCAGCTCAAGTTCTTTTTCCTTCCTCACCCCTCCACAAGATAACTGGCTGCTCTATCTTCTGGCAGCAGCCCATTCCTCAGTTACCAGGACCTTGCATCCAAATTCGAGCGGCACGCATTACTGCCGCTTCGTGAAAGCAGCTGCTACTTTGACCATGTGGATCTCCTGGCTCCCCAACTATTGCAAACCTAGCTTAATTGCCTCTGCTCCTGGAATAAAATCAGCACTTACTGAACACCTACGTATGGAAGACATCACGCTAGGCCCTGTGAAAGAAAGAAAGAAATTTGGTATACAGTTGGTTTTGCCTTGAAAAGTTTACCATCTAGTTGTGAATTAGTACTCCCATCTACGTCCTGGCAAACCTTGGGCAAGTTTCTTAACCTCTTTGCACCTTGATTTCTCCATCTGTAAAAGAGAGGATAATAGTATATAGGATTGATGTAAATCAATTAATATGTATAAAATGCTTAAACCAGTACATGACACACAATAATCACTCAGTAAATGTTAGCTAAATTTGGCCCCTAGTTGGAGGAAAGAAAGAAGGAAAAAAGAGGAATAAAATTATATTTATGTGCTGTATCTTGTAATAACATTTTATATATGTTCACTGAATTCTCACAATACCATGTAAGGTAGATATTACTGTTACTCTTTAATTTTTAGTAAATTGAGGCTCTGCTAGGTTAATACTTTGTCCAGGTGTTCAATGTTGACAAAGCTTACAGTCAAGGCCAAAACTACTTAGTGCCAAAGCCCATGATTTTGAAAAGACAAATAATTTAAAATTTAAATAACGTTTACAAGACACTAGAGGTTGTCTAGCAAAGGTCAATCTCCGATTGATTTCCCGATAAATTGCATGAGAAGACACTGCCTAAGAGTTCACTTCGATATGGAGCTGGCAACCACAGGGAGCTCTTCCCACCACTAGACCTGAATGAAGCATCGAGGAGCCATTCTTGGAAGCCAGGGAGGGGAGTGGAAAGGAAAGGGCTGCCTGGCAGGAGCTGTATCTCTGGGTGGAGGGACACAGCCAACCTGCGAGAACCAGCAGAGAAGGGGCCAGGAACATACTCTGATCTTACCTCCTCCTTCCTCTCTCCTGCCAGTACTCTTGGGTAAGCAAACCCTTTGCTGCTGTCTAAATAGGTCATCCTCCCTGGGCAGAGAACAGGATGGAAAAGAGTAGAGAGAGGACCCGGGGGTGCAAATGTAAGATATCCAACACAGGAAGTTTGTTATAAGATTAGATAACTTACATGGCACTGTATCTGCTACACAGAAGATACTGACCACCTGATGGTTACTATTCTTTCTTATTGTTTGTCCTGCTTTGGTTGGCTTGGTATTTATGTGTCCAGCTCAGATCCTCTGGCCTCACCACAAACAAAAGAGTTTTCTAATCCCTGTAGTAGCATGAGAAGTGACTCACTAAAAAGTCAATTAAGTTTCTTGTCTATAATCTTTTGCCTCTATTTTTTTTAAAGGAAGCTTTCAAATGGGGTTGGGGGTGGGGAACTTGGAAATCATTTTTTTAAACACAAGCTTTGTGATTTGTCTTATTGGAAGTTCTTAACAGAGGAAAGGGGCCTGTTTGTTTAGATTGCTATGCAACAGGAGGCATTGAGTAAATGGTTTCCCAGTTTTTATTATTTTAAACTTCACCCAGGAGAAAATTGATCCAAGTTTAAGAAAGAGAGGAGGAATGGAATATAGACTCTAATGTTTCCAAAATTCTAAATGGCACTGCAAATAATAGAACCCTAAAGCAAACATTCACAAGCAGAAAATTACCTTTGTATTTCTCACTTTCAAGGTAAAATCCCTAGAAAATATGTCTTCATCTATTCAAACAGAATTTTTTCCAGCTAATTTATACACTACATGCTAAATAAAGACTGAAAGTTGAAAGTTTATCACTTTCTACCAAATATCAGCAAAAGGTTAAGTTGCTGTAGAATAATTACTTTTTATCTCCATTCTTCACCCACAACATGCAGAAAGCACAACCAGGCAGAAGCCATCACTGACCAAGAGGAAAGAGGGGCAGATGCCTCCTAAAATTCTTTCCCTATCTCAAACTCAGTCATCAGTTTTTACAAAAGCTTCAAATTCCCCCATCGAGCTATTTTTTATTAGGCCAAGAGGTTTTGGGTTGATATTCATGTTGGTGCTGGCTCTATCAGGCTGGCAGGCTTAAGGCAGTTTCTGAATTTCCTGTTCAAGTTAGAGGGGAAAATGCACATGCGTCAAGTGCCCTGAACTTGGTGAAATCAGACATCTGGAAGCCAATGGTGGGGAAAGAGAGCAAAGGTTACAAGAAAAATAACACTCAGTAGCAACCAGCAAAACAAACTTTTGTCTGGAGCAACAAGAAGGCACAGCAAACACATCAGTCCATGTGGCACCAGCTCATCTTCTTAAAAACAGTGTCTTACTGCTTCTCCTAACGTCAGGAGTTCCAAAAACATAAAGAAGTAAATAAAAATAATTAAAATGCCTCTACACAATAATTAAATGCCACTACTCTAACACTGTGATATATTTCCTTCTAGTTTTTTACACACACATATTCTATAGGTATATGTACATAAGTAAGATTGCAAAGAAATACGAAGAATATTTTAAAACTAAAAAACAGAATTATTTTGTATTTGCTGTTTTATGTGCTGTATTTTAAGTCTACATTATTTTTATACATTTCCTCATATCATTACATATTGTCAGAATGGCTATTTTTTAAATTAGCTACATAATAGTTCATCCTACAGATGTAGCATAATTTGACCGAGCTCTTGTTGTTGGCATTCATGCTCTTTCCAATTTTTTTACTGTCATGAATAATATTTTGAAGAATATCTTTGTAATTCTGCCTGCAGAATAAATTCCTGGAAGTGAAATTACTGGGTGAAAAGCACTCACTTAAAACATAAAGCCCAATCTGCCATCTAGAAAGTTGTGGCAAGCCTTGGTCTTGTGAGTAGTTTAGGAAAATATCTATTTTACTACACCCTATCGACCCTGAGAATTACCATCTTTAAAATTCTTGGCCTATTTGAGAGGTGGAAATGGTGCCTTAATATTTAAAATTTTTATTTTTCTTACTTAATAATAGTCTGAACATGTATTGAGCATGCCAAATCAGTTTTTGTCATCTTTGAAAACATTGACTTCCTTTTGACTGGACTTTAAAGTGCCAGTTCCCACAGAAAAGTCAACTTCCATGGATGTGTGAACACAGCCCTCTTAATATAAATATTACCAACTCCATATCAGCCTTAATTTTAATAATAACGCCAAACAATGGATTCTTTTCTGTCACGTTTTGCAATATAATCATGTCAGTTTTCAAAGGCTGGCACACCCTGGAATTACAAACATAGTCTGTGGCAAGAGATATTGGCAGCTCTCCAGCCCAGAATGACAAGCAAGCATCCCTTCATTCTGAGCCCACAGGATGATGGTGCAGGGACAGGGGACCTAGTGACATGGGTATCCATTGGCAACCTGACATCGTTGACCCCTCACATGTCAGAGTTCCTAACTTTCATGCCAAGGACCCCTCTGACAGGTGAGGTCTACAGATCCCTTCTCAGAATAATGCCTTTAACTGCTTAAAATAAATACACACATAGAATTATAAAAGAATCCAATTATATTGAAATATGATTATCAAAACATTTATAAAAATCTGTGGTATAGTAATATAGGTGCTTATTAAGCACTATTTAACAAAATCTAGCAGCAGATCTAAAAACTACCATCATAGCAAAGTGATAAAAAAGGTAAAGATATTTCAAGATACCTGCAACAGCTAATATAATGTGAAAATGTCTATTTCTATTAGTGACAAAGTCCAAAGACTGCAAACACTGTTGTGGTTTGTTGCCTACATTCATAATAAAGGTAATGATGCTTTCAGTGAGAGTTCAGTAAAAGATGTAATTTTTTTTTCTTGCCCTGGAATGCCTGAGTTCTCTCCATGGACCCTAGGTTAATAACCCGTAGTCACATGAAGTGTTCTGAAAGTAGAAAGTTATGTAAATGCGTTTATTTCCACCTCCTCCCACTACTAAGAAATGTTACATTTTCTCTGGGTCCTATTTTTTTTCTTTGCTCTAATTACTACCATTCTGGGAAGCTGTTGGAACAGTGCAGTAGGGTTGGCTACAGTGGAAGAGCTTAGTCAAAGGGTTGAAGTCACCGTGTTAAAAATACCTTACTTGATGAAGTTGCAGACCTGTGCTCTCTGATCACGTGCCACACGTAGCACCATTACACCACGCTGTGATTTAACAACCCATGCCTGAGAATCAGAAGCCCAGGGTTCTAGCTACAGCTTTGTCACTAAGCAGCTGTGTGACTGCGAAAAGGCCCCTTGACATTCCTGAGCCTTAGATTTTCATAACTAAAAAAAAAAAAAATTGGAAAAGACCATCTCCCGTTTCAAGTTCTCACAATATTTGACTTTAAAACTTTGTAACTTCCATTGTATTTTGATGATGAGTGTATCCTTCCAGAAGAGTTATTTAGCATCCAGAACAGACAGATAGGCTTACCTGTTGTCTAAAATAAAGTTTCAATCCCCTTCTTTGTCCCCGCCAGTCTCTCTTTTCCATTTTTCCCTCACCCTCTTTGTAAAACAAACGTGTTCTTTTCCTTAAAGCAACAGAACCTGAATTCTTCTGTTGGTTCTAAAGCAGAACTTAAAGTTTCTCTGGATCTTCTGTTTGTCACACGACTTCTCCAGTCAAGTCTGAATGCCCAGGCCAGCCAGTGTCAATTTCAGTGTTGGTTCCAATGTTCCCAAATCTCCGCTCATAGAGCATTCTTCCTTCCTCATTAGGTAAGCTTTCCTAGGTCTTAGGCAGGGATTTCTTAACTTTCTATGTGTTGCTTCACTGAACAAGGTAAAGTATTCTGTTCTCCTACTCATATAGAGTTCACAGAGTAAATATTTCTCAGAGATTTTCCTTCCTAATCACGCAGCATTTTTAAACACTTGGCATTGTGCTCCGTTCAAGTTGTCGAGTCCAGATTCAGGGAGAGCCCTGAGCTTTTGGTGTCAGAGTGAACAGGAGTGCTGGGTGAATGAGGCGGCCTGGCAGGGACACCATAGGCCTGTTGGACCCTAAGAATACTGACAAGGCTTAAGAGAAAGACACAGAGGCAGCCTGCTCTTGGCAAGCCCAGGCAGGGTTCCCTTTGATGTGAAGTCTTGTTTGATATTGCTTTGTGTGTCTGCATTTGTCCTTGGCAGGCGGAAGACAGTTCCTTTCCAACAATGAGGTGCCCTTGTGTATTGCTGCCATCCACCAAAACAGTGATGCATGCAAACAGCTCCCAGGGTGATGAGGTAGGCAGAGTGAGGTTGAGGCTGGTGAAGGGGGTGGGGAGGACACTCAAGGAGAACCCAAGTGCCAAGGTGAAGATGTTAGCAAAGAAGCTGTGACAGGCCTGAAACTCTGCACCAGGGCTCTCAAAACATTTCACTGATTTCACCTTGAAGTAGGAACAATTTGAGACGGATACAGAGTAATTAGGAGCAAAATGTTGAAAGTGATTTATTTTGATTGAAATACAAAGAGGTTTAGAAAGGCTGCCTGCAATTGCCTCAAGTTAGTCTGGGTCAAATACTAGCCTCTGAATGTTAATCATTACAGTTGGGTCTGTGGACATCATTAGTGCTATTCTCTAAACATTTCCAGTTCCCCTTCCTCTCAAACACAAGGTAGATTGTAATTCCTGGTCTCTTTGGTCAGAACCATGTGACTAGTTCTAGCCAATGAGCAGAAGTGATGTGGGTCTCTTCCCGGCTGGAATATTGAATTATTGATGCAAGACGCTCCAGAACTCTTCCTCTCTGGAATGAGGGTCACTGGTATGGGGACTCTATTATGTCAAAGTCCTCCTGCCAACCCACATGGGAGAAGTAACATAAGCAAGAAATCAACATTTTTGGTTTAAAGCCACTAAGATTTGACTGTTGTTCATTATAGCAGCATAACCTAGATTATTGTTAACTGCTACAGGCCCCAAAGACTCCCTTCCTTGTCCAATTGCACTCACAGAGATTAGATAGTGAAATGATCCTTGACTTCTTTGAGAAAGCACTCCTGCCTTATTTAAGCAAGGAACTCTCACAGCCAGGGAATTTCTCCTGGGGAGTAGCACTGGAAGTCAACTGTCTACGGTTGATTCTCAAAACCTCAAGCTTTGGGAAGCCCAAGATGTTGTAGATAAGAGCCATAATAGGTCCCAAGAAAGAAGCCAGAAGATGCTCGTTGAGTCTCGCTTAGCCTAAAAGAAGCCATGAGAGAAATTCACCAACAGACTGCGTTAAGTGTCTATTTGCATATATTTCTGTGGTCAGAGGTTGTAGTCCCTAAGCAGCTTTTAATGTAAGAGTGGAAAAAGTGAAAAAAGAAGAATATGGTTAGAGAAAACTCAGACTCTAAAGGACCTAGAAAGAATACTGGCTAAAAATCAGAAGAAACACAGTTTATACTGAACAGAAAATAATTTGCAGCCCTGGTAAGGCACAGAAGAACGGACATTGATTGGTGCTTCCTGTGAGGAGCGTGAGAGCTGCAATTAATCCAGAAATGCTTCAGGGAGGTGTTGTTTTAAAGAACGACTTGACATTTAGAGGGAAAGATAGAATGGTGGGTCAGAAGAAGGACAGGCAATACAGCCTGCAGCCCTTCCTGGAAAAGGACTCAGATACAGGTCAAGGTGGCTTTACAAATGGTTTTTGTTTTTGTTTTTGTTTTTGAGGCACAATCTCACTTTGTCACCCAGGCTGGAATGCAGTGGCATGATCTCAGCTCACTGCAGCCTCTGCCTCCCAGGTTTAAGCAATTCTCATGCCTCAGCCTCCCCAGTAGCTGGGATTACAGGTGGGCGTCACCACACCTAGCTAATTTTTGTATTTTTAGTAGAGATGGGGTTTCACCATGTTGGCCAGGCTGGTCTCGAACTCCTGGCCTCAAGTGATCTGCCTGCCTCAGCCTCCCAAAGTGCTGGGATTACAGGTGTGAGCCACTGCACCTGGCCAGATCAAACTTCTATAATGACCATTTGTAGGCCAGGCATGGTGACTGACACCTGTAATCTCAGTTCTTTGGGAGGCCGAGGTGGGTGGATCACTTGAGGCCAGGAGTTCAAGACCAGCCTAGCCAACATGGTGAAACCCCATCTCTACTGAAAATACAAACAATTAACCAGGCGTGGTGGCAGGCACCTGTAATCCCAGCTATTCGGGAGCCTGAGGCAGGAGAATCACTTGAATCCGGGAGGCAGGGGTTGCAGTGAGCCAAGATCGCGCCATCATACTTCAGCCTAGGCAACAAGAGTGAAACTCTGTCTCAAAAAAAAAAAAAAAAAAAAAAATTTGATCTGAGGGACTCAGTGGGGTGTTACATTTTCAGGTAAGTTGAGAAGAGAAAAGTCAGGTGGCCTGAGGTGGACTGATAAGAGAAAGAATTTTTAAAATAACTAATGCTGGCCGGGTATGGTGGCTCACACCTGTAATCCCAGCACTTTGGGAGGCTAAAGCAGGAGGATCGTTTGAGACCAGGAGTTGTAGATCAGCCTGGGCAACATAGCAAGAGTCCATCTCTAAAACAGTAATAATCGTAAATGAGCCAGGTATGGTGTAGCACATCTGCAGTCCTAGCTACTTGGGAGGCTGAAGCAAGTGAATTGCTTGAGCCTGGGATTTCAAGGCTGCCGTGAGCTATGATCACACCACTGCACTCCAGCCTGGACAACAGAGCAAGACCTCATCTCTAAAAATAAATACAAAAAATAAAAGTAACTAATGTGAATAGAAGTAGTCCAGGCAAAATGCTTCAGGAAAGGATAACAGGCCAAAGTGACAAAATCTGATATCAGCAGAAGCATTAATACCTGGAATGAGGGTGGCTTTGGGACCTGAGATGCCAAGAAAGAGAAAACTGCACACTTCTGTATGAAGGAGGACTGGCTAGTTACAGTTATGTGACTGAGAGTGCTAACTGTCCTCCAATACTCATTCGCACCTTCTTCTTCAGGAGGGAACCCCCAGTTTTCCCCTAAGTACACAGCTGCTCAGAATAAAGATTGCATTTCTCAGTTTTCTCTTCAAATAGGTATGACCACAGGGAACAAAGGGACATAACAAAATTTCACATGTGACTTCCTTAAAGAGAGGGGGATATGTTCTTACTTTTCTTTCTCCCTTTCTCCTGGCCGGAATGTAACATGAGAGAGTGAGCTAGAGCAGTCATCTTGGGCAATGAAGTGTAAGCGTGTGTCAAGAATAACAGAACTGTAAGAGAGAAGGGGCCTGGATTCCTGATGGTCTTAGAGCCACTATCCCTGGACTACTTACTCCTGAACTTTTTTATGTGAGAAACAAAGAATGAAATGTTTACTTTAAAAAAAAAATTTTTTTTTTGAGACTGGATCTTGCTTTGTTGCCCAGGCTAGAGTGCAGTGGCATGATCATGGCTCACTGCAGCCTCAGGCTCCCAGGCTCAGATAATCCTCCCACCTCAGCTTTCCCAGTAGCTGGGACTACAGGCACATGCTACCATGTCTGGCTAATTTTTGTAGGGTTTGCTTGTTTGTTGTAGAGACAGGGTTTTGCAATGTTGTTCATTCTGGGAAATGTCTACTTAATTTAAGTTGCTTGTACGTTGAGTTTTCTGTCTCTTACAGCTTAACCTCATCTTTACTGATTCAAGAAGTTATCTCCCACTAGTAAAATTACAGATGCTTTTTATTTCCTTCTTTATAATTTTCTGTATTTCCTAAGTTTTCTACAATGAATATATATATATATTTGTAAATTGGCAAAAAAAAAATGGTTTCTTTTTTTAGGTAAGTAATGGAGAGGCTGGAGGACAAGGCCTGCATTGACACAGACTGAAAGGCACTTTGGTGCCCTTTGTAGTATAAAAGAGCCTTGGACCTGAAGTATTTTTCTTCAGTCCCACATTGACTTGCCTTTGAATGGCTTTCACCTTCTGCCATGCAAGTTTCCTCATCTTTTGTTCCTGTAAAGATTTGGTGCAGGAAATAGAAAAGGGTTTAGGTATCTCGAGTAGAAAGGAATTTAATACAGGGAATGGGGTGGCACAAAATCGTTGGAAGAGCTGTAGAAATGCATGTGAAGAGGTCCTGTTAGACTTACAGATCATGCTGATGCTAGGTTATAAGGTTATAACCCTGAAGCTATGAACCAGAGGTCAGGAAATCATTGTCAACACGCAGAGGTCAAGAAACTGCTGCCAGTTTCACAGTTGCTTCACATTCATGAAGCTAGTCACTATAGGGTGATTGTGAAGTCTGTCCACTACAAAATGCATTTCTGCCAGGGCTTACCACTGCCGTAGAAATAAAAACGGGCTCCACCAGCATTTCACTTTCCAAATCTCATGGGAAGGATCTTATTTCCTGGACTTCACCTCAAACCCTGGCAGCAAGGGAGCCTGAGAAATGTAGTTGTTAGCCTTCCAGCCCCTGTGACACAAGAGTGTGAAGAAGGGGGTAGATGTGAACAGTGAGTGCCAAAAGAGCATGTCTGGCTTATCTCTAAGCTGTCAGACATTCTCAATACCTTTTTTGATGGCTCTCCTGCTTATGTATTTTTCTATAGCCAATTAAAAACTATCGTTGTACAGTTATTATGTGCTAACACTGTGTTAGGCACTTCAGAATGTACAGAATGATAGCATGGTTTGGATCACCTGACACCTCATCCACTCAAAAAACTTATGTTTAATGTCTATCAGGTACTCAAAAAACCATCAATAGCTCCTCGTTATCTATCAAACAAAGTCCAAGGGCCTTAATTTAAACCTAACAGACTCTCCATGTTTTCATGACCTCAACTCGTGTTTTAAACCTTATCTGTCATTTCTTTGCTTACTGAGCTCTTGTGGACCAGGAAAACTGGATGATTTTCTATTCTTTATACATGAGCCTCTTTTCTGCCATCAGCACTTTAGTTACAATGTTTTTCCTCCCCAGAATGTCCTTCTTTCCATCTCCCTGTGGTAAAGTACTGCTGGCCCCTTAATGTCCAGCTCAGATGTCACCTCTGCTGTGAAGCCTTTCCTGACGCAGGACAGCTGGAGATACTCTTTTCTTTCCAGAATCTTGGGAACTTGTTTTAATCTCCTGTGTGAGATTTAGAACAGTATATCCTCTATTACGGTTTTTTTGTTTTTTGTTTTTGTATAAACATTATTTCTTCCAAAGTAGACCCTGGTCCACAGAGGAAAGGAAATTATTTCTTATTTATTTTTGATCCCCCACATAGTGCTATAGTGCTTATTGAATGAATAAATGTAAAACCAGAGGACAGGCTTTGCTCTCAAATAATTTATAACCTAATAGCAAAAATAGAAAAAAAGCACCAATCACTCTCTGAATAGTATCTAAAATTCTTTGTCCAGAATTTCACACTTCCCAGATAACTGACATCCCAGTTCTTAATTCTTTAATTTTCTGTGCGAATAAATAAGCTTTTTCGTTATTGCCACATGTCAATCATCTTTCATTTCCTGTTATTCTTTCAATTAAGTGTAATTTGTGTCATGTAATTTTCCATTTGTTACTAAACCACCAATAAGATGAAAATGTCTCCTTATGTCTATAGCAATAAAAACAATTCTCAAATTGTGTTTCTGTGTTTCTAATGTAAACCAACAATTAGTGCAAAAGATGTAGCTTGAGTATAAATGATGAACATATTCACAGATGCATTTAAAAATTTCACATAGGGAAACTCCATTCACCAACTCTCTTCATTTATTAACACCTCCAACTATAAAGCAAGTCATAAACCTTAGCTCTTTGTAATCAAGCAAATACCTTAAACATAGAATTGGACATCAAAGCATTATAATTAAATTGTACCTTTTTCTTCCAAATGTAGAATTACCCGTTATTAAAACAACAGTGTTTATAAATGTTCTGGTTTCCTTTCTCAGATATGTTTTTTATGCTCCTCCAGTTCATCTAGTTCATACGTTCTTCAAGGGAAGGCACATATGTTTCTTCCTTTGAGCTTTTAACCTCTAGTGTCTAGTCCATTACACCAAGTATTCTGGTCTTCAAGCAGTGAAAGTTTAAGTAATGCTTGATATTAGGTTGGTGCAAAAGTAATTGCGTTTTTTTTGCCAATATTTTGATGTCAAATAATTAGTACTGAAAAAGAATGAAATAAGTTGTCATTGATTTCTTCGTTCAAAGTTGTCCCTCCAAATATTACCTAAGCAACTACTATTCACTGTTCAATAAAAGGATATTTTTTCTAAATATTTCTAAATTTAGACCCAAGTCTGTTATATAAAAGATAACATGATCAGGGGCTACAAAATGAGTAGGCTGATAGCCAGCAAACTACATAAATATGGGCTGTACATACCATCATAGAGTTAAAGACAAACTCTAAGGGAAGATAGTGGAAAGAATAATTACCTCTTCTTGGGGCTCACCTCCACCAGTCTAACCACCAGTGATCGTTTGTCTAACAGGCACACGTCTTGGTTATGCTTCTGAATTTTTATAAGGAGCGTTTAACCCTAGTCTCTCCCTGGTTGGTTGTCAAAGCATATGTATCTGTCCTTATCAACAATGCAGGCTTTTGTGCTCCAGGTAAGATTGTGTTAGAGATTACAGCCTTTAACTCCCTGTGGTCCCATTCTTATTCAATGTCCAGCTGTGAGAAATAATATTTATGGAAAGGTGGTTCAAGGGCATTGCTGTTCATACATGACTCTAGATAAGCTAAATGTTACCGTTGGATTAAACTAGATCATAACAAGGCTTTGTACTTGAATACATTGTTTTGATTTCCTGTAGACCTGCCTTCTCCCAGTTTGTGCCTTGGTCTAAGCCATCAGCCTACAGAGAGAACCATGAAACTCCATGATACATGATAGAACTCACTGCTGTATTTACTGTATAGATTGACATTAGGGCACGGTCTGATGTATCACACAGTATCTTCATTTGATGACACCCAGGAATGAGGTTGCTCAATATCAGGAAAAACTGTTCATATCTTTTGTAAAAGATACTAACCTAATGCCATCCCCAAGACCCTCCTTTGCCCTCCTTGCTCTAAAAAGGTCAAAATGGCAGACACTAATTTAGCAGTCTCTCTTGTAGCCAGGGTGTTCATATGATCCAGTTCTGGCCACGAAACATAAAAGGAAGTCTACGAGGGGGTTTTTAAGGTGGCGATTGCTTCCTGATGAAAGCTACAGATGGAGAAGAGCTCTCTAGTCTTCTCCCTGCCTTGGTCATGGATATGATGCCACAAGTTAGCAATTCACTTGAGACAATGAAGCTACAAGTATGACGGAAACCAACATCCTAAGGATAGCAGAGACGACAGATAGAAAAAACCTGCATCATTGGTAATATGACTGAATTACCTCTGGGCTTCTTGCTATGTTAGAAAAAAATCCTAACAACGCCTGTAAGCCACTCCTAGTTAGGTGTTCCGTTACTTGCAACCTAATGTATCCCAACCAATAATCTAACAACCAGATTAGTTTTTATTTTATGGATTGTTATTAGTCTTGCAATTGAGGCTACTTCATCTTAACTTTAGCCACCAGGAAGTTACAAAATTGTAACCTATGTCTACCATGACACTATAAGTTCTGCTAGTTCAACTTCCTCAATCCTAAACATGGGTTGATGTTTATTTTCCTAAAATATTTATTTTGGTTTTTTGTATTATATGTACTTTTATAAGTCAAAATTTTTCTAGAGGATGGCAAGGTGTAAATAAACTTATAAACAAACCCCCCAAAATTTAACTCCACTGGAGGATTGAGAAAGTAGTTGGTTTATTAAAGTTTCACAGGAGGATGACATCTGGGTCCCACTCTTTTGTTCAATTCATGAATTCAAACCATTCCTAAGGTTTTAACTGAAGTGAATTTGTACGTAGTTTAAACAGTGGCCTATTAAAAATTATGCATCTATTAAATTCAGCACTTACTATAGGATCTTAAACTAGGGGGCCCACAACTGAACTTGAGGAAATCTATAAACTCCATGACGTAAGCAAAATTTTTATTTTACACACAAATGTGTATTTTCCTGGGTGAAGCTCTGAGGCTTTCAGCAGATTCACAAAGAAGTCTATTATCCCAAAAAAGTTATGACCTACTGGGCTAAGTTACATTTGCCTTTTTTGAGTCCCTGTCTCCCAAATCACCATTTTATTCATCTGGGTTTTTGCTTTCTGTCAAGACCCTAAGGTCTATCAGAAGGCTGATGCCTGCATCATTCTGAGAGTACACATTCAATAAATGTTAGTTGACTTGTATTGATATTTAATTATTTACACTGCTTTTGGTGTCTTTTGGAATAGCAGTGTCTGGTTGATCATTCTAAAGGCTCTGAATCCTCAGTTGCATCCCAGTGGGCTTAGCGTGTTGTAAACACACAAATCAAAGTAGTGTGAGGGAGGAGAAAAATCATTCCTTTCTAGGATAATGCATTTTTCATGAGAAACAGGTCATTACAGAACCAACCATTGCACCCATGCATGCTCTCATTCTACCTCTTCATCTCCTCTCTCTTTTCAAATTATCTCACCTCCTCCCCCTTCCCTCACTGTGTTCCCCTTCCACTTTATTATCCTGTATTTGATTGTTTTACCATCTCCTTCTTTAGTATATTTTAATGACTTCTACATAATATACATCTTTGAACTACTTTCCTGTGTCTTTGAACTACCTGACTCTCTGTTCCCCTTTTCCTCATGTGGCACCTGTCTCTTCTTCAGCTGCTGTACATGATACTGTCATGCTCCAAGTTGATCCATTGCATATTTTCACAAATTTCAAATTCCTGACACATAAAAAGGCAATATTCATACCCTGTTTTACCATGATATTTTGGTTCTCCCTGAAGATTTAATTTTATTGCAATTTTAATCTTTTTCCTATTCCTTTTCACATCTGTGAATATAGACCCAATAATTTACTTGTACCAATTTTCTAGTTATGCAAATTCTGTGGAAATTTCCACCCAGTTGATACATGTGAAGTGATCAATTCATCACATTTCATAGTTCAACTTTCTCTTCCCTGGTTAAAATTAAAAGTGGGTTTAAGTAAGCCAGAGATTTTTGAAGAAGATTTCTGTCATGAAAAGGATGACTCTATGGGGAGAAAGTCTCGGTGAAAATTTCACATGTCTGCTGAGAGTTGAGGTTTTTTTTTTTTTTTAAGAGCAGCTAAGTCACAATTTTTACCAACATTTTATTACATGCAGAGAGTAAACATCTGGAAATCATCCTGGGTAATCAGTGTGAATTTTTGTGGTGAAATAGAGGCTTATATTATATGCTAGAGTTTAGCGATTATAGTCTTAATGATTTGTACATTATTCATAAAATGCTTTGTTTTAAATCTGTCTTTAAAAAATAATATAGAATTCAAGTTATTTGTGAAACAGGAATCCTGCCACTTTATTTTTTACTTTACATACATCTCCCTGGGACAGTCTGGTTGTTGGAGAAGGGAGTTTAGTATTGGTTTGTTTTTGGTGTGTTTGCTTTTCTTCTTTAACTCATTATTTGTGAAATTTAAGAAGCAGTACAGATCCTAAGTCAGGCAAGTAAGCTAGAAAACAATCAAATTCAAAAATTACCCAGGCATGAAATCCCCTTGAACTAAGGAATGCTTCCAACATTAAGTTCTCCGTAAGCTTGAACTATAAATGATAACATTTCAAAAATACTTTTTAAAGGAAGATTCATATTAGGAAACTTGATCACCTAAAATTAGACAAACCTATCTTCTCTCACTATCCTAAAATAATAGCCTACACCCTTACCCAATATGATCTAAAAATAACAGATTGTATATCACCCCTAAAGTAACTTGGCTTGGGCCCAAGAACTAATACATACATGACACTCAGAATTGCATCCAAAAAAAGAAATGGCATTTTCTTTCTTGTGAGTTCTCACAGCACAGTAAGCCTCCATGGCACTATAATCCTAATTAATGTTCATCTTCTTCACTGTGTTCAAGTGTGAAAAATGCAAAGCAGCAACACTCTTCACTGGAAATCAGGCTCCCAAGAGCCTGCAGTTTTAGAAGGTGTGTCTCAAACTCGATTTTAAGTCTTCCAGTCTAATAGGGATTATGTGTCTTCACTCTGAAAGCTGATAACCTGAGGAATTAAAGAGCTGACACAGGAAAGGAAAACCAATGCAAGGAAAATGCTAGTTTTTATGTTATTTTATTTTTTCACTTAATATGAAGGAGTCATATGGATATAGGCCAAATAATGCTAGAAGTAGAAGAATACTAGGAATTACAACAGTAAAGAGTGGGGTGAAGGCAAGGAGGAGATGAAGATGGAGAAAATAACAAAAAGGGAAAAACAGCAGCTCAAAGGGGAAAGGCAACAGGGCTGCATCCTGACTTTTGTGGGCTTCTTCCTCCACAAAAAAAAATTAAAATTTCTATTTTACTACTGCATTGGAATGAAGATGAATACACTTATATTATGTATAAAAATATTTTCTTCAACCTGAAAGTTCATCTTTTTCTTCTGATTTTGAAAGAAATAAAAACGGGAGGGGGGAGGGATAACATTGGGAGATATACCTAATGCTAGATGACGAGTTGGTGGGTGCAGTGCACCAGCATGGCACATGTATACATATGTAACTTACCTGCACATTGGGCACATGTACCATAAAACCTAAAGTATAATAATAATAATAATAATAATTACAATAAAAGAAAAAAAAAAAAACATTTTTGTGTGCTCCTAAAAGTTCTGCGGGCCTAAGCACTGGGCCCACTGTGTCTAATGGTTAAGTCATCCCTGGCAGATAGAAAGAGAGGGAGGGAGGAGGAACTTTCTGCTTGGAAATGACAGGTGAATTAAAGCAAGCAAAAGAAAAATTAAATAAGCACATACGTGGAAGTGTATTTTCATCATTAGATATAAATTATATATTAAATTATTTATAATCATGCCAGGTAACCTTTATTGAATACTATGTGCTAAGCACATTACATTATCTCACTTATTCCACACAATAACCTTGAAATTAAGCAGAAGAAGATGTACCTTGATGCTTTAGGGCCTCTTGGGTCATAGGCTAGAATTCAGAATTGAATGCAATCACAAACGTAAGGTGCATAGAACTCCATTCTCAACCTACTTTTCCCAGGCAGTCTCTGTAACATCCCTGGCCTTAGCAGTCACCCATTGGCTGGTGACTACTAAATATATAGCTCCAGCTGTTTCTGTTAGGATATTTTCAATTGTCAATAACAAGACCCTTATCCTAATGATACAGGTGGCCAGTAAGCCATCAAGGCTAACCCCAGTATCCTTGGAATCACCCTATTTCACCCGCTTATCTCTCCTTACTTGAATTATTGCAATACCATCCTACAAGGCCTCCTTACCTCAAGTCCCCTTTGACCCATGTCCCCATTGCTACCAGAAGTATGCTTCCAGGTCGCCTAATGAGGGAAGAGAAAAGCATGTCACTATTTTATGTAACTTCCTGTAGTAGCTCCCCTTTAGCTTCTGGATATGGTCCATGTATTTTTTTATTTGGCAAATACTCATTGGGATCTCCATGTCAGATTTGGGTTTGGTGATATGGATGAAAGATGAACTAAATAGATGGGGTCCCTGCCTTCATGGGCATGTACATTCTAGGGGACCCTAGAGGGAATGGATGAGAGTACCTAGAGTGAAGTCCTGATCCAGAGAACAGAGCCACTAACCTGTTTTTAAGGAAAATCAGTTTCATGAGCTTGGAGGGGAAGGAGCTGCTAAAGAATCAAATAGTGATGTTCCCAGTGCTCTTCAGTGTTCTCAGAATTCCTTGAACCTTATTAAATTGCTCACCATAGTGTCTTCATAACTGTTAATGTCCCAGCCTTTCCCCTGGGAAAGCTAAACTTTTTTTCCTAATGCCTAAAACTTCTGTGCACATTATTTCATTTTATTTTTCTGCTTATTTATACCCTGCCTTGGTCCTCCTCCTGCCCCCACAAGAAAATATCTGGAATTTGGGATTGCTTGACCCATAGTAGAAACTCAAAAATGACTGAACACCTTGACAAGTGAAAAAACTGAGACCCAGAAAAGTTAAACCTGTTGCCCAAGGCCAACCAAATAAATTTCCTCTGAAAGCCACATAAGGTTGGAAGGCTTATCATGAAAGGTAAGTTCCGCATCATAGGCAGTGTCTGACAACAGAGTGGATGCTATGGGTCATAGATCATCCTGAGGTCCTCGTGGCCCTGTTCAAGCTGTGGTTCTGCAAAGCACAGAGCAGGTTGGCAACTTGCAATCCCTTGCAGAACTTCCTAACTTTAAATAAATTTTACAGCAATTTTATCTAAGTTCAAGATTTTAAATATTTTAGAGAATTTTTGGATAATGCCTACAAATCTTTTAAAGAAGTTTAATACGTTCTAGACAAATATACATTCTAATGAGAACCCAAAATTATATTTATCTATATAATATAATTTAGCCTTTCAGAAAATCAGTGTGCTATAATAAAAGCATAACACATTTTGTTCTTTTATTTATTGATTGATTTTTCTCTCACCTTAGACCTAGAAACACATTTTGTCCAGGAAAGGAATTTCAAGTGAGTGAGTTACGTTGAATGCCCTGAAAGAATAATGCAACTTCTGGAAATCCCATGGTATCAGCCAAAGTTGTCAATGAATCAAAAATCAACTTTGAGGAATGTTTTGGTATGTAGATGCTTCTAATGAATATGCTGAAATCATGTGAAATAGCCCTCATCAGCATCAACAAATATTTGTTAGGCTTATCATGTGGATGGATTAATGAGGATATGAAAGCCTTAAATGTCCAAAACTGACATTGCCTCAGGGTGCCCTCTTGGGTTCTTAAGCCTAGTTTTTATTTAACTAGGGTCCTCAGCTTTTTATTGGGCATCGTACCTTCAAATTATAATAAAATTAATTATAAAAATATTATTATTCTTATTTTAACTGTGCAACCCAAATTTCTGGAATATACCTGGCATAGAGCAGGGTGAAATCATACTTAGAAAAAAACAAACCAAAACTTTGAAGACATTTTGGTAGGATTCATCCCTCCTGAAAATCTGCTGGTCTATTCCGTGACATTGCTGACCAGTGTTGCATATGTTCAATTCAACGGTTTAATCAGTTATTTTTTAACTTAACACTGAGCATTTTCCTACCTCTCTAGAAAAGCCAGAGAGGAATCCAATCTTCTGTAAGCTCAAGAAATGCGTTAATATTTTTCTTATACCACCTAGTCAAATATCTTTTTTCCCAGACAGGTTCCGCTTTGTGGAAATGAGCTGCAAAGACCTGCCAATTCAACTTTCAATGATAAACAAAGCCTACTTGTCTTAAAATTTTGTCAAGGCAGAATTTTAACTGTAAATTTCATTTCAAATTGTACAGATTGCCCTATGTTTGCAGAAAAAAACCCAGCTTGTTAACAGTAGGACCCAAATACTAAACTTACAAAGGTAGTCCAAGAGGAAGCACCCAAGACAAACAGAAACTTCCAAAACCTAACACAATGTGGACATGCACATCACACTCAGATCTTTGCCTTCACTAAAAAAAGTAAACAGTGTGATGACATCATTCACAGCCAATTAAAGCACAGCCCCATGGCAAAGGAAGTGCTGGGAGATCCTTCTGCAACTGAGCATGAGAGTGAACATGCAATATGTTTAATAAGCTGTCCTAGTACATGTCCAGGTGTTCTAAGCTGTATTTACAAAACAGCATTTGTTGCTGCTTCAAAAACAGCTGAGGGTGGCCAGCAATATATCACATTCCACAAGAGGAGCAATTGCAGTGATGGACACAGGATGACCAGGAACAACCTTTGTTCGTCGTTCCATCACATGGCTCAATAATAAATATTACTCATCCAGTGTACACATAGGATGTGGTGAGGCAAAACCCTCTCCCAGAGGTCAGAGTTCACTCCCTTTTCCAGGCAGATCCCTTAATCAAATTTATTGTCTTTACTTTGGGGAACCACAATTTTCCCATCAAGTAGAAGGCAACCTTGGAACAGCAGATTGGGGCCTATTTATTATAGTCACTTTCAAGTTCTCCTTTTTTTCTTCTGAGTCCCAAACAGTTCATGGTCCCCTGGTCTTGATTAAACCAGTCTTGTATTTTGAAGTTTTGCTTTCTCTCTTATCTAGCCTCCCCTAAGTTCCAAATGATCTCACTTTGTAGTTTCATTGGCTAGAGATACCACAAAAGTCAGAAGTCACTGATAATGTACTTGGAGGCACAGGCCCATTTTATGAGATTCTATCGTTTTGGTTCTTCATGAGAACACAGTCTTTTTTTTGACACAGGGTTGTAGATGCATTACTAGGCATTAACAGAATTATAAAATAGTATTGTGCAATACACAATATAATCAATTTAACACAAAATATTGTATTATTTTAAAAACACAATATACTGCAGTTTTGACTTTTTTCTATAAAAAAAAAATAGCCCTTTTTTTTTATAGAAATTCAAAGTATATAGAAAACATCACACTCTATGCCTTCGTATGCAGAAAAGCCATAAAGAAAGAAAACTGGCCTGGCATGGTGGCTCATGCCTGTAATCCCTACACTTTGGGAGGCCAAGTCAGGTAGATCACCTGAGGTTGGGAGTTCAAGACCAGCCTGACCAACATGGAGAAACCCCGTCTCTATTAAAAACACAAAATCAGCCAGGTGTGGTGATGCATGCCTGTAATCCCAGCTACTTGAGAGACTAAGGCAGGATAATCACTTGAACAGAGGTTGCAGCGAGCTGAGATTGTGCCATTGCACTCCAGCCTGGGCAACAGAAGCAAAACTCCACCTTAAAAAAAAAAAAAAAAAAAAAAAAGAAGAGAACTGATAGAAAGAACTGGCACTCAAATGCCTATCTTGGACTTACCAAAAAAAAAACCAAACAGACAACATTTGACACAGAGTACATCCTCTGAACATCTTTATTAACTAACAATAAACTCATTTTATAAATACTGCCTCACTGAGGACCAAGTCTGAGCCAAGTTAGATACCTTCACTATGAATGATGCCTTTCCAAGAAGGACTACAAAGATCAGAGAAAGGCCAGTCCTCGTCTGGGTAGTCTGGTGTCTGAAGCAAGACTTTTTCTTAGTGCTTAACCCATGACTCTAGTCAAGTACCTCACACTTGTTCTGATCCTCCTAGTTGGAGGAAAATATTTATTATTAGAACTCACTGGACATCTGTATTCTTTTGATGATATGGTTTGGCTGTGTCCCCATCCAAATCTCATGTTGAATTCCCACGTGTTGTGGGAGGGACCCGAAAAGAAGTAATTGAATCATGGGGGCAGGTCTTTCCCGTGCTGTTCTTGTGATAGTGAATAAGTCTCACGAGATCTGATGGTTTTAAAAAGAGGAGTTACCCTGCACAAGCTCTCTCTTGTCTGCTGCCTCCCATGTAAGATGTGACTTGCTTCTCCTTGCCTTCTGCCATGATTGTGAGGCCTCCCCAGCCATGTGGAACTGTAAGTTCATTAATCCTTTTTTCCTATATTAATTACCCAGTCTTAGGTATGTCTTTATCATCAGCGTGAAAATGGACTAATACACTTGATATATTTAAAATTCCTCCTCTTTCAATAAAAAGCTGTCTCAGGGACAATGGCATGTAATAAAGTCTACACCTACCTCACTCCGAAAATCCAGGCTTCTTCTTGACCAGAAGTCACTCAAAAGGCTGAGCAGTTTCAAAGATCAGTGAGGGTTGGGCATGGACAATTCCATTTTACCTCTACCTTAGTCCTCAAGCTAACTATCACTGTTTACTTACCTTTACTTGCCTACATCTCTCCAGTCTCTGGGACATCTTCCTACTTACTGATATTCCTCTTTTCTCTGGAATGTAGAGATTGTATCTCAGACTCCCAACCATACATGCTGTTACAGTCAGGACCAACAAGAAGATGCTAAGATTCCCAAGTCCAACTCCCTCCCCTTGTGTTTTCCCCCACTAGGATAGCCGCTCTGAGGCCCTTGTAAATTTGCCCAGTGGATTTTTATTTCGGTCCTAAAGTTCAGAGTTTAATGGCGGGAAGTTAAGGAAGTGTGGGGCTTTTCTCAACCTTCAAACCCTATGGCCCCCAATAAAAAGGATTCCAGATAGCTTTCAATCTTTTCCATTTGTACTCTCAGTCCAAGAAGAGATTTTATCTGAGCATCATAAAAATCATGCCAAACAACAAGCCCTTCTCTGTTTTGGTCAGTTCAAATCAGTTAGTGATTTTTGCACTTTCTAATATTTTAAAGGACTGTTGAAAGAGTGTCCTAACATTTCTTTTGACATTGTTAAGAGAGTTTTTTTGGAACAATTCCAGAAATGATTCCAAGTTGGGGCTGGAGGAAAAGAGCCAAAGGCATAATATGGTTTGTATTTAAAGTTTCTCCATATCAGATGAGATTATTGTGTAGAAAGTTCCTTTTTCCTATGTATATTTTTAACCTACATTTTGCCTGCTGAAATGTAGCCAGTGGAATTATTGAAGCCCCAAACTTCTTTCTGAAAAGTAGCAGGAAATGCACTTCTTAGACAGAAATGACATTTCTGAAGTGGAAGAATTGGTGGAAATTAAGTTCCTCAGAGGGAAATTTTTTCTCACAAAGTTGGTGGCCCAGGCTCTGGTGAGCCCCAGGCCTAGCCTTTGGTAAATTTGAGAAATTGTCAAGCTGAGCTTGGGTGCAACCTCCTGCACATCCACACTGGCACACACAGCACTAAACACTTTAGGTCTTTGTCTGACCAATGCCAAGAAACCCCCAGAGAGTGCCCTACTGGACTTCTCTCTTCTCTGTGAAAATGTCCTCTTAGGAGGTTATCCTATTGTGAATAGAGGAAATAGGGTCAAATTACAGAATGTTGAATGCCACTGGAGGCAACGATTTTTAAAAAGATCTTGAAAATCATCCAGTAGGGTTATTTCCAGAACTGTTAATTTTTAATATTTTAGCTGAAAATTCCTGTCTTCAAAAAAAAAGTTTCAAAAAGGCCTAAGTATAAATAAGTGAACCAAGAGCTACTGGTTACAGCTCCTTTTCTTTCCAGAGGGAGAGCCTGGAAATCCCCAGATATTTAAAAAGCCATTACTGTAATCCAGTCCCTTCAATTCACAGATGACAAACTTGAGCCCAAAAGTGAATCAACTTATCCAACATTACCAAATGAAACAAGGACAAAAGTCAAAAGCTCCTCAAGGGTATGTCTTTACTGTCACTGGACCTGACACAGGCCCTCAAAAGCCCTGCAATAAATGCTAATTACCTGAATTCAACAATTTGTGTTATGGTGTTAATGACTGATCCAATCTTTAAACATTACCCCTCTTAGGGGTGTTTGCTTTCATTTAAACAGGATTCAGTTCCTTAGATCAAACAAGGAATATCTAAGAGCAAATATGTAGATGTTGTCAATAGGCTTGTTGGTACAGGAGAAAATTGAGGGTAGTATAACAGAACCTCCAGAAATAGACTCTCTGTCATTTGACAATAATACACAATTACATAATTTAATTGTGTGCATGTTGGGTGAGGGACAGGAGAGGAAGGGGATAAAAGCAATATCTGTCATTTTCATAAAAGTACCTAAAATAAGAAAACCTAAACCAAATCATATTGACTGGTGAAGTATGCTGAAGTTTGAATGAGAACACATTGAGAGTTGGTCCTACATTAATTCCGGTTGGAGCACGTCTGTTAGCTACTTCTGATGTCATCATGCATGTGTGTAATTTACACTGCTCTGTGTCTTACCATGAGAAGAATGTTTTCTGTTTTAAGATGAGTATAAGTTTTATTTTAATTTAAAGTTTGCCTTGATAAAACAAAAATACGGCTTTCAGGCCCTATCAAGTTATGCCTTGATAGCGTGATAATAGGAGCTTTTAGGCTTTCAAAATGTATTTGTTTCTTCCTCCATTTCTTCTAGCCCATAAGATGAATACATCATGATTACAGAAATAAGTGGATTATTAAAGTAAATTTGTTTAGATTGGGTAATGGGTTCCATTAAACGGCACCAGGTATTATGCTGTGAGTCAATGTGTAAATGAAAAATAAAGAGTAATTCCATTTGTCAGAGATCTAAAAAGCTTGACTCCCTGGAAAAAACAGCTACACCACCCATCACCACTATCAGCTTCATTCATTGCTCAACCAGCCAGACCAGACACTTTCCCACAGTACGCCTCATGATTACATTATTATTATTATTTTGGAGGTTAGTTGATGATGACAGGAGAAAAAAAAAAGGAACTCACATGAATTATGGTTTCACATTTACTGCAAAGGAAGAGGTTCGATTTTCCAATATGCTGCAAATCCCAACAGTCCAATGTGACACTGTAACTGTCATTTTGACAGACACATGAGTCAAAATCACAAATATCTAATTTAAAACACTATGGAGTTGCTTATTTTTCTGCAAGGCATAAATGTTGGCAACACATGAAACTGAATAATACAGAATTCATTAGGAATTCACAAGGGTGGTGAAAGTTTTCTATCTTGAAGTTAGGAGTAAAAAAACACCAAACCACTTTACATTCTGCATCCTGTCAAAACTATACTTGATGAGAAAATCGAGAGGAGATTCCAAAATATTTCCTCATCCAATTCTACCATCAAATGGCAAACATCTGATTTTGCCATCAATCAAATCATTGCCCTTTTCAGCCATTTTGGTGACTCCATCAAAGGATATTCAGCTCAACTGTTTGCGCATGTGCAATTGTGACTCAAGATGGTACGGAGGAAGAAATCCTGCTTTCTTACCTCTCAGAGACTATCATTAAGGATTACAATGTCTTTAAATTTGCCCAAAAGAGCAGAAATGATTAGAATACCCACGGAAGGTTCTCTAACAGTCAGAATTTTTGTGGAAAATAAAATAACAAAAGTTACCTGTTGTTGCCAAGTGTCAACTTCCACATATGGCCTGGGCATCTACAGAAAGACCTCAGTCTTGCTCTCAGAACACCAGATTGTCTGCCTTGCATTGTGAAGATCTGCATGCTTATCACATAGTTCTAGCCTTTGTTAAGCTCTAGGTTTGTTGAGAAATCTAGTGGGCTACATTCAAGAATTGAGAGATACAGCTGCTCGATTTTGGAATACAGAGAAAGGACTAGGAATCATTCTTCAAAATATTTAATAACTAATATGGCATAGGCACAGACAAGTCAAGACTGACACTGGCACAAATAATAGGTATCACTGCATTGGAGCATACTTACTGTACAATTATTTCACCCTTCAGAAATAACAATGAGATCACAACATAGGTATCAACATAGAAAGATGTCCAAGTTATAGCCAAGTGAGGAAACAAATTTGTGTAACACGAGGTATAACATGGTCCAATTGATAAATGTTTAGAGGAAACTGGTGAGACTTACAGATTACCCCCACAGGATTCTGGCAAATAGGTGTAGAACCTCAGGCAAAGAGATCTCCTGAGAGTCTTATTCCTGAGTTCTAGTCCTAAATCTACCATGTTGCTTAACCCTTACATGCCTCAGGTTCTATGAAATCAAGGAGTTAAACTAGAAAATCTTTATGCTATTCCAGTTCTCATTTGCTACGAGTGTAAGAGCAATTCTTTCTTAGGTCACTTTTGTGAAAGAAAGGTTTAAAAAACCTACTTCAAAGATTATTGCAAGGCTTAAAAAGAGCAGGTTTGTGAATACGCATTGTAAACTGTGAATATAGTATAATAACAATAATAATCCATAGCTTGAAAAAGCTATGTACTACATAAATTGTAGCCTGTACTACAATTTATTAGTTGTTCGTACTAGTTCTTCTTAACTTCAGCTCACTTGGGGATATTATGTACACAAATTCTTCATCAAAAAGTCCAGAGCCTTATGTTTAAGGTTACTTTAGGGGCTAAACCATATCAAATATCAGCCTCAGGGGTAAAAAATAAAAATCTGTTGCAGCAAAGTTGACTTAATTAAACTTCTGAAAAGTGAATCCTATTTTCCCACTGATGTCCTTGATAAAATCAAAATCACGTCTCCTAGAAAATATTTCAGTGGATTAGGTTGCAAACTCATTTTCCTATTTAAAGAATTATAGAAGTTAGCTAAATATCTTTGAGGGGTCTCTGTCAACTAAAATAGTCTATGGTTCTGATTCTGTTTTAGGATTCAGTCCAGGAGTTACCATTTCTCAAACTGGGATGCCAGTGGGTGTGTTCCGCTCAGATTTTCATGGGGTCTTAGGAATGTGTCTCCCCTCTTGATGTCAATCTGGTAAAGCGGGGTTTACTCTGAATTTGTTTCTTTTTTAACTGTATGGCCACCAAGGACAGAAATAGAATTTGGACTGATGTCACGGAAGGAACAATTCAACGTAAAAAACTTTCTAACAACCAGAGCTCTCTAATAAAGAAGTAGCCAGTAATCAAAGGAACTGAGTTACTGTGGCAGGAGAAAAGAAATAGGGGGAGCTCACTGCTTATTGGGGATAAGCATCCATTTTAGGATATTTTTGCTCATCTTTGATCTCTTCTAATTGTAGGCACCCTGAGGACAGCTTTTTAAATTTTGTTGCTTTCTGCATCTCTGGACATATTGTGGATATTTAATAAGTATATTTTTAATGATTGAAGGAATAACACAGAAGGGAATCCTGCATTTATTGAGCAGGGCATTGGAACGCAAACCTTTAAGATACTTTAACTGTGAAATTCTTGGAAGCATTCATCATCCTGTGGAAAGCTAAATTCAATGGTAAGTGGGCAATGTGTTAGTAAGTATTTTGCAATTTTTAAGAACCCTTTTCTATCTCCAGATTGTTGTCAGTTCCTTCTTGCAATTCTCTATTTAGAAGATTTTCTTTCTTATCTAAGGCTCCAACTTTATACTAGAGCCCCCAGAACTGAGAAATCACTATTCTTCTCATTGCAAAATGTCTAATATTTAAAAGAGCTATGCTGCCAAATTGTCTTTTACCAGCATAAGCCACATGCTAATTGGAAAAATATCTGATTCTGAAAAATTTGAAGTTTTACATTATGACAAATAAAACACAAATTTGATAACTTCTGGATTCTACCAGACTTGTTTGTTTCAAATAAAATATACTTGAATTTCATATTATTCTCGAGTACAGTCAGCACCCTGATTTGTTTATGTTTGTGATTTTGACTCATACTCTGAGTCTCAATTCTTTTGTAGGTGGTAAAATCAATTTAATGGATTAGAACACAGAATTAAAAAAAAAATAATACAGTGAAATGGAAAAATATCAGAATGCATCATGCCTACTAAGGAGAAGTATTTTTTTTTTTTTTTTTTTTTGAGATGGAGTTTTGTTCTTGTTGCCCAGGCTGGAGTGCAATGGCATGATCTCAGCTCACTGCAACCTCCGCCTCCCGGGTTCAAGGGATTCTCCTGCCTCAGCCTCCCAAGTAGCTGGGATTACAGGCATGTGCCACCTCGCCTGGCTAATTTTTGTATTTTTAGTAGAGATTGGGTTTCTCCATGTTGGTCAGGCTGGTTTTGAACTCCCGACAGGTGATCTGTCCACCTTGGCCTCCCAAAGTGCTGGGATTGCAGGCATCAGCCACTGCACCCAGCCGGAAAAGTATTTTTTAAATGAAACTTCCATTTCAGTAATTTAGATTTACATGTTTGCATATGTGTGTTGTGATATCAAATGTATTTCTTACAGTAGATCATGAGCAAAGAAAAGTTCTGAGACCCTTTAAAATAATATCTGCAGTATGTCAATAGTATTATGTATAAATAATATCCACAGTATATCACTATCCAATTTTTTCAGGAAATCATTTTGATAGATAATCCAGCTCATACATGTGAAATTACTCAGTTCAAACTTTCTCATTAGCACTAAGGGGAACAGATGACCCAGTTCTCAAGTTTCATGCACTTCAGTTAACTGGAATTAAAATAAGTGGGGGATGCTCTTTATTTTACATCATCCACAGAGGAACTGAAGGTCAAGTGCTTCGCAACTCAAGGGTCCAGACGTATATGCCCCTGCTTCCTTCCCCAGGGTCAGTGCACAGGCATTGTTCCTTTCCTGGAGTTATCTTTGTTGTCTTCTTTCCACCTTTATAGCCCACTATTATTACTGTCTCCTTTACTTTTTTTTTTTTTTTTTTTTTTTTTTTTTTTTTTTTTTTTTTAGCACTTGGCAAATACGTGAGGCAAAGTTTATAGGAGTTAAATATTTCTAAGAATATTGCTCTTAAAAGGTTTGTTAGAAAGGAGTCCTTTCTTCTACCCTCCTTACTTTCCTCCCCTTTCCCCCTCTTTTCTCCACTCTCCCAAGACCACAAGATAAGTGTTTAAAGCCACTTTTGTTCTCCAAAGTGGTCTCTGTCTCCTTTAGAATGGGGAAAGTTTCTATGTATGGTGGCAGTGGTTGGAATAAGTCAAAATGAAAAAGGTTAAGAGAATGTAAACACTTTTAAATTGTCTTTTTCAATTTTCTTTTAGTAGCTTTAAATAGCTATAAATAATATACACTTCATACACAGAGGAAAGTTAATTCTTATAAATATTCTTTCAGGAGAAATGAAATGTTAGATGCTTTTCACTTGGTAATATATTTTCCATTTACTGATTCTTTTCTAAAAGACTCCCCCTGCCCCCAATTTCTGTCTTATCAGTATAGTCCATAGAGAATATTTGACTTGAAGCTGAATCTGTTTTCTCAATTTTTTGAGTGACTATTCTCTAAAGAAAGTATTATTAAAAGCAGACTTCCCCCAAATTGACTTTAACAGCAATTATTTTCTTTGAATATGAGAAGGATATTTTGATTTCCCAAATGCACATTAACTGAATTTTTGAACTGGATATTTTATGGCTGAGTTTTCTCTATTTTTTTCTGTAATAGAAACATTACATTACATTGTCTCCCTGAGAACCCTAAAGCTGGAGGTCCCATGGTATGTGTCTTGCATAAAATAAAACAGCAGATGACAGCAAATTCATTTTTCTACTCTGCCATAGCTCCTATAGCTCACTAACTTTTGAACTATGGCTGTGCTGAGTGAATTTTCTTGTCAGGCCCTGTAAAACTACTTTTCAGAGAGAGCAAAAGCAACTTGAGTTTTCTCAAAGGGACCTGTGATAGTGGACAAGTCACACTGCTTTTCTGGGCATCAGTAACTTCTACTGTATAAATAAGAACTTTCAGATAGAATAATCTCCACGGTTTGTTTTTTTGTCTTTCTAGCAATAAAAAAGTATTGACTCTGTTAACCAATATTTAATCATTTTAAGTCAAACAAAACTAATTTTTACATCATTGTAGTGTTACAAATGTATTTGGTTTCTTTTATACTGTTTAGAGATAACTTCTTAAATATATATTGGATTTCAGTATTCTATATATAAATTTGAGCATTTCTTAATGGGGGAAAAAAGATTAAAACTCATATTGGCTCAATTATACTGGAGCAGGGTGAGAGCATCTCACAAGGCAAGAGCAAAGACAGCCCCGAATGTCTCCTCCCCTTTGTTGAAATATTACCAGCAAAACCCGAGTGATCAAAAAAGACTCACAAATTATATGGCAGTCCACGCCCACAAAACATGATACAATTCGGTCAAGGTACACTAGGTCAGTTGCTAAGAACCTCATGTTTCTTCTAGTAGTTACATAAACAGTTAGATGTGTTTGCTTTTTTTTTTCAAAGACTAAGGAAAAGGGAAAATTGCTGACACAATTACCAAAATAATTAATTAAAAGCCAGCCCAGTCCGTAACAGCTGCTTTCAGTTGTCTGGAGTTTGCCCTGAGGCAACAGCACCTTACAGCTCCTTTCTCAGGCAAGGAATGCTGCCATTATCTCGTTCTCAATGGAAAACCACCTCCCCTGCCACATCCCTGTAAATTGTTGAACCTAAAGGGCTTTTTTCTCCACCCAGAAAAGAAGGTAATGGAAACTAAAGTAGGCTGTTCAACCATAAGCCTTGGGAAGCTTCCCAAAGCCTTTATTCTTGTCCAGAAGCTTCTAAAGAGGAGGCCTACGATTAGGGAGATAAGCAATACTATCAAATTTTTGGAGCCTGGAAATGCTTTCCCCAACCCCATTTGTCTTTTAAGTAAGGGACCCAGAATGAGAAATAAATATTTGGGAAAAACACAGGAACTACATTTCAACCTTATAAATCCTTTTTTTAACTTTACGTGTTGAAAAGTTTTAGACACATATAAAAGTAGAGAGGATAATATAATGCACCCCCATGTATGAACCATTCAACTTCAACAGTGATGAACTTGTAGCCCATCTTGTTCATTATTTTGAAGCTAATCCCAGCCATCACATTATTTTAGAGGTTTTAGAGATTTTTTTTATTTGTTTGTTTTTTGTGACAGGGTCTTGTTCTGTCACTCATGCTGCAGTGCAGTGGAAAGATCACAGCTCACTGCAGCCTTGACCTCCAGGCTCAGGTGATCCTCCTACCTTAGCCTACCTTAGCCTCCTGCATAGCTGGGACTACAAGAATGTGCCACCATACCCAGCTAATTTAAAAAAAAAAATTTGTAGAGAGACAGTCTTGCTATATTGCCCAGGCTGGTCTCAAACTCCTGGGCTCAAGTGATCCTCCTGGCTTGGCATCGAAGTGCTGGGATTACAGGCATGAACCATCACGCCTGGCCTAGAGACACTTTTGTTAACCTAAAATTGTCTTCCACTTTTCAGAGGTCAGGAAATCCAAATGAAGGAAGAAAAATGAAAACTTCAGCTAAAATCATTACAGTGGTTAAGGTAAGTTATATAAACTTCTTATACTCTAAGTGGACTTTTCATTTTAGCCTCAAAGTTCACACTTGTCAATCATGAGTCAACAAATATTTATTGAATGTCCCTTAAGTGCCAGGCTCTATCACCACAAAACCTAAAAATAGATCAATGGGGGATCTATTTTTTAAGTCTCTCTAGCAACAAAAAACTTTTGATTCTGTTAACTAATATTTAATCATTTTAAATCAAAACCAATTTTCACATTGATAGGGACAGGAGACAGGAAAATTCTGTGCAGAAGAGGGCAGGTCCCCAGCGAGGGCCTCACCTTCAAGCCTGGAACTGTGGCCCAAAGTGAGAACATACATCCCTGTTTTCCCGCTTGAATATTGCCTTTTCCAAAACCACCCATGGCCTCCCCTGCCCCCATCCTGTGCCCATACAAACCCCAGGCTCAGCCAGCAGAGAGAGGAGAAGAGGAGATGCAGCTGGATGTCAGAAACTACCGTTGGAGAGAAGCAGCTTGACTTCAGAGGCACAGCTTGATGGCACAGCTTTGGAGAGGGGTTTGGCCATCCCCAGCCAGACTCCAGAGAAAGATTACCTTCCCCCAATCCATCCCCTTTGCAGCTCCCCTTCCTGCTGAGAGCCACCTTCATTGGCAATAAAATCCCCCACATTGACCATCCTTCAAATTCATTTATACAACATTCTTCCTGGATGCCAGAAAAGAACTCAGGTGTGGGTGCAAAAGGCTGTCATACTGACCCTCTACTGAGCTGTTAACACTTAAGCTGTCCATGGATGGCAAAGCTAAAAGAGCACTAACTACAACACTCTTTCTGGGGCTTCAGCGGTCACGGGCACCCTCAAGACACTGCCACAGGACCGGTACAAAGTTTGTCTCTGCTTGCACCCCAAAACGCCCACCCCAGCTCGTGCACCTCCTCACCTGCATACTCCCTTCAGCAAGGGGTTAAGCACTGTGGGTTCGAGTGAGTAGAGCTTGCCCCTGCCGGTGCTGAAGCAGCTGACTAGTTCCGGTGCCTGCACTCCAGTTCCTGCCCACAGAGGGGTCAGGGAAATTTCCTGCTTCAACATCATTGAGGTGCTACAGATGTACTAGGTTTATTAATAGTGCCCCACAAATTAAAAGTAAAGTTATGCCTGTTTTTCTATTTTCTTAAAAAAAAGTTCAATGGCCCCGATATATGAATACACAATTATTTTTCTAGGAACAGACATAAAAAGTGGGAATGCATATGCATTCCTAGAGAAACAAATTTTTGTTGTCACAAAGTAAACAAGCTTATATTATTTGTTAGAGCTCAGAAACAACATGATAACTTTATCAGACATTTAAAAAAGAACTAACACCAATTCTACTGAAACTACTCTGAATAATAGAAGAGGGAATACTTCCAAATTCATTCTATGAAGCCAGTATTACCCTGATACCAAACCAGACAAAGACACATCAAAAAAAGAAAAGAAAAATACAGGCAAAATCCCTAATGAACATTGATGCAAATATCCTCAACAAAATACTAGCAAACTGAATTCAACAAAAAAGATCATTCATCATGACTAAATTGAATTTATCCCAGGGATGCAAGGATGGTTCAACATACACAAAGTAATGAATATGATACATCATATCAACAGAATGAAAGACAAAAATTACATGATCATTTCAATTGATACTGAAAAAGCATTTGATAAAATTGAATATCTCTTCATGATTAATAAAACCTTCAAAAAATTGGTATAAAGGAACATACTTCAACCCAATAAAAGCCAAATATGACAGACCCACAGCTAGTATCATATTGAATGAAGGAAAACTGAAAACTTTTCCTCTAGGATCTGTAATATGACAAGGATGCCTACTTTCACCACTGTTATTCAGCATAGTACTGGAAGTCCTAACTGGAGCAATCAAACAAGAGAAAGATATAAAGGGCATCTAAATTGGAAAGGAAGAAGTCAAATTATTCTTGTTTGCAGATGATATAATCTTATATTTTGAAAAACCTAAAGACTCCACACACACACACAAAAACTATTCAAACTGATAAATTTGGTAAAGTTTCAGGATAAAAAAACAACATACAAAAATTAGTAGCATTTCTATATGCCAACAGCAAACAATCTGAAAAAAAAATTAAGAAAGTAACCACACTTACAATAACTACAAAAAATAACTGAGAATTAGCTTCACCAAAGAAGTGAAAGATCTCTACAATGAAAACTATAAAACACTGATAAAAGAAGTTGAAGAGAATACACAAAAAATGAAAAGATATTTCATGTTCATAGATTGCAAGAATCAATATTATTAAAATGTCCATATATCCAAAGCATTCTTCAGATTCAATGCAACCCCTATCAAAATACTGATGACATTCTTCACAGAAATAGAAAAAAATAATCTTAACATTTATATGCAACCACAAAAGACCCAGAATAGCCAAAGCTATCCTGAGCAAAGCAAACAGAACTGGAGCAATCACGGTACCTGACTTCAAATAATACTACAGAGCTGTGGAAACCAAAACAGCATGGTACTGACTGGCACAAAAACAGACACATAGACCAATGGATCAGAATAGAGTATCCAGAAACAAATTTATACACCTACAGTGAACTCATTTTTGACAAAGGTGCCAAGAACATACACTGGGGAAAGGACAGTCTCTCCAAAAAACAGTGCTGGGAAAACTGAATATCCACATGCAGAAACTAGACCCCTATCTCTCACAATATACATAAATCAAATTAAAATGGATTACAGACTTACATATAAGACCTAAAACTATGAAACTACTAAAAAAAAAAAAAAAAAAGAACATTGGAGAAACTCTCCTGGACATCGGACTGGACAAAGATTTCTTGAGTAATGCCCCATGAGCACAGGCAACCAAAGCAAAAATGGGCAAATGGAATCGCATCAAGCTAAAAAGCTTCTGCACAGCAAAGGAAACAATCAACAAAGTGAAGAGACAACTCAAAGCATGGGAGAAAATATTTGCAAGCTACCCATCTGACAAAGGATTAACACCCAGAATATATAGGGAGCTCAAATAACTCTATAGGGAAAAAATCCAATGATCCTATTCTAAAATGGGCAAAAGATCTGAATAGACATTTCTCAAAAGAAAACATATAAATGACAAACAGATATATGAAATGGTGCTCAACATCATTGATCAACAGAGAAATGCAAATCAAAACTACAATGAGATATCATCTCACCTAAGTTAAAATGGCTTATATCCAAAGACAGACAATAACAAATGCTGGCAAGGATGTGGAGAAAAGGCAACCCTTGTACACTGTTGGTGTGAATGTAAATTAGTACGATCACCGCAGAGAACAGTTTGGAGTTTCCTCAAAAAACTAAAAATAGAGCTACCATATGATCCAGCAATCCCACCGCTAGGTATATACCCAAAAGAAAGGAAATCAGTATATTGAAAAGATGTCTACACTTCTATGTTTGTTGCAGCACTGTTTACAATACCTAAAATTTGAAAGCAACCTAAGCATCCATCAACAGATGAATGGATAAAGAAAATGTACATATACACAATGGAGTACTATTCAGCCATAAAAAAGAATAATATCCTGTCATTTGCAACAACATGGATGGAACTGGAGGTCATTATGTTAAGTGAAATAAGCCAGGCACAGAAAGACAAACTTTTTCATGTTCTCACTTATCTGTGGGATTGAAAAATAAAAACAATTGAACTTATGGAGATAGTAGAATGATGGTTACCAGAGACTGAAAAGGATAGTTTGGCAGGGGCGTGAGGGGTAAGTGGGGATGGTTAATAGGTACAAAAACATAATTAGATAGAAGGAATAAAATTTAGTATTTGATAGCATGACAGAGTGACTACTATCAACAATAATTTATTGTACATTTAAAAATAACTAAAAGACTATAATTGGATTGTTTGAAACACAAAGGATAAATGCTTGAGATGATGGATATCCTATTTACCCTGATGTGATTATTATGCATTGTATGCGTATATCAAAGTATTTCATGTACCCTATAACTATATAGATATACGATGTACTCACAAAAATTTAAAACAAAACAAACAAATAAACAAAAAGTTGAATTCAGTTTATTAGAATTCCCAAACATGAATAGAAGATCTAAGATAACTCTTTTTGCCATCCTGAGAAATTTGGTAAGGTTTTCTGGTAGATTTTCTACACAGAAAAAAAAATACTCTTTGAAGGAAAAGAAGAGCCTTTATGACTTTAATAGGACAACCCTTTTCCAGAGTCTCTCAGAGGCTAACATAATCCTGTATATACAGATTAACCTGTGCCTATATTCCTGAAAAGACTGCAGTAAAGGAAAATTCAGGCCTCATTATAGGGTCATTTTACATTTCAAACTGCAGTTTTCTTTTTCTTTTTTTTTCTTTTTTTTTTTGAGATAGAGTTTTGTTCTTGTTGCCCAGACTGGAGTGCAACGGTGCGATCTCGGCTCACATCAACCTCTACCTCCCAGGTTCAAGCAATTCTCCTGCCTCAACCTACCAAGTAGCTGGGATTACAGCACATGCCACCACGCCTGGCTAATATTGTATTTTTTAGTAGAGACGGGATTTCTCCATGTTGGTCAGGCTTGTCTCGAACTCTTGACCTCAGGTGATCCGCCCGCCTCAGCCTCCCAAAGCGCTAGGATTACAGGCATAAGCCACAATGCCTGACCTGCAGTTTTGTTTATAATCGAAAAGTCCATCTTTACAAACTAGCAGTAAGGCTCAAACAACACCACCACCACCACCACCACACACATACACACCCCAAAATTATTGCCTAACAACAAACATCCTGATATCTACATTTATTTTTCTTCCCTTTACTTAAAATTCTATTTTCCGACCAGTTGAAGAGTCCTCCTGTCCTAACTTAGTTCATTAAAAATATCAGTTTCTTTCCATGGCCTCCAAAATTTTTTTTTAATTTGAAAAATTTTTACCTCAGTTCTGAAAGGACTGTCTCCTGAAAACATTCCCACTTCTGAGTGCTTCCTACTTTAGGAGAACAAAAGTTCCAGCTTTCAGTATCCTTAGAGTACACAACTCTCTGCCTCAGATGGACCCAAATTCTCACAAAAACAAAAGAGAGACATGGGATGAGACAATGAATTCTCAGTTGGCCTCACTGCCAGACTTGTATACAATCCTCTCTGATGTCTTCTAGATCTTGGGCAGCTTGAACACTTGCTTTATTGTATATATTTAAGATGTACAGCACAATGTTTTGATATACACATACACAATAAAGTGATTACTATAGTCAAGTAAACTAATATATCTATCCTCTCACATACTTTTGTGTGTGTGGTGAAAGCACCTAAAATCTCTCTTAGCAAATTTCCAGTGTGTAATATTTTTAGCTGTCTTCCTCATGTTATTCATTAGATCTCTACACTAATCCATCCTATATAACTGCAACTTTGTCCCCTTTAACCTACATCTGCCCATTTCCCCCGTCCTCCCACCCCAATCGCCATTATACTCTCCATTTCTATTTATTCAGTGTTTTAAAAGATTTCATATATAAGTGAGATCATGCAGTATTTTTCTTCCTGTGGTCTGGTTTCCTCAAATGTCTTCAACACAAACTGTATATTTGCTAAATAATGCTTTGTGGTCCTGAGTCAAATATTATTAAAACTTGATATGTTGGGAACTCCAAGCCAAGAGGAGAAATACTTCTAGACCTCTCCACAAGCTGGTATGTCTTCAAATGGAGTAAAAAATGTAAATAAAAACTTATTTGAGGTCCATATGGAATGTGTGATTTTCTTTGGAAAATAATCATTCAGACAATTACTTATGAAGAAATCTCTTCAATGCCATCTTTGCTAGTAACTGCCAGGCTATTTTCCATTCCCACCTCTAATATTAACATACCATGACATACAATTCTATAGAGCCAAAAAGATATTCAAAAGCCCCCAAATAAAAGAACTTGAAAGTCAAAAGGGGACCAATTCTTACAGAATATTTTGATAATAAATGTAATTCCAGACACCCAGACTCTTTAGGGACTTAAAGTCCTAAATCTCTAAGATTGTAAATGAGAAAATTGCAACCTGAGATATTATGCCAATGGTCTAAAGTTTTTAGTGGCAAGAACCACTTATTTATTTCAACAAACATTTACTGAACATCTACTCTATAGCTGGCAAAAGAAGACATTTTGGAATAAAGAAATGCAAGACACAGTTCCTGCCCCCACCTCTGGTTGTTCACAGTCCACTGGGGATACCTACCTAGTGAGCAGAGACACAGAGTGATAGGCTCTTTGATAAAGGCAGTCACAAGGTGAGGCCCCAACTCACAGAGCAAGAAACCAGAACAAACTTTCTGGAAGGGATTTGTCCTGAGCTGAGTCTTGATGAAGGTGAAGGAGCTGCTTAGGAAAGAAAGAGATCAAGAGAAAAGGGCCTGGCTCTCTAGGTCTTTCCGCATTCACATTAGACTAGTGCACTCTTAAAATGTTTTGGTTTTGAGTTTGGTTTTGTCCGTGAATTATTTTATCTCTAGGTCAGAACATAGTGCTAAAGGAGTGAAAGCCACACCAGACACCTTAAAATGTCTCACACTAACCACAAGGGGGAGTAGGTTAAAGATGGCTGAATTCAGGTGAATCACTCATCACCATCACTAAAACCCACCAGCAAGTAGCCTAGTGTTGCGGGGCATGGGCCGAACCTCCCTATAAAGGCAGCTTTGCTTACTGAGTTATTCATTTTATCAATCTGTGTACTTTTCAAAAATCACTTTAACATGTAGGCAGAAAATGAGAAATATTCAGTAAAAATATGTAAAACAAATTTATTAATTCAAGTATTTATTGAGTTCCTATTATTTGCCATGTAGATATTACAATAATATTCTAATCATACATTTAAGCCTTTGTAAAGAGGTTTAGGGCTTTAATTTTTTCCTCATTTACTCATTTGTTGCTCTAAGCCTGAATTTGGAGGTGTTCAAAGACTAGAAAGACAGGCATAGACAAGGGTATATTGATGTATAGAGGAAGGGAGAAGGATGGAGAAGGAATGGTTTGAAAGTATCTTCAGAACAGGCTGCATAAGTGACTAAAGTTTTCAAAAGTGGGGTTTGTGGATATCTTAAATTTGTGTGTAGTGCCACAGTTTGTAGAGTTGGAGGATGATGGTCAGAACTCACCATTTATTCATTCATGGTAGCTGTGGGTTCTTCCCTTTCCTCTAGGCTCTAAACAATTGGTTATCTTTGGGACCACTGAAAGAAAGATCATATTTCTGATCAAAATTTAGGATCCATGGTCTGCCACATATAAGTGTTTTTATAAGGAAAATGGGATAAACATTTAAAAGCAGGATTGTCACTTTTTTGTCCCTTTTCAGTGTTAAAGATGTCAAAATAAGAACATCTTGGTGGGTCCTCTGGTGAGATCTCTCTCTCTCTCTCTCTCTCTCTCTCTCTCTCTCTCTCTCTTCCCCTCTTGGTTCCCAGGACTAAGAAAAGGATAGATCAAAGGGACAGTAAATACAGCCTATGCCTGGAAGACTTAACATTGTAGCTGTTTTGTTGGGGATGGAATCTGGAGGTTGCAATAGAGTGAAAGGAAAAATGATCTAGGAGTCAAGACACAGGTAAAATTCTGGCTTTGCTGCTAAATATCTGGATGTGTTGGGCAAGTCATTTAGTCAACCTAGGCCTCAATTTCTCTATCTGTAGGAAATAATGATGGCTGAAATTTGTTAAACATGTTTTACGAATCTATCAACAGTTCTGAGAGGCTTATTTGGAGGGGGATGAAGAGATCAGTGGTCTTCAAACTTAACTTTTGTGCAAGGGAATCCTTTCGTAAAATGAAGTCTTGTATGGCTCCCCAATACATAGCACAGATAAAAGTAGTATACCTATTTCATAAGTTACTGTGTATAGCATTTCCTCATGAGACATTTGAAGATTATCATGATCTATGATTTCCACCACATCAAGCTTTGATCTGTAACACATTTGAGTAGTAAGAATTTTTTAATTTAGTTTTTCAAATAATAAAATAAATGCAATGAAATGTGTGTGGATCCCTAGAACACAGTTTAAAAGCCACTGAATGAGTTTATCTCTGAGGTCTCTTCTGAATCTGATGTTCTCCCCATCTGAGCCTGGCAAAAACTCCTGCCAAGAACACATACACACCAGTCACTTTTCTCCCCCATGAAGGAAGATGCCTCTTATATTTCCCAGCAGAATCAATGCCTAATATTAAAAACATGTCAGTGTGACTAGTTCTAATTCAGTCTCTCCTTCAACAGGTTTTGGGGCCAAAGGTACTGTTACATCTGTGACAGTTGTAACTGCTTTGGGATTCTACTTGGACGCACAATGTGTACATCTGAATATTCCCAGAAGTATCTGGTCAAGCTCAATAAAATTTTGAATGTCAGCAGACCTGAAATCGAGTATATAAGAAACCTGAACTAATATCACATAGTGAATTTCAACAATGCTGCTTGGATGGTAAGAGAGGTTCTCATCACTCTTTACCTGTGTGACCCTGGCCACTTTTCATTTGGGACCTAGTTTCTTGAACTAGAGATCAACGTTATTTCCTTTCCAGCTAAAGTATTCTTTATTCTCTAGTTAGTTAACATCCTTCTGTGATCAGCTATACTGCCTGTATCTCCACCACTTCTCATTTACCAGCTGGGCTGTTTTCATGGACATACATTCTGTACAGATTTTCCACTGTGTAATTCTGGTGATTCTACATATGAATTAAATGTTTTATGTTTGCACTTAAAACTGGAATTGCATGATATGAGATGAATGGTAAAATTTACATTTTAATTTTTAAACTCAGAACAACATTAAATAGTAAATAAAAGACATAAAATATTTATGTATACATTTAACAAAATATCTATAAGATCTCATGGGTACATGAAGAAAACTACAAAACTCTAATGAAAGAAATCAAAGTAGATCACTAATAAATGAAGAGATATTCCATGTTCATGGATAAGAAGACTCAATGTTGTTAAAATATCAGTTCTTCCCAAGTTGATCTACAGATTCAATGCAATTTCAATAAAGTCGTCCAGAAAGTTACTTTGTGGTGACCAACAAACTGATTCTGAAGTTTACATAGGGAGGCAAAAGACCCAGAATAACCAACAAAATATTGAAGAAGAACAAAGTCAGAGGACTGACACTATACTTCCTCAAGAGTTACTACAAACTGCAGTAATCAAGACAATGTGGTATTGGTGAAAGAATAGACAAATAGAGCACAGGAACAGAATAGAGAATCTGGAAAAAGACCCACACAGTATTGTCAACTGATCTTTGACAAAGCTAAGTTAATTCACCGGGGAAAGGATAGTATTTTCAATAAATGATACTGGAACAATTAATCATCCACATGCAAAAAATGAATATAGAATCTAACCTTATACTACACAAAAATTAACTTAGAATGGATGACAAACCTAAATGTAAAACTATAAAACTTCTAGAAGACAACATTGGTGTTAGATTTCATTACAATAAAACATTTCTGCTCTGTGAAAAACTTCATTAAGATGATGAAAAGATAAGGCACAGACTGAGAAAAAATATTTGCAAAGGACGTATCTGAGAAAGGACTGTTACCCAGGATGTACAAAGAACTCTTAAAACTCAACAATAAAAAACAAACAATCTAATTAGAAAGAGAGCAAAAGATCTGAACAGACACCTCTGCAAAGAAGATATACAGCTGGCAAGTAAGCATATAAAAAATGTTCCACATCATATGCTGTTACAAATTTGCAGATTAAAACAAAAATGAGATACCACCACATACCTATTATAATGGCTAAAATCAAAACGAGTTAAAAACTTATGCCCACACACAAAAGAACTGCACATGAATGTTTACAGCAAATTTATTCACAGTTGTCAAAAATTGGAAGTAACCAAGATGTCTTTTGGTAGATGAATGAATAAACTGTGGCATATCCATACAATGAAATTCAGCAATAAAAATAAGCTATCAAGCCATAAAAAATCATGGAAGAGAAAGCTTAAATTCATATTGCTAAGTAAAAGAAGCTAGTCTGAAAAAGCTACAAATTATGTAATTCCAACTATATGACATCTGAAAAGGCAAAACTATAGAGACAATGAAAACATCAGTGGTTTCCAGGGATTGGGGAAAATAGTGGGGAAATGATACAGAAGCGAAGCAGAAGGAATCTACTTTTTTTTTCAACTTTTTTTTTTTTTTTTTTTTTTTTGAGTCAGGGTCTCCCTCTGTCATCCAGGCTGCAGCGCAGTGGTGCAGTCTTGACTTACTGCAACCTCCACCTCCTGGGCTCAAGTGATCCTCCCAACTCAGCCTCAGTAGTAGCTGGGACTACAGGTGTGCCCACCATGCCCAGCTAAGGTTTTTGTATTTTTTTGTTGAGACGGGGTTTTGCCAGTGTTACCCAGGCTAGTCTCAAACTCATGGACTCAAGTGATCCACCCTCTCAGCCTCCCAAAGTGCCAGGATTATAAGCGTGAGCCAACATGCCCGGCTCCAACTTTTATTTTAGACTCAGAAGGTACATGTGCAAGTTTGTTACCTGGTTATATTGCATGATGCTGAAGTTGGGGGTAAAAATGATCCTGTCACCCAGATACAGAATAGTACCCAACCGTTAGTTTTTCAACCCCTCCTCAACTCTCTAATAGTCCCCAGTGTCTATTGTTGCCACCTTTATGTACATGAGTTCTTGATGTTTAGCTCCCACTTATAAGTGAGAACATGTGGTATTCGGTTTTCTTTTCCTGCATTAATTTGCTTAGGATAATGGCCTCCAGCTCCATCCATGTTGCTGCAAAGACCACAATTTTGTTCCTTTCTTTCTTTTCTTTTTTCTTTGAGACAGAGTCTCACTCTTGTCACCCAGGCTGGAGTGCAATGGCACGATCCCAGCTCACTGCAACCTCTGCCTCCCAGGTTCAAGTGATTTTCCTGCCTCAGCCTCCTGAGTAGCTGGGATTACAGGCACCTGCCACCATGCCCGGCTAATTTTTTTTTTTTTTTTGTATTTTTAGTTGAGATGGGGTTTCACCATGTTGGCCAGGCAATTTTGTTCTATTTTATGACTGTGTAGTATTCCATGGTATATATGTACCACATTTCCTTTATCCAACCCTTCGTTGATGGGCACGTAGGTTGGTTCTATGTCTTTGCTATTGTGAATAGTGCTGCAGTGAACATGAAAGTATTAAGTGTCCCTTTGGTAGAATGATTTGTGTTCGTTTGGATATATACCCAGTAATGGGATTACTAGATCAAATGGTAGTTCTGTTTTGAGTTCTTTGAGAAATCTCCAAACTGCTTTCCATAGTGTCTGAACTAATTTACATTCCCACCAACAGTTTATAAGCTTTTCCTTTCTCCACAATCTCACCAACATCTGTTGTTTTTTGACATTTTAATAATAGTTATTCCCACTGGTATGAGATGGTATCTCATTGTGGTTTTGATTTGCATTTCTCTGACGATTAGTGATGATAAGCATTTTTTCATGTTTGTTAGTGACTTGTATATCATCTTTTGACAAATGTTGGTTCATGTCTTTTGCCCATTTTTTAATGGAGTTGTTTGTTTTTTGCTTGTTCAACTCTTTAAGTTCCTTGAAGACTCCAGATATTAGATCTTTGTTGAATGCACAGTGTGTGAATATTTTCTCTCATTCTGCAGGTTGCCTGTTTACTCTGTTGATAGTTTCTTTTGCTGTACAGAAGCCCTTTAGTTTAACCAGGTCCCACTTTTCAATTTTTGTTTTTCTTGCAATTGCTTTTGAGGATGTATTCATCAATTCTTTCCCAAAGCTATGTCCAGAATGGTGTTTCCAAAATTTTCTTCTAAGATTTTTATAGTTTAAGGTCTTACAATTAAGTCTTTAATTCATCTTGAGTTAATTTTTGTATATGGTGAAAGATAGGGATCCACTTTCATTTTTCTGCATATGATTAGCCAGTTATCAAAGGATATTTTTGATCAGTGAAAATATTCTGTATGATACTGTAATGGTAGATATATAACATTATGCATTTTTCAAAACATGTAGAACTATACACATTAAGAGTGAACTCTAATATAAACTATGGATTTTCGTTAGTAATTATGTGTCAATATTGGTTTGTCAGGCATAACAAATGTACCACACTAATGCAAGATGTTAATAATAGTGGAAACCTGGAGGGAGTAATATGAGAACTCCACTTTCCACTTTCTTCTTTTTTCTTTTCTTTTTTTTTTTTTTGTAAATCTGAAATTGCTCTAAAAACCAAAGTCTAGTAATTAAATACAACACCACCATCACAAGCTGAGAGAGAGCATGAAAGAGAATAAAAAGCTTTTTTTAAGTACCTTTAACAGCACTTTTTTTTTTTTTTTTTTTTGCGTTGCTTTCTGAACAAAGGGTCCCACATTTTCATTTTGCTGTGGGGCCAGAAAATTATGTAGCCCTGTTTATCACTTTGTATAAATAATAGCTAATGTTTATTTAGCGCATATTATGCAACAGGTATTACGGTACCTACTTTCACATATTACTTCATTTAAAATTCACAACCCTACGATATTTTATATATTTTATAATGATCTCTTTTACATATTTTAAAATATTTTATAATGATATAATTAACCCCATGATAATATTTTCATGCCTATTTACAAATAAGGAAATCAAGGTTTAGAAAAGTTGAGTGTGTTGATCGAAGTCACTTAGCTGGTAGGAGAAAGGGTCAGATTTGAACCCAACCATCTGATTCCCAGCTCCTAACCACCAGCTATAACCACCACCATGTTAGATTTCAAGCTCTCTGAAATCTATGCTATGACCACTAAATATAAACCTCACTGATTACAATGCTTAGGCATGTGCCCAAAGGATAGCCCTGCGATTTTAATCATCCTGGGTGTAATGTGAAATATTCCCAGCCAGCAGATACTTTTAACAAAACCCCTCAAATTCTTTGGATGATGCAAGCTGCATAAATGCACAAGAGTTATACGAACATTATGAACAGTACTTCTTTAGAGACTTATAAATTACGAAGAATTAACTTTCTCTTAAAAATATGCACTATGTATGTATGCTTTTATAAAGCAGACCTGGGTAATCAATTTTGAACTGAGAAGGCACACACTAGATTTGAACATCAACAGCAAAAAATCAAAAATAATCCTCTTAAGCTTGTTTGGCTAAGTTCTTTGCCATACTTGTTCCTGCTTTCTTTCTGACTTGCTCAGCACATAGCTATGGGGTTAAGCAAAGGAGACCTTTTCATCTGTGCGGGTTATGAGGCGCAGTTGTCTGTACAAAGTTTAGGGCTCTCTGCCAATTCCATAGGCCTCAGCTCTGCAGCACAGATGTATGCCTCAACTTACCAGATAAACTAGGCTCCAGTCTCTCTCATATTAACAACTGATCTTAAAAGGAATCTGAATGAACATGTCTGCCAAAGTTGGCTCTGTACTTCTGACTGAAAACCACATCTAACTGAGTGGTTAAAGCTGTCATGGAGGGACTCGGGTCTTGGGAGGTTTGAAGTACAGTAGGGGGTTTTAGTCCTGCTGTGATGAAGCTAGCTAGTCCATGCATCTCTTCTTCTTTGGCACATGGTGGAAGCATGAGGGATATGTTATGATAAAAATCCCAATTATGCCTTCTACCATCTGTTAATAGCATGTGCTTGTGTACACGTTGCCAGGAAATATCAAGAACAAAGGAATGAGAGGCCCTCATTCCAGAGACATGGCTCTCAGCTCCCACTGAGGTTCACTGGTTTGGTTACAGATGTGTCGATGTCCTCAACACCCAGGCCCACATAACATGGAAGTCCACGGTCCGGGGCAAAGCTAGACTCATCCAGGTCTGTTTGGAAAGAGGGATCCAGTGGAATGCAACATTGATGTTTTTCTTATAATGTCTCAAAAATACAATTAAAATGGAGATAACCAATTAGCTCCCACATCATACATGTACATGACACTGACTTACAAAGTCATTTGAAAAATACAGATCTCCTTGAAAAAAAGGCACACATGGCATGCGTTAAATCAAGTTTTATAAAACGATTAAAGTTTAAACTTTTATTACATTTTAAATATGTGAGTTGGAACCATTGTACTTTATCACATCAGGGGATTTTTTTTCTTCAAGATGAGTGAGAATAACTATAATAGTCGTGAAACTGTTGTAGAAATAAGCAACAACTTTGTACAGATATTTGGAACCCAAAGATAAAGTAATATACTGAGCCATTAGTTTCTACCTCTTTCTAACTACATTAGTGTCAGAGTTAACAACTAATAAAAATTCTACTAGGCTGGGTGCTGTGGCTCACACCTGTAATCCTAGCACTCTGGGAAACCAAGGCGGGTGGAAAACTTGAGTTCAGGAGTTCGAGATCAGCCTGAGTAAAATGGTAAGACCACGTCTCTGTGAAAAATACAAAAATTAGCTGGGCTTGGTGGTGAGTGCCTGTAATGCCAGCTACTTGGGGTGTTGAAGCAGGAGGATCGCTTGAGGTTGAAGAGGTTGAAGCCACAGTGAGCAGGGATCACCCCACTGCACTCCAGCCTGGGTGACAAAATGAGACCCCATCTCAAAAAAAAAAAAATTCTATTATATTTTTAAGATCTTTTTTATAATGTGATTCTAGAAAATAACCTGGACCTTAAAAGATGTGTTTAAAACATTACTAAACAAAATTTATTTAGTTTCAGAGTAATCTTCTAGTGAAGATTCCTGATTTTCTTATTATAACACACAATCAGGGATCTCATCATACAGACTACATCCAGAAATTCCTTGGTAGAAGTTAGAAATGTGTCTGTGAGAAGCAAGGATTCTTTATCTACATATAAAATAAAACAAAAGTGGAACCATATTTTTGTCCCCAAACATCCCTTTGATACTACCATTGAGGTTTCACAATTGGGACAGTTTTCTTCCAGCACCCTCACTAAACGACACCCCTCTACTCTCATCTTGCACAGTTCCCTTCCTTCCTCTCCAGCAAACATTCCTCTACTTTCCTTTGCCAGGTGAGTCTTATGCTGCTGCACACCCACCCTGAGAGCTGGCTGCCCTTAAGAGGAAGTTCACTTAGAACATCTTGATTAAAATGAAATTTGTGCATTGTTTTCTAGTGTGGCCTGCACACATTGGAGATGAAAAAATTGATGCTCAAAAAGTGAAATGACTGTGACAAGGTTTCTTAATATAGCTGCTAGGGATACAATTTCTGATCCCTATTTTAGTATTCCCTTTTCCTGCCTCTCTCTATTCATTTGTCTTTTGCTTCTCTACTCATTCCCTCTGTGACCCTAGCTGAACTCCTAGCTCCAATTTAATCATAATGGTTTCTCCTGAATCCTTTTCTCACAGGACTGAATGAGTTAAGAGAAAGTCCTTCTCTTCCAAACTTTCTTCCTGTAAACCCTTCCTCTGTCATTCCCGTACACAAAATTTAAAAATGTTAATACTTAGGTACATTATTTTTACTGGGTTTTTTAATTAAGAAAGCAATGCTTATAGAATACTTGAAAGATATAATGCATGAAACAACAGTTACCTGTAAATCTACAACCCAAAGATAACCACTGTGAAGACATTAATGTATTTTCTTTCTTACAATTTTCTATATATAGCTATATGTTTTAGCATTTTGGGGACTGTACTGGAGCTATAGTTTTGCTACCAGATTTGTTTCTCATGTCACTAAAAATTATTGAAGAGCATAAATGCAATGAATGCCTTATAGTTTATCATACACTCTAAAGAATTTTGGACTACTGGCTAATCATTTTTAATTGACTCTGTCTTAATGGTGTGCTGGTAAACTGGCTCTCTTAAAAAAGAGCCCTGACTTATTGTATTTGCCAGATTCCATGGTGTAAGTGTTCCTACCATGGCAAATTTCAACAATCGGCCCACAAAAATTCCTAAAAATGTAATCAGTTATTGTAAGCTGGTATGTGCTGGTCCCAACAAACCACTGACTATCAAATATTATAAAGGTTACATATTTTGGCTCTCAAGCAGCCTACACCTAACTAGGGCCCTTGATAAACAAGGAAATGACCTTTAAACCCATAGTTACCTCCATTTTCACCATACTGTATTTCATCTAGCTGTGTTCCTAGTTGACAGCCTTCACTTCCGAGTGACTATCTCCAGTAATGACCTTTAGAGTGTATCATAATGGCAGACAACTTGGAATATGCTTAAATAGTTTTCTTTACATTCCTTACCCTGGTTGTTCAAAATCACTTTCCATAGTCTTGTGCTTCCTGCCTCTCATTGCTATTCAATCCTAACGGTTTCCAGATGTTTAACTTCCATTCAATTACAGTTACATATGGTTTGAACATGGAAGAGGACAGTTAATCTGAAATGAAAAAACAAAGTAAAACACTAACGTGTAACTAACTTTGCGGGTAGGCAGGATGAGCTTTCAAGCCATCTCTTCACTGACTGCTGACAACTTGCTCCTTAAAAAAAAGTCCTAGAACTGTGACATAAAGATCAAATAAATAGCTTTTCTGAAAGTTTTATTACCTAGAATGGGATTCTGTAGGCCACCACCTTCAGAGTAAATGTGTCAAATTTGAATTTATAATATTTCATCCATCATCACATTATAATAACCCTCGGTCTTCTTAGCTAAGTAAAAAGTTAAGTAAAATTTTCAGATTCCATCTAAATTACATCTCTTGTTTCCCCACAAAGCTTAGTGCAGTGCTTACCTGTGGTGACAATTGTCAGTACACATTTGTTGAGTTAATGAAGACTGACATGGGCATAAAATGTATTGCAATAGAGTAAAGGCTGAATATTACGGGGCTACTGTATCACAAATAAAGCTTAGGAATTGAAAGGACCTGGGCTGAAATCCGAGCTCCTTATTTGCCAGCTGTGTGAACTTGAGTAAGTTATTTAATCTTTCTGAGCTTCCATTTCCTCACCCAAATATTTGCATAACAACATCTTCCTTTGTAGGGTGGTTGTAAGGTGTTTCAGTTATTTCTTGCTATGTAACAAACTACTCAAAACTTAATGCCTTAAAACAGCCATTTATTTTGCTTTTGCTATTGTTGATCAGGAATTTGGGAAGGGCTCAGCTGGGTAATTTGTCTGTGTTCCACGTGGCATCAGTTGAGTTGGCTGGAGGTGGAAGGTTTGAGATGTATGGCATGTTTATATACTCATACGTATTAGCTCCTTGATGCTTCCTGGCCTCTCCCTCTTATCCTCTAAGGGTGGGCATTGCAGACTTTTCCTGTAAAGGTCCAGATAGTGAATATTTTAGGCTTCAAGGATCTTATGATGTCTGTCACAGCTATTCAACTCTGCCATTGTAGCATGAAAGCAGCCACAGACAATAAGTAAACAAATGAGTGTGACAGTTTCAATAAAATTTTATTTAAGTTTCATATACTTTTTACATATGTCAGACTGTTGTTATTCTTTTGGCTGCCCCTCCCTGCCATTCTTAGCTAGAAAGAATGTGATGAGCCAGATTTAGCCCACAGGCTATAGTTTGCTGACCCTTACTCTCGGGCCTTTCCATACAGCTTGGGTTTCTCATGACATGGTGGTCCCAGAGTAGTCACATTTCTTACACAGTAGCTAGGTCCCCATAGCAAATATTCTGTGAGGCAGGAAGTGGAAGCAGGTAAAATCATAAGGCCTGAGTCTTGAAACTGGCATAATGTCACTTCTGCTGTATTCTCTTGATCAAAGCAGTCATAGGGCCCACCCTTATTGGATGGGGTGGAGAAATTGAGGGAGTGGAGATTGGAGGGGTTGGAGAAAATCTCTTCTTGATGGGAGATTGGCTAGGTCACATTGCAGAGGAGCACGTGGAAAGGAGAGATTATTGTAGCTACAAATACAATCTGCCACGTGAGGATTAGGAATAATATTTATAAAGTACCTGCTTCTCATGATATGCACCCAATGAATGATGACTCATATTGCTATTAATAGTGTCATTATTAACTTTGAGGGGGGAGCAATTAGCACTGAGATTCATATTGACCTTCTTAGAGGAAAAAGGTAGTGAAAAATTAGGCTTTTAAGAAATTCTTACTTGTGTTTCCCTCGTCTGCAGTAATGGGGCCCATAACAGTAACTGCTTTTGAGTTGTTTTAAGAAGTTTATTGAAATAAAATATGAAAAGTGCGCAAGTAGAGCACATTTGGCATGAGTGTCAGAACTGTTCATTATTACTATTTTATGTCATGGTTGAGAAATAACGTATTGTTTTTGATTATCATAAGCTTTTCTAGGACTTCCAAAACCTAGACTCTAAAATGCATTGGCTGGGCACGGTGGCTCATGACTGTAATCCCAGCACTCTGAGAGGCCAAGGTGGGTGGATCGCCTGAGGTCAGGAGTTCGACACCAGCCTGGCCAACATGGTGAAACCCCATCTCTACTAAAAATACAAAAATTAGCCAGGGGTGGTAGTGGGCACCTGTAATCCCAGCTACTTGGGAGACTGAGGCAGGAGAATTATTTGAACCCAGAAGGCAGAGGTTGCAGTGAGCCCAAGATCATGCCACTGCTGCACTCTAGCCTGGGTGATAGAGCAAGACTCCATCTCAAAAAAAAAAAAAAGCATCAAGATGCCACATCACAGGATTTAATAATTTCAGGAATTTTATAACTGATACATTCAAGAGAAAAAGTTTTTAAAAATTGGAGCTTGCATTATTAAAAATTACATATATAACAATATAATAGATATAGGTAAATACATCCATTCATGTACACATCGCAGTCAAATTTTGAGGTAAATTTTCCATTGGATTTACATTTTTAAACAACTAGCCAAATATGATATAATTATATTGACCACTATAGGAACAATCACATAAGAAGGGAAACACTAAAACAGAAAAGAAACTGATTCAGAATTGTAAATAGGGTGCAAACTGGGGTTTTGTTGATTGATATTGGTTTTAACTGATGAGTTTCTAAAATAAGGCAGCAAATGGATAAAAGGATCAGGACAACAATGAAAGCTCTAAACAACTGCAAATAAATTAGATTCCTGAGTAATAAATCTTGAATCTTGCTGTTTGATCACCCTTATCAGGCAGAAGCCTGAGAAAATAGAAGAGCTCTCCATCCTGCCCAGAAGGTCAAGGACACACTTGGCATCATCAGCTCCACATTCCTAAGGGGAGGACCCTCCACCAAGAATGCAAAGAATGGCTTCTTGGTCTGGATAAAACCACTGCTTCTGGGGCTATATTTCCACTGGCCCATGGCAAGGCAGCATGCAGCAGTTTAAGAATAACACACTTTGATGCTATTCAGCCATTTAACAGAATCTTTGCTGACATGTGAAAACAGCCCCCAATATGTTGTTAAGACAAAAACAGGCTCAAAGCTGTAAATATAATGTGATACAATTTTCATCAAGCAACATAAGATACATGAAAAAAACATTATAAGGCTTTGCCAAACATAATGGAAGCCACCCACGTGCGACAGGATTTGGGGTAACTTATTTTCCTGTTTCTTTTGAGTTTTTATTTGTTTTCCAAATTTTCTGCTATATGTGTTATTGCTAAAGTACACATATAGTTATGTCTTAAAATAACTATATGTGTTATTTTAAGACATAACTGAAGTAGAAGAAGGCAACAATAAAGTGATACTGAGAGTAAATAAAACATAATATATTTGTCAGTGCTTAGTAAACAAATCAGTGCCCTACCTCAGCACATAATATTTCAAAGTAACCACAACATGCTATGTTAAATATTTAATTTAAATTTTTATATGAGGCTGAATTAGGAGGTATTATAAATATTAGGTATTATAAATATTAGGTATTGCTATACTTCATTAGCTAATCAAAATTTATCAAGACAAATGCACATGAAATTGCAGTTGCCAACATATAGACTCATTTAAAAGTCTTGAAAAGAAACACTGTCATGTTAGAGACCATGACATTATCATGTCTGAATCGTGAGGTCTATTCAAAGAGGCTGTGGTGGAATCAGGTGGCAAGGTGGGGGAAGGAAATCCATTCGAATCAACCAATATACAGTAATCTCCTGTTATCTGTGGGGAATACGTTCCAAGACCCTCAGTGGATACCGGAAACTGCAGATATAAATTCTATATATACCATGTTTTTCATATACATTAATACCTATTATGAAGTTTAATTGATAAATTAGCCACAGTAAGAAATCAACAGTAATGAATAATAAAGTAGAACAATTATAACAATATGCCAGCATCTCTACTCTTGCACTTTGAGGTCATTATTAAGAAGCATAAGAGTTACTTGAACACAAGCACTGCAATACCATAACAGTCCATCTGATCACCAACATGGCTACTAAGTGACCCACAGGCAGGTAGTGTATCCAGTGTGGATATGGATACCCTAGACAAAAGGATGATTCATGTCCCATGCAGGGCTGAGTGGAATGGTGAGAGATTTCATCACCACAAAACAATGGGCAATTTAAAATTTATAAATTGTTTATTTCTGGAATTCTCCATTTGATTCTTTTTGCCCTCAATTGACGACAGGTAACAAACCACAAATAAGGGGGAACTACTGTATGTGTTATGCTTTTAGGGGAAAAAAGCCATTGAGGATGGAATTTCTGAGCTTCCCTTAGGTTGTGTTGGCATGACGAAACCACCCTTCCACAAAGCAGTGGCTACCTCCTTGATTTCTTTATCTCCAGTGCCTAGTGTGTGCTGCAAGGTATTGCCCAGTAAATATCTGTGCCATGAAGAGGGCCAAAGTCTTGCTACAAGGTGGTGAATGTGCTAAAAGTAATCCCAAGGTCCATATTGTAGAAATACTACTTTGAATTAGAGTCTTGCCAACACAAAGCACACTTGCTTACTATTAAACTGATACGATTATCAGTATTGGTAAGAAATAATTATCATTTCCTTACACTTCCTCTATACTTGCTTACTCACTAACTAGTCATCAGTCATAGGCTGTAAAGTCGGAAGGAAAAATGAACTGCTGGTTCCTGCTGTAAATTCTCTAACAATACTTGTGAAGTCTTTTTGTTTTGTCTCCTTTAACTTTTAGAAAGCCCACTTTGTCCAATCAACTAAAATAAGACCGGCTTTTGGTTTAGCCTAGTATTCCCTGAATTTATAGGAAAGAGAATGGCTTTGTGTCTAACTAGATCTGTATGCCAACTTGGGAATATCAATTCTCAGAAAGCATTATTTCAGTCTCTTCGTATTTGATTTTGTTTGAATCTCCTGTGCTGCCTCACCTATATGGTTACTTAACAAGGGCTGTTCTGAACGCCCAGTTTGGTTGCTGAAGGTGATTGATAAGTGATACACTTTTGTCCTTACAGAGTTTGTCCATCAAACTGTTTCCACATACTCTGTAAATTGGGAACTTGGCTTGTAAGTTCCAATCCCCATGAATCCTCAAGAACAAGGAACTGACCCTGTTGTTCCTATATTAAAAGCAAATCCGGAAAAGAAAGAAGCCTTCATGTGCACTTGTCCATTTACCTCATTCCGGATGGAGAAGCACATGCTGATCACTTGGGGTCCCTTCCAACTTCACTGAAATTTGCTATTTATTCCTTTGTGCATTGTTTCAACAAATATTTGTTAAGTGCTAACAATGTACAGAGCTCTGCAGTAGGTTCTCCAGGGATATACGGTTGTAAAAGACATACCTCTAACCCCCAATAAATTTACATTACATGCCGATTTGCAATCTAGTTAGTGCAGGCAAATTCTCTTCCAAATAAATAATACACATAGGAACAATTCCATCCCAAGCCAGTGGCCTACCTATTTAAAAAAATATTAGAAACTGCCTAATTTCTGTGTGTTTTTTAAAAGATGTATCTGCAGAGTCACATACAGAAACATTCAAATTGTTAATTCCTAAGTACAAGTTAAAGTTCCTGCTATTCTTCCTTAGGAGACTAGGTGTTGGGAACCTGAGGTCAGATTTTTAAAAAGGAAGCTTGACCCACGTGGATGGTGTAACATGGCTTCACTACAGTAAATAGTAATTCATCAAAGTAACAGGTGAAATGATATAACACAGCTTCTAGGACATTTACAGACATAGGCTTTGTGTTTCTTATCCATACTCAGATTTTCCTTAACCAATTGAATATTCCAGTTCTTTCTTGTTTTCTTAATCCCTTAGCCCACTCTCCATGACATTCCTACTCTTCTGCTTAGTTCTCTGATATTTTTGGCAACACTGACTAATTTCCTTCAGAGACCATTGAAGGCTATTAAATGTCTATTCCAGAAACTCCTCCAATGCACATGTCATCAAGGCATAGAGAGGTATATTTGCAGTGGACAGCCCCTCCACCCCCTCAACAAAAGGAGAGAGTCCTCTAACAAACCAAAATATTGGTGGCTGATAATCTCAGCCCAATTTTTTCATCATCTGGGGTTTTTTTTCCTATTCTCTTAATTAAATTGAGCCACACACTATGGCACGTTGTAAAAGAGTTTCTGAAGGGCAGAATTTGTGGCAGAGAGAGAGAGTTCCAAACTGGAAGACTCAAGAAATAAACAAAGATACCACAAATGAGAGCAGATAAAATGTTCACATTCTAAATCTTTTTTGAAAGAAAGAAACAATCCTCAGAAGTAAAAATAATTATCATTAGTGGCAAAAAGCAAAACATACACACACAACAAAGGAAATTAGACACTAAAACTGGGAGCAAAAAGGCAGTGGAAATAAGTACAAAAGTAAACATAGAAAATGTTGTAGTAAAGCAAATGAAATAAGAAAGGCATCAGATTGAACCAAAAGAAAGGCAGTGAAAGGAGGATTATACAAAACTAGAAACAGAAGTCAGAAACAAAAGGAAATTGAAAACTTCAAAATATAGGGACTTAGAAGATGAAAGGATAACTAGAAGAAATGTAAAGACGGGGGAGTGGTTTAATGAGGTCTAAAATAATTCTTAATCTCACCACCCCATCATTTATAAAAAGAAAAAATAATATTTTGCATAGAATAATACTTGCAATGGAAGTTTCAGAGTTACACCTCCTATATGTTTGCATACCCACTGAGCTACTTCTTTCCTTAATTGAAGTTTCACAGAAAAATTATTCCTTCTGAAGAAATCTTTGACAAGAGATTATGGCAGTATCTACTTTTTACATTAGGAAAATTATGCTACTTTTGGGAAAACCAAGGATTCTCTATTTTGGGGGGTGGGGGTGGGGTGAAAATCTCACCACAGCTGCCTGGAATGAGACAAAAAAATAAATTGCTTTTACTAGGGTTCAGCACATGCTAATCCCACCATCAATTTAGTTAGTCTGTCTTTCTGTAGCAACATTCACTCTGAGGCATCTGCACAGGGTCTTGGTGTCATCAGTGTAACTAGGGTTGGTATTACTAGTTGTTGTTTGGATATGCCCTGTATGTCTCTAAGGTCTGAACCTAGTGAGACAGGACAAACTCCATAGTTTAGGTTAGGACATTAGAAGAGTACAGAAGCCAATCACGGGCATGCATGGGACACTAAGGGAAATGCTTCTTTAAATAAATGTCTTCCTTCTCTCCCACTCATTTCAACTTCACCCATTCTACACACTAAAACTCACTGTACTGCTGCAGTTCGAATCTACCCTCAAGATGAATAACTGGAACGCATAATCGTTGAGTAAAACCAATCATGTCACATTTGGGGAAGCTGTAGCCTCAGTTTAAGGTTCATACTCAAAGTTTTGATGATGCCAGCATAGGTCTTGTGACTGCATGGTAAATGGTGGCCTCTGGGGGCAGCAGAAGGGCCAGGATGTTAGGCTTCACTAGTTCAAGCTTTAGGTTGTTTTCCACTATGGAAATGGGAGGCTTATGGGAAATCCCTAAGGCTCTGGCCAACAGCAGGGCTTAATAAAATTTGGCTAGTGAAATTAATAAATATATGATTTTTATATCTTCTCTCGAAGCATCAGCTAATTGCAGTCAGCTCCCTCATCTCCTGATCACCCCCAGTCCACTATAGTAAAGTCAGCATAGGCAATAATCTAAAGACAGTAATATTTTTACTTGCTACTCCTGCATTTATCACTTGCTCTTACCATTTGATAAAATCATTCTATATGAAGTATAAGGGACTTATGTGTGTCCTTCATGTATCTTTTTTTAAAGCAGTTTTAAGTTCATATCAATATTGAGCAAAAGATACAGAGCGTTCTTATATGCCTCCCACACATGTACAGCCTCCCTGACTATCAAAATCCTGCACCACGGTGGCACATTTGTTATAATCAATGAACCTCCATCGGCACATCATTACTACCCAAAGTCTACCATTTACACTAGGGTTCACTCTTGGTGCTGTACAGTCTATGGGTTTTAACAAGTGTGTAATGGTATGTATACACTGTTATAGCAACATACAGAATAATCTCACTGCCTTAAAAACCCTCTGTGCTCTGCCTATTCATCACTTCCTCCTCCTAACCCCTGGCAACCACTGATCATTTTACTGTCTCCATCATTTTGCCTTTTCAAACAAGTGACATAGATGGAATCGTACAATATGTAGCCTTTTCAGATTGGCTTCCTTCACTTAATAATATGTACTTAATGTTCCTCCATGTCTTTTCATGGCTTGATAGCTCATTTCCTTTTAGTACTGAATACCGTTTCATTGCCTGGATGTACCACAGTTAAATTTTCTATTTACCTACTGAAGGACATCTTGGTTGCTTCCAAGTTTGGGCAATTATAAATAAAACTTGTATAAATTTTAACTTCTTTGGGTAAATAGCAAGGGGTGCAATTCCTAGATCTATGGTAAAAATGCTTGGTTCTGTAAGAAACTGCCAGACTGTCTTCCAAAGCAGCTGTATCATTTTGCATTCCCAGCAGCAATGCATGAGAGTTCCTGTTGTTCCACATCCTTTCCAGCATTTGGTGTTGTGAGCGTTCTAGATTTTGGCTGTTGTGATAGGTGTGTAATAGTTTCATTGTTGTTTTTATTTGCAACTCCCTAGTGACAAATGATGTTGAGCATTTTCTCATATGCTTATTTTCCGTCTGTAGCTCTTCATTGGTGAGGTGTCTGTCCATGTCTTTTACCCATTTTTTTATTCATGTTGTTTTCTTATTGTTGAGTTTTAAGAGTTCTTTGTATATTTTGGATAACTGTTATAGATTTTTCTCAGATATGTCTTTTGCAAATATTTTCTCCCAGACTGTGGCTTGTCTTATCATTCTCTTGATCTTCATGTATCTTCAAATGGGAGCAACAGAAGAGACGCTTAATCCAAAGCAGGGTTTCTAAACCTCAGTCTGCACTATGGGCACTTTGGGCTCAATAATTTCTTTGTTGTGGGGGACTGTTCTGGGCATTGTAGCATGTTTAGCAGCATCCGTGTTCTCTATCCATTAGATGCCAGGGACAGCCCCCATCCCAGTTGTGACAATGAAAAACATTATTAGGCAAATATCCCCTGGTGGCAAAATTATCCCTGGTTGACAACTTCTAATCCAAAGGAATGAATCTGTAATGGTGAAATTTAAGTCATCAGTAAGGAAAGGGAGGTGCAGAAATATTTTGGCTCAACATCCTTTCCAGTCCACCAGCAATTGCAATGGTAGATTTGAAATAATCTGAGCCTGTTAGGTATGGTGATTATGCATTCTAATTTGTCTAGTATATATTTACACCTATAGTCCTGGCAAAATTATTCATTGTGTCTTCTTTTTCTCTCAATTTTTCATTTATGATCTCAGTTTAGATCATAAATGAAAAGTCCATCTGGAACCTCTAAGAACTGTAATTTGAATTTGTGCTCCCCTTGGTGGTCCTCTGGACTGGAGTGTCTGAGATAGTAAGCAGTTGATGAGTGTAGCCACAGATCTGGTCATTCGTATGCTTTATATTCATGTGCGTTTCCATGAAGCAATGGAGAATCAGAAACTTCCAGAAAGTCTTGGCTGTATATTTTACATGGCACTAGAGTAAAAGACAAAAGAAAGAAGAGTGCATCAAAGTATTTTCTGTGTGTGTCTGATTTAATGAGTACTCATCAATGCCTAGATTCTGATTTCCTTCCTTGTGTATGAGCAGCAAATTCACCATGGTGTAACTCTACACTGTGTGAAGGAACAATTACTGTGTGATTTTAACAGCTGTTGAAATCTGTAACATTAGACTATGTACACTTTTCTCCTGTTTATATCAGAATATAATATAGGTCAGAGCCAGGACAGGAATAAAGCAAGTGGCTCAAAAAGTTCTTGTGTATTAATTTCAGGTATATTTATGTGCAGGAATTGCCCTCTTTTAATTTTTATTTTTGGAATGCAAAAATCAGACAATAACATTACAAAATGCTCTTAAACATTAGCACTTTTTTCGTAAATAACTGAGAGCTATTATTATTGTTAAACTCAGGATTGCTACTATAGCCAAACATAAACCCTGACTTTTTGATAGGCAAAGCAAAGAATAAAATAAGAATTAAAAACTAGTCACTCACCTGTGTTTATGATATTAAAGTTAAAGGAAGCCTATTAGTTAATCAGGAGGGCACATTTCTGTTTTTCTAGCTTGAGTAATCTAACATTAATTTAACAAAGGCTTATTTACTAGACGGGACATTAAAAGGTAAAATAAGCAGTATCTTTAAAAGTAGTTTTACAAAAATTGCAGAAATGTCTTCCTGTAGATACAGTAAATTCTTATATTGTTCCCAATAAGCACCAAGAGCAGTGTGCAAAAGCCTAGTGATCACAGGTAATGGGACCGAGTAGTGACTACGTCCAGCACTACAATAAGTGCTTTGCCTGCTTTGACTCATTTGATATTTACAAATAACTTATGATGTAAAGGTAGGATTCAAATGCAGGAAGTATGCTGTGGAGCCCATGTCTTGGGCATTGCTACTAGATGCTAAGGTGACCTATGGAATTCGAATGCGTCACTTCCTGGTGCTGGGACTTGCTGCAGGGTCAGAAATTATTGATGCTAGAGAAGTGAATTGTTAGCACACACTACAGATTCTTTTTCTAGATTCTAGAATTTCGATGCTCTCAAATACTTTTGTGAGAGTAGGCATTAGCTGAAAATTCAAGGGTAAACTTTCTGGTATTCATCTAAATTGCGTGTTTAATTGGATTTTCAATTTAGAGTCAGAAGGCACGGTTCTGACTTTGGAAGACTTCTAGAGGCTCTTGAAAAGGGGCATGTGTGTCAAGAAGGCTATTTGGACATCACACAGCTCTTACGAAAGAGGGCTTTCCTAAATTGAGTGTAAATGAGGTAGAAACATAAGGATTACACTTCTTTTGAAAGCAAGGATTTAAAAAATCAGTAGAACAATTAGTGTGGGAAGGGATATATGCTACCCCAGATGGCTGGGTCATGTCCCACTCCCGAGACAAAGTCTATTTGAGTTCTCTTTTAGCTGTGGCAGAGGGAAGGCCTGCCAGGCTAAGTGAAATTCCAGGACACAAAGCTGATAAAAGTAGCAAAAGAGAATCATGAGCAATAAAATGAAATTGTAAAAAAATTGGTAGGAAGCCTTAGTGTCGTTAGATACCTACCTGCTATGAATGGAGTAAAGCTATATAAATTGTGGGTGTGGGAACAGCCCTCTGGTTTCTGGCTGTTTAGGTGGTTGAATGCCAACTCTGAGAAAAGAAGGCTAAGGTGGAAAGGGCAATTCTCCTCCTTAAATATCCCAAATCCCTGTAGCACATGGAAAAATGTTCACATTATGCTGAACTACTTTTCTGTTTATCCTCCAAATTAGCTGTGAATTCTTTTCTTCCAACTTTAAGTCCTCCTAGGCCTCTCAGTTCCGCTTGTCTTCTTGGATTAGATTCTCTTCAAGGCCAGGACCCCTGGAATCTTAGCTTTATTTCCAAGGTAATTTCTGCCGGAAGGCAAAGTTTGGCACGTCAGCTTTTAATATATGCTGTGGCAGTTGGTGGAGGCAGGGAGGAGGGAAAGGGAGAGGAAGAAGAACACAATTCTACTAGCCTTGGAAATTCAACTGGAACTTATGTTAGTTACATTTTTGAAACTTATTTATTATCCAGACATATGACAAACTCCAGTGAAGCACTAAGACTTCATACAATAAACTTTGGAAGACGACCAAAACTCAAAAAACCCTCTTCGGCAGCAGGGACTCCAGAATGTTCCCCTGAGACTTTGAGGCTTTTTCAGGTAGGTGGTAATTCAAGAACATAAAGAGGGTCAATATGGGATGTGAACACTGGAGTTCTCTCTCGTGTTCCCAGAGCCTCAGAATGTGGCCTTGGGCTGGTAGAGGAACAGCAGTGGCGAGAGCCTGGCGAAGGCTTGGCAAGGACATGAGCCTCCCAAGGAGACCTTGAATTCCTAAACAATGAATGGTCTGAGGTTAAAGATAGGATTTATAAGGGAAAGAAATGGAGCGCTAAATCAGGCTTGTCAAAGCTGAGTCCTGCCCAGGGGCAGCAGCCAGGTTGCATCTCAGCTGTCATCAAAGTAGGATCTAATCAGTGGGGCAAGGTCAGGAAGGATTTGGTGAGGAGGACGTGGAAGCCTCCCGTGGATTGCATTCAGGCCGGCACACTTACCAAGGCAGATGACGTGCATGAGATCTTGGTGACATTTGCTCAGGTGAAAAGTGCAGGGTGTGGTGTTATCTACGCTTTGTTTGGCTGGGCAGTCATAATTCTTCTGACATTACAGGAGCTTGAGTGTCAGATAGCTTGGTTAGGAAAGCTAGGGGATGCAGCTGCCCTCTGTTTGGGAATGTCTTTAAGGGTCATTCTAACTGCTATGTAAATATAGTACCAGGAAAATATTCATTTGTACCCATTGTACAGTCAGTTAAGCATCAAAAACAAGATTATTCTGAGTAAAAATTAAAGCCTCATGACTAACCTATAGTAGATCTCTGATGACTAAATTTTTTTCCTTTCCATTATTTAGAGAAGTTTTTTGTTTGTTTACATATATTAAATTAACTTTTGGGGGGGTGTACAATTGTGAACGTCTTAAATGCATAGTCATGTAACCATCACCACAATTAAGACACAGAACAATTCTCTCACCCCACGTCCCTGATCCTTCCCCTTTAGAGTCAAACTCTTCACCCACCCCCAACGCTTGGCAACTCCATCCTATAGTGTTATCTCCTCCAGAATGTCATATAAATTTAATTACGTATTATGTAACCTTTTGAGTCTGGCTTCTTTCACTTAGCATAATACATCTGAAAATAATCAATATCGTTGTACATATCAACAGTCCTTCCTTATTGAGTAGTATTCCATTGTATGAATGGATCATGGTTTGCTTATCCATCCACCCATTGAAGGCCATCTTAATAGTTTTCAGTTGTTGGCAATTATGAATAATGTTGCTATAAGCATTTGGATACAGATGTTTGTGTGAACTTGAATTTTCATTTCTCTAGGGTAAGCACATAGGAGTATGACTGCTGAGTCATCTGATTTGTGCATGTTTAATTTCATAGGAAATTGCCAAACTGTTTTTCGGAGTGCCTGTACCATTTTGCATTCCTACCAGCATTCCATACATTCCCAATGTATGAAAACCCAGTTGCTCCATATCCTTGTCAGCACTTGAAAATGTCAATTTTGTTTTTATTTTTAGCCATTTTAATAAGCATGTAGTAGTATCTCATTGTGGTTTTAACTTACATTTCCCTAATGACTAATATACTCCAGTACTGTTTCATGTACTAATTTGCTGTCCATATACCATTTTTTTGTGAAGCATCTGTTTAAATATTTTGCTCAGTTGTACTGGGTTGTTTGTTTCCTTTTTTTTTTGTTTGGGACAGGGTCTTGTCACCCAGGCTGGAGTGCAGCGGTGTGATCTCAGCTCACTGCAACCTCTGCCTCCCAGGTTCATTCTCATGCTTCAGCCTCCCGAGTAGCTGGGATTACAGGCCACAACGCCCAGCTAATTTTTGTATTTTTAGTAGAGACAGGGTTTCACCATGTTGTCCAGGCACATCTCGAGCTCCTGGCCTCAAGTGATTCGTCTGTCTCAGCCCCACAAAGTGCTGGGATTACAGGCATGAGCCACCGTGCTTGGCCGTTTTGTTGTTGTTGTTGTTGTTGAATTTTAAGAATTCTCTATATATCCTGGATACAAGCTCTTTATGAATATATAATTTCTGAAAATGTTGTCTTAGCCTATAGCTTGTCTTTTCATTCCCTTTAGAGTGTCTTTTACAGAGCAAAGTTTTTAATTTTCATGAAGACCAGTATATCCATTTTTTCTTTTGTGGATCATGCTTTTGGTGTTTTATCTAAGAACTCTTTGCCTAGCCCAAGTTCATGAATATTTTCTCCTATATTTTCTTCTAAAAGTTGTATAGTTTTACTTTCTACATTTTGATCTGTGACCCATTTTGAGTTAAAACATTTTTTCAAACTTTTTGACCGGGTTACTTGTTAATTGAAACCACCACGCCCATTTACATTTGGTCCTTGGTGTATAAACTTAGAGCTACAAGATATTTTTATCAGAGGTATATCCAGCATTTGATATTCTTTAATCAATCAACAAATATTTATTTGCCATGGCATTTCACTTTCATTACCACATTCGGAGCACTTTAGAACAATCCTGGTTGGACGTCCTGTACTCCCAGCTCACATCCCTGGATTTCATAGTCCTCACAGTTATTTCCATGGAACCAAAGTTACTTTCATTAGCTCCTGCTGACAGATATATAGTCAAGGAGTTTGGAGTCCAAAGAGGGGAGTAAACTGTCTTGTATCTATTCTCAGGAAAATTCAACTGATTTTCCTCCTCAACAAAAAAAAGACTTCGTGTACACAAGCAAAGTGAAGAACAAAATGAAAATAATTGGTTGGATAATTCAAACTTCAAAAGTTCTGCCAATCCTCTTCATCCTGACTTCATGGATATTAGAGTTTTACATAGAGCTGAAAGCAGCTTAGAGGTCACCTTGTCTTAGTCCTTCATTCGACCACTTAATCAAGTCAACAAATATTATTATTGAGACCTCCTGTGAACCAGAGGCTTAGTACATGCCAGATGAGAAAATCAAAGTTCAGCAAAATGAGGGCAGCTGCCCATAGCTCCAGGCTTATCCAGAGGGCCCTGAAGTCATGGTTCTAGAATTTCTGAATTTCTGCCTCCAGCAGCCTCTCCACGTGTCTCCACAGCCTCCAAAGTTCATAGCTTCCTGGTCTCTTCTCTCCATGAAGCACTCCCAGCCCCATTACTGATTGTAGGACATGTGTGTCTTTCAGTTCCAAAAAGTAAACTATAGTTTTCAGGAAAGTGGATTTTGGAAAAGAAGCTGGTTTAGGAAATGAGTTTTAAAAGTTTTGAAAGGGAGAATTGTGATTTGGAGGATGAGGTAACTAGAAAGGCCAGGGGGTGAGGTCTGGAAAGGGAGATTAAAGAAGAGAGGCTATGATTTAGGGACTTTTTCAGAGGAGGGTCTAGAGTTATTGAGTGGGGAATAGAAGAAAGAAGGCTGTGGTTTCGAATAAGGGGATCAAAAGAAAAATTAGAACAAAGAAAAGTAGTTTGAAGAAATGATCTCTGGATTCGGGCCACAGTTTACTTGTCTTGGACTCCAGGTCACATATAAAATATATACATTTCAAAAATGTACCCAAAAGAACAAAAATACAGTTTTGAATATTATACAGTGAGTATTTTTAAACAATAAATCTGAATGTTTCCTTCTTTGAAATAAATATTTAGGTAACATTCTGATGCATTGATTGTGCAAGATTGCCCAGAGTTTAGAGTTTTTTCTCTTCTGATTGTGGCAGGGTGAAAATCCTGCCTTTTTCAAGACAGCCCTGAGCACAGCAGTGCACATGTGAGACCTGGAATCCTCCCTGTAAAATAACTGCCCAACCTGACACATGCAGGTGGCAGCTGAACCTTGTTTGTACAGGGAATGAGGGGGCAATGCCTGCTCTTAGATTAAGAAACTACCAAACAGAAACCCAGAAATGGATCCACTTCAGAGCCTGCAAAAAGAGCAAGCTGGCCAAGAACAAGCTAGTCCTCAAAGAGTGTATAAAGGTTTTTGAGAGCTAAGCCAGAGTGAAGCCCTAGAAAGACTTCCACATTCATTGGTAGAGAAGAAAATATTTGAAACTTCATTCACTCAAGTGGGTACTCCTGTGTATTTATTTAAGATGCCTATGGGTAAATAAATGTTTTTAGCAGCATTATTCATAATAGCCAGAAGGGGGAAACAACTCAAATGTCCATCAACTGATGAACAGATCAACAAAATGCGGTATATCCATACAATGAAACATAATTTGACCATCAAAAGGAACGAAGTTCTGATATGTGCTACAACATGGATGAAACTTGAAAACATTATGCTAAGTGAAAGAAGCCAGATAGCACAAAAAGATTTTCTGAAGTTAAAACAAAAACATGATTACTCAACTAAAAAATCCAATAGAGAAACTCAGTACGGTCGCTTTGAGAGTTGACTTAGAAAATCAAGTAATATGCAAAGCATAGCTAAAAATGTGAGGTGAAATCACAAAGATAAAAAATTTGGGCCAGCCGTGATGGCTCATGCCTGTAATCCCAACACTTTGGGAGGCTGAGGTGGATCACTTGAGGTCAGGAGTTCACGACCAGCCTGGCCAACATGGTGAAACCTCGTTTCTACTAAAAATACAAAAATTAGCCCGGTGTGGTGGCACGCGCCTATAGTCCCAGCTACTCAGGAAGCTGTCAGCACATATGATTCCATTTATAATAAAATGTCCAGAATAGGCAAATCAGTAGAGTCAGAAAGTAGATTAGTGCTTGCCAGGGTCTAGGGAGAGAAGACAGACTGTTAATGAGTATGAAATTTCTTTTGAGGTTGATAAAAAATATTCTGGAACTAGATAGTGGTGATGGTTGCTCTGATTGTGCACTTTTAAAATACAAACTTAAAAAAAAAAGATACCCATGGATATATATCTCTTTCTATAGTTAAAACAAACCCTGTCAGTTCCGTAGCTGGCACTTTCCCTGCACAGGTACAGATAGTGTCGCCGGGCTCCTATCTCTACCCTCCCCTCCAACCAGACAGGAGCAGGTAATGTCTCCCAGCTCCACACTTTTAAGCTAATACATCCACTGATACCCCCTCCCATTTCCTGCCTCTCAAAGTCCTTGACCCTCTTGAATGCCACCCACTCCAGGAACTATTTTCCTCCTGTAAGTCTCCTCTGTATGCTCAGACTTTCTGTAGACACTTCTCCCACAATCCACAGCCAACTTCTTCCAATATTATGGGATTTGTGACCTATGCAACCCTTACTTTGCCTTGCCTTAGAAGCCAATTGAGTCACAGCACTTGTATTTTCCATGCTAGTGCGTAGCCTGGCACATGATAGGAACTGAATAGAGTGGATTCAAGTGGGCATACAAAGCCACACTAGTCCTGGCCCAACTCCCCTTTTCTACTGTTTCTGATTATAGGCGGATCCTTGTTTCTATCCCTCAACCCCTTACAGTTTCAATCCCCACAGGAGCAATGCGGGGTCTCAGCACCAACTACATCCCTCACTCTACCCAAGGCTCCCTCAGCCTCTTGGATTACATAAAACTCCTTCTGATAGATACTCAAGTTCTATGGTTAACTCTGAAAATAATGAAACCTCTTGCATTCTGTTCTTTGAGCACTAACACTAGGCCATGCACCCGGCAGCAGAGCATCATTCCCCTTTTCTCACATGCCTCACCGTCCACTGGTCCCCATCACAGCCAAGGCACTTATGAATGAGAGAAAGCAGCAAGGCTTGTTGGAGAGGGAGAAGGGGTGAGGTTAGGGGCAGGAGCAGCAGAATCCCTGCAGCAGATCCAGCTCACCAGGCCTGATAGAGATGTCAATGGGCAAGAGGCCGTCTCTGCTACACGCATATCCCTATTTTGTGGGCAAGGGCGTTCCATCACCATAGTTTACTTTTCTCATTTATTGGTTCCAACCTGGATTAAAAAGCTAAACCAAAGGGTGTGTAAATAATTTTATCCTAATTTACAAAGTTTGAATTTACATTTCCCTTGTTATTGAGGCAAATTATTGAAAACTGAATCAGATATGGAGGGCAAGGGAGCACTCTATTAAAATAACCACGTGGCAAATCTATTTGTAAGATGAATGGTCATATCATAGTTTACTTGTTTTTAAGTTGAGGATTTTTGTGCACTGAATTGTCTTCTAAAGAGGTAAAAGTTTTTATTAGAGATATGAGGTAGTCTTTGAAAAATAGCTCTTATTACAAAAGAAACAGATGTTCGTATAGCATAAGTGTTTTAAAATACAAAAGAAAATACTTGTGAGAATCTGTTATGCCTCAGTCATGGAAACCACTCAAATGATATCTGAATGAAGAATCAAATGAAAGAGAAACCCCCCACATTCCACCATCTAGAGGTAACCACTGTTAACTTGGCGGTATCTAGCCTTCTAATATTTTTCTGGGCATATTTCAAGTGTACTGCTGTTTTATATGCTGTTGTTTTCACTTGACAAGGTGTCATAAACATTTTCCAGATCACTAGCTGGCTGCAAGGTACTCCCTGCTCAGCTGGATCAAATCTAACTGTACCTCAAATGCTGACCCACAGGCATCCTAGCCAAAAGAATGGGAGGGAGCATTCTGAATTAAGCTCCTTTAAATGGATCGAAAATTACACTACATTAACACTTTTTGGTCCCACCCAAAAGTATTAAGCTGTCAGAGAAAACTTCACAGCCCTAGCAAAAGGACTGCTAGAGCCAGGCTGTGAACACAGTCCCAGCAGCAGGGCGTGTAGCCTGTCACCTGTCACCTGCCATGCTCTACCTGTTGGGTGACCTAGCTTTTTCTTTTTTTTTTTTTCCTTTGCTTTGCTGGTTTTTTTTTTAGACTCAGAAGTTCCTTTAAGCCTCTGGCTGTTGGAGGAGCTGATGGCAGCTTGATTGGGCCTCTGCCAACCATGAGGAGGAAAGAAAAAGTCCCATTCATATTGTCCCTTATCACTGGGGGCTGAGCCCCATAGATAAATACTGGTTTCCTCCCTCACTATGTGTCACGGATTACATACTCACAGTGTTTCAACTGAACTCTGTGATTGAGAGGGGACAGTTCTTTCCCAGAAGCACTAAATCTGCTTTGGGGGTCCTGCAAGGGGGCTCAAAGACTGCAGTATGCCAAGCAGGCTGCTGCATCCAGTCTTTCGTGTTATTCTGTTACTAGGTGTATACAGTTTAATGTGTATACCATATGCACAGGAGGCATGCAACTCAAAGCTATCTTTCCAGGGTGATGTTCAGAAATAGTTTATATTCATGGATAAACAGAAGAAAAAGAAGCTACAATAAATAAGTGGATCTAGCCTGCTCCTTGAGTATATTAAGGGTTAGAATTTCCTTAGGTTTGGTTAGGTTTTCCTTATGGGAGCCAAACACCTTGGTTACTGCCATTACTAGCGATGTGACCATGGGCAAGCTCCTTAACTTCTTTATCACTCAGGTTCCTCAACTTTATAATAAGGATAATAACTACTAGTCTATATTTCAAAGTGGATGTTTTCCATATTGAATTATGCACAGTAGTTAACCATAAGCACTCCATGAATGTTAACTATTATTATTGTCATTGTAATTGAGCTCTTTGTCTTCTTATAATGGTAAATTATGGGTGTCTTATGATATGGGATTTCACCTCAGGACATATATCTTCTAGATAAAAACACATAGACTATATTCAGTTAACCAGGGGATCATCCTACAGACAGGTGAGAAGGCATAGACTAGTTTCTGTGACATAAACTAGAAGAGAATTAATGAGGTGGTTGAGACCAGTCCAATGTTATTTGTAAACTGACCCAGTTTAGCAGTTTAATGAGAAAGAGGCTTGATTCTGAGGCTTAAATGAAATTTAAGAACTACTTGTGGCTTTGCTTTACCAACCCAGTTTTTGTTGCCCCAGTAACTCAGAATGTCTTGCTCCAGAGCTGCTGCCAGCCTCAGAGAATGCGGTGAATAGTCGTTGCTGACATGCATATCCTCCCCTCTCCTCTTTCTAGCACACACACCTTATGCTGCCCACCCACCTGATGCTCTGTTCTTACCAGTCCTACCAGTTCTCATTTTGCCTGAGAACTTCATAGACTCAACAGCTGGGCCCAGTCTGAATTTGATATTACTGTGACTTGGCAACTTCATGTTAGTAGATCCAAACTCCCCATGCAGTCAAGGGCAGGGATGGTCCTAGACTCTGATGGTTTTAGAGCTGCCAGAAGGAGCATGAGAGCTGTGGTCCATACTCATCCTGTCCTCACTTTCCTTCTGGGTGAATCCAAAGTCGCAGAAAGCAAAGAAAAAATAATTCTCTTTGTTAAATACTGATCTAATTTATTAGAGCCCATCCAGAGTATACCTGCCAACTGTCAGAGTCAGGAATTATTTAGTGGAATTTTAGAATCCCTAACAAGAGCTAGTCTCTCATTCTCTCCTAAAATTTACGTTCCTGCCATCGCCAGAAATAAAAAAACAAAAAAAGCCATAGCCAAGCATGGTGGTGTGTGTCTGTAAGTCTCAACTACCCTGAACACCGAGGTGAAAGGATCACTTGAGCCCAGGAGTTTGAAACCAGCCTGGTGAACTTAGTGAGACCCCATCTCTGAAAAAAAAAAAAAAAAATGTTTAAAGCCTACGTTCATAAACTCATGTGTCTTATTACGAAGGTATCCCCAAAAGATAATTTTGTTACCTTGGAAACTTCAGGTAACAATATTTCCCTTGGCAAGTCTGTCCTTTTCCTTTCTTGCTTCCTACCTTTTGGTGTAACCTAAACCTTTCCTGATGTTATTTAGGCCCATAGGATCAGCTCATGTTAAGTTTATGAGATCCTTGCCCAGTCCATGCACATCAGTCCATCAACTCTATGCTCAGTATTTTCTATTTAAGTTGTTCACTGCTCACTGCTTTTACAGGCACACCGTGTGTGTTCTAGTTTAAACATTATAAAGTGGAGTGAGGATGTCTTCTTACATTGGAAGATGATCTACAACTTATCAAGTGCTCACCATTGAAATTATAATTACTTCATGCCTCATTACAGATAACATGAAATATCTTGTTTAGCATCTATGGAACAGCGATAATTATATCTGCTTGAATATATCTCAGTTAGGGCTTTCCAAAAAAAAGATTTTAACAGTGGAACAATACTCAACAGCTATAATAATTATAAACTAGATGTATCCTAGCCCTATTCTATTTCATTATTTGGCAGTATATGCATGAGTTCATTTTATGATTTTCCAAAATCTATCAATGATAAGGAAATTATTAGACTGCTTCTGAATTTTCAATTATAGTTCTTTTCCTAATGATGTGTATTCTCATTGGGTTCCTTAGCTCACCAAAACTTTTTTTCATCATAGCCAAATTCTGACAGAACTATGTTTGAACTACACTTACCCTTTAAATTCTAAGGCTAATTGTAAATTTTTCATCATCCTTTTAATATGGCAAACCTTATTGAGAGGTAAAGAATCAGTTAAATTAAAAAAATTTTAATTATGAATCATTAGGGCAGCTGAGACCTCAATAAACCATTTTCTACATGAATTTGGAAAGGAACTATTTCCTCCAAGCAGACTCTGCCCTCCCCTGCCTGCACCCAGGGTACAGGGCTTCGTGAGTGGAGCACAGACAGGATGTCAGTGCCCTTGAGTCCCCTTTGTAGAGCACAACAGCACAACCATGCCCAGCGGCTCTTGGAACAGTGTTGAAATTAGCTTTATTTACAAAGTTACTCATCTTTATTTACTAAGTTGATCCAACCAGTTCAAACACACTTCTAGGACAAAACCTAGAAATGAGCATACTGACCAGAATGTCAAAGTAAAGCCAAAGTAAAAAATGAATGAGGAGTATGGTAGAATCATGAGTTAGTCAGTTATCCTCAAATTTATGAGGATAACTGAAAGAGTAAAACCAAAATTAAGTTACCTACCTCTGGTATGGAAATCAATGGGGTATAGACACTTTTGCTTATCTCTTAAGTTAGTTTCATGGGACTTCTGATTTTGACTATTTTCTTTAAAAAAAATTTATGGAGATAAAAATTGATAAAGTCTTCTCACAGTGTGGTTTGCAAGCAACTCTTAGAAATTTGAATGGGCAAATCTTTGGCCCAGCAATTTCATTCTAAATACCTGTCCTAAAGAAATGTACATATTAACAAAGAGTATAAGGATTGTAACAATATTTCCAATAGCAAAAAAAAGACTACACAAAAATTCATCAATAATGGCTTGATAAAACAAATCGTTGTGTGTCCATATTGTGAATGTAATAATCATATGATTCTATTTGAACTGACAAGGAATAAGACCAAAGAAAATATACTAATGAAGCAAAAAAGGCAAATAGCAGAATAGTAGAAATCCCATTAATGTAAGAAAAATGTGTGTGGTAAATGTGCAGATGTATGCATGTATGTGTAAACACATAGAGAGGTATTTAGGAGGACATATTCCTAAGTGGTCATTGCTGAGGAAGACTGTGAGATTTGAGGAGTTGGAATAGAGATGGGAGGGTAGAAAATTGGGAGAGGGGATTCATAAGGGACTTTTAGTTTCTGCTCTATATGCCTTTGCAATTTTTTAAACAATAAGCATGAATTACTTTTGTAATTTAAAAGTAATTTTAAAGAATTTTAAAGATAAAAAAAAGAAAGAAAAATGATTACTCATAACTGCATCACCCAAACACAACAATTTTCATTTACATGTATTGCCTCCCAAACTTTTAATATGAGTTTAAGTATGGGGAAAATATATAAAATTTCAAAATTACATAATAAGAATGTTGCTATATAGTCATTATAACTTTGAATTTTATATTTTTAATATAAACTACATAACTACAGTATATGAAGTGCCATTTTGTTGCAAATAACTATCATCTGGTATTGATGCATATACATACAATTATTGTACCAGAATGTAATCAACCAAAGCAGTATGTTAGCTGCTTTGGACTTTATGCTCTTCTCATAAACGATGCAGAAAAAAATAGCTTATAAGGTATTCTCCCTTTGGATTGTATCTTTAAGGAAAATTATAAGTTGCAAAGTGATCAAACTAAACAACAATTTAAACATTACATGACTCTTAATATACATTGCCAATTTTCTTTTCAAAAGTATAGTTTTAACCTTATTGCCACAAAAACTGTATTAGTTTTACTTCATCTTCACTAGCATTGGGTATTAATTTTTTAACTACTCTGGCCAAGTACAACAATATATTTCTTGAATAAATTATAAATTTGAACATTTCCCTTGTGTTACAACTGCAGTTGACTGTTCAGGTCATTTTTGATTTATTTAACAATTTTGCTTTTACTAATAACAATAATAGGTAACTCCCACTGAGTGTTTATCAAGTGCCAGGCAGTGTTCTAAGTATTTTACATATATATCACATCTAAACCTCACAAAACTCCAAAAAGTATTACCATGATAACCATTTTACAGATGGAGAAACTGGGACCCAGATAAGTTTATATCATAGGAAGTCTAACATCAAAGCTGAGGCTCTTACTGTCACCTCACTATATAGCTGTACATGAATGTATTAAATAATTAAGATGTCATCCCTTTACCTGTCATACTTACCAAAAGGATTTTCCCAGTGTTTTGTATTTTTGTTGTTCTTGTGTTTTTATATATGCAGAACATATTAATGTTGTTATAATCAATTGAGCTTTTTCTTATTTTTGTAATTATTTCTATCATTTCTAAGCTTATAAAGGTGTCTCTGCTCCAGAGACTTGAGAAATTTTCAATTCTGTTTTCTTCCCATGTGTACATACATGTGTAGTATGTATGAATATATGTATGTGAATATATTAATGTATTTGTACGTGTGCATATATACACATAAACACAGACATATGTACATACTCCTTTTAACCCATGCAGACATTGTCTTGCTGTACAATAATACAAGGCATTTGGGGCTGTTTTTCTGACCCTGACACTGTTGCTGGGCTGAGAATTACCCTGCCAGTGTCCAGATGAGATACTGAGCCACCAGGATTTAAATCTTCAACTTACCTTTGCTCCAAGTGATATGATTAAGCAGAGATTACTTAACCCAAGCCCCAGTGAGTCATTCCAAACCCTTGAATCAGTCTGACAAATCCACAAAGCTTCTGTTGAATTACTGCCTTGGAGAATTCTTTGCCTGACTGGTTGAACACTGGATGACTGCAAGCCTGATGATTTATAGAAAGGCACAAGTCTGACCCAATGGGCACACCCATTGTATTTCTACAGAGAAGAAATATCTTTGGAGTTAAATTGGTAGGTCCCAAATGAATCAATAGAACAGCACATGTGGTATGCTATTACTTGTGGAAGAGAAAATATGTGTCTTCTGTATATAGAAAAAAGGATAGATATAGATTAAGATATGGATATATAGATATGATATAGCCATATGGGAGGGTGAGGACTGGCTGAGACTTTTCATTATCCTTTCATAACTTTTTAAAATTTAATTTAATTTTTAATTTCAACTTTTATTTTAGATATGGGGATATATGTGCAGATTTTTTACATGAGAATATTACATGATACTGAGGTTTGGAGTACAAATCCTGTCACCCTCGTAGTGAGCATAGTACTTGATAGGTCATTTTTTAACTTCACCATGCCCTCTAGTAGTCCACAGTCTCTACTGTTCCCATATTTATGTCCATGTGTGCTCAATGCTTATGTCCATGTGTTCTCACCTATAAGTGAGAACATGCAGTATTTAGTTTTCTGTTCTTGCATTTATTTGCTTACAATTATGGCCTCCAGCTCCATCCATGTTACTGCAAAGGACATGACTTATTCTTTTTTATGGCTGCATAGTATTCCATGGTATATATGTATCACATTTTCTTTGTCCAATCCACCACTGATGGGCACCTGGGTTGATTCCATGTCTTTGCTATTGTGAACAGCGTAGCACTGAACACATGAGTGCATGTGTCTTTTTGGTAGAATGATTTACTTTCCTTTGGGTATATACCCAGTAATGGGATTGCTGGGTTGAAATGTAGCTCTGTTTTAGGTTCTTTGAGAAATCTCCAGACTGCTTTTCACAGTGGCTAGACTAATTTACATTCCCACCAGCAGTGTATAAGCTTTCCCTTTTCTCTGCAACCTATCCAGCACCTGTTGTTTTTTGACTTCCTAATAACAGCCATTCTGATTGAGATGGTATTTCACTGTGGTTTTGATTTGCCTTTCTGTGGTGATTAGTGATGCTGAGCATTTTTTCATGTTTCTTGGTGACATGTATGCCTTCTTTTGAGAAGTGTCTGTTCAGGTCCTTTGCCCATTTTTCAATGAAGTTATTTGTTTATTGCCTGTTGGTTTAAGTTCTCCATAGATTCTGGATATTAGGTCTCTGTCAGATGTATACTTTTCAAATATCTTCTCCCATTATGCAGGTTGTCTGTTTGCTCTGCTGATAGTTTCTTTTGCTGAGCAGAAGCTCTTTGGTTTAATTAGGTCTCACTTTTCTATTTTTGTTTTTGTTGCAACTACTTTTGGAAACTTAGCCAAAAATTCCTTGCCAAGGCTGATGTTGAGAAGGGTATTTCCTGGGTTGTTTTCCAGGATTTTTATAGTTTGAGGCCTTACATTTAAACCTTTAATCCATTTTGAGTTATTTTTGGATACGGTGAAAAGTCAGGGTCCAGCTTCGATCTTCTGCATATAGCTAGCCAGTTATCCCAGCACCATTTATTGAATAGGGAGTCCTTTCCCCATTGTTTGTTCTTCTTGGCCTTGTCGAAGATCAGACGGTTGTAGGTGTGTGGCTTTATTTCTGAGTTTTCTATTCTGTTCCATGGGTCTATGTGTTGTTTTTGTACCAGTACCAAGCTGTTGGATTACTGTGGCTTTATAAGAGCCATCTATGAAAAACTTACAGCCATCATTATACCAAATAGGCAAAAGCTGGAACCATTCCCCTTGAGAACTGGAACAAGATAAGGATGCCCATTCTTACCACTCCTATTCAACATAGTACCGGAATTATTAGAGAAATCAGGCAAGAGAAAGAAATAAGAGGCATCCGAATAGGACAGGAAGAAGTCAAACTATCTGTCTTCACTGATGATATGATTCTATTCCTACAAAATCCTGAAGACTCTGCCAAAGGCTCGTAAAATTGATGAATGACTTTAGCAAAGTTTCAGGATACAAAATCAATGTACAAAAATCGGTAGCATTTCTATACATCAACAACATCCAGGCTGAGAGTGAAATCAAGAACACAATCCCTTTCACAATAGCCACAAAGAAAATAAAATACCTAGGAATACAGCTAACCGAGGAAGTGAAATATCCCTACAAGGAGAGCTATAACACGCTGCTGAAAGAAATCAGAGATGACACAAATAAATGGAAAAACATTCCACACTCATGGATTAGAAGAATCTAAATATTGTAAAAATGGCCATACTGTCCAAAGCAATTTACAGATTCAATGCTATTCCTATCAAACTACTAATATCATTCTTCATAAAATTAGAAAAAAGTATTCTAAAATTCATATGGAACTAAAAAGAGCCCAAAGAGCCAAAGCAATCCTAACAAAAATGAAAGAAAGCAAAAAACAAAAACAACAGCAACAAAAAAAAACAAAACAAAGCTGTAGGCATTAAACTATGTTTCATAATTTTGAATTTTGTTTCATGTGCCTGTATTACCTATTTATTAAAATTTTTATATCAAAAATAGTGAAGGTCAAGTTCAAGAATTTCATTAATAATACAGTAATATTTTCTAGTCACCTTATGACATCATTACAGGGTTGATCTCATAAAGGGCTAATAATTCCAAAGCAGTTTGGCAACATCCTTCATTACACAAAACTTAAATTTGTTGTGCTATGCAGCCCACCTGCAGTTTGCTCTCTTAGGAATCCAGTACTCTGCTTTGGCTGAAAGAAACTACATTTCCCAGGTTGCTCGGACCTCTGGTCCAGCTAGCTATAGCCAATGGAAGGCATGAGCACTAGAATGAGGGGTAAAAGGAAGAAAGAAGCCAGGGTATGTTTCTCTCTGTGTTCCCTGTGGTATTTCAAGCACCAGTAATGTCCCCTCTGTGGTCTCAGCTCCAACTGGAAAGTCTCTACTATGGTTCTAGTCTCCACAGAATGGCCCTGGGCTCTGATAATGCCACTTTCTGCTATTGTTCTTCCAGTCTTAAAGTGAGAGAAGGTTACTAATCTCTGGAATTCTCTCTGCATTTCATGTTTGGCTTCTCTGCTCTTCTATTTCATAGGTAATCAATTCTTTATGTCAAATTTACTGTCAGAAAAACCTGGAATGGCTTGTTTTTCTGGCCAGAGGGCCTGACTGATATACTTCACATTTTCTGTTTCTTGCTTTGAAACACCCTTCTCCATGAGAAAGAAAAACAGCTCAGTAGTTTTTCATATAACATCTAACCTTAGATTCACATTGCAGAACTCCTAACATATTAGCTTTATGTTAGTTTTTTGCACCCCGCCCCTATATTTCATAACTACCATTCTTTATCTTTGCTTAATGCTATAGATGCCTTTTAAAAGGACAGTATTTGTAGATACATGCATAGACATAATGGCCACTGCATTCTTTTCAAAACAAGAACACTTAGAGCATTAATTGTGGAAATTTCTCTGATCAAACTCCTGGGGCCAGAGGAGTTGCCCAAGCTGCCTGGGGCCACAGAAGTCACACAGGCTGAGCTATTAGAGAAGGCTCATATTCAGAGTCTGCCTCCCACAGAGGTTTTAGGGGAAAATGACTGAGTGGTGCTCACGTGCAGACTCTACATTTCTCAGCTGGCTTTGTCTCAAGCTCTTCTGGTGTAAGAAATCAAAATCTCATTTCACTTGTTCCTCAGGAAAGACAATTATTCTCAACCAAGCCAGTGGCCTTTATTTAAAGGTCATGGGCTTATCTCTTGTCACCACAGAGTGCTCACCAGAGTTTATCCTAAGCCTAACTACTGCAGATTATAGGTTCATGTGGAGTTTGCTAACACATTGTTCTAATTCATCTGAAATGATTGGGTTTTCTCAATTCCTATGCATCCAAATCACACTCTGGCCTGGTGAGTGTTATCCTTCTTCATAATTACAGGCTGTGTCTCACTCATGGCTTCTGACTTATTCATGGCCCCTTACATCATGCCTTTCTGAACTCGAGGGGACTCCACCCCTTCTTACCGCCCCTGCACCTGTGGCCTCTTTCCTCCACCTGCTGCAGGTGAGAATGAACCTTTCTTCCTTCACAATCCCCTTTTCTAGTGCTGGCCTGATCCTTCTACCCGCTAATCACAGCAATGTGGAGCTAACCTAAACCCTGCACTCTATCCCACCTCAGCTATAGAATCTGTCCCCATCCCCATCCCTCTACTTTTTGCTTTTGAGCCAGTCTTACCCATCCTTTCACCACTCCTGTTAATGTCCCACATATGGCCCCATCCTGCCACCCCAAAGTTCCTGTCCCTCTAACAACATGCCTTTGACTCTGACTGTTCAAGGTCAGAGTAACACCATCTCTGGCATGTGAACAATCATAGCTGTTGAATGTCCCATCCCCCTACATCGGCTATGTTAGGGGCCTAGTGTCTATCTCTCTTAGTCCTTTAACTGCTCCCCAACAAAGCTTCAACTTCCTCTCACAAATCTCCCACCCATCCATCCATTGTTACCCCTGGCCTGGCCCTGCCATAGCTATAGAGATAGATTTACCAAGGACACCAATGAAGCCTAAACTTCGGATGTCCTAGCTTGCAAGGGCCCTTTGCAAGGTCTCATATCTAATTTTGTATTATTCTTCTTAAAGAGGGCCCCCCGAGTGGTCTAATCTTCAGGCCACCGCAAAGCCTGGACCTGCCCCTGCTTAGGTGGTAGCTCCCTTGATTATCTTGGAATTAGGGAAACGTTCCCACTCGCATTTCCATACTGCTTCCAGGAAAAATGTGCTTGTGGATAGAACCTGAAATTGAACTTTGAATGCCCTCAACCTTAAAAACATTGTTAAACCTAGTGGTTAGTTTTAATTATAAGACAAGTGCTTGGTTTTAGCTGCTTTATAGGTTAAATAGGTTTTTTGCTGATCGGCTTTGGAAACCTACCATTGAACAAGTGACTTGTAAACAAACTTCTGGAATGTAAACCACTTCTAAATTGTAGGCTTCAGGGACTTTGCATTAACAAAAGCCCATAAACCACAGCATATGTACCCTATTTTATAACTTGTGTGGAAATTTATGTACAAATAGTGACATTTTGACACATGAAAGAAATTACCCATTAAATTCAACCAAAAGATGTAGTAATATGCAACTAGGCATGACTTATAACTATAGCAATCAGTCAACCTAGATTTTCTGAGGTAGTTCAATAAGAAATATTCTGCTCTATGATCACCATGTGTGACTCCAGTTCATTGTCGTATGCTCAGAAACTAATACAGTATCTGGCACACAGTAGACATTCAAGCAATGCATTCAAAATTAATGATTGTGTAAGACTGGCAAACTATGTGCCCTGCTTTTGGTTTTAAAACTATGGTCACTGATTATAGTTATAATAAACATATACAAGCAATTTAATATTCCTTTTTATTATTTCTAAGTATACATTGCTAACTATATAAATTTGTATAATTTTTCAAAACTCACCTCCAAAATAAAATGGCTTGGATTTCAATGGAAAATGTATACATTAATGATTCTATCCTCAGTGAAAAAAAATGCTTTACCAAACAGTTGCACAGCTTCTTACACAGAATACTACATGTTTTTTTTATTCATTCAGAGGAATGCTTTTATATCAACTTGGCATGTAAATCATTTTATTTTTAAAGAATCAGTATGGTTACAGCATTCTAACCTCCCACATAGTTCTGCTAAATGTTACAAATATGTTACACACACTCCAATTTTTAGCCTAAGAACTTATTAACTTTTAATGAGACTATGGATTCCCTCCAGCAAGTAGATTAACCAGGTGAGTTTGATAAAGAAACCTTTTCATATAGATTATCTTAATCCTTCTAAGAATCCAAAAGAATTAACTATAATAGAGGGGTAACCAGAAAAGTCTTTGATTTCTGGATTCTGGACTATACTAGTATTACAAACTGCCTCTCCACTGCCTCTTCTGCTTCTCCTTTTATCCATTCACCACCACAGAAGAGTCAACTGTTGGTGTTTGGGGAACACATTTCGGAAAAAAAAAAAAAAAAAAAAATCTAATTTAGATTGAAAATGAATTCTTGATTCTAGGAAAATTTATAGCACTGGCACTAGTTTGGGGATTGAGCTATTCATTTCTCCATCAGAATACCAGTCATTAGAACAAAGATATATTCTCATAATACCATTTTTCCTTTTTCTCCACCTCACCTCCCACCCACCCAAGAACACTCCAGAAGACTACTTTCTCCTGTCTTTATTTTATTTATTTATTTATTTATTTTTGAGACAGAGTCTCGCTCTGTCACCCAGGCTGGAGTGCAGTGGCGCAATCTTGGCTCACTGCAACCTCTGCCTCCTGGGTTCAAGCGATTCTCCTGCCTCAGCCTCCCGAGTAGTTGGAACTACCAGTGCCCCCCACCATGCCTGGCTAATTTTTTTGGTATTTTTTTTTTTAGTAGAGACAGGGTTTCACTGTGTTAGCCAGGATGGTCTTGATCTCCTGACCTCGTGATCCGCCCACCTCGGCCTCCCAAAGTTCTGGGATTACGGGCGTGATCTCCTGTCTTTTTTAATTTCCACGACAAGCACATGTCATCCTAAGTCGCACAAGAGCATGTCAGGAAATCTCTTGGTTCTGAATTGCAGCATGTGCATGAGTCCATTTCCTTCCCTGTTAAGAACACCCCTTCCACTTGTACTCCTCATCCTTGACCAACAAAGTAAAGGACACAACCAACTCCCTTCTCCACAGATCATGGCTTGTACTTTTCATGGCTGGGAATTTACCCAAAACAGACACCAACTACAATAGATGTTATAGATGATTATTTCTGTAAGTACATAAGTGCTCTCCACACAATCCGGGAAAGTTGTTGAAGTCTGGAGACGTTTTCAGGGTACCTGAAAGCCAGATTCCACTTAGCAGTTTTTGAAGAGGAAAATTCCAGACATTTCAAAGGGGCAGATCATTCAGACACCCGGTATTCCTTTTGCAAACCAGCTTCTATCCCCTCAACTCACTCCTTTTAAACACCATCAGAGGGTCATGAGAACACTGTTTGAAATGGTGGCTCTTCAGAAAATACCAGGTTCTACCACTTCAAACACAATTAACATAGTATTACTTCTTCCTGTGGTGTTCCTCCCTACCAGACATCGATGGAGGCATTCCCGCCTTTCGCATCTTTCTCTAATCTGTCCAAGCAGAGGGAGAGGACTTTTTCCTTCCTAGTCCCCTGAACTAGCTCAAAGAATATTCCTTGTGAAGAGCACTTCAGGCAAGATTTCATAAGATCTCAGGTCTACTGCTTTATTGTACGGTTGTGGGCGAGAAGTGGGAATTGTGGGCAAGGAAGGCAGAGGTGAATTTAGTGCTTTAAAAAACCAGGACACACAATGTGAAGTAACTCATTTTCTCTCTTTCCCTGGGGCTTGATGCAGCCTCGTCATGACCTTGGTGTCCAGGTACAAGAGGAGAAGGGAGCAGTTTCATCTAGCTCCATGGAGATGGTCACGAAACTCTTTACTCACTTAACTTTCAGCAATTTGGGGTCTTTAATTACCAGTTCGTGCTCATAGAAAAGGAGAACTCAGCAAGCAGCTGGGAACCAGAGTTCTAAATGCTAAGTCCTTTTCTGCCTAAGGCTTGCTAGGGCACTTGATGAATTCCTGACCTTGTTCATAAACCTTGTTTCCAGCAAAGTCAAATGAAGCTGCTTAACACTATTGAATATTCTACTATATTAACCACCTTGGCTTTTAGAGCAACTTTCCACTTACAGCTGGAACTACCGTCCTTCAGCCCTGGGAGAGAAAACTAAAATCTCTGTAATCCAAGTCAGGAGAACAGAAGCAAATTGTCAGCCACCTCAGAACACTTCTTCTCAATTCTTCTTAGCCCTTCTCTAAATAACTGAGCACAAGCTCTGCGTCTTTGCAGAAGCCATTCTGGGATATGGTAGGGCCTTCTCCAAAAGCTGTATGATCTTCATGCTGTTTGCCACAGAAGGAGCCACTCAGCTTGCTCTTTAAAATAAGTGGGGGCAGCTGGGCGCGGTGGCTCACGCCTGTAACCCCAGCACTTTGGGAGGCAGAGGTGGGTGGATCCCTTGAGGTCAGGAGTTCAAGACCAGCCTGACCAACATGGTGAAACCCTGTCTCTACTAAAAATACAAAAATTAGCTGGGCGTGGTGGCTTATGCCTATAATCCCAGCTACTCAGGACGCTGAGGCAGAAGAATCACTTAAAACTGGGAGGTGGAGGTTGCAGTGAGCTGAGATTGTACCACTGCTCTCCAGCCTGGGCAACAGAGTGAGACTCTGTATCAAAAAAAAAAAAAAAAGGTGGGGGGTGGGGCTGTCACCATCATTAGTCATCAGAGAAATGCAAATCAAAACCACAATGAGGTCCCACCTCACACTTACTAGGATGGGTATAATACAAAAGACAATAACAAGTATTGGTTCAGACACCTGGTGTTCCTTTTGCAAACCAGCAAAAGGGGATGTGGAGAAACTGGAACTCTCATACACAGTGGTGGGAATGCAAAATGGTACAGTCACTATGGAAAACAGTCTGGCAGTTCCTCAGAGTTTAAACATATAGTTACTATGTGACCCAGCAGTTCTACTCCTAGGTATATACCCAAGAGAAATGAAAACATGTCCACACAAAAACTTGTACACAAATGTTCTAGCAGTGTTATTCATAATAGAGAAAGATGAAAAGAGCTCAGCTGTCCATCAACCAACAAATTGATAAATAAAATGTGGTATAGCCATATAAGAGGAAATCATCGACCAAAAAAGAATGAAGGAGTGATACATGTTACAACATGAATAAACCTTGAAAACAAAGGTTTTCAAACAAAGTGAAAGAAGCCAGCCACAAAAGTACATGAAATGTCCAGAATAAGCAAATCCATAGAGATGTAAAGTAGTTAATGATTGCCAGAGGTTGGGGATAGAGGAATAGGGAATTTGACTGCTATCAGGTACACGGTTTCTTTTTGGAGTGATCAAATTGTTCTGGAAGTGGGTATTGGTGATAGTTGCACAAACAACTATACTAAAAACCACTGAGTTATATTGTGGGTACACAAATCATATCTCAATAAAGCTGAAGGAAGGAAGGAAAAAGAAAGAAGAAAGGAAGGAAAGAAAGAAGGGAGAAGAAAGAGAGAGAGAGAAAGAAAGAAGAAAGAAAGAAGGAAAATAGAGAAAAGAGGAGAGAAGAGGTGAGGCGAGGAGGGGAGGGGAGAGGAGAGGAAGGGAAGGAAGGGAAGGAAGGAAGGAGGGAGAAAAAGAAAGAAGGAAAGTATGGAGGGAGAGAGAAAGAAAGACAAAGAGTAGGGAGTAAACTGATTCGGGTAAACACTGAGCTATTTAATCTTGCCTCTCAATGTCTCTTTCCCCCAACAAACCCCTCCCAAGAGTCATGAAGGGGAAAGGCCCTCCTTCTAGTGTTGGCCAAATTTGCCCCCAGGAACGTAGCCTTCATTTTGAGCCTCTTTGTAATTCATGAGGCTAACCTCACCCATATCTGCTTGCCATGAACTCCTGACCCAACACAGCTGCTTGGCCACGCTGATGAAGAAGGCATCCTTCAGAGACCTGTCCTGGGTCCTCTGCTGCCCTAAGAACTGGCTGTTGGGATGACACTGACAGAGCCCTGTCGAAGTTTGCTGATCATCTCCAGACCATCAGAGCTCCCCACTGCTGTACAATTGAGAAGGGCCTGGCCTTCCACCTGGGAAGGTAACAAGAGCCCTGTTGAAATTTGCCTGGCGCTGTCTCTACTTCAGGTAGAAGAGTGAACTGGCCCCTGGACTTGTGCTTCCTTTACTGACCTGACCTGTGTTTGGCTTTCCCATCATCCCTCCCTATTGGTGTTTTCCTGTAATCATCATGTTTACACAACCCCATCCTTCCGTGAGTGTGCTGGGAAAAGCTATCTCAGCAACATATACCTAGCATCTCCTGTTCTCTCCTACTCACCCCAAGTAAATTCAGGGTGGCTCCTGCTTAAACTTTAAAAGAGTTGGTCCTATGAGCCAGGTGCTTAATATATGTTAACTCCACTTAATCTTCACAACAGCTCTGTAAAAAGAAGATACAATTATCCCCGTCTTTCAAGATGAGGAAACAGATTCAAAGAAGGTAAGCAACTTAATCAAGGTCATGTGGATTCAAATACAGAACTGTCAAGGTTCACTGTCTCAAATAATAAGTTCTTCCCTTCACTGAGCATCTATCATATGTCAGGCAGTGTTCTAGACAACAATATTATTTCATTGACTCTCACAACAATTCCATGAGATAGGTCTTAGCATCCCATATAACGGATGGGAAAACTGAGGTTCGGAATTATTAAAAATAGACATGCTAATCACTATAATTTGATCATTACACATTGTATACATGTATTGAAATATCACTCTCTAGCCCATAAATATGTAAAATTACATGTTAACTAGAAAGAAAATAAAAAAAGAATAAATAAGTAACTCTTTTGAGATAATATGTATTTATTACTTACCGAATGCCTGGGAGTTTGGGAAGATGTTTTCTTTTCCTGATAAATGTGAAAGATGCAACTGGTACATCTTTCATCTTCCTCTTTACTTGAATTTGGATGTGATGATTGAAACTTGAACAACTATCTTGGAATCATGAGAGAAAAGCCAAAAGAAAATTCAGTGAAATATTTTCCCAAACATCATTAGCCTGATAAACAACAACCCACCTTCGGATCTCTTGTTATATAAGAAAACTGAACCTCTGTTTATTTTTATTATTTTTCAAGGCCACACAAATAGTACGTGACTGTGGACTATTTATACTTTTCCCTCATTCTTCTCTTAGTAACTGAATTTTCCAAATTTTAGCTTAGCACATGCCTACCCAGCAAATGGTCACATTTTTCAGATCTCCTTGCAGCTTTTTGGGACAGGTGACTGTATTTTGGTTAATGGACTGTGAACAGAAGGAAAGAATGTGATTAACTTCCAGGTCATGCCCTCCAGTTCCTGTTTCCTTCTTCACACTAGTGTTGAAAGTAAACCAGCTGGTCCAATCACATGGACCAGAACCACACTTTAGGGGTGGCAGACCAACAAGATAAAAGGAATTTGGATTTCTGAATGACCTCAGAGGTAGAGCTGCCCTCCATTCTGGAATCACTATCAACTTGGACTTCTATGTGGGGGAGTATTTCTTTGATCTCATTTAAGCAACTATGTTTTGGTCTCTCTTAAGACCCTATTGTCTTAAGCAATACTGTGGCCAACTAATTTTCAAACAGGTCTGTCTAACTCCAAATCTGAGTAATTTCTACTACAACTCTCAATACCTAAACTGGGGATTGCAAACTCAAATGCCTACAGAAGCTAGGTAGATAAATTAGTGAAGAAGTCTGAGTAGGAGCTATGGTGAGCTGGAGAATACATATGTGGTTGCTATGTGCTTAACAAACTCTGTTTCCTTTTCTTCCTGCTAGACTATATTTCCCAGCTTTCCTTATAATTACTTAGGGCCATGTGACTGAGTTCTGGCCAATGGAATGTATATAGTAGGAGTGAGTGCTCCATCCAGGCCTGGTCCATGAAAAATCTCCTGCTCAATTATTCACTCTTTCTTTTCCCCCTGCTGAAGTGAAAAAGATACCCCCAGGAGATGATCTTGGGAGCCATGCAACGAATACAGCAAAGCCACAGATTAGAAGTCTAGGTTCCTTGGTCATCACTCAAAGAAAAGCTACCTAAATTACATTGACACATGGATTTTGACATGAATAAAAAACAATGTATTCCTCTGATGATTTATTACAGGTTTGGGTCTGTTGTTAGGACAACATAGGATAGCCTACCTGGACCGATACACAAAGGAAGCCCCTATAGAAATGCAGGCCCAATATTGCCAGGTCTTTCGATTTATATTTTTAGGAGAAGACAGAAATGTTTAATATTATGAGGAAACTGTTCATTCAGTGTTAGCCAATACCATGAAGGTCAAACAAAACACGACTATATTCCAGACTATATTCCAGCTTCAATATCACCCTGACCCTGAGACTTCAATCAGCCTCCCTTACTGGTCCCAGTTTCAACTGGTACAGATTCAACTGCCCCTGAGAATCCAATTAAGGTTCCCAAGTCTTTCTTCCATTAGGTCATGCAGGTTTATTAAACTTTAAGCCAATGGTCATTGGAGTATAACTGTGAAAAGTAAAAACTGTCTACTTCTACAGCTCTTCTCTCATTTGATAAAAGTAGCCTTGCCAAGCAATTGCCTAGAGCTCCAGTGTTGCTTTTTCATTCATATATTCTTAAAATTAGAGCTACTAATCCTACGTATCCAACTACGTTCACCAAAACGAAACAATTTCCAAACATTTCTCTAGTTAGCCATCTATCAAATTCTTTCCACTTATCAAGGCCCAACTCAAGGTTATCTCCTACATGGGGTATTTTCCATAAAGGTCTTTGCCTCTTCCTAAGTGAAATTGACTCATCTGTCTGCTATGCACCCCTGTGGGGCTCCCTCACCCTAAGTAAGGAGCATGTTCCCCTTCTAAGGTGTGAGGTCTTGAACAGAGACCAGAATAATATTATCTTTATATTATCAGTTCCTGATTATAATAAGTGCCCGATACTAGGGCTCAATATATGTATTAGATGTTTTGTTGTTGTTGTTGTTGTTATGTTATTTTGTTGTTGTTTTGTTTTGTTTCATTTCGGGTTCACTTTAATCAATGGCTCATCATAACTGTGCCCTGCACTGGGTGGAAAGAGGTTGGCAGGGAGAGTTGGAACCAAGAGCAATGTCTACAATAATTGAATTTAGAGAGGTCAAATACCTTAGCCATTTAGGAAGACAGAATTTGGAAGCAGATTGAGTTTTCATCCCATTTACTAGCCATAAACTTCGGTCTTTTGTTTGTTTTGTTTTTTGAGACAGAGTCTTGCTCTGTCATCCAGGTGGGAGTTCAGTGGCATGATCTCAGCTCACTGCAACCTCTGCCTCCTGGGTTCAAGCAATTCTCATGCCTCAGACTCCCGAGTAGCTGGGATTACATGTGCCCACCACCACGCCCGGCTAATTTTTTTCTATTTTTAGTAGAGATCGGGTTTCACTATGTTGGCCAGGCTGGTCTCAAACTCCTGACCTCAGGTGACAGGTGAGCCACCCGCCTCAGCCTCCCAAAGTGTTGGGATTACAGGTGTGAGCCACCACGCCAGGCCAAACTTCAGTCTTGTTACTTAACCTTTCTGCCCTCAGTTTCCTCAACTTTTAAATGAGGACAATAAGAATAGTACAATTATATTAGTTTACAAGAGCTGCTGTAACAAAGTATCATAAACTAGATGACTTCACAGAAGTTCATCTCACAGTTCTGGAGGCTAGAAATCTGAATTAAGGTGTAGGCAGGGTCGGTTCCTTCTGGGGGCTGTGAAGGAAGAATCTGTTCTAGGCCTTTCTCCTTCACTTGTAGATGGCATCTTCTCTCAGTGTCTCTTCTATTCATCTATCTACATGTGCCTGATCTACCCTAGTGACCTCATTTTAACTTGATTACTCTTGTAGAAGCTCTATGTCCAGATAGGTCATATTCTGAGGTATTGAGGGATTAGGACTCCAGCATATCTTTTTGTGTGTGTGAGGAGGGACATAGTTCAATCCATAATGACCATATTATCTAATCAGGTTGCTGTGAGGATTAAATAAATTAATACAAGTAAAGCATTTAGAAGACTGTCTGGCACGCTGCAAGCACACAAAAACATTAGCTGGTGTTACTATGTTTCTGAAACTCTTGTTACACCAAGATGTTAAGATATCGGCCTTAAGAATAAGCCAATAAAAATTACGCTGTTTGAGTATATTCGTTTGTTTTGGGGGAGTGGCTGGAGAGTGGAGGTTTTCAACCCTTGCTCTCAGAATACAGAAAAACAAAAGAAGCCACAGTTCCTGACACTGACAATATATTTTTTTAAAAAGGTATGACAAGACATAACAAGTCATTGCACTCATGATAAGCTTGAAAGTGACTCAATTTGACAGATATGTTGTATATTGAGAGGCATATCACAGTTAGTATTTGTCCTTTGATTTATTGTTAGGTATTGTTAATTCACTTTTAGCAGTAATCATTAAGTCAGTTATACAATATAAGATTGTAGTTTGATTTTGCAGTTCTTAAATTTGACCTCTCCTAAAGTTAGGGGTTGGTTTCAAAGTCTTCTTAGATACTCCAGGCTTAGAATTTTAAAATAAGTCTCTTAGGCCAGTTGGTCGTTGTGTGACTCAAACATACTAAAATATAGCCCAACAAGCCATTCAAGGCACAAGATTTCTAAACACTGGCATTTCTCAATAATGCCCATGGATGCAAATTCCTGAATTACAGGGATTCCCAAAAAAGAATGGACTCTTTCTAATGGATAACATTTATCCTCCTTTTAACAAAGAGAGAATACAAAAGTCAGTTTTGTATTCCAATGTTTTGCTCTCATTCTCTTAAGAGTACGTCAAAATTTTACTTTCAGTCCATCTTCCAGATCATTCATTAATGCAGTTCTGTGGTGATGTGGTTTTTACATTCCGTTCAATCCTGACAGCATTTTAAACTCTGGCTTCTGAGTAAAAATCTCAGTACAGGTCCCCTTGCATTTGTTGATTTTACAAATGAATAGATCCTCAGTAGGGAGAAGCCAGCCTTCTCTCAAAAGCCTTCTTCAAAGCAGAGGCTGCCTGGGTGGTATGGGTGATCTGAATATTGCCTGTTTAAATGGGCAGTTAGTGATGCACATACCATCCAACCACATGTGTAACTTATTTCTGAATTATTATACCAGGGCAGAAACCTACCTCATGAGTTTCCACCACAGTAATACTGAAAGTTCAGCTATCCAATTTCAATTATATTCCATCTGCAAATCCAGACTATATCCAAAGTCATGATTCCACCATTTGTGAGCGTTGAGAAGGGCAGAAGAGTATATACCTGAGGCCTCTTCTCTCTGCTCCCACCTCCTTCTCTATACCCTCCCCACCAATATTTTTACCCACTCTCCTTCCCCTTTCTCCATCACATTCTCGGCCCTCTCCATTGAAAGATTTTAGTCTTTTCATCTCATGTATAGTCATTAGCTCTAGAGTTAAAATTTATTTTTTTACTTACTTTTTTTTTTTTTTGCTACTTTCAACATAGTAAATGGAGATTCAGAAGAAAGCTTCATATATACACTTTAAAAATAAATTATTTTCTTATTACGTAAGTTATGTTCATTGTAGGAAATTTAGAAATAAGGATATATTTTTTGTTTTTGTTTTTGCGGCGGGGTCTTGCACTGTCGTCCAGGCTCGAGTGCAATGGCACCATCTCAGCTCACTGCAACTTCTGCTTCCCAGGTTCAAGAGATTCTCCTGTCTCAGCCCCCTGAGTAGCTGGGATTACAGGCGTCCACCACCACGCTCAGCTAACTTTTTGTATTTTCAGTAGAGAAGGGGTTTCACTATGTTGGCCAAGCTGGTCTCAAACTCCTGACCTCATAATCCACCCACCTTGGCCTCCCAAAGTGCAGGGATTACAGACGTGAGCCACTGCGCCCGGCCGGATATATATTTTTTTAAAGGAAAGATAACAACCCATATCCTGAAACCCAGAAATAAGCATGGCTACTATTTTGGTGCATAGTATATCAATTTGCATATACTTTTAAAACTCTGAACAACCATGCAATTAGATCACCCAACTAGTATCTGGAGGAAAGCAGATGCTGAAAGAGTCAATTACCAGATTAATGACCTTTCTCCCCTGCCCTCCCACTGCATCTACATCCCAGGACTACTCTGAGAGGACATCAGTTTCTAAACACGTGCAAGAGTTTCTGTCCCAGCTACTGAGTATTCTCATCTGGCTCTGGTCATACATTATCCAGTATTGGTCCCTTGGCTTCAGATCATCAACTGACATGCGAGATATAAATATACAATAAAAAAGAAAAGAACTCCCAAATTTTTGAAAGAAGAAAAATTTCTCTAAAGCAAATTCGATGCAGCAGTTGGTCTAGTTCAGTGAGAAAGTACATATTCTGAACATGTGAACTCCATGTTTTGAAAACTCAACTTACACTGAAGAAAGTTGCATTCTACCAAAAGGAAGAATAATATCTCTTAGTAGATTTTTAAAATACCAACCCTTGAGAAATGTACGTCCATGGACACGTCCACACTCATTACCCACACAAGATATACACAAACTTGCACATTTTAAGAATACATACTAAAAAATAATATTTTAACTATAAGAATTATCTCTGACAGAATTTAAAAATATTAAGATTATAATTCAAGAACTGGATACTATAAAAAAGGAATGACCCAAAATAAGAAAGACCTCTTAGAAATTAAAAGTATAGTGATTTAAGCAAAGTTTTAATAAATTGATTAAAAGATAAAATCAAGGAAATCTCCAAGAAAGTAGAAAATACAAGTAGATTAAAAATATGAAAAAAAGGCTAAATTGTAATGTACAAATCCAGGAGGCTAATGTCTAGTGAATAGAAGCTCCAAAAAAAACAAACAAAATGAGAGAATACAAACAAATTTTTAAAAGGGAATTTATCAGAGCTGAAAGACATTAGTCTCTAGACCGAAGGAAAAAAGGAGGAAAAAAATACTAGAATACTACACAAAATGAATGAAAAATTACCCATATTCAGTCACAGAATGGTGAAATTTAAGAATATCAAAGATTTTTTAATCCAAAAAATATTCAAAGCAAAAAAAAATTGCCTTTTTTTTTTTCCAAAAAATCAGATTGTCATCTAACTTCTCAGCAATACTGAATTCTAGAAGACAATGAAACATTGCCTTCAAAGTTCTGAGGAAAAATGATTTTAAATGAAAAAGTCAACATTCAATCAAATTATCAATATAATTGGAGAGTAAAATAAGGTTATTCTAAGTCATGGAAGGACTTAGTAAGTTTACCTCCCATATACCTTTCTTATAGAAGTGATTCAAGGATGTGTTCCAATAAAACAAGAGAGTAAACCAAAAAAGAGAAAAATACGGAGTTGAAGAAACAAGCCAAACAGGAGAAAAATGGAAGGAAGACATGGCTTAATTGTCTCTTCCATTTTAGCTTTTCAATAAATCTAGAGAAGAAAAGTCCAGTTTGGATCTGGCGGGACAAGGGCTTTAAAAGGCAGGTATCTGGAAAAAAAACTGTATATGAGCTGAAGTAATCCACGGATTTGATTATATCTTTAAGAAATTGGAATATCAACTTGTAAAAAAAATCACAGTAATGCAAAAGATGGGGATGGAGAGGAGCAAATAATTAGAAATTCCAAGAAAATCACAAAGCTATGAAAAAAAGATATAAAATCATAGTATCTTATGCAGCTAAGCAGTGAATAATCTTTACATAGTCATAATGTAATCACTGCTGATCAATTTTCAACTCTTAGAATCAACCTACGGGGTCAGCCTAAAAAGGAAGACTTAGGGGTAGTTGCAGAATGAGGTTCATGTTTTTTGTTTTCTTTTTTCTTGACAACATAAGTTAAAATTAAGCATTTGGTTGAGATTAGGAGGAATCACGAAATGAAGGAAAGGGTAAGGGCTTTCATACTTTCACCTCACGAATCAAAGAATTAAAAGGTACTGTCAAATGGCTGATGGAATTAGAAGTAAGAAAGTGAGTGTATTTTTTGTAGTTACACAGGTAACTGTTAATAGCAGAAAAAATCTAAAACTAGTGGCAATTTATGGGGAAGTGGAGAAAAGAAAGGCCAGATTTGGAAGATGAAAAATAAGTGAGTTAAATCCATAGCCAACATTATAGAAATCAGCAGATAATGTCTAAACTTGTTGACTAAAGAAACAGGAAACTAATAATGTATTGAAGAGTTTATAACAAGTAAAAGCAAAATGTATGACAATTGTAGCACAAAGGCTGGGAGGGAAAAAATAGGCATACTGGGGGTTCATACACTACACATGAAGTGGTATTGGATCACTCAAAGGGAGACTACAATTAGCTAAAGAGGTATGTGATAATTCCACTTCCAGTCGAATGGAGTAAGGATTAGATTTACCATCCTGCCTGAAACAACTAAAATACCAGATAAAATATATGAAACAATGGCACTCAGGACTTTGGACGCCCCATGATAAACAACAATGATCTCTGAGAAAGGAAAAAGAAAAGAAAATGTAAATCTATACAAACACTTGTGTAAAAATCTTCATAGCAACTTTATTGTGATAGCCCCATACTGGAAACAACCCAAATGTCCACCAAAAGATGAATGAATAAACAAATCATGCTGTATCTATACAATGAGATATATTACTTAGTACAAAAAAGAATGAATTAGGTACATGCAACTAAATGGTTGAATCTCAAATTAATTACGCTGAGTGAAAGAAGCCAGAAAAAAATAGCACATACTATAAGGTTCCATTTATTTAAAATTGAAAAATGAAAACTAACTTATAGTGACAGAAAACAGATCAGAGAGTATGGAGAGAGGTGGTAGGGAGTATTAAAAGGAGCATGAGGAAACTTTCAGGGGTGATGAATATGCTCACCCCTGAAAGTTTCCCCTTGCCCTTTTTAATAGCTTCACTGTGGCTTATATGAAAGTCAAAATTCATCAGACTGCTCACATTAAAATAAACAGTTTCACGATATTGATTCTTCCTACCCATGAGCATGGAATGTTCTTCCATTTGTTTGTATCCTCTTTTATTTCCTTGAGCAGTGGTTTGTAGTTCTCCTTGAAGAGGTCCTTCACATCCCTTGTAAGCTGGATTCCTAGGTATTTTATTCTCTTTGAAGCAATTGTGAATGGGAGTTCACTCATGATGAAAATGGCCATACTGCCCAAGGTAATTTACAGATTCAATGCCATCCCCATCAAGCTACCAATGACTTTCTTCACAGAATTGGAAAAAACTACTTTAAAGTTCATATGGAAACAAAAAAGAGCCCACATCACCAAGTCAATCCTAAGCCAAAAGAACAAAGCTGGAGGCATCACACTACCTGACTTCAAACTATACTACAAGGCTACAGTAACCAAAACAGCATGGTACTGGTACCAAAACAGAGATATAGATCAATGGAACAGAACAGAGCCCTCAGAAATAATGCCACATATCTACAACTATCTGATCTTTGACAAACCTGAGAAAAACAAGCAATGGGGAAAGGATTCCCTATTTAATAAATGGTGCTGGGAAAACTGGCTAGCCATATGTAGAAAGCTGAAACTGGATCCCTTCCTTACACCTTATACAAAAATCCATTCAAGATGGATTAAAGACATAAACATTAGACCTAAAACCATAAAAACCCTAGAAGAAAACCTAGGCATTACCATTCAGGACATAGGCATGGGCAAGGACTTCATGTCTAAAACACCAAAAGCAATGGCAACAAAAGCCAAAATTGACAAATGGGATCTCATTAAACTAAAGAGCTTCTGCACAGCAAAGGAAACTACCATCAGAGTGAACAGGCAACCTACAAAATGGGAGAAAATTTTCACAACCTACTCATGTGACAAAGGGCTAATATCCAGAATCTACAATGAACTCAAACAAATTTACAAGAAAAAAACAACCCCATCAAAAAGTGGGCAAAGGACATGAACAGACACTTCTCAAAAGAAGACATTTTTGCAGCCAAAAAACACATGAAAAAATGCTCACCATCACTGGCCATCAGAGAAATGCAAATCAAATCCACAATGAGATACCATCTCACACTGGTTAGAATGGCAATCATTACAAAGTCAGGAAACAACAGGTGCTGGAGAGGATGTGGAGAAACAGGAACACTTTTACACTGTTGGTGGGACTGTAAACTAGTTCAACCCTTGTGGAAGTCAGTGTGGCGATTCCTCAGGGATCTAGAACTAGAAATTCCATTTGACCCAGCCATCCCATTACTGGGTATATACCCAAAGGACTATAAATCATGCTGCTATAAAGACACATGCACATGTATGTTTATTGCGGCATTATTCACAATAGCAAAGACTTGGAACCAACCCAAATGTCCAACAATGATAGACTGGATTAAGAAAATGTGGCACATATACACCATGGAATACTACGCAGCCATAAAAAATGATGAGTTCATGTCCTTTGTAGGGACATGGATGAAATTGGAAATCATCATTCTCAGTAAACTATGGCAAGAACAAAAAACCAAACACCGCATATTCTCACTCATAGGTGGGCATTGAACAATGAGAACACATGGACACAGGAAGGGGAACATCACACTCTGGGGACTGTTGTGGGGTGGGGGGAGGGGGGAGGGATAGCATTGGGAGATATACCTAATGCTAGATGACGAGTTAGTGGGTGCAGCGCACAAGCATGGCACATGTATACATATGTAACTAACCTGCACATTGCGCACATGTACCATAAAACCTAAAGTATAATAATAATAAATAAATAAATAAAAAATAAAATAAACAGTTTATTGTGTGTCCATTATACTTCAATGGTTAAAAAAGAAAAGAAAGATATGGCATAAACATGTTATGGAAAAAGATAACAAATATATTACATATATTTATATGTATATAACAAATATCTAAAATATATATCAAATAAATAATAAGCATGGCATAAACTTATTTTAGGAGTATGGAAGTAACTGCCAAAGAGCTATAAGAGAAACTGTTTAAAGTGTTTCCTTATGTGAGGAAATGCGGGGAAGGAGAGAATGAGGGGAGGAGCTGTTGCTTCTTCCTATAAGCCCTTCTGGATTTGCTCATTTTTAACAGTGAGTATGTATGTCAGTTCAGATGCTCAGAGAAGCAGATGCTTAGATGGGACTTGATGTTTAATGCTTAGCCTGTGAAGGATAAAGGGAGGAGGAAGCAGGAGTAGACAGGGAGAGAGCTGGGATTGAGATCAGGTCTGCCACCTGTGAAGAGAGAGGGCAAGGAAAGGCTGGATAGGAAGAGACTGGGAACCCAGAGCAAGAGTCTTTCTCTTTCTGAGAAAGACTTGCCGGGCTGATAGGGAGCGTCTAAGCAAAAGTTGCCCATTAGCAGAGTTCTGTGTCAGGGAGGATGGGCGTGTGCTGGCATCCTAGCACCACTGCAGTGTTCAGTCATTGGCTGGGAGCAGCCCAGAGGGCTATGGCTCAGCATGAATGCCGCAGTAGATCCAAAGATGTGGCAGCTAGGGGCTGTCATTCTGCTATGTGCCCCACAGCAGGATTTTGTTTTTTTGTTTTTGTTTTTGTTTTTGTTTTGAAATGGAGTCTCGCTCTGTCGCCCAGGCTGTAGTGCCCTGGTGCGATCTCGGCTCACTGCAAGTTCCGCCTCCCAGGTTCATGCCATTCTCCTGCCTCAGCCTCCTGAGTAGCTGGGACTACAGGCACCCGCCACCACTCCGGGCTAATTTTTTTTTTTTTTTTTTTAGTGGAGACGGGGTTTCCCCGTGTTAGCCAGGTTGGTCTTGATCTCCTGATCTTGTGATCCGCCTGCCTTGGCCTCCCAAAGTGCTGGGATTACAGGCGTGAGCCACCGCGCCCGGCCGCAGTTCCTCTTAAAGGGACATCTGAAGAGCATATTTTCCTGGCAGCTACAGCAGGCATTGATTTGATTTTAAAATTTCAAAAGTGTTTTTAAAAGAAGGATAAATTCCTCTGATCAACAAGTAAAATGAATAAACATTCAGAGAGCAGCACAGTTTTTTATAGAGTTGAACACTCACCTGGTTGGTGCTATATATTCTGCATTCTTTTTTGTTCAAAAGTGTCGAGTTGAGTAGGTTAAATCTATTTGGTTCTTTCCTAGTTGAAGGTCACAGTAGACGATTAAAGAGGCAGCCATTTTCTGCAAAAAGTATCTATAGAGTCAATAAGCGGGGTTCTGTGAGCACAAGGAGGAGTGCCACTTGAGAACCTATGGATTCTGATGAAGCAACCCTGGGAATCACATAAAACCATTTAGAACACACTGAGCTCATTAGAAATGCTCTCATTCTGTAACCCTCACGGCTCTGAAATTTCCTCTGACTTAACAAATAAGGCTAGCAAATAATAAATTATGTTCACAGTACAAAGCAATTGAAAAAGCTGTTAAAATATATATATAAATACACACAGATATATATTTATATTAAAATATATTACGTATATATTTGCAATTCAGAGACAAAGAGGTATATCCAGGTTTTTAGGTCCTGGAATTTACACAATTTTTCCGGCTCTGTTAAAAAAAAAAAATCATAACAATAAAATGCCCTCACATGACCACTTAGCACCACCCTGCATAAAGGAAAGTATATGTGTGTTGGGCTCGGGGGTGGGGCAGAGTGGAAAGATGTAGCAGTCTTAACCAATTGTGATTCAAATTTTTTCATTTTTGCAAATTTTGCAAAAACATATAACCATCTGAACATTTTGTAGAACCCCTCTCAGGGCCTTGGAGAGGGTCCTGATGCCTATACTTTGCCAGCATTGCAACCCTCTATGAAGAGCAGAGAATAAGGGAGTGTTGATTCCCGTAAGAAATTTGTGGATATAAATATAAGTTAGTGGGGGACAGGGGTTGGCCCTTCACACACATGTTAGTACTGAAAATAAAAAGAATACGCACAGAGGGAACTGCCTGTTGATGTAAATCATCTTCCCTGTGTCTGGCACCCTGGGCACTGGTCACTCCATGCCAGGGCCTGGCTCCAAACACATGACACCCTCATGAGCCATCTGCACGCTAAGGACATAGTTGCATCTGATTTCTCTGAGAACCTGTCACTCGGAGCAGGGAGCTGAATGACAAGGATGAGCAAAGCACGTTATTGGGCTCTGTTATTAAAGGAAGTGGATTTGACTTGGTGAAAATATGCTTATACAGCATATGATCACAACTACTTTTTTAAACACCCTGAAAGAAAATATAGGGAAGTACACTCAAATGTGCTAACTATAGATGTCAGAACTATGGGTGTTAGAACTATGGGTAATCTTTTTTAACGTTCCCCTCACATTTTCTTTAATAAGCATATATTGTCTTTAAAATTGAAAATGAATTTCAAAAAATGTTTAAAAAAATGCATTAACTTTGTATATATGGATATACACAGATATATGTATTAATTAATGCAAGCAATGTGCAGGAATCTGGAGAGATTTAAAACTTCCCATGGCTTCCAGTAAGAATATTTCACATGGCAGCTATTACCAGTGTGGTATGAGAATCAGAGAATCAATTAATCTCACTTTTGAAAGGGTCTTTGTATTAGTTATCTATTGCTCCATCACAAATTACCCCAAAACCTTGGCGGCTTAAAACAATAAACATTTATTATTTCACACAGTTTCTGTAGGTTAGGAACCTCTGAGTGACTTAGCTGAGTGTCTCAGGCTCAGGGTCTCTGATGGGGTTGCAGTCAAGCTCTGTGCAGGGGCTGCAGTCATCTGAAGGTTTATCCAGGGCTGGAGCACCTACTTCCAAGATGGTCATTCATATGGCTATTGGCAGAAGTCCTCAATGCCTTGCCACATGGGCCTCTCCATGGGGCTGCCTGACTGTCCTCACAACACAGCATCTGGCTTCCCCTGGATGGAATGATGTGTCTATGTATGAGAAAGAGAGAGAGAGGAGCCACAAGGTCTTTTGTGATCTAGCCTAGGAAAAGTCATACCATCATTTCTGCCATATTCACAGACCAATCCTGATGCAGTGTGGGAGGGGACTACACATATCCAAGGCAGGGATCATTAGAGGCCCTTAAACACCATCATGTCCAATCCCTATGAGATCCTTGAGAAACTAAAATTTTTCCATAAAACAAGAAATATTGAGATTGTTAGTCACAGTCATTTAAACCTATTAAGGAAATAGGTATTTGAATCCTATTTTATATTCTGACTCGCAGAAATGGCTCTTCTGAAAACAGTGTATTAGAGGTTATGAGTGTAATGTGACTTTAAAATGTTAATTGTTTTTCACTTCTTGGAAAGTTACAAAATTTTATTTCCTTCCTTTTAGAGAGGTTTAGATAGGCAAAACAGATTTTTTTTAAACAAGCCTTTGTACTTTGGTGGTATGGCTGCAAGGCAAAAACAAGTAAACAAACAAAAACCTTTTAGTGGTTGTTTTCAGCCTAGCTAGATGTCTAATTGATTTAAAAACAATAATAATCTATCTCCCCCAATAGGTCAAATGTCTTTCTAATACAATCCATGGATTTCAACACATGGAAAAGGAGGCTCATGAAATCAATATAGAAACTATATTGTTAAAAAACAACAATTAGTCTGGGCACAGTGGCTCATGCCTGTAATCCCAGCACTTCAGCAGGCCGAGGTGGGAGGATTGCTTGAGCTGAGGAGTTCAAGACCAACCAGGGCAACACAGTGAGACCTTGTCTCTACCAAAACAACAACAATAAAATCAGAATGAAAACTCTGTCTGACTTGGGGAATTTTCTTTTTTAATAAATGAGTTTATTTAGGTTAAAAAAAAGCATTTCAAATAACATCTTATGTATTTAATGAATTGCCTTTACTAAAAAGAGTAAAATTATATGAAATTTGAAATGCCTTTAAATTAGAGACATAAGATTATAGAAATGTGGGGCAATGCATCTTCCAGGCTGCTCCTCTTAATAAGAATAGGAAGAGGAAATTTGTCAGTGTTTGAAATTACCTCCAGACTCTTTAAGCGATGAATTCTCCTGTATTCATCTTTGAATCCCAAATGCCAGCAGAATGCCAGGCACAGACAGGTCATGAAATATTTGCTGAATGAATGAAGAAGGGAAAAGCACTCGATTGTTTTGGAGAAATGATACCACTACAAAGCCCGTTCTCACCCTAATTTCCATTCCTCCCTTCACCCCCTGTGTTCCCAACATCCCCTGACTTCAAAGAGAGTCCCCAGGAAGAGAGCTGGCCTTGGCATGGGTAAATCACCAGTTTCCCTAATGGCTCATGACTTGTCAACCCAGCAAGTCCAATTAATTCCCTGTTCAAACTGACATTTTAAATTCTGGTCCATAATACAAAAGAAAAATGAATCTGCCCAACTTCTTGTTTGGGCATCTATTATATTTTCAACGCCATCCCATAAATTCTATGCATTCACTCCCTCCCCCAGTGCAAGAATTAAACACGGATCTGCAGCCGGATGGATTCTGTCTCCTGTCTTTTGTCCAGCTGGAAAGCTACTTACTAGTTCTTTATCGTCTTTTGGTAACAGATCTTCTCCCAGGAATCTGCACTCTCACTGTTAAACTTCCCAGCAAGTTCAAAGGGGCTCTCATCTCTCCAAGATCTGCTAGTTAACTTACTGCTGCTACATGGCATTGCCTTTGATAATTTAGCCCCTCCCAGAGGCTGATTTTTCTCCATCTCAGGGTAAAATAAGGTGCGTTTTTTGTTGTTTTTGTTTTTGGAGACAGAGTTTCGCTCTTGTTGCCCAGGCTGGAGTACAATGGCGCAATCTCGGCAGACTGCAACCTCCAACTCCCGGGTCCAAGTGATTCTCCTGTCTCAGCCTCCGGAGTAGCTGGGATTACAGGCATGCGCCACCATGCCCGGCTAATTTTGTATTTTTAGTAGAGACGGGGTTTCACCATGGTGGTCAGGCTGGTCTCGAACTCCTGACCTCGGGTGATCCGCCCGCCTCAGTCTCCTAAAGTGTTGGGATTACAGGCGTGAGCCACCGCACCTGGCCTAAAATAAGGTTTTATCAAGTTGTCAAAGCCCTGGACTTTGGCACTATTTTCAAAGGGTGTTAAAACATTCCCAAAGGATGAACCCTCTTGAACTAAGGAATCACTGAGGGGAAAGGAATGCAAGCAGGTCTGACAGGATCTGCAGCTTTCCCCTGATTTATTGCACCTTGCTTTAGAGGAACTAAATGCTCATTCTGATGAGTTTAGTGAATATGAGACACTCTCTGTGGATCCAGGATTTCACCATATGCTATTGGGTCATACGTCTCAAAACTCAGGTGTGCTCATCGTTGAACTAATAACCTCAGTTATTCATTTGGTTTCAAAATGCTTATCCTGGCACGTACAGTACTGTTTTCTTTTAGGGCTGAGATTTTATCTAACACAATTACAGTTTCTGATAAGCTATTCTGTGTTTAAAGCACATATTTTTTAAAAATCAGAGGTCTGCATCTCCAAGCACAGGGCAGTCCAGGATAAATTAGACCCACTAAAAATATAAGGACTATAGCTGATCTTTGTATTATTGTTGTTAGAAAGGTAATTATTCCAAATTGCAGAAAGAATGAAAATAGAAAAAAGAAAAATATGACAAGTAATTCTAGGCTATTCTTTTGATGTGTTTCCTTTTAGTCTTTTTAAAAAAAGATAAAATTTTGAATTTTTTTTCATTTAACTTATCACAGATATTTTGCCTTTATTTTGCCACAGAGTCTGCTTCACAACTATGGCTTTTAGAGATCGCTTTTCAAAGGGACATGTTTTAGTGAACACTATCAAGCTGGAAATTTTAAAAAGCAAGAAATCCAGATCATCACACATTTTTTCATTATTTTTTAATCATCAAATTATTTTTCATGTGTATTTCAGAGGATTGCTCTTCCAAGAAATACTCTGTAATACACTGTATGCATTTGAGAGACAACTCTGAACTTGTTGTTAAAGTTTGCATATTCAACCAGGTATCAATGACACTTTTTCATCTTTTTTTTTTTAATTACTAAAGAATCCAGTCACATCAAGGATCATGAGCTTCCAGAATCCTGAGTTCTATAGGAAACCAATTAGTTTGAACATCTTTCCCAAGGTATAAAAGTATTTCGCCAATCCCAATACAGGGTGAGAAGAGATTATGAGAATTGAATGAGTGAAACAATGCAGATAGTCTCTCACCAACATCCCCCATGGCCTCACAATTCAAATGCAGCATTCCACTTGCTTGGCTTTAAAATTTAATAAAGAAAAGTAAAGCGATGGGTTGGAAGATTTTGGAAATTGAGCAAAGATGAAAGAGGCAGTATTGTACGTTTGTGTTTCTTTCATATTTGATGTCCTTCCATGTTAGGGAGAAAAAGAAAATATGCAAGAGTACGAAGGGCAATGTTTTTAATAAAACTTTGGCTGCTTTTCTGTAAGAATCGATGCAAGTAATTTTATCTCTTTAGGGGTGGTTTTCAAAGCAAGGGGAAGAAACAAATTGACAGGATCTCATAAGGTACTTGGGAAATGCACTCTTTTGTGCTTTATTTAACTTAGCTAGGGAAAAAAACTAGGCGAAAAGGCAAGATTTCACTCAGATCTAGCTCTGCTTCATATGACTTTTAAAAAGAAAGGAAAAAAGGAAGGAAGGAAGAAAAAATCCCTCTCAAACCTTATGCCCTATATCATAGTGTTGTACAGATGACTTTTAAAAGGATAATAACATATTTCAGTATTTTTTAAACTGAAATTTGACTAACTGTACAAATTTGGGTTATGGGTTCTTTAACGAAGGAAGATAATTATATTTATATTTTTCTGACATGATATAAAAACTTAAGTCAGCATAGAGCCCCTGCTGTCAAGCTAGGCTGCCATTTGAGCTCCTAAGGAAGAAAATCCTTGGGAAAGATTGTATTTTATAGTCCTGCCCTCAGCAATTCAGCTGTGCTTCATTCTAAGATACATTTTTGCCTTATGTGCCATAATAAAAGCAAACCTTCTTGCCCCTTAGAGGGGCACATTTGGAAGATCAAGAGGAGAATGTACTTGGGCCACATTCTCTCCTAGGACGGCTGCAAGGCAAGCTGTAATAGAAACCAAAACAGGGCACATCTAACCGGTTCTGGGTTTTCTCCTGAAGGCAGGATGTAGACCAGGTTTTTTGCAAGGGTCACTGAAGTTTGCAAAACTTTTTCTGCTCCTGGCTGATTGAGCGAGCCAGAGCCAGCTCATAGCTTGGATTGGAAATCATGTGAAACTCATTTATGCCATTTTTTATTTTCTCTCTTTAACTCCCTATCAGACATTGAGCCGAGTTTGCATCTGAGTCTGGAGTTGGTTTACAAGCATACTGGAAATAAAACTCAGTTGGGAGTGAGAATCCAGGTGAACCGAAGTAAACGTGAACTCTTTGTGAACCAAATACTACTGTACACACCTCTTCAAAGCCTACAGGCGCCTGAAAATCTCCCATAAATCCAAGCTGCATTGAAAGGATTTGCTCCAAGCCTTCTACCAGTAGCTTGCATCCACATGCATCAGATTCAGCTGTCTCCTAAATCTGCAAAGTGTTATCTGCCTCACCGTGCACAAACTACTGTCCCAAATTGTATTCAATCCAGATGGGAGGCTTTGTCACTTCCTGACTTCCCTTCCATTGTAAGGATGAATATTTTGAAACCAGGCAACTAGGAAAACCATACCCTGCTAAATGGGAGCATATACTATTTAGGGAAAACTTTCCAATTGTCCCCCCAGAAAATGAAGGAATTATGCTCTTCTTGTACCCTGATTGTACAAAATGTTCAACTCCCTGGGATATGCACCAGATCACATTCACAAGAGAACCTACCATGGGTGTGTCCAGCGTCACGCACAATTCTCAGTGAAACAGCTTAATCTCCACACCTTTCTGTCTCACAAGCAAATTAGGATGCAAGTGAGGTTGATTATCACAGGAATACATGTTATCCTATTTTAAAAAGTAGTTTTCAAATGCTGGCACTTCACTATTAATAAGAACAATTTACTTGTGACAGCTGATAAGACACATTGATATTTCAATCCTGATTCACTCAGACCACCACCACTCCTATAAGTACCTCCAATCAGGGAACTTGTCAATCATAAAGTGGAAGTTGGTTTGTGTTCTATTTCCTCCTCAGGGACAGGGCCCAAGTCTTGATCATCACTTTACATAAATCAGTGCCCAGGCTATTGCAGGGGTGCAATAACACTTCCGTACACCAAGGGAAAGGCACATATATGCCTAGAATATCTCTAGAAGGATCCTCCAAGAAACTGCTAGCAGTGATTGTCCCTCAACAGAGAAACTAGGGGTTGAGGTGAGACACTTGCTTTTCACTGTTTATTATTATTATTTTTTACTAATTAAACTTCTTACCCAGTATTTTGTATTTTATTGGGTACATTAGAATATTTATTGAATGAATCAACACATAGATGAATGAACAAGCTATATCCAGGAACACAAGAGTTGACGCCCAAATATTTTTGTCTGTACCAACTTAACAGCAGTGGCTTTTTCCAATCCTAAGTTTCAAATCCTTCTAGTGACTCATGTCAAGTTGTGTGCCAAGTTAAGAGAGTGCTGACACTCTGACTCAGTGTGTGCAGAAATTCTTGGCCAAGGAGGAGACGAAGAACTGTCACAAAGGCTAGACTTTATTGGTTCAGTTTTGATTCATTAATCAGAAGTGGAAATGCTCACAGTTTTTCTCAATATTAGATGTTGCTGTATCTTTTCTGTGAAGAGCAACCGTGGTTATTTCTCAAGATAAAGCTCTATCCAAGATCAAGAAAAATGGCAATTCTTTAGAGAAAAAAATTCCATTTATCTCATGTCCCTAGTTTCATGTCTCCTTTCAGCTCCAGAGAGGTGGCTTACTGCAGTGAATTGAAGAGCACTGGCTTTGGGATCAGGCAGAACTGTCTAACTATCCTTTGTCCCAGAATTTGCAGTTGTATATAAATTGGGGACAAAGGTACCTACCTGACAAGGCGGCCATTAGGCTTAAATTAGCTAATATATTTAAAATTCCTATAACATAGTGCTCAAAAAGTGGTAGCTATTATTCTTACCGTAAAATAGTTTCACAGCCCTTTTCCTCCTTTAAATTGACTGAGAATCAACACCAGTCTTTGCTTTAAAACAAAGCTTTGAGGCTTTAAGGCTTACCTATGAGGTGCCACTACATTATAAGCTTAAGAACATTTTGCCTCCTCCCATAATAAAAATATTCTGTGATGTTTTTGACATGTTACTTTTTTTGCCTACAGTGTAAAGATTAGGAATAAGCTTGCTATTAATACTTCCAATATTCACTAAGTCATCTGTCTGGCTGTCATAATCCTCAATCAATCACCATTGTGCTAGCATCACTTTTTATCCAACCAGGTCAAGATCATGTAATTTGATGGCTGCTTGGGAATTTGTCAGCACTGTTATTTGAAGGGTGTTAGAAAGACATTGGCACTACAATCAGACTCTGTAGCAATCTGCCATGCCAAAAGAATTTTTAATGAGGTGGATTTTTTTTTGAGTTGGGGGATCCCTTGTCCCCAACTCAAATTCATGCTTCAGTCTGGTTCCAAAAGAAACCAGACTTTTTGGAACCACAATCCCCAGATTCCTCAATGTTTGGCAAGTTTGCCAAGAGGTTCAAGCTGCCCTCTAGCTCATCTGGCTGCTGCTCTTGCCCAGGCTGTCTGATGACTTGCTGGGCCACCAGGGGCCCTGCCTTTCCCAGCATGGAAGTGTGTGACTCTCCCCACACTCCCTGCCCCAACAATGCCAAGAATCAGAAACAAGGGCCGGGAGTGTTAGCAGGCCCTGCGTGAGTGGCAGCTTAGAGGGCTTGCATTGTGCTTGGTGCACCAAGAGCAGATTGTTATTCTGCAGGCATGAATTAGAGCCTGGGCAGAAAGCACCATGGTCTTGCCCGGCGGTGTCTTGCTGCTGCTGGAGAAGTGAGAGGGCTGTGGTTGTACAGAATTTCTGCAGGCCATGTTCCAGGAATTGTCCTTAGAGGGCTCATCAGAAGTGGAAACATTCGCTTTTTGAATTCCAAACACCCTGAAATTCCATTAGTCTATTATTTTCCCCCTACCTTCCCCACTTCTCCTGCTGTGAAATGGCATCAATTCATTAACTCTGCTCAAAGACGATTGTATTCTCATGACTTCAATGTATCATTTTCAATTTTTTATATTTTGCATAAGCTTTATTAAATATGTATCTAAGTTGGAATGATTATCCCCACTGTCTGTTCAGTTGTCATTCAGACAATACTTCCTGGCAGGTTAGCTACTACAGATTTAGCATAGTTACTGAAAGAATGAAGATAGTCTGATTTTATAGACCTTTTTGTAGGCTATAGGGCTCTGAGGCATCAATCCATGCAATGACTGCCTCTTTCCTCCAGGTATTGGAAAACACAACTCTTCGTGCTTTCTCACTGGCATGAATCCATAACAACTAGATTTAATTGTGTAAAAGATCTCAACTTCAAAGTCAGCTAAAAAGGCCTACAAAACCATCCATTATACTGCAAAGTTAAACGATCACTGTTTTTCAAAGTCTCCTGATTCCTCTGCCAACAGAAATGTGCTAGAACCAATATTACCCTGTTCTGGTGGTGGGGTGCTGAATGGCTTTGCAACAACAGAAAATAAATACATCTGGGCAAACGGAATGGCAGGAAATGGTGACCAATAAGATTTGCAGAGACCATTTGGGGGGAAGTTTTTAAAGGACTCAACATGCATATATCATCTCCCCTACCTCACGCTTCCTACTCCCCCTGCCCTCACACCCTCACACCGCAAAAGTGGAATTCAGTAGCATTGAAGGAATAAAAATATCAAGTGCAAAGGATTTCCTTTTTTTTTTTTTTTTTTTTTTTTGAGATGGAATCTCGCTCTGTCACCCAGGCTGGAGAGCAATTGCACAAACTCAGCTCACTGCAACCTCCGCCTCCTGGGTTCAAGTGATTCTCCTGTCTCAGCCTCCTGAGTAGCTGGGATTACAGGTGTGTGCCACCACGCCCAGCTAATTTTTGTATTTTTAGTAAAGACAGGGTTTCATTATGTTGGCCAGGTTGGTCTCGAACTCCTGACCTCAGGTGATACTTCCAAAGTCCTGGGATTACAGGCGTGAACCACCACACCTGGCATTGCAGAGGATTTTGTAAAGTGGAGTCTGCAGCATTTTCCTTGGGGGGTCATTTACTCACTCCTGCCTCCCCAACCCCTATTCCATTCTGAGCCTGGAGTATCAAAGATACCAAAGGTATTGAAACTCTCCTCACACTGACTTATACGTCATGCGTCAGCCTCACCATTGCTGGGTGGGGATGGCAGGGAAGTATGCATGAATTTCTCTGAACCATTTTTCCGGTTCAAGCAAAAAGCAAAGGAAATGAAGGAATCTGTCTCATGCACAAAGCACAGACTATGATTCTCCTCTAAGACGTGTGCCCACAAGTAGACTATCATTATTTGAGGTAACCTTGAGTATAATTAAAAACCTTTCAGCACTCTAGTCATATTTCCTGTCACAAGGACAAGATGATACACTGAGAACTGATCAGGCTTAACTGTACCAGCAATGAAAGTAAACAGGGCATTATATGAACATACTCCCCTGTATATACAATTGTGTATTGGCAAAAATTAACATCCTTCAACCATTCTTGAAAAATATACTTTATTCAAATGATTTTTAGAAGTAGCAGAATTAGGGAGATGTAGAAATCTTTCACTCATGCATTTGTGATCAATATTTTTTGAATACATACTACAGGATACATACACATGGTTGAATAAATGAATAAATGGTTTCTATAACTCCCCATTTCTACTCTTAAACTTGTACACTTTAGTGGCCCAGTATTTTAGAGTAACATTGACAATCAGGCTCAATCAAAGGAAATGTAATCATAGTAGTAGTAGATTTTATTCTCTCTTTCTTTCTTACACAGTGCAAGAAAAAAATAATGTGAAGACTGGGGAAAAAAACTGCTTCACGTAGCTTTTGTCTAGGAAGCCTGATGTGTGTTTCTTATGGCCTTCCCTCCCCTATTTAACTTGGATAAAGATGGCCTCTTTTGAGAAAATTCACTCACCAAAGCTCTAATGCCTGAGCTTATAAAAGGAGATCTATATCACAAGTGGAAGATGACAGAAGAATATTAGTAAGAGCACCAGAGTTTCAAAGCTTCGTCCTTCCTCTGCCAGTCTGGAATCCAAACCTAGAGCAACATGCTTTTGCTTGCAGTGTCTTCTCTTCAAAGTAGGAAATGAAATTTTAAAAACAAGTGAACTAATCAAAGGTGGGATTTACTTGTCTGCTTTCAAACTAACAGATAATAATGATTCCTTCCCTCAGACGGCATTTGAAAAATTGCATGCAATTAAAAAGACCATGTATTTACCACTTTTGTACTTTATCTAATAGTTAATGCCAAAAGGTATTAGATCTGATAACAATGACTATTACTGTACTATTTTGTAATATTCACTGCACATTCAGTATTTTACTAGTTGGAAATATTAATAGTATTTTAAAAGCATGGTTCCTACCTTGATGGAGTTCACCTGATTGGAGAAAAAAGGTATTATTTGCTGGTAGATGTGTGATTATTTACAATGACTCATATTACTCATATTCTCTATTCTGAGCTCTGCCACCCTACTGTAGGTAGCCCTAAGCAAATTATTTAAATCTCCCCAATGCCTCAGTTTTCTCATCTGTAAAATAGAACTTTGGGAGGTAATGAGGGTTAAATGAGGTCTTGAGAGTGGGCCCCTGGTCCTATGGGATTACTGCCCTTATAAGAAGAGACACTACTCTCTTTGCTTGCGCATACACCAAGGAAAGGCCACGCAAGCACACAGTGGCCTTCCTCAGCTATTCAGTGAGAATTAATTAATGTTTGAGATCTTCAGATAAAAGACTCTCTGGATGTGCAGAGGGCTATTACACAAATAATAAAACTGCATTTATACACCACTTGGCATGATTCATACGAGAAGAAACAAATTCCTGTAAGCTCTGCATTCTGTCAAGACCAGAATATACATCTGTCCATTGGTGGTGTTAAGCCTTAGACTCTGTCCAACAGAAATATAACGTAACTCACATATGTAATCTTAAATTTTCAAGTTACCAAATTAAAAAAGGAACAAGTAAATATATTTTAATAACATATTTTTAGCTTAATATATACAAAATATTATTTCAACGTGTAATTAATAAGCAAATATTAATGAGTCATTTTACATTCTTTTAACTGTTTTTGAAATCTAGTGCATATTTTACACTCACATCTCAATCTCAATTTGGACTGACCAACTTTCGAGTGCTCATAGCCAATTGTGGCTCTAGTGGCTCACCTATTGGAGGACACAAGTCTAAGAGTTTGCCCCAGGCTGTGACATCCATTCATCCACGTGCTGGTTTCTCTTAGGTGGATAGGTTGGTAGAGTCAACTTTACTCCATTTTCATCCCATGTACTGTTGGGCTTCAGCACTGATGATACTAGAAAGTCCTTGTTTCCAGTAGCACTCAGGAGATTAGCAAGATGGCAATGAAGGATGCTCCAGAGAAAATAAATAAATAAATCTCTCCCACTTCTTCTATCCTCACAGAGGGTTATCTTGAGACATTTGTGGCAAAGTCCCTCTCTGTTTTCTACCATGACCCCCAGAACACACTTGGCATCCCGCAGAAAATACACAGAATCACAGCATCACCCCTGAGTCTCCACTTAAGAACATTATGTCAATTTTAAGTGGTTCCCAATAAACTAGAGTTTGAAGTGCAATAAACAAAATATTTTTTGTTTTGCTTGTTTTGTTTCATTTTGTTTCTTTGGGGGGCAGTGGCTGCCATTGTTGGATTTTTGGATTTTTCAGTTGATTGGTAGTTCTTTTAAAAATATCTTTTACTACATAAAATTATTAAGGACATGACCCATTCTCGATTTTAGCCTTTAAACTCATTTGCTTTAGACAAACTCTAACTCAAAAACAATATGTTTTTTTCAAAGTTAATTTGAAGCAGCCAAGCCAAAACATAATTTTACATAATGCCTTGCGTAGTGCAAAATACTCAAAAAAAAATATGCCTTACATGGAGACATGTTGGCCATTTCACTCTTCTCACTGATTATTGTTGAGAACCTCTGTCCTTGCTAATCTCCAAATTTCACATGGAAATCCTATATCTTCTCCATTTCTACCTGAGCCCAAGTCTTGAATGCTGCCTAGTCTCCTGCCCTAAGCTTATTATCTGTGACCTTCTTCACAGAAATTACTGTATTATCTTGAGGTCATCAAATGTTTATTGAACATCTCCTTTGGGCAAAACCTTGTGCAGGGCACCACAGGGAATGCTAACATAAGTATAAGGAAAGACCTGCCTTCAAGCTACCTATAATCTGGAAGGAATGATAAGAAACATATACGAATAAAGAGAGTGAAACAAAAGACCAACCCATAGGAGAAATACAAAGAACCCCTTATACAAGGATATACTAGTCAGCTCAGGCTGCCATAATAAAATAAAATATCATAGACTGGGTGTTTAAACAACAGAAAGTTTTTTCACAGTTCTGGAAGCTAGAAGCATCAGATCAAGATCCAACAGAGTCGTTTCTCTGAGGGCTCTCTTCTGACTTGTAGACAGCCGCCTTCTCACTGTGTGCTCGCGTGGCCTTTCCTTGGTGTATGTAAACGGAGTAGTGTCTCTTCTTATAAGGGCAGTAATCCCATAGGACCAAGGGCCCATTCTCAAGACCTCATTTAACCCTCATTACCTCCCAAAGGCCCCATCTCTAAATAACACAGCATTGGGGATTAGGTCTTCAACATATGAATTTGGTGGGGTGGGAGAGACACAAATATTCAGTCCGTAACAAAGAGTGTAAGAGTAAAGAAGCCCTACCTAGTTGGGTTGATAAGCAAAGCTTTTATAGTGGAGATTGCACCTAAGAAAGCTATTAAGGTGCCCTCTCTTCTGAGTACTAACAGACATCATGCATCAAGGGCCAAATAGATGAAACAGTATTTGTACATCAGTGCAGCTATTTCTGATCAACCTCTTACCCTGGCATTTTGCTTATGTGGCCTTCACTTCTCTTTACTGAGCTGCAGGCCTACATATCAATCTGCTCACTGGATATCCTTTATGACCCAAAAGTATCTAAAACTCACCATGTCCAAAGCAAAATTCATTACCTTCCACCATCCCACTTGTTCTTGCTCCTGTCTTCCCAAATTCCTCCTTCCTCATCTTGAATCTAATCGCCAAAGAGGCCTGTCAAATCCACTCCTTTTATTTCTTATTCCCACACCCTCCTCCACTGCCTGACCATCAATATCTTTCTTTTGAACTCCTAAATACAATAATTATATTACATTTTAATAATAATAGCTAGCATGTATTAAGAGCTATATGGCAGGCTCTTCCTTGAGCACTTTATATGTATTGTTTATTTTAATCTTCACAGCTATTATTATTGTATTTTTCAGATGAGGAAACCAGGTTTGCCCACGCACACATTTGCTAAGTGATAGAAGCAGTTTTGAATCTCAACGCTCTGAATCCAGAATTTGCCCTTATCATGACCCTTGTGTATGCTCCCTTCTCAGCAGTGAACTCCCTCCTTCCAGACTACTCCCCTTCAATCCATCCTTCATTCCTTTGCCAGCATGGTCTGTCTAAAATGCAGTCTGATGTTCTCACTTCCTGCCTTTGAATCTTTCAATGGCTTCCATTTCCTATTGGATAAAACTCCATGGAACCCAGCACCACAAAACCCTCCAGGTTGTAGCCCTGTCTTTCTCTCCAATTTTATTTCCTTTTGCTTCCTCACCTCGGTCCTCTAGCAATTTTAACCACCTACTGTTCTCAGAATGTGCCACTCCATGATGTGCCTCCAAGCTGACACATGTGCTGTTCCCTCTTCACAGAGTATTTTTCCTCGTTAACTGACCACATTCCTTCCCATTCAAACTCCTATGTGTTTTTTTATTTTGGTTTGTTTTTGAGGAGTTTTGCTCTTCTTGCCTAGGCCGAAGTGCAATGGCGCAATCTCAGCTCACTGCAACGTCTGCCTCCTGGGTTCAAGTGATTCTCCTGCCTCAGCCTCCCAAGTAGCTGGGATTATGGGTGTGCACCAGCACACCCAGCTAATTTTGTATTTTTAGTAGAGCTGGGTTTCACCATGTTGGTCAGGCTGGTCTCGAACTCCTGACCTCAGGTGATTCACCCGCCTTGGCTTCCCAAAGTGCTGAGATTACAGGCCTGAGCCAATGCACCTGACCTTCCCATGTGTTTTTTAAATCCCAGCATGGACGGAGTTTCTATGAATGTACCTTGAGATCAGCCCCTCAAAGAAACAGGCTGATTAGGTGAAAATCATCTACTGAAAGTGAATTCCTGAATGATCAATTTGTCAAGTGACCAACTTACCAAATTTATCAAAAATTTAAAATGTTCAACTATTTCGAAGGCTTACAATAATTCATCTGGGATGGAATGGTTTATACAGCTTTTTTAAGATTTCTGTGAGGCTATAGTTGTCCAGATAAATTAATTGATCCCAGGGACCTGACCCTGAAGTTGTCCACTCTTTCCTCTCTGTGACTCTGTACCATGTTCACACTTGTCTGATGCACTTATCACTCTGTGGGATAATTATTTCACAGTCTGAGGTCTCCAGAAGACTGGGAGTCCTGTAAGGGTCTGGCCTATGTATTTTTGCCTCTCATCCTGTACCCAGTAGAATATGGTATATGGTGAAGTTTCAATAAATATCATATTAAATTGAACCTTAGCCAGTCAATAAATGAGCACTCATGTAATACTCCTTTTCATTCATATAGAAAGGTAAATTATTATATAAAACAATTATTATACATTCTAGAAATTTAGGAAGTATATAATCTGTGTATTCAGGCCTGCTCCTGACATTTTTAGGGGCTGCCTCAAGTTCAAATGAAGGACAATACACCTATCATGTGCCAAAATGTTTTAAAGTTATGAAAGCAAACTACTAAATAAAAAATATTATCTCTTTTTTTCCTTAAAAAATGTAAGCTTCAAAATTATCTGGAAGATGGGCTTAAATTTAGAATTCTCAGTGGCAGTGTGGGTCTATCCAAACCCAGACACTGGTCTTTGGTTCCTGGCCCAGGGCTGTAGTTCACACCTCTTTCTACCCCCAGCTCAATTCCACACTGTGAAGTACCATACACACATGCACACACTCACCTAGACACCCAGCTACCTTAAACAGCGCCCCTTGGCTACCTTTTGATGCCACAGTGGTACAACTTATCCTCAGGAGGCCAGGTCCTGGGATGATTAAGTTTCAATTTAATATAAGATCTTTGGGGCAAAGAATTCCTGGTCCTATTCAGCAAAAATATTCTTGGTTTGCAGCCATTAAATGTTATGTTGGAAATTGAAAGGTATTTATGGTATATTAAATTTTAAAAGCAGGGTTTGAAGGTTTTAAGACATCTATATGATTTATTTTTGTGAAAAATTTTATGCATGTATATAAGTGCATAGAAAAAGGTCTAAATCAGGTAAACATCAAATTTATCATGGTTGCTATTATCTCCACATGGTGGGATCAGGTATATTTTTCTTTTTACTTATCTGCATTTTATATGTTTCCATTATGAATATACATTATGTATGTTATTTTTAAAATAATAAAAGTTAAAAATCAAAAACATAAAAATAGTAATGTACTTATACTGGGATAATTTCTACACTGCCTAAGTGAAACATGGTATTTGTTAAAACCTCAGCCATTTAGTACTTCCTATCCAAGAATAGTAGAGGATTGATTAAGTATGCCAGAGAACTCGCTGGCTAGTGAGGAAAATGCATAAAGCTATTGAGACCCCATATTTACAGACATGCGCTCATGAGGCTATGAATGTATACATTTATACTGAGTCATATAAAAATACTCAAAGTCTACAGTGCATATGTGTTCGTCCTGGTGCCCGGAATTCTGTGGACAGAGAAGTGCTCTGTTCTCTGCAGAGCCTGTCACTAATTCACTGTTTGAGTGTCAGCAAGCTGCTGTGGCCTCAAACAGTGGTGTCAAAGGATAAAACTAGTTATCAGCAAGATGCTTGGAGGGTCTCAGAGAATAACCTTCTCTCTCTCTAATATTATTGCACAAACATCGGATGTGCATGATATTATTTGTTAATATTCCACGTAATTTTAAGGATTGTGGGTGCATGCAGACACACACACCCTACCCACATACATATGCAAATTGAAAATGAGCCAGGATGCTTATATGCATGGCATTTCAATAACCTCATCTGTAGCTGAGTTTTTATCCACTGAGAGTAACCTTGTGCCTTGAGATGGAATCAGAATACTCATGATATAAATTTTCAACAAAATTAGTGAATAATAAATTGATCTAAATACCACCTCAAAGTATTCAAGCTATAAATTAGTTCTAAACTAAACTTTCCTGAACTCGTGTGTGTGTGTGTGTGTGTGTGTGTGTGTGTGTGTGTGAGACAGAGTCTTGCTCTGTCACCCAGGCTGGAGATCAGTGGTGCGATCTCAGCTCACCGCAACCTCCCCGTCCCGGGTTCAAGTGATTCTCATGCCTCAGCCTCCCAAGTAGCTGAGATTACAGACATGCGCCACCACGTCCAGCTAATTTTTGTACATATATATATATTTTTTAGTAGAGATGGGGTTTTGTCATGTTGGCCAGGCTGGTCTTGAACTCCTGACCTCAAGTGATCCACCCACCTTAGCCTCCCAAAGTGCTGGGATTACAGGCGAGAGCCACCGCACCTGTCCTGAACTCATTTTTTAAAGTTAGTTTTAAATTATCATTTCTTGCCATTTGTAATAAATGTTACATATAAACAAGAATGTGACATGTCTATTTTCAAGAAATTCTATCTAGCCCGTAAATATTCACTCCAGAATAAACATCTGAAAAAATATATAGATCAGTGGAGATTGGACTGCTTATTTCCTCCATATCCTGAAAAATTTATCTGTTCAGAAATAAGAACATATTATACATTCAGGAGATTAAAGCAATGTTATCAATTTTGTTTCTCATAATGCTAAGTTAAATATGTAATTATCTTATAAGCTACACAAATAAGCAAATGAGAAATCAAAAAAACATTCTATGGTGAAAGAGAATTAAAAACATTGAACATATTGCCATAACATGCCACATTCACACTCAAAATACTCTTTATTCATTATACTTACTTGCCTAAGTAGTTCCCTACTGACTGTAATGATGCATTCCAAAAGTTGGAGATTAGAACACATACAGTGGGATCCATATTAAATTTGGTAGTTGAGTTTATAAGATACGCCTTCGAAGCCTGTACCTAACCTATGATAGAACTGGGCTAGCCTTGGAACCTCGGCACTGTTTATAACATTGTTACTAAGGAGAAATACATTTCAAAACACAGCTCAGAAAGTCACTTAACACCCTCCCTCCACACTTTCATTCCATTTGGGACACAAGAGGAAGGGAACACATGGCTGAGGAATGCTCTTGCACTCCAGAAGTGAGCTGGCCTGTCTCTCTCTGTTTGCTTTTTCTTTTTCTTTTCAATTAACTGTATTTCTTTTTTCTGAAATATATGCTTGTTGTTTTAAAAATTAGCCTTCTCTTGTCTTATTTTTCAAAATTTTCCTAGCCTCACCTCTTTTTGTTTTTTTTTTTCTTTTAGATGAACGACTTTCTATTCATCTTATTGATTTTCTAAATATATCTTGTTGGGATTGTGATTGAGATTGCATTTGATTTCTAAAATATTTCAGGAAGAAATAATAATTATATAATACTGAGTCTTCCTGTAAGATCTCAGCATACATCTTTCCCTTTTTTTTCAAAGTTTTTTAATGCCCCTCAGAAGAATTTCTGATGTTTATTCTTATAGAAACTGTACATTCTTTATTAAATGTATTTCCAGGTATTCTAAGGCTTTGTTGCTGTTATTGTTTCGTTGCTACTATGATGGGGAAATCTTCACCATCACATTTGCTAACTAATTATTTTTGTGAGAGAAGATAATTTTTGTATAACTATTTAATCTAGTCCCATTGCTGAAATTGTGTATTGCTTATATTAATTTTACATGAATTACTTTAGATTTTTCTACATATGTAATTATATCTTCTGTAACTAGTGATCATTTTATTTTCTCTTATGTACAAAGACATTTGTAATTCAAAAAGTGCCTTAATGAATTTATAGAATTTGTGTGTTGGAGCTGGCTCAGGCTCATACTGTTCACAAGAGCTGATTGTTACATTTTCAGGATTTTTGCAAGCTGGCTGACAGACATCAAGTTGGTAGCTCGAAATCGGTAATAGGTGGGAGTATTCACATCATGGTAATAAGCAGTGGCTACAAATCAGAGCTCCTCCTGCTACCCCCACCCCACTGTGGCACCCCAAGTTGGTTGTCAACCATTTACCAGCTCATCACTGAATTTAATCCATAGCTATTACATCCTAGACTGAAAACAAAACTGGGCTGGGTGAAGTGGTTCACACCTGTAATCCTAGCACTTTGGGAGGCTGAGGCTGGCGGATGATTTGAGGTCAGGAGTTTGAGACCAGCCTAGCCAGCATGGTGAAACCCCATCTCTACTAAAAATACAAAAATTAGCTGGGTGTGGTGGCACGCACCTGTAATCCCAGCTACTTGGGAGGCTGAGGCATGAGAATTGCACAGGTTGCAGTGAGCCTAGATCACGCCACTGCACTACAGCCTAGGTGACAGAGAAAGACTGTCTCAAAAAAACAAAAAACCAACAACAACAAAAAAGCTCTTGTTTTTAAAAGCTTCTAGAGATGAATACCCAGATGATAATTAAAATTCAATCCAGTGCGTTACAATCTTATCAACATATTCTTCCTTACTTCTAAGAGCATGAGAGAGATGGTATTGCACAGTGGCTAAAACTCTGGCTTTGGACCTGAACTTGAATCTGAATTTCATGAATTTTAGCTGGTGAGGAAATGCAAATTAAAACCACAATGAGATACCACATCACACTCACTAGGATACCTTAAATAATGTTAACAAGAATGTATAGAAATGGGAACCCTCATACATTGCTGATACATTGTAAAATGATGCAGCCACTTTGGAAAACAGTTTGGCGGTTCTCAAAATGTTAAACATAGAGTTACCACATGATCTAGCATTTCTTCTCCTAGAAATAAACCCAAGAGATCTGAAAACATATGTCTACATGAAAACTTGTACATAAATATTCATAGCAGCATTATTTATAATAGCCAAAAAGTGGAGACAACTCAAATGTTCATCAACTGAAGAGTGAACAAAATGAGGTTATTCATACAATGGAATATTACTCAGCAACAAAGAGAAACAAAGTACTGATATACAATATAACATGAATGAATCTTGAAAACATTACTGAAACGTCCAGAATAGGCAAATTCATACAGAAAGAAAGTAGATTTGTGGTTACCAGGAACTGGCAGAGGTTAGGGGGAATGAAAGGTAGAAGCTAATGTGTACAGGATTTCTTTGGGGGTGATGAAGATGTTCTAAAATTAGATAGTGGTAATTTACAAGTATATGAATATGCTAAAACCCACTGAATTTTATATTTTAAAAGGGTGAATGTTATGGTATGTGAATTATATATCAATAAAGCTGTTATTAAACATATATATGTTGTGTGACCTAGAACAGATTATCTAATATCTCTAAGTATTGCTTTTTTTATCTCTGTAGAGTTCTGTGAGGCTTTATCAATATATATGAGTTTAATAAATGATAATATATAATCACTATTTTATAAAAATATAAAAATATGTAAAATATATTTATGTAAAATTTTTAATATATAAAATAACACTGGGCCGGGTACAGTGACTCATGCCTGTAATCCCAGCACTTTGGGAGGCCCAGGCGGGTGGATCACTTGAGGTCAGGAGTTCGAGACCAGCCCGGCTCACATGAAACTCCGTCTCTACTAAAGATACAAAAATTAGCCGGGCGTGGTGGTGCATGCCGTAGTACCAGCTACTCAGGAGCCTGAGGCAGAATTGCTTGAGCCCAGAAGGCAGAAGTTATGGTGGGCTGAGATCGTACCATTGCACTCCAGCTTGGGCAACAAAGCAAGACTCAGTCTCAAAAATAAAAAAATAAAATAAAATAACACCATGCTTGGCACAGAGCAGGCCCTCTGACTATGGTAGCCATTACCTTAAATTCTTTATGCTACAGCAAACTTCCTTTTTTATGTCTTTTTTACAGTGTACAATATTCTCCTCTACATAATTTATTCATCTTATACTTGAAAATCATAATTATTAAGCTAACTCTCAATTCACCTGTCTTTATGTTGAGTAAACCCAGATTTACGACACTTACCTGACTGGTAACTTTACATTTATCTGCTTGCCTTGATTAATGTGTGTCTTGCACTAAACCATGCATGGCCTATGCCTGTTTTTATTCAACCCTGAGTCACCAGTGCTAGCCCATAGCCAGACACAGTTAGAGCTCAAGAAATAGTTGTTTAATGAATGAATAAATAGATATATCTGCTTATGAGTGGCCTTCCTGTAAACGGTGGTTCTCATTGAGAGACGGGGTGTGGAGAGAAGGCAGGTTGTCATACAGGATACAGGTTGTCATATCTGAATCACCTGCAGTGATTTTTAAAAGTTAGCTGACACCTTCTCCCCAGGGCATACCATACCAGAGCTTACAAGGTGCTACCCCAAGGGCAGCAAGCCCACCTCACCCAAAATACACCTCAAATAACCAGTCACTGGTGATGAAAATTTCTTTAACAGGACCCAAAACCTTTCATTCATAATCAGAGATCAAGGTTAAGGTACAAATACCTTCAGCCAGTGTGATATGATAGAAACACCCCTGACTGAACCAGGAGTCAACAAAGCAGGACTTTAGACCTGCCTTGGCTTTGGAAATGGGTAGATGACAGGAAGGGAAGGGGGATAAGTACACAAGTACACAGGCTGCTGAGAATCCAAAGGTGTAGAAAAGCAGCAGGCTGCTGAGAATCTACAGGTGTAGAGAAGCAGAGCAGGGTGCAAGCACAAACAAGATAAGGTACTTAAGGCTTCATCTTCATAATTTTGCTAGCATCAAGCCTACCCTCTCTTGGGCCCAACTGCTTTCTGCTGTCAAGGTGAAAAACTTATCAGTCATACTCCCCAGGTTTAGGAACTGCCTTGGCAATCAGGTTCAGACTACTGACCCACCCAGTGATGTTCAAAAAATATAAGCCAGGAGATAGTTTATTGTGTGCTACCCTAATTCTTAGGTCCCAACACGTGTTAGTTGTTTTTAAACAGAACCTTAATTGCTAGTTCATGTTCACCTTTTGATCCAGTCTGATTTTCAAGATCCTATGCTGTATTTATACTCTACTTTCTTTTTTCCTTTCTGTGGAGAACAGGATCTTGCTCTGTTGCCCAGTCAGGTCTTGAACTCCTGAGCTCAAGCTATCCTCCCGCCTCTGCCTCCCTAAGTGCTGAGATTACAGGCATGAACCACTGTGCCTGGCTATACTCTACTTTGGACCTTTTAAACTGTGATATATAACAAAGAGTGCATAAAATACAAATGTATGGTTCAACGAACTTTGCTTGTTAAGTTAACATCTGTGTAACTGATATACAGGTTACATTATATATTACATACATATATTAGAAGATGTATTATATAATATATAAGCATATATAATACATTATATATAATAAGTATATATAATATATAAGTATATATTTTATATATAATATATATAAAACGTTACATTAATTTTATTACATGTAAGTTAAATTTCAATAGGAATGATTTTTTTGTTGTTGCTTTTTTGTTTTTTTTTCTGAAACAGAGTCTCTGTTGCCCAGGCTGGAGGGCAGTGGCTCAATCTCAGCTCACTGCAACCTCCTCCTCCCAGGTTCAAGCGATTTTTGTACCTCATCTTCCTGGGTAGCTGGGATTACAGGTGTGTACCACCACGCCCAGTTAATTTCTGTATTTTTAGTAGAGATGGGCTTTCGCCATGTTGGCCAGGCTAGTCTTAAACTCCTGGGCTCAAGTGATCAACCCACCTCGGCTTCCCAAAGTGGGGCATTATAGGAGTGAGCCACCACGCCTGGCCAATAGGAATGATTTTTAAAGGAAAAAAAAAAAAAAAAGAAACGACATATTGTAAACACCTCCGAAAGCCCCCACCCATAGCCCCTTTCCAGTCACAACCTCTATATTCCTCCCTAAAGAAACCATTATTCTGACATTTACGGTATTCACTTTTCTTATTTTTCTTTATGGATTTACCTCCTAAGTAATCATCCCTAAAAAAAATAGCTTAACTCTGCCTCCCTTTGAACTTCACATAAATAGATTCATACTATATATATTCCTTTGTGTGGGACCTTTTCCACTCAACATTGTTTTTAAGCCTCATCCACATTATTGCCTGTAGCTGTATTTTGTTGATTTTCACTTATGTACAGTATTCTAGTGAATGAATCTTCCACAATTTTCTTATACATCTTACCATTGAGGGATACTTGTTTCTGGTTTCAGGTTTTTATGAGTAATACTGCTATGAACATTGATGTACATATTTTTTGATGTACATGTGCACTTATTTCTGGTGTGTGCATATATAAGGGTAGGATGTTGCTAATCCATCTGGTGGTATGTGTAACTTCACCTTTACTAGGTAATGTAAAACTGTTTTCTGAAAATGATTGTACCAATTTATGTTCTGACAGCAGTGTATGAGACAATTGGTACTATCAGATTTCAATTTTAGCTGATCTCATGAAAAGTAGACTCTTATTATAATTTTAATATGCATTTTTAAATGCATAAAAAACATATCCATGGTTTTTTGGGGGGATGGGGGTATACTTTCTTTCCTAGTATTAATTCCTCCTGAACATGTCTCTAATGATTTCCTTCCTACCTGCCAGCATGAATTCATTATCTATTTCTACATGACAAACTATAGCAAAACTTAGTGGCTTAACGCAATAAACATTATCTCACATCCCCATGCGTGTAGGTCAGGAATCGGGCAGTGCCTTAGCTGGTTGGTTCTGGCTCAGGGTCTCTCATGAGGTTGCAGTCAAGATGTCTGCCAGGGCTGCATTCACCCGAAGGCTTATCTGGGGCCCAGGGATTCTCTTCTAAGGTAGCTCATGTACGTGTCTTGCAAATTATGGCTGATTGCTGGCAAGAGGACTCAATTTCTGCTCACATGGGCATCTCATAGGGCTACTCGAGCGTCTTCATGACATGGCAGCTGACTTCTCCATAAGTGAGTCATCCAAAAGAAAGATCAAAAAGTAAACTACAATGCCTCTTATGATCTGGCCTTGGAAGACACTTCAGCCATATACTGTTCACTAGAAAAGAGGTGCCAACTACTGTACAGCTCACACACAAGGAAAGGGGAATTAGGCTCCATTTTTCTTAAAAGACAGAATATCAAAGAATTTATGAATATGTTTCAAAGCCACCAGACAAAAAATTCAGAATCTCCTGATTTTCATCACTTGGCAAGCACTAAAATAATTATTAATTCAAGCATTAATAAAGTAATTTTAATCCAATAATTTTTAAATTAGTGAGTGACAGTTTGATGAGAAACAGGAAATGTGCATAGTCTCAAAGTATCTTCTCAAAAAATATGTATTAGTTACAAAAGGAATCACAATAACTTTATAGTGTAAAACTTTATAGTGTAAAACCTGGGCAAAAAAATTTTGACCAAGTTATCAAAATTAACATTACCAGTAATGAGACATAACAATACCATATGATTTTCAATACAATGGACTGAGAACACATAACATCATTTCTATGGTATTCATGCCAAAAATGCATAAATAAATTTAATCATGAGGAATATTAGACAAACTAAACCCAAGTTGATGAACATTCTACAAAATAACTGGATAGTAGTCTTCATTAGCGTGAAGGTCATGAAAAACAAAGAAGAGTTGAGATATTGATTAAAGGAGACTAACAAGACATGACAACTAAAAGCAAGGTATGATCCTGGACCAGAAAATGTACGCTAATCAGACAACAAGGAACATCTGCATAAAGTCAGTTGATTAATTAAAAGTGTATCAATCTTAATTTCCTGATTTTATTTATTTGTTTAGAGACAGAGTCTCACTTTGTCACCCAGGATGGAGTGCAGTGGCATGATGACGGCTCACAGCAACCTCGATCTCCCAAGCTCAAGTGATCCTGCCACCTCAACTCCCTCCTCCAGTAGCTGAGACTACAGGCACACACCCCTATGCTCAACTAACTTTTTAATTTTTTGTAGAGATGGGGTCTTCCTATGTTGCTTGGGCTGATCTCTTAACTCCTGGCCTCAAGTGTTCCTCCCACCTTGGCCTCCTAACGTGCTGAGATTACAGGTGTGAGCCGCCGGGCCCAGTCAATGTACTGATTTTAAAAATTATATTGTGGTTATATAGCATGTTAACATTTGAGGAAACTGGGTAAAGAGTATATAAGAATTTCTTGCATTATTCCTGAAATTTTTTCATAAATCTGAAATCATTTCAAAGTGAAAACCAAAAAAAAATTATTATTTCTGAATAGGTAATAATATAGAATAAATATGCCTTGGCCAAGTGCAGTGTTTCCTGCCTGTAATCCCAGCACTTTGGGAGACTGAGGCAGGCAGATCACCTGAGGTCAGAGTTCGAGACCAGCCTGGCCAACATGGCAGAACCCATCTCTACTAAAAATGCAAAAATTAGCCAGGCATGGTGGCGCACACCTGTAATCCCAGCTACTTGGGAGGCTGAGGCATGAGAATCGCTGAACCCAGGAGGTGGAGGTTGTAGTGAGCCGAGATTGCACCACTGCACTGCAGCCTGGATGACAGAGTGAGACTCTGTCTCAAAAAATATATATATATGATCAGTGAAAAATATGAGTGATATAATCACATCAGAAGCTCACTAGTCTCTAACGTGGGTAGCTACTGTAAAGAACTACAGTAGTTTTCTATATGGCCTCCATCTTTCCTTGTCTCTGGTTCTACCATGCCCTCCTTGTGATCCAACACCAGCTGTCTGTCTAACACATATATCCGATTCTGCCAATCTCCTCATTAAAATCTGTCAATGGCTTCTCATATCTTAGGATAAACTGATCTTCCCTAGCAGGGAATCCTCATATGAATCCTTAGCCATAGCTACATGGAATTGAACACATTCCCTAAGGCACGCCATGGGTCTCCCACCTCTGGGTCTTTGCATATGTTATTCTCTCTTTTTTGCCTGGAAAAGTCCTGATTTTTCTTAGAGACTAATCGCTAATGTCTATTTGTGAAGCTTTTCTGTACCCCTTCTCTCTCCAAATAGAGTGCATTATTATATATCTCCTGTCTCCTATAGCACTTGTAGGGATTTCCCTCGCAGCGTTTGTTGTACTGTGTTGTAAGTAGGTGCTTATACACCTGGGTCTTGTTTTGGTTTGTTTGGTTTTGATTTTTTTTTCCCTGAGTACTGTTAGCTTCTAGAAGGCAAATTCTTAAGCTATATTCATTCCCAGTACCTGGCACAGGAACAGACAAATGGTAGGTCTATTAGTTGTTTGTTGCTATGTTAACAAAATACCCCAAATATTAGCTGCTTAAAGCAACCAACATTAACTGTGTCATACAGTTTCTGAGAGTCAGGAATCTAGGAGCAGCTTCGATGAGTAGGTTCTCAGGGTCTTTCACAAGGCTCAATTCAAGGTGCCATCCAGGGCTGCATCATCCAAAGACTTGGCTGAGGCTGCTGAATCTGCTTCTAAGCTGGTTTACTCACAGAACTGTTGACAAAAAGCCTTGGATTCTCTTTGGCTGTTGGCAGAGGCCCTCAGTTCCACGTGGCCCTGTCTATAGGTCATTGAATGTCTTCATGAGATGGCAGCTGACTTCCTCCAAAGGAAGTGATCCAAGAGAGAACAAGGTAGAAGCCACAGTTTCTCCAATCATCTATCTCAGAAGTGACATACCATCACTCTGCCGTATTCTACTGGACCCACAGAATACCACTGACAAATGTCCAAGGGCACTTACCCAGCATGCATACCAGGAAGGAGGGGGTCATCAGGGGCCATCTTGGAGGCTGACTACCACAGTTGGCACTCATTCAACATCTGAATGAGTGAATGAAGTGATCTCCTCAGGACCACATCCCAAAGCACTTGTCAGTGAAGAACCAAAGTGAACTCATTTATCTTACAGAAGTCTTGGGTATAAAAATCCAACCCCAGACACTGATTAGGACCACAAACAGCACATGAGAGAAGTTCCCATACATTATTTACTGACTCTCTGAATAGAAGGACCTTGCAATTTTTCAGGAATATAAACTCAGAGCAGGGAAGATGGGATGATTCACCTGAGGTCACTGAGAAGCTCAGATGACCCAGGAGGTCATCTGATTAGGATCCAGGTCCTAATCAGGAGTAGACTCCCTGCCCACTGAGAGTTATCAGAGTGAATTTTAGAGGAGCACACCTTTTGGGGGCTGTTGAGTTGCTTATAATGCTGAGTCTACTTCTATCTTCATTAAAGGGAGATGCATGGGTCCAGGGGATGGCCAGCTCATAGCACATCAATATGTTAAGCTTTTCCCCTTTCTAATTTTAAGATGAGACACGTTTTCACTACTTCCTATTCTCTGGTATAAAAGCAAACAAATAACTGACCATCCCGTCATATTTTTATAAAATATTCTATATTACTTAATAGCTATTTACCCTCAAGGAGGATTCATGGCCTCATCCCTTATTCTTGTCTTTTTGTCTCACACTAGTTCCCTGTATGGGCTGTCCTTTCCTTAACTTCTAATATCAACCTCTTGTTGTTCTACCAGTTCTCTTAGTTCCAGCCAAGTCTCTCCTCCTTCAAGAAGATTCCCTGATCATTTGGTTCAGAGGATTTGCTTCCTTATTAGAACAACCCTATTTTACCATTTGTTTCACTCTTAGGATATTTGATTTTTTTTTTTTTCTTTTTTTTGAGACAGAGTTTCACTCTTGTTGCCCAGGCTGGAGTGCAATGGTGTGATCTCGGCTCACTGCAACCTCTGCCTCCTGGGTTCAAGCGATTCTCCTGCCTCAGTCTCCCAAGTAGCTGAGATTACAGGCATGTGCCACCACACCCAACTAATTTTATATATTTTTTTAAGTAGAGACAGGGTTTCTCCATGTTGGTCAGGCTGGTCTCGAACTCCTGACCTCAGGTGATCTGCCCACCTTGGCCTCCGAAAGTGCTGGGATTACAAGCATGAGCCACTGCACCTGGCCTTGACTTCACTTTTTAAGTATTTAGGTACATGCTGGATGTGTCATACATATTTTTATTCTCTGTGTCCCCAAGAATAAATGGATACATTTGATTTCCTTTAGTAGAATAAGAATTTAAATAAATCCCAGGGGCTCTTTATACTTAAAAACTCTGGGGTAAATTCTCTTGCAATATTCAAACTGTTTTTCAGTCTTTGTCTGTTTGTTTTGCTTTTTATTGTGATTTCCGATTTTTTAAATTATTATATTTTTGAAGGCAGGATGCCCATACTGTGAAATTAACAGGTAACATATGTGCAGTATTGATACACTTCCCCTTTAACAAAATTTAATTCACTAATCACATGCATTTCTAAAGCCCTTTGAAAATGTGTGTCATGCTTATGGGTGGCTGCATTCCAGAGGGCTGAATATGTGCTAGAAAAGGAGAGGAGGCTTGGGGGTGGGGAGAAAACCCTTACAAGGCAAGAGAACTGAGCATGTGCAAGACTCCTTACTAAACGAAGGAGGGCAGAGGAGTGCCGTTTTGGAAATATCAAGGGGAATGAAAAGAGAAAGAGAATTGACGGGAGAGAGAGGAATCTGCCCACACTCAGGGGATCATCCAGAATTCACAGATGAACAGGGTGCAGTCAAGGAAGACTGCCCCTCCATCAGAGCACCACCCCTCAGTGACTGCTGACTTGTAAGACACTTCCAGCATCTTTTTACCAGGCCCCACCCTTGGGGATGCCCAGACCAAGATATCACTCTTTGCACTAAGTGACTCCTGAGATACCAGCCCTTTACCTGACTTACATTCTGTCATTCTGCATCAGAATTGTTTCGAATTTTTAGAGGTATTGTGGTATAATGGTGTTCAATGAAGTTGGAAGAATTCTGGCTCTGCCGCTTAGAAACTGGCAAGTTACCTGATTTCTTGGAACCTCCATTTTCTCATCTGTAAATCAGGACTAATAATACCTACAATGCAGGATATTTGTGAGGATTACACATTAGTTGGTACTCAATAAATGGCAGCTATTGAAAAGCAGTGTAGTATGGTGGTTAAAAGCATGGAGTCTGGATCTAGACAGAGGTTGAATCCTTGCTTTGTTACCTACTGTCTGTGTGACTGATTTTCTATGTGTCTCATTTTCCTAATCTATCAAGTGGGGATAATAATGGCACAGTTTCTATCTCATAGAGTTGATGAAGAGATATGATGGTTATAATTCCGAGTCTGTGAGATAAAAAGCATTTAGTAGATGGAAGCAGCAGTGGTAGTATCAACAGCAGGAGTAGTAATAATTGTTGTTGTTATTATTATTATTACAAAAGATACAGTGGAGGGCAACAGTTAAGACTGTGTGCTGTGGTGCTGAACCACTTGGATTCACATCCTGGTTCTACTCTTTTCCAGTTTTGTGATCTCACAGTCTCCATTCTCTCATCCTTAACCTGGGAATAATAATAGTATTGCCTTCATAGGATTTAATGAATTAATATATGTAAATTACTTTGAACCTGATAATAAACAATAAATAGTAAACAATAAAAGTTAGCCAGAACAGTGATGGTAAACAATAAGTAGTAAACAATAAATTTTAGCCAGAACAGTGATGGTAAACAATAAATAGTAAACAATAAATGTTAGCCATTATATTCTCAAATTTCAATCAGCTATTGCTCCAGGTTTTAGGCATTTCTGTGGGTAGTTTTAAAGCTTGATATTTTATACAATTAAATAAACTTAAAATGTATGTATTATGTGGTGATTAACCTGTACTACCAGTTCCCTGGGAAATAAACAGGCTTTCAGCCATAAAAGGTTTTCAGCTGGGTCCCAGCTGACCATCTCTTCAGTTTCTATGTGTATAGCAGATGGTGGACTGCATTTTTTTAAAGTATTGCTTCTAAAGGGAAGACTACAAAGTTCTTAGAAAAATAAAATGCTCTAATTACAAGAGAATGCCATTGTCTCGGCTGTCTCACCCCACATCTTAATGACCGATACTGTGGAATATGACACAAAGGGAAGAGATCTCATAATTAGGCACATTGGAGAATCTCCTCGTGTGCTACAGACTGTGATTTCCAATGACACACCAAAAGCCAGCCACTATAAATCCCTTTTTACTTTTCTCTCTGGCTGTACTGCAGTAACAGCACAAGTCGTTCGTTCAGATACCGGAAAGGCTTACAGTCCAGGAAACTTTTTTTTCTTGTCTCCAGCCAATAATCTTGTAGCATGGTGATGTCACCCCACAGTTATGCAATATGACTTAACTGTTGGATAGGTGACAGGAATTCCACTGACACCAAGATCACAATGAAATTGCTTAGCTGCTAAATTAGTCATATTGTACATTACAGATAAGTCACTTTTAAAAAAGCTGTGATTAACTGCCAGTTCAAACAGTACTATTCTTTGGGTAGGGAAGTCAGGATCCCATCACTCATAGTTTAAATGATCACATCCAGTTATTCCAGCATCTGAGTAATACAAACAAGGTAGTTATCGAACTTCACAATATCACAGGCCACTCGAAAAGGGACCCAGTGTGAAAAGGAACACTTTCTATCCTCTATATTTAGGAGGAATTTTGTACAAAATTTCCTGATTGTCTTCCAAAATTAGTGATTTTAATCTCTTGATGACTTTCCTAATCTAAATAGGATGAGAGTAGGATCCTGTTCCTCAATGATGACAAGGATTGTTTAGTGTTGTTTTCTTTTTCTCACACAAACTGGGCTCTGTCCTACAAGTCAACTACACTGTGAAAGGGGACTTTTTACTGACCACAAGCCATGATGAGGTAGATGTCACTTATTCTACAATATCAATTGTTAGAATAATCCTTAAATCTTCCCATTTTTAACACGTGTTAGAAAAACTTAGAAAATACTGAAAAGCACAAAAATAAGCAAAGCCCCCACAGTCCCACCCTTCCCAAAACAACCATAACTAAAACTTGGTTGTAATTTCTTCTAGCCTCAATAAAGACTGAATAAATACAACAACCTAACAAACTTCTTGCCTGGCAGTGTGCTGAGTGCTGGGCATAGAAAGATAAATAAGACTTCATCCCTGCCCCTCAGGAAGTACACAGCTTACTGTAATGGGGTATGTAAACACAAAAGAGGCATTTAGCCCAGGCTGCAGAGAACGGAATGTGGGGTGGAGAAGATGCAAGGGATTATCAGAGCAGATTAGAGAAATCCTAGAGTGGGACTATTCAAAGTTTTGTCCACTAGGTGACTGCAGATTTTACAAGCAACCAATAGAAACTGAGAGTCCTCATTTAAAATTTTCATAGCAATTTGACAGAGTAACTGTAATTCTGTTTAATCTAATAATTTTTAAAATTGGGTTTGTCTTTTATTTTTTTTATTTCATTTTTGTTGTATTTATTTTTATTGTATTTTCAAAAATATCAGTCCACAATGGATTGGAGATTTAAAAATATATAAAACTCTACTCTCATGATGAAGAGTTTGAAAACCACTATACTCAGAGATTCAATAGCTTAGCCAAGTGTAGGGTGACCAACCATCTGGTTTGTGCTAAAACTGGGAAAGTTGCAAGCAAATCAGGTGAATTGGCCACCTTAAAAGTGTTTATTTCCAAGAAATAATTATCTTCATGAGCGAATAGATGAGATGAAGGGGAAGCAATCATCATCAAAGAAATAATAGAAGAAAAATTCTCTCAACTGAAAAGAGGTCAGTCATTAGGTCAAAAGGGTTCATTAAAGGGCAGCCAAGATTAAAAAGAGTGCTGCAGCTAGCTGTACTTTCTAAATTTCAAGGGTCAAGACAAAAATCCTATATGATTACACAAATTGAGATGAACAAAATAATCAGGTGGTGAAACAGTATTTTCATTTCTAGTGAAATGAAATTTCTAATGAAAATGCTACATTTCTTTAACAAAAAAAGTCTGCTTTCACTTTCTAAATTGAGAGAAAAGAAATAAGGAAGAATCGTCCTTTATATATAAATGTAACAATGAGGGTAATAAAAGGAAAACAGAAAACAATACCAGGAAAGAGTAACATGGGAAGATGCTAATATTAAGAATTAACATAATTTTTTTGATTTGGCTTCAAATTTGGCTCTAAGCTTCCTGGTTGGGGAAGAAGAGGTTAGAAATCACAATCATTAAAATTGTGGCTATGATGATGAAGAAGAAGCATATATGTTTCTCAGCAAGACATGTTTTCCTGGTACTGAAATCTAAAACAAATTCAAAGAGTTTAATATTGGGGGCATTAAGTGGTGTGGTAGCACTACCCTCAATAGCATTTCTACAGTAAACGTAGGAGTGAATTTCACATACCTGCTTTTTGCAGGGATCCTCAGGTCAGTGAAATCAAGATGTCTAAACACATTATAGCCTATATACCTTATTTGATTTAAGGATAGAACTTAAGAGTACCCTAGAGGAGTAGGTAAGTGGCATGTCACTTAGTATTCTCTGATTATTTCTCTCAGCCAGGCTTGTATAATAATAGGCAATTTGAGGTCTCCTAATGTCTGAAAGTAAGTTACTCTGGTGCTCTCTATCGCTGATCGAGGGTATACAAAACTTCCAGTTTCAAAGGAGACACAATTGGACTTTGTTTACTTTCAGCACTGATATTAGCATTGGACATCAATTCTGTGTGAGATTAGGCTCGTATGCTTCACATAATGAATATTATTTTAGTAGGTATAAAAAGCCTCTAACATTCTTATTGGTTTTATTCCTCCTCTGGCACTCTCAATAAACTTAATAAATATTGTAGCACTTTCATTAATGCAAATGGCATTGTTTATCAAAATATTGTTATAATACCCAGTTCTCATAATTTTAAGTTAGAAAAACTTTCTTCATATGTAATCTGTTTGAATGAGCAAGAATCAGTTTGCAAATCAAGTATGTACATTATGACCACTTTTCAGAAAGTATATATTTGTATGTAGGTATTTCATAAATTGTATAATATCTACAAATACATAAGCACAGAAAAAGCATTAGAGAGATACCTAATGTTAGCCCTGATTATCTCTAGGTGACAAGATTTAGATGACCTATTTTTTTCTTTTTACTTTTCCATATGTTTAAGTGTTCTACAATTAAACTAGTATTATCTTTGCAAGAAGAAAAATAATATCACTGTTTACTTAAAGGCATGTAGGGGTGAAAGCAATTAATGTCTCTACATCATCCCTAAGGCAAATCAGTCAGGTGATCATGCTGCCCTCTCAGGGCTTATATGATGATTTTAAGAATTGCATAGTTTAAGAAACAGCACAATTTGGGCCAGACACAGTGAGTAACTTTGCCACTTTTGCAGTTATTTGACTTTGGGCAAATGTTTAAACTTTTGATTCTCTGGTTCTTCATCTTCAAAATGGAAACTGGATTGTTTTAAGCATAAATGAAATCTCCGATATAAAATGCCTGGAATGAAATAGGTGCTCAACAAATATTATATGCTTATTTACTGGCCCCATTCCTGAAAGTGTTAGACCTGGTTCTACAAGTGTTAGTGCTCTTCCCTACAGTGGCTTTATGCAAACCTGGCTTCAGTCCAATACAAGTACTGGAGGAATAAGGAGACTTAGTCTCATTTTTCCCTTGTTCCCTACTTTAGAGATGAGAAAGGGAGGAAAAGGAAGATTTACTGCGGATCTACTAAATATCAGGCACTATGTTACGTGTGTTACTTTGCTTAAGGAAGGTTCTATATTTTTCCCAAACACTTAAACATCTGTGAAGTGTCTCAAGTTTCTACCTTATTAATACATTTATCTCTGGAGAACTATCTACATTATATCACCGCTCATACTAAAGCAGTTTCGTTATTCCTGTTTTTATCCTCAAAGACTCTTAGCTGTGACATAGAGGTTTGGTGAGTTAGGTCACCATCACAGTTAGGTCACATTTTTAGAACTTGATTTCATAGCATTTGGAACCCTAGAAGTGTACATTTTATTTTTCTATCCCTTTATTTGCATGTCAGTATGTCTCCAGTCTTTATTCTTTACATTAATTGGGCACTATTCTGTCTATTTAATATATGGTAAATGTGCCTTGTTTAAATGAACCTCATTCTATGTGGAAAAAGTTAGACAGAAAGCTAATGAAATGGGTATCTCTAATCACCAGTCCTTAGTTTTGAAAATTTGACTAAATTAACGCTACTAAAAAGAACTGAATCTCATCAATTTACAACACTGGAAAGCATTCCACTACGAGAATGTTTCTGGGTCTGTGACAATTCATTTTCTTTATAACTTTGCCTCAATATTTCAGACAGAGACAGTTAAGCAATTGTAGAGAGGCCTGCAGCATTTGGGAATGCGGCCTCCCTTCCTAATGATCTATTGCAGTTGTATTGCACATGGATTGCACAACAAAGGTTTCTATTTTCCTCCTTTTTTTTCTTTATCACGTGCCAACTAAGCCTTTTTTTCTACACTCCCTTAAAACCTGACCCTTTCTCATCTTCTATGCTTTTGTCTTCCTGACATGAAAACCCTAAGAAGGCAAATTACTAATTGCATCCCTCAAAGCCTCAAATAAATATGATGTAATTAGCCACACAAACATGACCTGCATCTTTTCCCCTGAAAGCTTTCCCAGCTATTTGTCCACTAAAGCGTGGTTTTCTGCAAACTCATTTCCCAGGAAATGGCCTCGAATGGCATGTGATCTTTCCATTTTAGACAAACTGCCTTGATCAGGTGTCACCCAACTGACCTGCTTTTTTCTGCCTTCATTTCCAACACAATGTTGTCTCTACAGACTATCAACTAAGTCCTGGTTTTTCCTCACAGAATTCCATTCTCAGCCCTATCCCTACACCACACTTGACACATGCACTAGTTGGTTAACATATGTTTTATTATTCCCTCATGATTCTCACTGGGCCTCTGAGTGACCTTGAAATGCTGTGGTCATTTCCCCAGTGCTCTCCTCCAATACTTCGGTGGTATGGAGCTTGGCTTCAGGTTTGTCGTCATCTCATTTACTTGTTTAGTTTCCAGTTGGCTGGGAGCCAGCACTCTGCACTCTGCTCCATGCTTACGTTGCAAGCTACCTATCCAGGTCACAATTTTTATTTTTGTGTCTCTCACTATTTGAGGGAGTAAATCCAACACAAAGCAGTGAAGGTGAATGACAAGGGAAGAAATTAACAAGGGCTCTGGGATGCTCTTAGAGCATGAATTGCAGAGCAGAAGGGGTCCTAGATGCCACCTAGTCCAATTCTATCATTTTCCAGGCAGAGTTGATACCTCCGAGTTTAAAGTCATAAGCCATTCAAATAAATTAATACAAGAGCTGCCAGGAGGAACATTTCCAAGTGGTTAAAATCTTTGACTTTGAAATCATGTAGACCTGGGTTCAAATCCCAAGCTGTGTGGCCTTGTACAATTAATGTAAACCCCCTAATCCATAGTATTCTTATCTATTAAAATGGGGATAATAACAACTGTCTAACTGGGTTGAGCTGAATATATGATTGCTATTAATTTTTAACCAAAATCCACCTCTACTGATTTTTAGTCAAATGCTTTTTACAAGGTAATGCTACTATTATGGTTCTAGTGCCAATCTTCCAAGATTTCTAATCTTTACTAACAGTGGTCTGACTTTGAACAACTTATTTACAAAACTGTGCTTCAGTTGATTAATCCATAATACAAAGCTAATAATGATACCTAGTAAATAGGTATATGTAAGAATTAAACAGATAATCCTTGTAAATATAGCATTTCACATGGAGTTTAGCATGTAAAAAGCAACAAAGCATTGAAAGTTCTATATAGTCTCAAATGCCCAGAACAAATGAATGATCAGGATACTCTCCTCCCATGTACTCTCAGAAACAGATCCAAGGTTATACACTTGGTTCTTTTTGGCTCACAGTGCTTATATTCATTTATTCAACCTGGGGCTTAAACAATAGGTAGCATTAGACCATGTAGAGATGGGAAAAAATTTTTTTTTCCACCAAATCAA